>NC_053415.1:20217500-20867500 GCF_016859285.1 Xiphias gladius | reverse complement strand
CTCCTGGGGATATGGTCATTAGTGGCCAGATATTCACGATTATGGCAACATTCTCTCTCTGTCGAGATGCAGGGTTAAGGTTCATCAAATACCCATAATTGTGGTTGTACAGTTTTTTTTTAGTTTTTTTTTTTTTACCCTAATTCTCACTGGTCATGCTGTATTTCCAGATGCAGAGACACACCCCTGAGCCCCGTGTAAAAACCTGAGGAGTGAGATGATACCAGAGCCCACGGCCGCAGCTGCGTCCAGGCCCTCAGAGCAGAAGTAAGCATCTACCAGCCAGATACGGACAGGTTGTCTCATTAGTTGACAGCGCGTCCTTGAATAGTAATTTCCTTCTTTATTCGTGTACTCTAATTTCGTGTTTTTGACTCCCCAGTCAGAACTCTCGCGACGGGGCCAACTCCTCTGGAGCCGTCAATCATTCAGAGGATGAGTCGGGGAATGAGAATAGACAAAAGAGCGTGGTAGGTGTTTTCGGAACGGATTTTCCTGCTCACGCGCGGTCGATCACTGTCACGAGAGGAGCAGCTGTAGAGAAGCAGTAGGATGATAGGAGGGAAGTGAAAGTCAAGCAAAGCACACGTAATGCACGACCCTACGATGCCATTATGTTGATACTGTGTAAAAGCTGTAGAGGGAAATAGGCCCTTTCTGGGAGGATAGTTTGCCATGTCACAGAAGGAAAAGCAGAGTTGTAAATGACACAATTAAAGGCCCATTACTGGGGTTGTTTGGATATTTCTAGAGCTGAAACAATTTGTCAGTTAATTTGCTGCTCGACAGATGATTAAGCTGCAGCTATTTTGATAATCATTTAAACATATTAGTCATTTTCCAAGCAGAAATGGCAAACATTGTTTGATCTCAGCTTCTCCAATGTGAGGATTTGCTCCTTTTCTTTGTCATATATGAGAACCGAACTGAATATATTTGGGTTTTGGGCTGTTAGTCGGATAAAAAAAGTAATTTGGAGACTTCACCTCGGTCTCTCTCTGTAATTCGAATTGGCATTTTTCACTATTTTGAGGCTCGTTAGCACCAAAGCTGGAGGGGTGACGTGTCTGGCGCCCGACTGACTTTCTTGTATTTGCACCTTGATCATTCACGTACTTCAGTGCCAACGCAGGAGGGGTCTGTCATTCAGAAATTTGTATTTCGCCCGTTTAGGATGCGGCGGACTGGTGGAAACTCCTTCATATGTGGACGTATATGTGCTTCAGTCGTTTCAGCCGTCTGTACTTTCTTGTTTTGTTACATTTCCAAAACCTGCAGAGGAGAAGGAAAAGAGCACACGAGGGCTCAGAGAATGTCAAACGCAAACGTGCCAAGGCCGGCCGCAGCAGCGTTCGCAGAGCAAGAGGCAGCCACAATAAACAGAGGCACGTGGAGGCCGTCACCCTGTTTGAGGTGGTCACCATGGGCAGGAGTGCCATGCAGGTAAGGTAGCTGGCCTCTGTGATGGAAATCTGTTTTGATCAAACGTCTAAAAGTGGGATCGCTCCTCTAGATCCTCTTACTTTTTCGTAATTTGAAAGTCAAAACTGTTGGCAGGTGAGCCCAAGTGTCGAATCACACCGATCAGCATCTTTGGTTTTCCTCAGAAGTAGCGTGAGACGTGCACAGAAAACATGAGTTCGCCGCCAAAACACAGGTAGTTCTTATTGACCTGGGGGTGCTCAAAAGACTCTGCAGCAGTCTCTGGGACCTTTGTCCTCGAACCTAAAACAGGACTCACGTTTGACTCTTCTCTGCCTTTTTCTGTTCACATAAGGTAGCTTGTGCAATCGTTTTTTGTTTTTTTGTTTGTTTTTTTCCAAACTCAAAAGATCAGACCTATCATATCTTTCGAAAATCACGAGAAATGATCACGTCCTCGTGACTAGATTATTGTAATTCATCATAATCCTGCCTCGGCCAAGGGGCTGCATTGATCGGGTGTTGGCTTCTCTACATGGGCTGCCGGTAGAATTTAGAATTCAATGGAAAGTTGAGGTCATTACTTATGTGGCTCTATGTGGTGGAGCCCCTGTGTATATTTCTGAATTGATGTGTCCATATACTAACTTAACGTCTGTCAGATCGGCTGACCAGTGTCTACTAGATGTTCATGGAGCTCGACTTATGATGAAGGGAGTCCGAACATTTCTTTATGTTGATTTTATTTTTGTTTTGTATTCTCTATTCTATTCTCTATTTTTAAAATACAACCTCGTTGTTACCGTCATGCTTGTTCGATGCTTTAAATGTGAAGCACTCTGTAATTTATCTTTTGAAAAGGGCATTATGTATAAACCTTTTCTTACTTATTACTTGCTTTGGGCTTGATCATTCTGTCGGCAGGTTAACAAGCACGTCGATATTAAAGTTGCATATTGAGCTAAGGAGCAGCTGCATGCAAACGACATTTACAGCTTTTTACAGAAACAAGAATCAGCCCATACCCTCGATTATAAAAACACCTGAAGATACCAGCTACGATAGGCTGATATTATCCGGTGTATTTTCAGAATATTAACACAAACTCATGTGTGAGCAGGCGGTGATAGAGGACTGGATTGAGGCGTACGTGACGGACAGAGACTCCTCTCTCCTTGATCTCATCAGCTTCTTCATCCAGTGCTCCGGGTGCAAAGGCAAGCAGTCGCCGCCCACGCGCACATCTGCAAACGCCTGCAAACACCCGCCCACACGCACACGTGCACACGCACACACACACACACACACACACACACACACACACACACGTACATGCAGAATACACAGAATCATATCTGTGTTTCCCTTCTGTCTTTCCCAGGCGTGGTGACAGCAGAGATGTGTCAGAGCAAAGAGGACAGTGATGTGATGAGTAAGATGGTCGAGGAGCTAGATGAGGTAAGAGGTCTTCAATCTGGTTTTTTGTTTTCCATCCTTCTGTCTCTCGCTGTTGCAGCAGCTTTGACAGTCTGAACTGAAACTGTGTGACTGTGTGTGTTTCAGGTCGCCAGTCTGCAGTATAAAAAGTTTCTGGCTTTTCCATGGATCCTCACAGTCACGTGGCCCATGGACACAGTCAGTAGTACAAACCTGCTTTCTGCACTTTTTCTATTCACATATAAACCATTTGATCTCTTAAATGTATTTATCATCTTCCAGTTCCCAGAGGGTCTCATAAAAAAATTTTTTTTTAGCTCCTTTTTGTCCAAACGTGTCCTCAGTTAGTGCTAAACATCAGTTGCATTGAATCGTTAGCCTGCACTGTCATCTGTCCTCTCAGGAGCAAAAGTTCAGGATTGCATGTTGAGAGTTTTTTGCACACATGGACACTGGATTCTTCACTTCCAGCGAAGGGTTTGTTGAGGCTGCTACACAGCGTATAGGTTTTATGCTGAGAATCCAGACATTCAGTGACAGTAAAATGGCAGAAAGTAAATACGGGAAGCAAACTGGGGCCGATTTTTGGATTCAGCTCTGATGTATTCAACTCAGCGTACTTTTACTTTTAGTTAGGTTTCCCTTCTGCAGGAACGCCCTGTTTCGGTCGCATATCTGTCTTTCACTCAGTCACTTTACACCTGGAAGCTGTTCACAGTCTGAGTTATTGAGCAGCTCCACAACCACAACTAATCATAAATGTACCATGTTATACTACGTGATAGCATTATATTTGACTCTCTTTTGTACCCATTTCTTGCTTATCAGTTTGTTTTCTTTATTGTGTGCACCCCAGCGCTGAAGGAACACAATTTCTCTCCCCTCTTCAGTCCTGCATATGGAGAGAAACTCTCCCTTGACCTAGGCGACAAACCTTTCTGCCCTTTCCTGTCAATCCAACTTCTGCCTTGTCTTTTTTCCTACTAACTGAGCTGATATCCAGCATAGTTCTTCACATGAGGAAAGTAAAGATGACGATGAATTGAGACTTTTAAGTGACTTGCTTCTCTAACCTCTGAAAAGGGTTTTCTCTCCCCCTTTTTTTTGGTTTTTTTTTTTGGCCTCCCTCCTCCTCTCCACTGTAGGACAGTGTGGAGTATCCTCTCATACAGTCCGGCCCCTACGGTCGCTGGTTTCACTCCGAGTTCTGTGACTTTGTGTCGGTGCTGGTGGCTCAGTGTCAGCACAGCGTCATCTTTGACAGATACCTGATGGACACACTGATCTCGCTGCTCACAGAGCTGTCGAACTCTTACGTGCGAGCCTTCCGACACACCTGCACGCTAGCAGGTAAGGAAACGGAAAACACACAGACACACACACACAGACACACAAATGTGTTAAATAAACTAATCTCTACTCTGGGTTTTCGATGCGGACATCTGTAATAAGCGGTGAAGCTGCTGAGCGCTCTGGTGGGCGTGGCTCTGAGCCTGAGTGTCGGGATCGAAAACAGTCAGAAACTTTACAAGGTGCAGAGGACAAAGACAGCGAGACAGAAAAGCACACCACAGCTGGAGAGAATACAGAAGAAGATTACTGAGGTAAGACGCCTCACTTTGTACCCGACTGCGTAGAGGGGAGTTTGAAAGATTTCATCTCTGCTCCGTGTGAATAAGCCACATCTTACTCGCTCCTCATGCTCCTCCAGCTGCAGGAGAAGAGGGTGGAGATAGAGAGCATGATGGACATCATCTTCAAAGGAGTTTTTCTCAAAAGATACCGGTAAATGAACCTCACAGTTTCTCTGGCATTGCTTGGTTTCAGCTTTTGATGTGCATTAGAGGATTATTTAATTCGGTTTGGAGCTGACGTGTGCGTTTGTTTCTGCGCAGGGATGTGCTTCCAGAAATCCGCTCCATCTGTATGGAGGAGTTGGGTTTGTGGATGAAGCTCTACAGTTCTGCATTTCTCAGTGATAGCTACCTCAAATACGTGGGCTGGATGATGTACGACAAAGTAAATACCAGCAGAGACGAAACACAATGTGATGTGACGCAAAAGTAATAATTTTTTCGCATGTTGTCTGACTGCCATCCACGGTTATGAAACTGGCGATCAGAGCTATAAATGTTTAATGTCAGGCCCCTGGTGTAAAGTTTGAAACAAGCTATTGACTGTATGTACGACCTCTGTACTGATGTGCATATCATCTTTCAGATACCAGATGTGCGTCTCAAGTGTGTGTTAGGTTTGCAGGGTTTATATGGAGACCCTCTGCTTCTCCCCAAACTAGACCTGTTCACCAGCCGTTTCAAGGTAACCAAACCCTGCTTAAAGTTGCATCAATGGATTATGGCCACTAGGGGGCAGGAAAACATTTAAAAAAAAAAAAAAAAAGCAGACGGACACACAGTCATCAAATGGAAGTCCAATATTCACTAATCTTGAGCAGCAACTCCTGATAAAAATATCTGCTTCTTTACGTTGAATGTCGTTCATTCCTCAAGTTTCTTAACTTTGTCTTCTGCTGCTGGAAACGGTTTTGATGAAAGCAGTGAGACTAAACCATAGAGTCCACAAGACCAGAACAAAGACCAAAAACAGGCCAAAAAGCTCGGTAGTGCTGCAGAGTTGGGTGATACATCTGCAGAATTGATTACTGTTGTTGGTTACTATCCACAATATTGATTGATGCAGGCACTGCTAAACAGAAAGGCTCTTTGTAAGTGCATGATGCATAAATGCATGATGTGTACTGTTTGTGCTCCAGGACCGGATGATCTCCATGACCCTGGATAAGGACAGTGAAGTGGCAGTGCAGACCATGAAACTACTGGTGCTCATCTCCAAGTTAGTCACCAGCATGTTTGTCGCTCTTATTCTTTTCCAGCCATCCTTAATGTTTTCCCACTATTTGCATAACTTATAATAATTTGCAGAACTTCCGATGATGCGCTCAGTCCAGAGGACTACAAGCAGCTCCTCCAGTTCGTTTACTCTTCACAGCGACCTCTTGCAGCCACCGCAGGGGAGCTGCTCTTCTCGAGGTGCGTTGACCTCCATCACTTGAAAAAAAAACAAACCAAAAACAAATAAATCAAACAAACAAACAGCTAATTCGTGTTTACCCTGATATTGTTGGTCTCTCTCAGGCTTCTGAACACTGTAACTCCTGCATCTGATACTCAGGATGAACGAAATGAGGAGGAGGCACATGAACGACGAACCTCTGCCAGACTGAAGGCTCTGCTGCAGTTCCACCAGGAGTCTGAGGTGAAATACGTTGGAACCTTCAATTCAACTCAAAGTTAACCACCTGGACTTACTTGTGTCGTAGGGGGGGCTTAGTATATGTTCATATCATGATGCTGTGTGTCGTCTCTTGCGTGTCTGTGTGTGTGTGTGTGTGTGTGTGTGTGTGTGTGTGTGCCTGCAGCTGCACAAACATGTGGTATACCTGGTGGACAGTCTGTGGGACTGCGGCGGAGCTCTGCTGAAGGACTGGGCCACTCTCACATCCATACTGCTGCAGGACCCTTCCTCACACAGTACAGGTAAGAAAGTGTGTGTGTGTGTGTGTGTGTGTGTGTGTGTGTGTGTGTGTGTGTGTGTGTGTGTGTGTGTGTGTGTGTGTGTGTGTGAGTACGAGTTGGTGGTGGAGCAGGCAGGAGTGCAGTGAAAAGTCCTCAAAAAGATTAGTCGACCGATGCATTTGTTTGACAGATTATTTCACTGATTTGACTACAACATTTTCCCACATATTAAGGAAGAATACAGTCATCTAGAAGGATTTCTTAAAACCTGGTGCTTATTGATGACTAAAGCGTATTTGTGAATGTTATTGGGATGCACCAGATGTGCAGAACACCACCGCTTCGTTACCAAACACCCTGCAGTCTATACTGAGTATTAAGGGCAGCTATCCAGGAGTGTCATCATCAAAATACTGATGTTTTTAAGCATCGATGCTTAAAAACATCAGTATTTTGCAGCACAACTGCTCTCGTGAGGATCTGGTCCGTGAATAGACTAATAAGTAAAAGTTTCTCACTATTTTTCATAAGTATATACAGTATTTTGTCCTTTTTCTCTCCCTCTTAGTTTGAGAAAACTAATAAGCCAAAACTGCATAAATTATTGGTCTTTTATTTTATCTTGAATTAAAATAAATGTGGGGCTTGGACTGTCTTCAATAAATCTATTACAGCTAAAAGTCTTTTTGACTGTTTATTATTGTTTATTATTAATACGCTGTCTGTATCGGCATCATATTAAGTCAGTTTGTCACAGCCTCCGTTGGCCCCCTATGCTCTGTTTTCAGCAAAGTTTGTTTCAGCCATAACATACCACTGCTAGATTCTGTTATTATCCAGATGCTTCACAATATCTAGCATAGCACCTTTCAGTTTATCTGTGGAGGAGATGTTCACGCATCCATCAAGTCTACAGCAGTCACGTCTCCTGTGTTTGTCTGTGTGTGTGTGTGTGTGTGTGTGTGTGTGTAGGTCTTACACTGGCAGAACAAGCAGTGCTTGTAGAGATTCTGGTGGCGTCGGTGCGTCAGGCCTCAGAGGGACCAGCCCTGGCCGGGAGGAGCGGAGCGAAGAAGGTCAGTGGGGAATCAGTTACTAATAAAGATGGCATCACCTTAAGTGTATTGCAATAGAAATATTGGACCGCGAGTCTTATATTATATTTTACTTGACAATATACTTTGGACAAAAAGCATCTGCCAAATGAATAAAAATTGTAAATGTACCGTTGTAAATGTACCATTGCAGGTAATGAGCGCCAGAGAAAAGAAAATTCAGATGGACGACTGTACGAAGCTGACCGAACATCTCCTCCTCGTGCTTCCAAAGTTACTGTCCAAGGTGTTTACCCCTCACAGAATTGTTATTGTACAATTAAATTTTGTATGGAGAGCTTTCAGATCTCCGTGGAGAACAGTCAGATGCTGCGCATTGCAGTCCCGATCCTTTCTGTTCGTTGATGTTGTGTGTGTGTGTGTGTGTGTGTGTGTGTGTGTGTGTGTGTGTGTGTGTGTGTGTGTGTGTGTGTGTGTGCGTGCAGTTTTCAAGTAGCCGGGACATCGTTGCCTCCCTGATGAGGATTCCTCAGTACTTCCACCCTGAGGGTCCTGAGGCTGAAAACACACAGGTCTGCGTCCCAGCCTTTCAGCTTACACAAACGATAGCATGGAACATGAAAAATGAATGGGGTGACACACTTCCCTCATCTTTAGTGATAGACCAAAGGTTTTGGAGCCATGAAATCAAATTCAAATGTTTTTTTTTTTAATGTAGAATTTATTACGGAGCCACTATTATTGATTACGTCAGTTACACTGAACGAGTTATTATAGCTGCATTGTGAAAAATTGAGGTAATGCTGAGAGCATTTCTCACGCCGCAGGACTGCGCTGGTATTTATGTTCTTGTGGGCAAAATTTTAATGGTGAAATTACACTGATTTTTAGCTGAAGAGAGCATCCAAGCCTCTGTAACCAGGGCAGTCATTTTATTGTTTGATTATTGATTTATCTACTAATTATTTTTTTCATACGAGTATTCATCATGTAGTAAAATGTCAAAAAAAAAACTGTGACAAATACCAAATGACCAAATGTGATGTCTTGAAGTTGTTTGTTTTGATCAATCCAACAACTATAAAAAAACTGGAAAACAAGTTCTTATGACACGAAAGAGAGAGAGGCAGAAAACAGTCGGATCTGTGTTGTTGTATCAAGCATATGTTTTGTATTTTTAGACACATTACTTGAAATAATTAAGCAATGATCAAAATCGCCATCAATTGGTCTCGCGTTGGCGGTCGACAAATTCTGAAAGTAACTGGCGCCGTTCTCGTCCTCTTTCCCTCAGGCAGTATCCAGCCTGATGGCAGAGATGGGAGCGGTTTTGGACCTCCACTCGGGCCCTGCTGTTCTGGAGGCGGCGGCCCGCACATATCTCGCCCTGTGCGGCGAGGAGACGACCTGGTGCGCCACGGCCCGGGCGGCCAGAGACTCTCTGGTCCAGACCTGGGCGGACCGCCTGACAGTCCTGCTGGAGGACTCACTCAAGGTGAGATACACTGATACACTGTGTGGCCAAAAGAATGTGGATGTACCGTACGTATTTATGTTTTGGACTAGTGAATTACTTTTTCTTAGGTGTTTATTTGAGAAAGTGACAAATTTAAGACCGTTATAATCCTGTTCACTTGTCCAGGGCAATGAATGTTGAATACTCTGTATACTGTATTTACAAATGAGCCCAATAACAGGGCCCCTCAAGGCAAAAGGTTGACGGGTCATCAGATACTTCTGTTATACAAAATAATGGACATTTTTTTTCTGATTTTCGTCTACATTTAACTTTTTTTCTTGTAAAATACTGGATGCTTTCACCTCTCCAGGCCTCAAATCCTTCAAATGAAAGCGTCTGAGAAGGAAAATCATTCTCTGGTGTAATTGCTTACAGGTCGTCCAAGGTCACAGAGGTCACGAACCACGATGGTTGGCATTCACTGGTGTACAGGCGCGCCAAACACCCGTGCAGGCAGAGAATAAGTAGCCCGGCTTAACAAGACGACTCACTAGTTCCTGTTTGTCTGTCGCAGGGTGACTGCTTCTCCGCTGATGAGGAGAAAACCGGAGAATTTTTAGCCACACTGAAGAAACTCCGAGCTTTCCACAAGTAACGTTTGAGATTTATCCGCAATGAGGTTTTTTTTTTTTTTTTTGAGCCTACAACGTTCTGCCAGTGAGGTGTATTTATGTGCTGTACATACTGTATCTGTTTCGCTCCACGTTGCTGTAGCTGTCACGACCTCTCTCGGTGGAGCCTGTTTGAGCTGCTCTCTCCTCTCCTGCCGGCGGAGAGCAGCCGGGGAGGAGCGCCGCCCGAGGTACCATCACTGCCCCCCTCAATAGTCAAACGTAGCCACTGATGATTTAACTCAACACCGCACAAGTGTTGCGATCGCATTTATCCACTGTCGTTCTACTATAATTGTCCTTAGTCTCTGTCTCTTCTGCTCCCCTTTTTGTCTCTGAAGGTGCTGCTGGAGGTTCTGCAGTGTCTGTGTTACTTCCTGCTCTGGTCTCTCAACACGAGTCATGAGACTCTAACCTCCAGAGTGAGTTACATCTACTTTAACATGCCAGAGTATCAAGATATAAAATATTGAGATTTTTTTCACATTCATGGAAACCATCATATACAATATATTCCTAAAATCAATATTCAGACCTGTCTTTATATGACCTTTATTTAATCAGTTAACCTCATTGAGATCAAGATGTCTTTTGCAAGACAAACCAGAATACAGCAGATAAAAAGAAAATCAAACATGACCAGACAAACAAAAGCATACGTACATACATTACATACATGTATACATATATATGTGTGTGTGTGTGTGTGTGTGTGTGTGTGTGTGTGTGTGTGTATGTATGTATGTAATATATATACACACAATCTTTGTTCACATTCAGAATTTTTGGTTTGCAAAGCATTAGTCACAGAAAATTACCATGTGAAATTGAAACAAATCTTCTCAAAACAGTTGAGAATCTACCACCAGATGAAACTGCGTAACTTTAGCAAAAACACAAATACATCTTGTTAATTACTTAAAGGGAAAACAACTTTGTTTTTTCCAAGAGGACTTTCATGCCGGCAATAAACTGAGAAGTATTGTCTTTAAAAAAAGTCATAAAAATTGATGTTCGTCTCATTTTCTTATTGCATTATCAGCTGTGATGAATTTAAAGGGAGAAGTAGTCCCAGCCCTGAGGTGACGGCAGGAGCGGGGCTAAGTTTAAGGCCTCATGGACAAACGATTACGAGCACAGAGGCTGACATTTACGAGCTTCAGCATCCAGACAATGGATGGGGGGGAAAAAAAAAAAAAAGTTAAGTGAACAAAAAGAAGGGCGACACAGAGGACACAAAAGCAGGCGAAGAAGAGAGGGGGAGATGACTAATGAAAAGGGGAATACAGTGTGTTTGGTATGCAAAGTGAAGCAACAGACAGAGTTTTTCTGTGTGACTGTATTTCTAAAGAGGCCCTTATTGAGTGGCACTATTCTTTAAATAATTTCTGCACAGTTTTAGCTTCTCTGTTCCCTTTTTGAAAGCTTGTCCATTAACAAAATGTTCATATTTGCAGGCAAAATGCTGCACTGTACGCCAGTCATCGGCATTGTTCTTTCTGAAGCCCTGTGTGTGTGTGTGTTTTGTGTTGTAGGAGAATGCTGTGGCCCAGAGGCTGCAGCTGCGTCTGTTCTGTGAGAGGAGTCATCGCTGTCTCTCCCACCCTGACAACGTTGTGCGGCAACAGGTGGGCAGCAGGTGTTGGTTTTTTTGGCAGTAATGGCCTTTTGTAGCCTTTTCTAAGCTCCCCTCATTTTTCTGTTTCAGGCTTTTCTGGGTGTGTGCGACGTCCTGACGGCTCATTCCTACCAGCTGCACGTGTGGGATCCCACCTCCTTTGGTCCGCTGCTCTACACACCCAGTCCCAAACTGCAGAGGGCGCTGTTGACCTTTGTATGCATGCACGTCTTTGTTGGCCCGGAGTGTGACAGCCAGAGCAGGGGTGAGACCCGTCTCACCGTCACTGTGCACAGGATGATGCGTCTCCGGATGTTTGTGTTTTCCCATTCAGCTGCTGAAGGAGGAAAAGTTTCTCTGTGCTCACCCTTTAATCTGATTTTAAGATGTGTACATACAATCATGTTTTTGCATTCACCTCGACTAGTTTGGTACAATAAGCAGCTTATACAAGTGTGATGTGGAAACTTGAAACCTCCAGTGTAAAAACACTGCGAAGGGACATTTATTTCAGTGAAGGGTGAGAGATCTCGTACCTATTAGTTAAACTTTTGAAATGAAAAATGTTTTCATAATTGTAGATTTCTGGATTTTTCATGGACGGAGAATGACTAGTTGTAGCAGTAACACTTTTTATTGAATGGGTCCTGTATGTTCCAGCTAATTTCCTGAAAACTTTTGGTAGTAAGCTGAAAATTACTAGGATATTTCCCAGAAACGCCTACGCAGTTTGGTTCTAATTATGAGGGAAAAGCAGAAAATGTTGGTTGCTACAGTTATTAAGTACAATATATTAATTTATTCAAATTTTTAAGAAAAAACTTAGCAGTCAAAAATGGTTCATGAATTCACGTCAATATCCATCAGAGTTCCCTAGAAAGACTTAACAAAAATACACCGGAGATTCAATAGTTATGTTTGAAACTGACTTGATGATCAACAAATAAAACACACTCCATGCAATTAAATTTCGCTGACTCAGCAGTTACACATACAAACATATCTCAACCTAACTTCCGCAGACCGGACCTGTAAAAGAAAGCGAGTCAGTTTGGCACAGTCACATATCAAGTTAAGAATTAAGAGTTCTTGTTTGTCTTTCTTTGAAACTCTGATGGACTCTTACGTCTGCTTATGAACCACTCTACACTGACTTACCGCATAATTTCCTTTTTTTTTTTCTTAAAAGCTCGAATATAACGAGCAGGTACTTAATAATGCTAGTAAAACTTTCTCCATTTTCTTTATAATTAGAACCACATTGCGTAGGTCTTTGTAGAAAATATCCCAGTAAGTAACAGCTAAATACCAGCTAATTCTTAGGAAATTATAAAAAAAGTTTCCAGAAAAGTAGTTGGAAAATACATAACCCATAAAATAAAGCGTTACCGATGTAGCTTTACGAATTTTTAAGAAGGTAATTGAACTTTATTTGTGCAAAAAAACATCATTACACAGATTGCACAAATCATTATTCCAAGCAGAGGGTTTTTTATGGGTTGGGAGAAGATCTTGACGTGATTGGATTGTCAACACTGGTGCGTCGATACATAAGCAGCATTTTACTGCTGTAGCTGCTACTACACTATATGAGGTAGGGTCATTTATTCCAGTGTTTTCTAGTTTAGGGGCCAGGCCCCGTCCAAAGGGTAATAAGACAAATCTGAGGCGTTGTAAAAGGATTGATGGGGGAGGAAAGAAGAGAAAACAAGGTTATGATACACAAATTTGCATTCATGTTTTAGACTATTCTCTGATCTTTCATTTTACCTCTTTGGGCCTCGAACAGTTTTTTTAAAATGACAACATCTGAGAAGTTAAGAGAAGAAATGTGCCCCCCTGCTAACAGCTCACAGAGGCCTGAAACGTGGGGCCCCGAGAGATTGCGGTCTTTTGTAAAAGGCCTCCAAAGGCCAAAATGTTAGGGAGGCACTGTTTCAATTTTTGACAACACATTGTATTTTATAAGCCTATCGTGTGTTTTTAAATGTACGTTCTTAATCTGAGAGGAAACCAGTAACTACAGCTGTTAAATAAATGTAGGGGAGTAAAAAGTACAGTATTTCCAGTACTTAGAAATTGCACACAAGTACAGTACTTGAATAAGTGTAGTTAGTTGTACCTCCCGCAAAAGTCCCCTGCTGGAATTGAATGGATGCAGTGAATTACCGTCTGTGTTATGCATCTGAAACGCCAGACTATCAAACTGAGGGGTGCTTTTGAGTTTTGTTTTCACCAACTTGTTTTTACTCGGACTGCTTTAGACAGGCTCTGCTGCGCAGCAAGGCTGGCAAACTGCTCCGAAAAATGCGTCGGTGACATCTGCATCCTCACACAGCTGCTGCTTTGTAGCGGTGCGTTTGACGAACATGTACCCGGGCAGCGTTCGGGACAACCAGGAGAAAACATGTTGCAGTATTGCACAGTAGATGGCACTCTCTCTCTCTCTCTCTCTCTCTCTGCCCAGAGCAGCATCCTGTGTCTTGGGCCTTTGGTGTTCTGAGTGAAGCCTTGGCTCAGAGTAGCAGCTCGCCGTGGTAAAGACATGCAGTTTTTAAATGCACGGCCACACATTTGGCTTAATCACTCACTGCAGAGCTGCCTGCTGACTGTAAATGGGGCCTGATCTCCAACCTGACCCGACAGTTGACCCTCAATTACAAAGGAAACCCTGTTAATGTCTTCAGAGTGAAACAGGGTTGACTAATTTGTATGAAGGGATGCTAGACTTTGTTATGCAAAGTGATGCAGCTTGTAAATTGATGACGGCAGTATGCTCCTGTCTGATCTAAAATGAGGAAAACAAGATTGACATGTTGGAAATACATAGGGGGTGTTCTCTTTGTAAGGTCCTGCAGGTAAACTTGTGAATTCATTCATGGCTGACTATTACTAAAACGTTTTATTATCTTTACCATGGCTTCTACTTTCAGAAACATATTGCATCCAAATATGGGAGAGTCGAGAGAAGTCAATAACTGTCCTGGTGGGAATCTCTTAAATGTTCAACCAAATACAATCCAGGATTATTGGTTTTTGAACATGTAATAAAAAGCTATTGCTTTATTGGATTTGCCTGATAATGGTTTTGTTATATAGACAGTGTTTTCTATTAGCTGCTGGATCTGCGACCACTTCGAGGGCGAGGGCACTGAGTTAAATCATAAAATCAGGGCAATCTCTTTCCGTGAGAAAATTCCATTAACTCTGGCTCACCTCCGAGGCTATTTTATTAGCCTTGTGAAAGATTGAAGCCACATGGTGTCACAACCATAACTCTAGTCTTATGTTATCTTTGATTTCCACCTGCTAAAGTCATTGTCCTGAAACTAACTAGAACAATCTTTACCGCCTGTGCTTTGTTCTTTTCTTTCTGTTATATGATTTCTCATGATTAATCACTCTTCTTACTTCGCTGCCTTCCCCTGCCTTCGCTCCCGACCACTCCACATCCAACCACGCCCTTCGCCTCCATCTGGCTCCCTCAGTCAGCGAAAACTCTGAAGTGGAGAGGCTGGAGGACCTTCACAAACGCAGAAACCTGCTCGCGGCCTTCTGCAAACTGATAGTACATGGAGTGCTGGAGATGAGCATGGCAGCTGAGGTCTTCATGTTCTACATGAAGGTAAAGGTTAACTCCTTAAAGGAATAGTTCAACGTTTTGAGAGCGACACTGCACTGTGTTCCTGGAGAGTTAGATGAGAAGATCAAAAAAGCTCTCAGGTCTGTATGGTAAATGTGAAGCTACAGCACACAGCTGGTTAGCTTAGCTAAGGGGACAGACCCAGGCTAGCTTTTTCGCCCTGCTTTCAGCCCGTATGCTAAGCTGAGCTAGCAGGCAGCTCGCTCCAGCTAGCCCCAGTTCACGCCTCCCCTGGGTCACCATTACATTCCAGCACCAAGCGTCCGATTTTCCGAAAAACGAATACGAACCCATCTTTGAAAAACCCAGAAGGACCTTCAGCAACACTTACTGTTGCTCTGAAGGTATTTCTAGAATCTTCAAAGACTCATCTGTCTGGATGGAACAAATTTCTGTCCGCTGAATGATACAAAGATTTTTATTTTTTAAACATAATTCTCAAGTTGCGCGTCTTTTTCCTAATCCGAACAAAGTTGGTAGCCAGAAATGACTTATCTCCTTGATCGATTTGAACAACTTGAATAAACATTAAAACTTTCATTGTCAATTATATTGGTATGTATCGATGTTTCTTTCTAATATTTTAGATTTTCATACAAAATAACGCTTTAATATGTTGCTTATGTTTAACAAAAAGAGCAGGGACATATCTTGCACCTGGATACCTAGATTAGGAAATAAAACTGCAATTTGAGAAATGGGTTAAAAATAGTTTTAGCGTGCAGGAGATGGAGTATTTTTTCATTTTTAAAAATGCCATCTGCTTAGTGCTGGGACTTGAATGCAATGGTAATAAAGGAGAGGCCCAATCTGTGGCTAACTATGTGGCATCGATCTTTTTATATACCTCCTTGCAGAAAAGTGAATAAGCACATTTCCTAAAATGTCAAATTATTCCTTTAATGCTAGTATTTACAGCAAATCTCTCATGTAATATTTACTCTTTCTTCGCCAGTATTATAACGACTTTGGAGACATCATCAAAGAAACGATGTACAGGACCCGACAGATAGATAAGATAGAGAGCGCTCGCACACTGGCGCTCTGTTTGCAGCAGGTATAGTCGCTACATACTTATCTGAAAAAATAAACTTCAGCCAACCCAACGTCATTGGCACCGGCAAGCAGAAGGGTGCTGATGCAATTGTCCCTCCGCTCCCCAGCTGTTTGTTCGTCTTAAAAAGGAGCAGGAGAGCGGTGGTAGGGCTCACCCAGGGGTCCAGACCTTCACCAGCATCAAGGAGCTGGCCAGGCGGTTTGCTCTTACCTTCGGGGACCTCGTCAAGTTTCGTGAGTGCGTCGTCATGATCCACAGGTCAGAACGGTTTCTTGTTTTTCATGACTTGGATTCATTTTTTGCAGGTTTTTGTGCCTAAAATTTTTGTTTGTGCTTCAATTTCTTTAGGAACGGCATAGAGTTTGTGTTCCAAGAGTTTAGCCAGACCCCAGAAACACCTACACCGCCATACCTCTCCTTCCTGACCATCCTCAGTGAGTTCTCCTGCAAACTGCTCAAACCAGACAAGAAGACAGTGTAAGTGCTGCATACAGGTTTGCAAACAGGTTTTGAAACATGGCTTTCTGAAATTTCTAAAAGTTTGTTCATGTCTGTGCAGGTTCTCCTGCCTGCAGAAGCACACCGCAGAGCACATTATTGACCTCAGAGAGGAGTGCTGGCAGCCGCTTATCTACTATCGTGCTTCTCTATTGGCTGCAGCTGAAGGGGAGGATGCCGTGTCCTATGTTAGCTCTGACAGGAAGCCAAACCCGCCCAATCGCTCTCCCTTCTCCAAACAAAAACTAGAAGGTACTGCACTAAACAACAGTCAAGCACAGAACTATTATGGACTTATCGTCACCAAGTACCAGCTACATCATGTGTGTATCCCTTTTCTCTTTTTGTTTTATTTTTTTTTTTAGAAGGCAAGTCCCCCTGTCCGGTAAGCCCCGTTGATTCCAAAATTAGTAAAGGTCACAGATCCAACTTCAGTCCAAGGTGAGGATGAAGGATGATTTCTCACATTCAGATTTCTGTTAATATCATAGACAAGTTACAAACCAAATCCTCTTCATCTCACTCACTAATTGCTGTAACCTCAGCCATCAGGAGAGGACAACAGATATGGATCCGTTTTCTCTCCCACTGGAACCTTCTGCAAGAAGACTGGACACCGAAGGAACCATCGTCAGCACGAGCAACGAGGTGGATGACGACACGGTGGAGATTGAACTTTAAATGCGAGGGGGGTCGGGGGACATCGGCGCTCCCGTATGAACGGCAAGACCTCACGGGACGTCACAAGCTCTGAGAGAGATGGTTTTCTTTTGCACCTTGTAACCAGTGTCTCCTGTGTGGCCAGGAATCTCGGCGTCCAACTTTTGACTCACGGTTACTTTAAGACAAGTTTCTCTTTAGTGCTGTATATTATGTCTTTTTAAGAAGACACAGGCTTTAAGGATTCAAGTGGTGATATTCTGTATTTTTCTTAATGCCAACAGACCCCCCCCCCCCCCAAAAAGACTAAAACCAACAATGAATCGATGCCTCTAACAAGTACTGTATGTAGCCAAAGCGTGATGTAGCCTATTCCTCTGTGCCACTGAGCTCTGTTGTCACCTGGAAATGATTAAAAACACATGGAATGAGCCCCACTGTTAAACTGGGTGACATGTTCCAAAAACATGGGCACTGTAGTTTTTTTTTGTGAGTTTTTCCCCACATAAACCGTCCTGCTGCCATAAACACTCACTAGAGCACCAAATGTGGATTAGTCCACCAGTGAAAAAAGCCCCCGGCAAGTGCACTATTTCCTCATGTTTGCGTAACATTTGCTAAAAACTACACCGCCCAGGTGTTCTAGGGAACACCTTGACCTTTTAAAAACATTAAACTATATATTTTTGATTCAGGTTTCATTTACATCTTCAGTAGGTGCAAATGGCCTTGGCCCTCAGTGCTACAGAGGAGTAGGAAAGTGGGAAACGATACTAACAGATAGTTGGTTTTAGTCTTTCCATTGGATATTTTAAAAATAAGAAATATATAGAATAACACCAGCCTTACTTTTTAAAATGTCAGAATGAGGTCTAGTATAATTTATTCAGAGACCACTTTAATTTGAAGATCAACTGTATCAGTATGTGTATAGATTTTTTTTTTTTTTTTTTTACTGTACTTGAATGTAACAGGTGACATTAAATGATCCATCTATTAATTTTTCTTTTGGATCACACTCAGGTCCAAGATTTGTCAAAATATTATCTGGGGTTGATTAAGAATTATGCTTTACTGTCCTACCTGCCACTTTATTATTGCTCCTTATAGGAAATAGTTGGGTTAAAGTTGGCGAAAAAACTACTTATGTACTGCTGTAAATAAACTTAAGTTAAAAAAAATAATCCAAACAAGTACATTTCTCTAAGTAGCAATTTGTTTCAACATGTTGATTTTTATGAATACCTTCACACCCTGTTCCACATAATACCCCATGAAGACATTGTACGAAATGGGCATTTAAAAAAAAAAAAGCATTTCATTACCATTGTCTGTAAACTTGTGTGCACCAACAGCAGCAGTAGTTACTGTGTGGTGAAAGAGTAACATTAATCACCAACAAAGTGCTTTTTTTTTATGTTCTGGAAATGTTTCTTGTGGTACTCAGCAGCCCTGCTATAGATTTCTAACAGTGAACATATCCAAACCAGTTTTTACTAGATGAATCAAATTAAACTGTAGAGTCCGTTTTCTTTACTCTTCCATTAACCAAGGCTTTATTATTAATTTAAAGAAAAGCAAGACATTTTAAAATTGGTTCCTTTTGTTCTGTCAAAGTACATTCAAATTATGTACTTTATAACATAGAAAAAAGAATTTGTCTAAAACACTTGCCCAAATCATTTACAACACAGCACGCACCAAATAAATATTTACAGTTATTTATAAATTCATCTCTAATAATTTATAACCCCATCTCACGCATACAGTAAATCCATGTCATAATGAATACAGACCTGTACAAAATTGTGTGGCCGTCTAAACTGTGTGCTTGTGTGTGTACAGCAGGCTCCACTGTGGCTTGTTTAGCATGTAGAGTGACTTCTCATTTCAGCAAACAAACCATTAATGATTTTACAGCCTTATAGAAAACATTCAGTCATGATCACTGGAATGTAAAATTAGCCAATGACTTCAGATGATAATTAGTTCAAAACCTGAATCAAATCAACATGGTTTCTGCTCAACAATTCAGTGAGCTCCAGTGCGTAAAGAATGTGACTTAGCTCATGTGAATATGATAATACAATACTGGTGTTCAGAAAAAACAACACTCGCTCAAAACATTATTCGTACAAAGCATCACATGCAGAACACAACTTTTCCTGTTTTATCATGTGAGGGGGGACACAAAGGTTTAAAACGTGCTGCTTGTGACACATGAAGTCAACTGTGGTGGTTCTCCCTTCACATTTCCTCTTAGTCAGACATGTGACAACGTGTCCATTTCTCCAGCACGTCTGACCCCGCCAGTGGTGCGACTGTGTCTTCTTGTTTTGCATCTGCTCTCTATTTGGTAAAGTGTGTCCTTACACGCAGGATGGGAAATGGGCCTGAACCTACAAATCTCTGGCCTGATGTGAACTAACACGCTAGTGGCCACTAACACTGCTGTTTGAGATCCATTTGTGGAAGCACATGGTGCTCAGCAGGCTGTAAGATAAACGCTGCAGGATCGAGGGTCATTCAAAGTCATCTTCATACTCGTATTCATCCAGGTCCAGGTTGCAGTGCGGACTGGGGATCTCAAAGAAGTGTCTCTTTGTCAGACCCAGCTCACTGGAGATGTGTTGCCCTAAGGGGCTCAAAGGATTATCATACCTAATGGAGAAAAAGATCAGTGATGTATCAGTCAGAAAGAGGTTGTTTTTAAAGAATAAGTTCACAACTTTTCAACTGTATGAATCAATAGTCAGGCGAAGCAGGCTGAACACTGAGGCAGGTTTTGCTTGCTGCAATAATTCCTTCTGTTCATACTGACCCTTGATTTCCTTCCGATGTAAGTGATGGGGGACAAAATCCAGACCTAATTCTGTGCTAAAATATGTGCCAAAGTTTATCTGAAGTTAATGTGAGGCTTTAGCAGTATGAGTTGTTCAAATCACAAGTGTGTGTTCCAGCATCTCAGTTTTTTAATAAAAAGAAATCTCTCCTTTTAATGTAGCCCAGTAAAGAAAATCTGTCTTTGGAAACATAAAGGGGGGAAAATTGAAACTTTGCAAAATACCCAGTTGATTTGTCTAACTCAGACTGCTGAAGCCTCATATTTACTTCAGATAAACTATAGAATACAGTTCATTTACACAAAACAAGGACTGTGGACTTTGTACCCCATTTCCTCTCTTGGAAGCATGTTAGGAGGGGATCTTGTACCAGCAAGTATGAACAAAAGGAATAATTACAGTGAGCAGAAACCTTTCCAATATACATATGGAGATGTCAGTATTGTTTTAAGACAGACTTGGAAATATGTGAACCTACCCTTTAATACATGCTGATAACCAAACAGATTTTCAAACAAAGTGGCTGATAGGGTCATTCAAGACAGTCAAGAGTGCTAATTACTCTGGTGAATGTTTCAAAGGATAACCATGTTAAAGGAATAGTTTGACATTTGGGAAACAGGCTTGTTCACTTTCTTGCAGAGAGTTGGATGAGAAGTTTAATACCACTCATTTGTCTGTATGGTAAATGTGACGTTAGCCTAGCTTAGCACAAAGACTGGAAACGGGGGGGAAACATTTACCCTGGCTCTGTCCAAATGCGACAAAAATCAACCTACTAGCACCATTAAATTTAATTAATATGTTGCATCCTGTTTAAAAACCCTCTGGAGTCATCCTAATAACTGATGAATACACTCAACATGATTTATTTACAGTTAACGTAACTTTATTTATATATCATATAAAGACAAGGTTGGAAAGTTAATTTAAAGTGCTGACATTTGACATTCACACAGTATCTCATTTATGTCTGTACAGCATAAGACATTTTTAAAATTTAAACATTTTGAACTGGATTATTAATATTTCCAGTGATTTACACGTATACAAAGACTTTTTGAAAAAGGCACAAAAATAAGTCGGAATAAAACCACTACATAAATAGACTGAATTATAATTTCATTTGACTTAATATTTTTTTACAACCTAGAACTAAAGATTTGGAACTTTTTATGGATGCTTTAGCTTTATACTTAAATTTAACAAAATAAGATGTCAGACCTATAGCTGAGTTTGTGCTGAAAAAAGGTACTAAACAAAGACACAGCTGGAGGCACACAAAGTTGGCTGAAATCAAATAAAATGAACCTGGACTAGGTGGATTTTGTTACTTTCAGACAAGCTGCTGGTGGTAGCTTCATATTTACTCTACAGACTATCTCTCGGTGAGAAAGAGGAAAGCGAATAAGCGTAGTTCCTAAAATGTCGGGCTATTCCTTTAAATAGACAGGACATTTTCAACAAACCAGTATGCATGGAAAGGACACAGGAGCACCCGAGAAGGCATGGATAGAGATGGTGCAAGAGTGGAGGATTTTTTTGTGCAGAAGAGGAATGATAAAAACAGAAGCTGTCTGGTTCAGAAACAGACTCCCAGCTCTATAATGTGGCCACATAGACAGGATACTGTGCCGGCTGACAAAACAACTATCTGGTATCAACAGTATGCTCAGACTGGGGAACTGTGGGTAGAGGCTAGGGAGTGGGTTTAGGACTAGACTTGCCCAGAGAGGAGGAGGTGGAGAAAACTTAGTCTCTACTGGTTACCCTGAATGTCTTACCTGCTCTGGTTAGCAGCCTATCTTTAGAAGTCGGTGGTGGTCCTAAAATCGCCACACAACATACCTGTCAAAAGCCTCACCTATCACTGACTCACGCTCACAGGGGCTCTGCTGCTGGACAAAATCCTCAGTCTTAGCATGAGCTCATCAAACTCTGTCAATCCCCCAAGTACATTTTCCAGTTAGACAGAAAATAGTCTGAAATAAACCTGCCTTTAGCTGATGGTACAGCTATTTCAAAAACTGTGTAAGGATAATTATCTATGTGTACATGAACTTTGTACTAAACCATCAATGTCTTTTTTAAGTTAATTTGGAAATTAAACCTGAGCTCGACATGTTGAAATGTCTGTCACGAAAATAGTCTACAAATTTCCACGTATGCTAATCAAACAATATTGGCCCTGCAGCACTGATAATCATGATAAATATTTGTAATTATGATAGCTAACACAATAATCAGGGCCCGTTTAATCAAACTTCTAAAAATTACAAAGTTTTTATAAGTTAAAAATAAAAAAAGGAAACTTCTAAAAATTACACCTACATAGCCAACTTAGGACTGAAAATGTCCTTCGCTAAAGTGAAGAAGACACATTGAGCAAGTGACAAGCTCCCACTTACGGCCTAATTAAAAACATTTGACATTTAAGAGCGGGTCATAGGTGATTACATGAATATTTTCATGTATGTGCAGAGATTTAACATACATGAAAGACAAGATTTTACCTAGATTTTCGTTTTACCAGTAAAATATTATTCTGCAAAAAAATATGTAATGTTATATAAAAAGGTTCATTCTATTTCTCTGAAATCCTTTTTTATTTTGAGTAGCAATTAGAATGTGAAATTAACAATTTATTACACAGTAATAACAATAGGAATGGGATTAAAGGACATTTGCTGAAATGGGTTAAAAAAAAGAAAAGAAAAATAACACCCCTGAGGTGTATTAGAGTTACATCTTAATGAACAAGGTCTATAGTTTAGGTGCACTTGCTGCAGGGCGTGTCGTTCTCTCTGGATCTTTAATCTCACAAACTATTTTTAATGCACAAAATTCTTGGATGTTATTCTGTTACATCCTATCAAATGTTCAAATGCAAATAGTGGGCTAAGACCATCCTATTCTGAATTACACATATTACTTCAGCTAACACATTATGAAAATTAATAAAAACATTTTCTAAAGTTTATGAGTTGGAGTTGAAATGAAATACTACTACTACTACTAAATTATACTATATAGCAGTCTGATAAATTTGGGAGCAGGGTTATAGCTGCAGCTGTATCTGACAAATCCTTGAGTAAATTCAGACTTACACATCATTGCACTGATCGTTGGCGGCCTCCTCTGCCACTAGGATGTCGTACTCCTCTGCAGCGTATTTCTCCCAGTCTGAAACCTCCTGGCCGTCCGTTTCCACCTCCTTAAACACACGACAAATTACATGATCCACTTGACTTCTGGGCAGAAAACAAGTCACATCTATCTCACATCTGGTGACATCCTATCATGGTTCAACCTTACTTACCCTTATAACAGAGAAAGGGTCCTTCTGCTCGTGGTCCAGGTATTTCTCGATGTTGAAGAAAGTGTCGAAGAAGATGTGGGACAACTTGCACCTCTTAAGGTCCCGCAGAGTGATCTTACCTGGGCATGGTAAAGGTAGTGACTTAAGACAGCTTCCCAAACCCAAACCTACCTACTGACAGATAATTTATGGCATGGGTATTATTAAACTAATTTAGAATTGTCAGCCTGGCTTTCCCATCCCATCTAGCATTCAAAATTGGCCCGGGGCTATTCATGGTTCCCACATCTGCATGTCTGCAAGGGTCAGCACGGGTAGCTTACTCAGTAGAGGTCGGGTTGGCAGCACAGTGGGATGAGCTCATCATACTAATGATCAAACTACAAAAACGTTGGGTAACAATATTTCAAGCCATGGCTGCAATTAATCATTGCTTTCGTTATCTATTCATCTGTCAGTCCTTTTTTTCAATTAACTAAATCATCTCCTTTCTAAAAATGTAAAAAAAAAAAAAAAATGTGTATGTGACAAATGATCAAGTAATTAGAAGTTGTTTATTTTGTTAAAGGTCAAACAGAAAACAGTAAATGTATTAAATTGAAAGAAAGTCAGCAAATTTTTCAGATTTATGAAGCAGTTTCATATTCATATGTTTAATCGAACAAACTAAAGGGCTGATTTTACACATTATATTACTCCAGCCTAAGCTTCTCCTGCAGTTGGCTGCAAAACTCAGGGGTAGTGATCAAAATCACCTTTAGTTTAAATGGAACTGCCAGAATGGGAGCTCAGCCCCATGTTTGCAGGCTGCTGCTTAGCTCATACAATGTTTACAATGCCACTTGCCTTAAGAAGACATCTAAATGTGCTTTCAAACTGATGTATAAAATCATCTCTAAATCCAACAGATAACTTTTTATGCGATACCTGAAATGCGAAATGGAGTGATGCGATTTTTGTATCTTTGTAGCAGTCAAACATCCTAGGTTCTTCTTTTGAAAGAGCAGAAAAGAGATTTCTTGTGGATCAGACAATAAAGTTCTGCTTTCCTTGAAAGTGGCATTTTAGACACTCTCTGGTTTGTTTATGAAAATTCCATCAGTCTCTTCTAATCTGCACATTATGTCTTGCTCCATCTTCAGATTCACATGCCTATACCAGCGACCAAATCTCATGAAGAATGTCATATTAAACGTGAAATTTTAAAAGACTTTTAAATCTGTTAAAACTGAAAAGATTCTTCCGTCCAGAAGAGACATATCTGTTCAGGAATACATAAGCCTCAAATACTCAGTGAAGAAGATGTTACATCTCATATTCCATGTTACATTACACAGCTCCACTAGCACGGCTTACCACCAGGTCGACTAAGGGTCAGATTCTTGCACTGGCTATCAATACTAAACATGCACTCCCTCAACATTGACTAGTCACTTCTAAATGGCATAGTGGTGAAGCTAATTGCTGGAGGGAATTTGTTGACTGTGATGATGCGAGCAGCTGGCGGCAGGCAGTCCAGATCAGTCAGTCAGTCAGTCAGTCTCTCATCTATAACTGTTCCCTCAGCTAATGATCAATGAACTGGCCTGAAAATGTGAATGTGTGTCCATCACCTTCACTGTGGAAAAAGTGGAACCTGCCTGGCTCAATGTGGGAACTTCTGAGGGTGTGTATAAATGTAAAAAGGGTCTGACCTTCGACCTCAGGCTTGACAAGGTCAAGCATTTGGCAGAGGCAGTCCTCAAAGGGAAGGGGCTCAATAGCCATGGTCTCCAGCTTCTGACACTGCTCCTCGTAGAAGTACTCCAGCTCGTACATGCTGAGCACCCCATCCCCATCCAGGTCCATACAGCGGAACCAGTACTCTATACTGGACACAGATAAAAGGAAACAGCAGCAGGCAGGTGCACGTTACACATAAAAGCTATAAAGAAACAGAAGATTAAATTGGTGCGGCTGCGTCCAAAAATCCCTCCCGTGTTCACTGCTAGGTGTTTTTTAACAGCAGACATTTTGACTTGAAATTGTAGAAAAAGCCTGTGTTACTAATAACATTTATGATGGCTCTGTTCCATTCAAATGTCCCTGTTAGCCATGACAGTTTGACAGTGAGCGAGTACACATAGTATCAGGACCCTGAAACTGAAGAAGCAAAAATAAAATTAGACCATTATTATTTTTATCATTTACACCAGTGCTTTTCTTACTGTGTGAAGTTAAAATGTCTGCTGTGAAAAAGGTCTGTAGACACGCCATAGTTTACTCTATAGTGAGCAGTGAATGAAGGACATTCATGGATCATTGTTATTTTGTACGATCACCTACAGGTGTAGTCTCACCTGACTGTATTTTTCTATCTTTAAAATGCAAATTGTGGCATTGTTGGCAGAAAGTAGTGTACGTGCAATGGAGTCTACTCCCTTGTTTCATTGCGGGAATTTTTGATACACAGAGCATAACTTTCATGCTCAGAATTCTGAAACTCGAGTAAAATGTTGGACTTAAAATGCAGCGCACTTTATAGTAAATGGGTGATTTCAGATGCAGCCTGTGTGTCTAGATACCTGGTGTCAGTCTTCTTGTCTTCCTCAGAGATGAGGAACCAGACAAAATCAGCATAACTCAGCCTGCCCTCCTTATACACTAGTCTGTCCCTGGTGAAATAAAAAGACACCATCAGTATTAAAACCAGCAGTGGAACGAAAACATAAATGTCCTTATCTTAAAAAATATTTGCTACTTTTAATAAGCATCATTTAAACTCACAGACATTTTTGACTTGCCTTGTTACTGTTCCTGAGAATATTCTCTCAATCATCTTATGCGAGATGGCTGGAAAAATATAGAGCAAAGAGATTACTTATAAACCAGACTGTTAGGAAAAACATCATCGTTTTTCTGTTAGACAATGGCACTCTCAGTTAATGTACAATTTTTTCACAACACATGTAATCGATTCTCACAGACTGTAAATCCAGACTGGCTAGTATAGCTCTTTTTTATCTTGACAATACTATAAATCCTCCAGTCATCATTTTGACCATATAGTGGTAGAAATTGTTCCAGACGTCACGTCATTGGAGGAGAGCATACATGCTGCTCTCTCATTGATCTTGTGTCTCATTTCCCCTGCCTCACTCACAGACCATCAACCAAGAACATGTGGTGTGGAGTGTGTGGGGGAAGAAGCGTCAAGTCTTTTTCTTGAGTAGGTGTTTGCATGTGAACAGCAAGCCTGGACCAAATAACATTTACAAATACTTTTTATTGTTACATGTAGTTTCAGCCCACTGACAATTGCCGACAATTGTATTCATTTTTCCACCACGCATAATGAATGACATGCTACTGAAATTAACAACAAATGGATTAACTTTTGCACTGTGCATATTATTATATGACAAAGTGAATTCCAGCTATCTAGTGCTCTCTCAAGAATAGGAAAAAATTCAGCAAAAATATTTGCAAATATTTAATTCTAGTCTGGTGTACTTTTCTTGAAGAAAGTGGGGTGTGTTTGAGCACCTTGGTCATTGTGCCGTGCCAGGTCCTTCTGGTCTATGTAGAGGTCATGGTCTGTGTCCAGCTCCCAGAACTTGCAGTAGATAACATAGAAATGTTCATAGGAGAAGAACTCTGTCAGCTGGTTCACGTCTTCTTCCTGCTCCAGCAACATCACATTCTGACACAGCAGGAAAAAAATGTTAATAGTCAAAAGAGTGTAAAATTATTTAACTTTTAGGTATTATGGGGAAAATGATTATCCAGACTGCCCCTTTAAATGTCCATCACAGTTTATAGAATAACTTCTTAGTTTAACTTTGACCTACCATACCCTACACTTGCTGTTATTGTACACAGAGTATTCCAATGAGGAATCATAACAACATTGTAGTGCACTAATCTTCGGATTTACCTCCAAATAAAGTGGTTTTGACAATCTGGCTAAACTGTTGGCTTGTTTGTAACATGTTTGGTCATCTGACTGACTGTGTTTCTTGTCCCATGTTATCATAGCAGATACAAATGATGGTCAAAATTAGAAAAACAAGACCCAAGTTGATATCAACTGGAATTGTCCTTTAATAAACATTTTATCAGTAACACCAGTTTCATTTAGGACAAAAAACAAGCAAAGTGATTCATGTAAAAAAATTATATCAGGTTCAGCATAGAGGCAAGCACTGGAATTTGTATTACAAAATCTGAAATCGCAACTGCTGAAGAATTTTATAGTGAAAATCTGAATTCAATTTTAAAACACTTTAATGGCCTTTAATTTGTGTATTTGAAAAAAAAAAAAAAAACCAAAAACAGACATTTTAGATATTTTAAGGACCTACAAACACCCCGAGTAAAATACTTAAAATGTAATTCAGTGCAAATGGAAAACGACACATGAAAAAAAATCTAAAGTCATACCTGAAGAAAGTTACTTTTCCTGAGCTCATAACATGTTATTTTTCCAGTCCACGACCGGTTCACATTATAAAATATCCTCTGAATCACCTGAAAAACAGTTGACAGTGTTATCATGAGCAAAACTTAATAATTGCAGTGTCATTTTAAAGTTTCACTATCTGCAATTTTGCAGTAGTAATGTGATGTCACGTGTATTATGGTAGTTTACCGTGGTGATGTATCGTGAGTGAAAGTCCGGTGCCTCCTTTAGAAAGGCCAGGCCTGCGTGTGAGTTCACCACATCCTGAGAACATAAAGCAAAGTAAGCTCACTTTGTTCTACTGCATGTCTGCCTCATTTCCATAACATCCCCACGAAACTAATGAACACAAATGCAAGAGAACAACTCAGTGACATGCCTTAATACAATGAGAAATGCACATGTTCAGTTTAATTCTGCATTTACTTTTAGAGATGAGTTAAATGGCAAACCACATCTGTCTTTCTTTGTTGCTAAACAGAACGCATAACATTCAGAGTAGGGATATAAATGCAAACTTATTCAAACATCAGAAGTTGTCAGTGTCTATCTACATCACTCTGTCTTGCCATATATTTTATAGACTGTGCTATGTAAAGAAAAGACTCCGGGCATTGTTGGTAGAGGCCAACAAATTTAAATGCTTCTTTGAAGTCAGAAAACACTGGGTCAACTGGATTTGGGATGTTCTTAAGCCTTTCTGATTTGACAGCCAAGTCTTGGGAAGGCAAGAGAAAAGACATTTGCTTGTGACTGCTCTTAACCTTCTCTCCTTTCTAATGCCATAAAATCACAGGGGGTGTGCTGTATTTCAAATAAACTGTAGCTATATTCTTGCCATGAAACTCTCTCATGTCTTTTCTTTATTCTACCCCCTTCTCTTCTGCTAGAGGAAAGAATTGTTGACATAAATGCGAAGGCGGCAATGAAATTAAAAGGCCTTATTTCAGGGCAGCCGTCGTGCCTCTTTGACTCTTACTGGGAGAAATTAAATCATAGAGAAACACATAAATCACAGGGCACAGGAAACAGGCAGGGACAGTCAAATCTACTCCACTGCAATCCGCCTTTCATTCATCAAAACAGTCAAAGGCGATTTGCTGTGTGGAACCATACAAATTAAACAGCGAGTGCCACAAGGCATCTCTGCTGGTATGCTAACGGGTGTTCAGCACAGCCTGGCCTCTCCTGCCAGCATGAAAATGAATCAGGTGTAGGGTGGGGCCAATGTGGAGTACAACTGTTTGTCAGGCAGAGCGAGAATACAAACAGCCAGCACAGCAGGTCCACATGGTAAGACTAACAAAAAGTCAATTAGACTATTCTAAGGAAACAATTTGATGGATATGAGTGCATGTTTTCTGGGATTATTTTTGATGCTATGCCACGTGTTTTACATGAGACCCATTTTAATCTCCATCTTCCCTTGATTAATTTCTGCTGATCTTGAATCCTACACCCGTGGACTCTCCTGTATACTCCCCTCCACTACTGGCTTACAGGAACATCCCTAAATTAGTCCTTCTCCACACAAAAAAGCAATGCCTCAGCAGGGCAGTCTAAAAATTAAGTCCAGTTCGCACCACCAAAGCCAATGCAATTTTGCCATCCCACATTGCCAAGTCCAGCCCTCTCCCTGGGTGTACTGCAGCCAGTACCTGCAGGAATGGAATAAAGTCGTCTTGTTCCAGGTAATTACAGCCAGGCTTGGCCAAGAGGTGTACAAATTTGGAAGCATCATTGTGACAGGTCTGTAGAGTTCTGGAGAAGAAAAGAGAGAACAGATGGTTGCAAGGTTACCCCCTCATTCAGTCTTATGTTCTCTCTATTCTTTTTGTCATTCTTTCAGCAACACAAGTTTTAAATTGTTTCACTTAATAATGTAAGCACAGGTATAATACATTCTGAAATTAGGATTCTGAATTGCTGCCTGGTGATTATAAGCGTGCTATGGTTATGGTAGCGACAGGGAAATAATGCCAGCGTCTGGTGTGGCCTCTCATCTAAGATTGGCTCAGTCATGAGCTCAAGTCAAAGGCCAGGTCTGTCCAGTTCTCTGGAGGCTCATACATTAATACAAGGCCATGCCTACTGCATGCAACAGTGTTCAGCACTCAGCGCACAACCAGCGTTACAAAAGCCCTATGGTATTCCTTTCAATTTCACACAGAAAGACACTGAATGGATGTTTTATTTACATACTGCATATGCACAGCATCTATTCCCTTATGGGTGTTTATAAGCTTTGGGGCTTTGATCAATGATTTCTGTTTAGGAATGAAAAGGAAAATGTCATAATAGCAGATAGCTGCATGCAGTGTCTGTGATCCCTAGCGAGTGGTCATCATTGTCCAGAGGAGACTGTTTGAGCCATTTGGCTGTGAATGAGTGTACCAGTGGTCTACTGAGAATGAGAGGAGCTATTGTCTTACTTTCTCCACATAGCCACAAACTTGTGAACAGACACGAAGCCCGTCCTGTCGCCTCCAGCCGAGTTGAACAATGGCACTTTCCAATAGAGGGGGCACTCACAGGCCTTAGAACACAAGGAAGCAGGAGAGATGGAGTGGTGTGTGGTGTGGATATAAAGAGGAGAGATGGATGGAAAAAAATTAAATGAGCACTTAAAATTTACACACGTGACATTTGACGCAGAAAAGAACAGCCCAATGACACACACGGTTTGGATTGAAAAGTGCTGCATCACTTAAAGACTTCCCTGAGGAAATCTAGCTGTCATGTCTCTCTTCACTCAGGTTCCCCTCCGGCCATTGCTCACATTCCTCAGGGAAATGGAGATAATATTTTCCGTGGGGTTTTAAAAATCAGTAAATATTCGCAAGTCGGGAGCTAAATGGCACTAATGAAAATAATTTGCTGGGTGGCAGCTGAACCGCCATGCTTCAAATCACATTCTCACCTTGGCAACCTGCCCCATGTCCTCAATGGTGGCCCTTTCATTTGGGAATTGGGAAAATATTTTCTCAATTTTGGAAATGAGGCTGTCGATGTTGAGGTTGGCTTGGGGCCGGCCCTGTGGGAAGTAAAACTTTGGAATGCTTTCACTCAGCGCTGTGGTGACGGGCTCCTCTGTCCTCACCTGGGCCTGAAACAAACACACAGAAATGAACTGTTAGCCACTGATGCTAGGAAATGCTGACACTTCTCGGCTCAAGCATTTCATGTGCCAAGGCTCGATGTAACACAAACTCTGCACTGCTAGCACTCATGTAACCAAACCTCTCAGCAGCCCAAAGGCCCATCAGGGAAGAGTTGTGACTACCCAGCAATCATAATCATTATCCATTTATCTGTAATAGATACCTCTATGATACACATTCCCTTCTACAGGATTGTCACTCTGTAACAGATTGTAATTAAGATGCATCAACTGACATTAATATGTGCTGAATGTTTTGACTGACAATTATTCTACTCTGATGCTGAAAACCATGTTTGACCCAGTATTGTTTGCAACTTGTTAATTTCACCTTTTTGTCAAATTATGACTAAACTAACCTGAAGGCTGCATAGAACAAGATAATATCTAACAATCAAACATTAATTGGTATTCTGTCTTGATATCTCTCTGAAAAATGATCACATCTGTGGCATGACAATAATATTTAACCAATATATTTTGGTCTTTAACAGCACAATGTGTGCCGTCTAACTGTACACAAAACGGTAGCTCTAAACGACATAAGATATGGTAACACAAGAAAACCACAGCTACTCATGTTTACAAATACAAATAAAAACCTGTTCTTATCAGTAATGTTTAATACAGACCAATATTTCGAGTCATCAGTTGAGGAAAATGCAGAGTTCTTAGATTTAAGAGTGATAATGAAAATAATTGCTAGTTGCAGCCAAATTAGATTTCATTTCATGTTAGTACAAGATAATAAAACATCCCCCTTTATGATCCGAACACAAACAAATAATCACAGTAGATATTTTGACCTTACAAAGCAGGAAAAACACATGTCCCTTATAATATTATCAATAGTTCTGTTCCATTTAAGTGTCCCAGTAACCAGGACTGTGATCCAGCATTTACAGTATCAGAACCACAGAACTAAGACACCTGAATGGAATCAAGGCAGTGTTAATTATACCTGTGCTGTACCTGCCATTTTGTGCCAGATGTCTGCTGTAAAAAAAAGGCCCAAGTTCTATCACTAGTAGTTAGATAAGATTATCTTTGTGATGGACAGCCCCAATAAATGTGTGTGTGTCAAAAAGAAGAAGCAAAAGAAGCAAGTAAGCAACTGAGCAGATAGAATGAGCAGGGCCACCTTGGCTAGGTTTAAACAGTGTGCCTATTATATGCAAACAGTAGCTGTCTGGAGATTGAAGAAGGGCTGGCATGTGATGTGTTTGTGTGTTAGCCTGAAATGCTGAAGTACAGTAGGGGATAAGGGTCTGTTAACTTGGAGTCATTACTGGACACAAGGTTGGGCTCAATTTTCTTAAATCTCTACTCTCTGTACCTGACCAACCTATTTCTACCAAACTCTAATGGATGTCATTCCAAAGTGCCGCACTTCTCACTAATGCAGAAACCTTCCAATGTATGAGAGCTTGGACACATTTGTGTATTTGTGTCCTTTTAACCACTTCGGCCCTTTGCAGCATGTGCTATTTAGTGCTATAATCATGACAGTGGACACCAGTGTATCCCTTTATACCAGGTCTTTGTGAAATGATATTTCTCATTCCTAACCAGTATGATTTACCACAGCAAATGAACACAGTTGACATACTATGATGAGATCATATTAATTGACAAAATCTCAACTGTGTGTCTTGCTGAGGACCATGCTGTGGAGGACATGAATCAGTGAAGATATTTTCATAGCCACATATAAAAAGCCAGAATGCATTATGATCCAAATGTGTTATGTTTCACATATTAGCCAGTTATTAAAAACAGCTTGAGCAGACTATGCCTCACTCAAATGTCATCTCATATTCAAAGACTATTTACATGGCTCAAGAATTCGCTAACTGGGTCATTCTCTTTGGCCTTTAATAATCACATAAACACACCCACACAGTTCTCTGCTAAGAGATAAAAATACCATCTTGGTGTTGTTATGGTCCATCATATACTACCCATTGTTCACACCTCTGGTTATAGTTGACAGATTCTACATATAACTTCAGGTCTGCAACAACAAAACTTTAACAATATGATGCAAAACCTTAAAATTATAGAGGTGGAAAGAATGGGGCTAAATCTATCCTTTTCCATTTCTACATGTATGTGTGTCAGCATGGATGGAAAATTTCTTGCTGTATTCTCTCAGTGGTAATCTGCTCATCTTAGCCTCCTAAATGATAAATGCTGCTGATCCTCTGCTCTTCTCTGTCCTGTTTGGTGGTGTCAGCCATGGCTATAAAAGGACATAAACATCTCCTGTTGCCCTGGCCCGCACTGTCCCCTCTCTCTCACTCTCTCCCTCTTGCTTCATGCTAATCACTAGCAGAGCTCTTGAGCAGAACTGGTAAGCCACATGACATTTTGCACATTCACAATGATGTGGTCTGAAAGAGGACAGTAAAGCATCCTGAACACAACATACCACACAAGATGAAACATCATACCATCATCAAAAACAAGGCTCTCATCTCATGTCTCTTTGTACACATAAAGAAAAACAACTTCAAAAGTAATTCACTAACAGGTGGACATGATTGCACAACAGTCTCAATTCACATGGCACAGTAGTGCGTAAATATGCCTAGAAAAAATGATGTAAATGCTCATTTGTCCTCACCTCTCCAAGATGCAACTGGCTCCTACAATATCTATAGCTCCACTTTGTAATGAATAATTGTAAACAGTGAAGAATATATACAATTATTGAAGTTTAACAGCGGCCTGTATTACACAAGATCAGTACTGCAGTCCAATCTGAGTACCAAGACATTAAGCCCACAAATACCAGTCCACATTAATAGATTTGCTCACTGGCTGAAAGGCCAACAAAGCCTGTGTAGTAGAGGGTACACTCATACAAACACCTGCCTGTCCTTGTTGGAAAGCTCTGAGCCTCTTCTTGAACCGAGACGGCAGAACAAAGTCACAGCCACGTGCCAGCAGAGCCAACTCCTTTCTCAGGTCAGGGTCCTGACGCAGAGACAGCTCCTTCATCCTCATCCTCGCGCAAGACAGGATGGGAACACATATAAACAAGCACAACACTCAATCCGGTGTTATCCTCTTCACTGTAGAAATCACTCAGTTGGAGTCAACACTGTAGGCAAAAGGCAGTGGCAACAGTGGAAGCCCTCTGTGTCTGTGTCCCTGTGATTGTCCTCTGTCAGAGTGAGAGCCTCTTAATGCAAGGGAGCAGCTGCAACTGTGACTCTCTCCCCCATTCCAGATCTGGTCGCACAATCTCAGGTCTGCCTGCTGCTCTGTCCCAGTCTCTACACAACACACACATATGCACACACGCCGAACAGGGTCAGGGAGCCCTTGCCTCAAAGCTGCCGAGGAGATAAGGAGTGACGATGTGTATGTGTGTGGGAGTCACTTACTGTATGTGTGGGAATGGGAGGGGTGTGTGCAATGGATCTGCCCTTTCCAGTTTGCATTCCTCAGTGCTCATGGAAGGTTATGTAAAGAGACAGACCTGTTGTTGCAGCTTGCAGCAGCCACAGAGGCCAATTGAAGGATGCACCTCAATACCAAGATGACACACTGTTCATGTTCACTGACTTACTTTCTGAAAACCTCTAACACTACCAAGTACTTCAGGCAATGTTTGCTTGTGCTCTTAATCCTGGAAATGGACACCCCCTCTTTTGGACAGTACATCCAGACACTAATGGAAAAATTCAAAATAAAACCACTTAAGTGATGGAATATGATGAAAGCCACATGTTACTTTACTAAATCTGTCTTTATCTGTTACTAAATCTGCCTTAAAGTCTAAATCACAAGAACAGCAGGCAGATCAAATAAACTTTATGAGACATGGGCAAATAAAGAAAACAACAAAGGTATATAATAACAGATAACAGGAGTGTCGGTCATATTACCACATGATACACACACAACTACATAATGTACATATATTCAACTATTCTGCATCCTATCTTGTGGTTGTCTTTGTTTTGCCTTCCCCTTGCAAGCTTGGGCTGCCAGCCATTCCACTTCTTATTATAGTTGATGGGGGGGGGGCATGTCAAATTCAAAGAATGATGACCAAACCAGTCTGCGCCTATTAAAAGCACCAGCAAGCACTGTTTGGGCAAACCAAGAAACTAGCTCTGGAGAAACAAGGGTGTATCTTTAGTCCTCAAAGAATTATCTGCTTCCGGTTGCTGCTGTCCTGGAGTGATGGCAATTACATCAATTCTTCATAAATATGCTGATCTAACAGCTCTGGTTTTGCCTTCAGAACAGTGACTGTACATGGGGAAAGCCCAACACCAGTACACCTACTATGGCTACTGATGTAAATGTTAATTAAATAGAAATAGTACAGGAGATGTCTGCATTAGTAGACTACGTAAATAAACCCGTATTTTTTCATGTTATTGTACACAGGAGGTGAAAGCACACCCGCAGTATTTTTAGATGACAGGATTGCAAAGTCCACAGTTTTCCACTGGTCTCTGCTCAAACCCAGTTCCTGTTATCCTCCACACAGGACACTGCACATGGTTGATAAGCTGTTTGTGTGATGGCTTTTCACAATGGCTGCCTTTTGTTCATGCTAATCAATTCAAACCAAATGTGGAGAGGAAAGTACCAAGACCAAAATAAAACTTGGTGGATTACATGAAACAGTCAACTCACATGAAATACTGTTCTGTCTGTTTTTATGTTTGAGCAAACATAATCTGAAGTCTGTTCCATAAACAGAGGTATCACAACGCAGCAGGGATAATGATGTGTTGTTTAAGATACATGTGAAAACAGCCCCGTTGGTGTTTTTTTTTTAAGTATTAATATACAGGCACATGTGGCTAGAACAGCAGTGTGGAATGAAGATACAACACAGACAAGTTAGCTTCCTACAAGGTTGTATGAAGTGTGTGCCTTTTAAATAACCAGAAGTGAAAAGCACCAGCAAGCATTATCGCTAACCAAATCATCTCAGTGCCACTGCAGACAGGTTGTCCAAACATTATTACCCTCAGAAGCAACTGCCAGTCAGATAGGCTGCCAAAGTACTACGACCACACTATAATGGGTCACCGTGACAAAAAGAAAAACATGAGAACTCAGACTGACCCCACAATATTTCTAATCTGTAAACTGCAAAATCTGATTTGTACAAAAACGTGTACAGTCATGTCCAGTTCATTACGTAACAGATGAGATTATCAAACACACTGTTTGGAGTTAGTGACCATTGGCAATTTTGGATGTTAGAATTCCCTGCAGTCAGATGAATATTTGCTGGGGTGTCATTTTAGTTGAGCTTCAACTGACATGGTTTTCAACGCTTTTAATCTAAAACTGTGATATTCAAGAGACAACAAGCAAGGCAGATTAGCAACCACAGTGGAGAAAAATACATTACAGAGGGGTGGGAGAAACCTGATCAAAACTCCCCTGAGGGCGCCACTGCCAAAGTGTCAATACAAGCATACATAGTGTCCCACAAATACTTTGTTTGGCTGGCTTGAGTATGTGCATTACTAACACGATTGAACCAAGGACATGTACCACAGTGTGTCCACACAGAGGTGACTATCAAACTATCTCACAAACCTGGGGTAGAGTCACAACTGGTTCACAACATGGGTACGGAAGTGATGCTGCAATGAACCAGTAAACTCAAGCTCAATCCACCACAATCGGATGTCTGAGATGGGGATTTTGGGATACATGTGAACGTGGGCCAAAAATAGGCCTGATTGACTGACAACATGGTGGGCTCAGGGAAGGCAAACAAGTAGAACATGATGTGTATAGATCAGCCTGCTTGCATAATAGTAATAATTCAACAGCCTTCAGTTACCATAGAGGTTTGCTGAATGATCTAAGTAGTCTACATGGCACCAGAAGTGGAGCAAAGGGTCAGAACACTAAAGAAAGAAGCTGCAGAGATAAGGAGTTACAGCACACAGGGGTCCCCCACACTTACACAACATTATTACAGTGACTACTATGTAAACATTGAAAGTTTAAACTTTACAGCAATTAGTTGTTAGAGACAGCAGCTTTGAAGACAGGGTGACTTTTAACCTATTCTTGTATTGCAATTTTCATATCTTATTTTTTTTATAAGCTGGAAGATATGTGTGTTTAGTTTATAGTTTTATACATATTTACGCCATTTCATTGTAAACTTCTAATTGAATTAAAGTGCACAAACAACAGGTTAATTGAGACAGTCAACTTAACTAGGATAAGAAAATTAAACTTTGAAATCATAGACCACTTTTCAGATTGTTTAAAAGGAAACAAAAAAGGAACAAAAACAACACAAAGCAAAACAAACAAACAAAAATGGAATTTGGCTAAAATCTGATAAATGTAGAAGGTGAAATAGTGCTCAAGAAATTTTCTTAAAAAATACATAGGTTGACAGACTCCTCACCTTTCTTTGCGCTATCTCACAAAGGATTAGTGAAGTCCTAGCCCAAACCCAAAGTTTACAATCGTTCATTTTACATACAAGCCAAGACTCCAAAATAAAATCACTTGTGGGAAACAATTTAACACCTGGTACTCTCTGACAGGTCAGGCCTGTCCCTAGACCTCTGCTTCAAATAGCTTCTATGATACTGAGACCAACCAAGCATGTTAGAAAAAGACATCTTGAGAAATTAACAGTGATTCTAAATATAGATGTCAAGAACAGAAGAAAAAGTACACTCTAAAAGGAAACTTATTTCTGCTTTTCTATATTACAAAAACTTCTGATTGTCTACCTATTGCACTCATAACACAGGGGCAAATTTAGGCATTAAGCTACACAGCAGAACTGAGCAGTCATTGGGGGCTGATATTTAGTGTACAAAGTGTACAACCACATACTCTGATAATGAGCAGCATCTAATAGAAGCAGTTTCAGAGTAAATTACACAGACGATGAATGTGCTGCCACACCTCATCTCATTGGCAGAGTTCTGGGTATGTAATGCCAACACAAGGGAACCAAGGCTATCTATATCAGTGTCTGATGTCAAAGTCGGACCAGCTGTTCCAGGCTGCATCAGTGAGACATAAATTAAATTTCTGAGTAATCCATTGAAGAATGCATCTGTATGCAGGAATTCATTTTGTTGTTTTAAAATAGAAGTATTACTTTATACAACGCCACAATGCCTTTAATATTGAGTGACACAGTGTGGCCACATGCCATGAACCATCACAACAGAATACACAAACTGTGCAGCAGTTGCTTTACAATAATCTGGAGTGAGTGGGTGGCATTAGGGGGCAAAGGTCGTTAGAAGGAAAGAGACATGAATGTGAAAATTGAAAAATTTACATCAATCTGTGAAGTCTCTTACTTTTCCATAACAAATCCTTATGTTAAATAGATAGACAAAAAGAGAGAATGCTCTTGGTAAACATTCAAAGTGACAAACACTGAAGCTGAAACCCACAAAAGAGACCAGCATGCTGCTGCAATGCTTTTCTTCTTTTACACCCTCCTCCTGTGGTCCGGCTATTTTAGCAATGAATCACTTCTCATCAGGTCACAAAAAGACTATGTTAGACTATGTTTGTAACTTGACCTTGACCTGAAATATCACAAACTGTAATGGATGTTTAATTTTGATGTGCTTTAGATAGGCATGTTTCTCTAAAAAGAATGGAAAAGAAAGCATGGTGGACTTTTAAATCAGTCTTTAGTTTCATTTTGTTAGTTGGTTAAAATTATGTATGCTTTATGAGTAATCTATAAAATTAGCTAAGGAGAACAATGTCTGAAAATCTGCTTATCTAAGTTATGTGAACTGGTTAACTGGTATCCTTTAATTTGGACTCTTGGTAGTAGTAGTGTTGGAAAATGTGTTCTGGATCTGGTTGATATTAATTTGTGGTGACTTGTCAGCCCATGTGGTCTGGGCATAGTTATGTTAAAAAAGAACAAGTCTAATACTAGCCCTGGTGTTTCAGTCAAAGAGAGAACAGATGTCACACTACTGACCACTTGAGCGCCTCCTCATGCCTGTCTTTAGCATGTCAACAACATGTAGAAGGCGGAGTCTCTAAGAGCACGTGCCCCAGCTGTCTGGCTGCTTCACTGTCATCACACACACTAATATGCACAATCAACCACTATCCCAGACTGTCATGTTGCACTTCTCATCTTGACGGAGTAGGAATTCTAAACAGACATGCAAAACTGTTTGAGCCTTTTAACAGTGGCATTTGATTTATTCTATAATCAAACAGTCTAAAGTGAAAATCCTATTTGCCTCTAAAGACTCTAGTCACAGCACAACAAGATCTGCAGCACACAGGCTGACAGGAGTAATCCGAGTGCCAATGATGTTATGTTCAGACACTCCCATCGCTCATACCACACTAATTCATGGGTGAGGCCTGAACATTTGGAAAGTATTTGACTAATAACTGCTACATATGCCTACAGACATGGAGGCTCCACTATGACATTGCTGAGTGGTCAGCCCCTCAATGCCTTTGATGCTGTAGGCTACTCAGCAGCCTCTTGTGGCCAGCCTGGGAAAATAAAGACCCCAGAGGGATACAGTAGGGCCTGGTTTAAGAAACTAGAAATTGAAATCTATGAACAGTCAGGATGGATTAAATAAACTGATTAAAGCCCCTATGTGTAGGACTTGAAAAATTTCCAATTCTAGGGACTTCTAGTGGTAGTATTAAAAAAAGGTGGCAGACCGCAATGCACATTGCTACTGACATGAAAATTCTAAATCATATAAAAATTCTACGAACTAAAAGTTTAAGCAAAAATAATTAACTGTCAACTTTGCAACTCAGTCCATTTACATTCATTTTTAACTTGATACTTGGATGCTGTGTCTGATGAGGTGCACCTTTTGGCTATACTGATTGAGCGGGTTCTACAAACCCATGAAAGCATAATTAGCATCAACATAATCTGAAACAGTGGTTATAATTTTAGGCCTTTTCATAGCAGATATTTTGACTTGTCAAAGTAGGAAAAGCACAATGGTTACACATGACAATAATGGCAGTGTGAAAGTGAGACAGCATACACAACAGCTAAATGGAATTCAGCCATCATTAATTTTATTATTTACACCTGTACTTTGCCTACTGTGACATGTCAAAATGTCTTTCACGAAAAAAGGGCTAATGGCACTACAACGTGTTTGTGTGCAACATTTAGTGTGTATAATATAGGTTTAGATTTTATGATTGAAAATGAAATATTTACAGCAAAAAACAAACAAACAAACAAAAAATGTTCAAACACCTTTTTTGCAAGTGTAACAAATCCTCATCTCTTTGGTCTAAGTGATGTTAACAAGCAAGTTACCACGCTTATTGTTAAGGCAGTTATTAACTTAGCTTAATAAATGTTGAATTAATTTCAGGCTACTGTATGGTATTGCATTGCATCAGATTGTACAAGTATACCGAATAAACTGGTAATTGAGTGTGCCATCTACTTAAACACATATATCCATTTAAATCTATATAATGGCTATGAATTTGGGCTTTAATTATATTCAACTAACATTGCAAAATAATTATATATCTCCCTACTCTACCAGCACCTTAGATTTGACTGCTAATACCTGTTGCCAAACAGAGGCAGGGATTACTGAGACTGATTTTGCAACACACCCATAAATCACTGCTACCTCAGGTGGCCCAAGGAAGAAGGCTGAAACAGCAGACCACTCCTTGTCTCTGATGTTATGAACAGCAACGTCGGATGAAAGCCCTGTGGCATGCCACCTTAAGACCCACTAAATTCTGTTTAAACCTGTGAAACTGTTTCATAACAGTTTGTAGAAGAGGTTTGAGAACGATGGCCAATCAGCTGCGTGCTTACAGAAAAATCTGGTAACAACCATTTAATGTTACTCAATCTTTTAACTTAATGTTTTAATAGATAATTTACCTTTTTTGTGCTGACAGACCTGCGTAGTACTCGGCCATTGGGTCCTGTCACTCTGGTATTACTGCTACTGCCGGAAGGCAGGGTACTGGCAGATGGAGGGCTGGAGGGAGTACTGAGGGCAGCAGGCTTCTTCTCTGCCAGGTTCTTCTGGGATGCCACATTGTTGTTCTCATTGAAGCTCAATGACCTTTTGTCCTGGGCGTCCCCAGCGCTCAAATCAATGTTTCGTCCACTTTTGATTAGGTCAAGATAATCTTTGAGTAGTGACTGGGTTGCCGGATCACTCAACCAGTTGAGAAACAGCTCGTCCACCTTCATTTTAAGAACCGGCTGGAGAACTTGTGGCGACGGCATTTTGCGTAGTGATACGTCTTGGCTTCGCTGACAAAGGTACCTGTGTGGACATAAGAGTAGAGTTGACGTCGCAGCACATCACTCCGATTCTGTATTTTTCAGCACAAGCCTACGCTGGACGTGCATGGAGCTGAAAAAGATACTACCAATGCAGTGACGGTGTGATAGAAATTAACACTCACAATGGCTTCGTGTCTGTCGCCCTTGTTTTCGGTTCACACCAAACACTCGCTATCGTTATTGAATTTTAGCGCGAACCGTCAATCAATGCCTTTGCCCACAGGCACAAGTAAAATTGAATCCAAATTGACCACCGTAACGTTAGCTATCTTTAACGCAAATGTCAGATATACAACTGTTTAAAGTCAATATTTAATTAGGTAAAGTCACATAAAGCTGCCCGACTACTTAGGAACGAGTAGCCGGGGTCGACAGAGTTGGTAAAGTCGGTGTTAGATTAAAAACTAGGAGCATCAGCCAACAGTTTGTTAGCTACGATAGCTTTAGCAAGCTAGCTTTAGCAAGCTAACGTTAGCCGGCTAATTAACCAAGGTACCAACCTTCAGTGAATGGACGGTAATGCCAAATGCGTTGATATGAACTCTACATTACTCCATTCATAAGCGAAGTTGTGTCACGCAGTGTCTGTTTACCTGTGAATTAACTACGAAAGTAACGCTGCGGTGTCTCCGGTGTTCATTTCGCTGGGCAAAAGCGCAACTTTTCAGGCTCACGTTCCCCTGGTAACCACGAAGTACTAACGCGAGACCTTCCTCGGGGTGAGAGTTCATCGCACCGCAACGATAACGGCTTCTCTCCCAGGAAAAAGGTACTTCCATCGGCCAGCGTGATACGTTAAAAGTCCGGTTCAGTGCCCGCTTTGGCGTTCACGTTTATTGCTCAACTTCATCGTCAATTCTAATTCTAGAAATGCTACGCTTTTAGTTATTACACACCCTAGTGCTGAGTGATGGAAGAAGTTTTCAGAGCGTTTTACTGAAGTAAAGGTAGTAGTTCTGCCGTGTACAAGTACTCCATAACAAGTATTATCACTACATACTGTTCTGACAGTATACAAAATAAAGTACCATCTTTGCTGCAGAAATTACTATTATATTATCTTACTATTCCGTTGCTGTAACATGTAAGAAACCTTTTTGTGTTGGTTGTGTTAAATTTAACTACTCTGTATACTGTTGAGCAATTGAATTTGTAATGTTTTATAAGTTCAAAGTTTTATCGTGTGTTTTAAATGTCAAATCTTAATCTGCAAAGTAGACACTATGGCTTTCAAATAAGTGTAGTGGAGTAAAAAGTACAACATTTCCTTCTGAAATGTAATGAGGTTGAATGTAAAGTGAAAAAAACAAAAACAACAACAACAACAAAAAAAAAACCCAAAACACAATACTCAAATAAATGACCTCAAAATTGTACTTAAGTTCTGCCGCACATTAATTGTACTTGGTTACATTCCTCCTCTGCATGTCCCAACAAGTCCATCTTGCATAAACACTGTTCATAAGAATGAACTGCAAAGATTAGTTGATTAATTGATTAGTCGATAAACATGATAAAAATTACTTAGAAAATAATTGTTTCAATCATTTTTTAAGCAAAAAAAGCCAAATATTTGCTGGTTCCAGCCTCTCAAATTTGAGGATTTGATACATTTCTTTTTGTCCTACATGATACTAAACGAAATATTTTTGGGTTTCGGACAAAACAAGACATCTGAAGAAATTATATTGGGTTGTTGGAAATTATAATAGGAATTTTTTTTTTTTAAACTATTTTCTGAAATTTTATGGACAAAACAATTAATTGAGAAAATAATCAGCAGTTTAATTTATAATGAAAATAATCATTAGTTGCAGCCCTTACAAAAAGTAGGACATGGGCAATGAAACACATGCATACTTACCATGTTTAACACATTTATATGAATACACTGTTTCTGATTCTCATGTCTGATTACCATCTAAATAGTTTTTCTTAATTTATGATTGATTTCCTTTATACAATGCTCAATCCAGATTCGAGCTAGTCATCACTTCAGTGCTCATTTCCAGGAAACCAGTCCTGTGTGGTCAATTTAACCTCTGATGAACTTGATCCTGACTCTCTTTGCATGAATAACAATGATATATCTGAGCCTGATTCCACTGTCATTTCTCTCCTCATACCTGTACTCCTTGAAGCAGCTGGGCTGAACACCTGGTGTGTATGGAGGTGGACATACAGTACTTACTGATTACAGTAGGGAGGAGTTGTCTGGGACATCGTGGCTGCCTCACTGCATCCCCAGCATAGAAAGCAAGCAACACAACGAAAGGTCAGTATAAATAATTGGTACCATATTCGACACTCAGAGCAAAAATGGAATGGATTGTTTTCAGCAGGAAGGGACTTTCCAACTCCTCATTATTTACCAAACCCAAGCAGGCTTCAACCACATAGATATTAATTTAATACATATTTAAAAGATGAGGAAACACATTTTGGTTGCACTTGAGTGGCTAAAATGTAACATGAAAATTACGGGAAGAGATTTCATGATCACAGGGTCAGGTATTAATGGCACAATAACAATTTCACATGGAATTATTTTCACTTACACAAGCATTGCTACAAAAAAACCCCTACTTAATTACTGTAGGTTTCTGTGAATACTGTGTTCCTGGGTAATTATGCTTATGCCAGCAACATGACAAATTTTGTTTAAACTAATCTGTCCCTTTTGGCAATAACAAGGTAAAGCTCTAAAAAAGCATTTTGCATTTTTTTTCATTAAAAGTTTTTTGTGTCATTTGTTATATAATTATATGTTGCTAATCCTTCTATTTTGGTTTTCATGAGCAATATATTACTGAGAAGTGACAAGGAGTCTGGTACTGCATGTCTTTTTGAAGATAACTCTGTAGCAAAGAATGGAAATTCTTAATGAAGACTATCACACAGTGCTGATTTAAACAAAAATGACCTGCCAGAGACTTTATTGATATGTTGGACATTAGGGACACCAATCACACCAGGCTTCTCTCGCGTTAATAACCACACTCAAAGTGCCTGTAGCCTTTTTGTTAAGAGCAAATTAATGGTGGTTTCACAGTGGTGAAAATTACTGACTGAATTCTCCTGATTGCTTCCCTTGATAACACTAGTAAATCAAATCTGAAGCATTCAAAGTTGTCTGAGGCACATCACGTAATGAGAAACCTTTTTGTTCTTTAGAAAAGCAAGCCTTACATGTGTTTCAGAGCCCAATCAATATCAGAAATGAGAAGGGAAAAAGTGAAGGTCTTGAAACTTGAAACTTTGCAACTTTTCAAAGTGTAATTACAGTGTACAAATAGAATTTTACCCAAAGCAGTGTGCATGTTGTTTTTTCACGCCTTGAAGGACATTTCAAAGATTTGGCCGAGGCTGAAACCACAGGGGGACAGCTGGTTAGTGTAGGAAAGTGTTAGTGAGGAGTTCATGTGTGCAGCTCTCCCTTACTGCTGTCAGCTATGCTATATGGGCACTCTGCAAAGAAGGCAATAAACAATCTGCTCTAATAAGGAGAGTGAATAAATTTGAAAGTATTGTGTTGTAGATGTGTGCCATACAGAGTTATTTGGATGGTACTACATAGTAGAATAGGCAATAGGCCATGGTTATTTTAAGTTTTAAGTTTGTTTCAAATTGGTTAAGTTTAGGTACAACTTTGTCTTCTCTGTGTTTGTTATTAAATTTGACTTCCAGATTAAAGTTTCACATTTTTAATTGAATGGACTGCAACATAAATGACATGAACAAAGGTAGAACATTCTTTAAGAAGGTACCTAATTTACCTCAAACGTTCGGTTTAATTTGTACGTTGGTAAGAACTTTTCCCAATGACTAATTATTTGTACATTCCTACAATCAAACAAAATGTGATACTCGTCTCCCAGATGGTTGTCATTGAAAAGGTTGAACAGCCTCCGAGTCCTTTCCAAGCCTTAATATCTTCAAGTGATCCGGGGGATTCTGGTGTTGCTAAACTTTTTTGTTATTAAAACCCCTGTTTAAATTTGACACAGAAGATTAAGAGATTACAGCATGACGCTAGCAATGTTTGGCACGTTTTGTCAGAGATAAGACAAACCACAGTCATCTAGTATCCAACAAATGTATTCCATATCTTTTCCAAATATTGTAAAATTAGTCTGATAGTCTTTGCGGGTTTCCCCAAATTTCTCATGAACCGCCGGTTTTGGCTGACGCAAAACACTTGTGAAATGAAGATTGAAAACAGACAGACGGGTTTGAATATACTCCGAAATCTACATAAAGATTACATTATTTTGGAATTTTATTTTATTCTTTGCAGAATGGCTACTTTATAATTTGACTTTTGTTTCATACCAGTCTAAATATATATAGTGAGCATGTGACATTATTGAGTTGATAGGGGTTTTCTGAAAAAGGTTTATAGTTTATTTTAGTGTGGATAAGCAGACTTTGTGGTTAAAAGTAGTAGATTACTTTGTGTGAAAATATAAAATGCTGTGGCTAATTAAAGCTTTCTTCCAAAAACAAAACTGTCACATACTATTAAATGAACTGTTACATAATTCCTTACACATTTTGTAAATTAGAGATCCAAAAGGGACGAGTATTTTTGTACTTTTGGTGATGAACTATTCTTTAGATTGTAACACAAAGACTAAGACAGAAACGATATACTAAAATGGGTATTTCTTCAGCCTAATTACTCTGAGGTGTATTTATACCACAGCAACTTATCTCTATACACCAAATTTTTGTTAGTTTCTAAAAGACAAATAGAAACTTATTAGACAAAGAAACTGGTTAGGATATATGACTCTGATATATTTCCATGTACTGATTTTCTTGTTTGTAAATTTCAAACACATGTTGCAGAAGCAAATATTTTTTATTTTTCTACCGGGGCACTCACATTCCACTGTATAAAACTCCCATGTAAAATTAAAAATTCAAACAATTTTATACCCTTTTAAGCCCTGGGAAGACTATTTCTTGAGGATGTCTCTGCTCTTTTGCACAACTCGGACTGATAAACAACACAGCACTGGAAAAGAAAAGTGATTACATGCTGTTGGCCGTCACAGGCTGCTTTGAACTCTCAGATATCAGTTGCATGTTATGTGCCTGGGGTACCAGAGCAACCACAGTGGTCCTGAGATGTCACTTTAACTTTTTTTTGCCACTGCCGGTCTCCGTGTCGGTGCGGACCACTACTCCGAAGTTAACAGAAAGAATAGATTTGTAGATATTTCTCTTCTCTGTCTGATCTCCAATAATAGCCATTGTTGAAACAACTGCTAGCATAAAACAGCAATTTTACAAGAATGTTGCCGGTCTAGCAGTACTTTTGACCAGAAATGGCTTTGATCTTGGTCTTAAACATTCTCTGTTTGATACGGCTTTCAAATGAACTGTAGTATGAACCTAAATTTCCGCCTCCCAAAATGGCATCGGGTAGTGATGAGCCTTCTCATAGCTCTTTCATGGCTACACTGTAAACACGCTACACTGTTTTTATTCCTTAAGAAAATCACAGACAGAGAATCAAACTGTCTTCAGTCAACATTTAGATTCCTAATACGCTGTGCGAAATGGAGCCGCAGAGGAGGAGACTTCTTTCATTAGACACTTCACTAAGGCTCTGAAGTTTGCTCCTTCTATCTGAGATGACTTTAAAAGAGAAACAATGCCTCTGCCTATTGGGGTCTTTGGAGATTTTCTCTCTCATCACATATTAATGAAAGAGGTGGCATGTATGGAGTTGGAGCTTAAGCAGGAAAACCTGGTGGTAAGCATGCCTTTATGTTCACAGATATATGACAGACTCATATATTGTGTATAAGTGATGTGGTATATGATGTTTCTAAAGAAATCTTGGCTTTAACATTGACGCGGTTTACAAAATCTGCACATTTTCCTCACACTAGCATTGATACGGATACAGTCGATACACAAGAATGTAGAATTTGTAACAGCTGCCTGTAGAGGGCACACTTCACCTGGGATGCTTCAGGGCTACACCTTGCCCACTTTCTCTCCTTGCACACGCCGACAGACACACACAGACATAAACAATATTCACTCGAGTATAATCATCTTATATCATGCACACAGACGGCATGAACTAGAGGTGAGTTCATGCCAGTTATTCAGATGAATGCACTGTACATCAGTTTCCCACATTGGCCTCCATTTCTCCTTTAATGAGACAGGCCCATCAAGACGGAGCGGGAGCTTTTTGATATCCTCAGAGGGGCATGGCACACAGAAACATTAATGCTCATAATTCATAGCAAATCAAGAAAGATTTTGTTGGAACAGAGGATCACACCAATTACCAGTTGTTTATTGTTTGCTATTGTTGTGTTTACTGCAGTCTAATTATATTTGGAGGTCGGCCACAGCACTACATCAGCTCCAAGTGGAAAAGCTCTTTTGAAGCCTTTCATTTCGTTGTGCCATATTAGCTGCACTGAGCAGCCCTAGACAACATGCTGCCTTTGCTTTCAAGATAAAAAGAAACAAGAATTACATCACTTTCTAAATAACTTTGTGAATTAAGGAAATTGCACGTAAATTAGTCACCAAAAAAAATGACCAGTCCATTAAGAAATATGTGTTTCATCTATTAATTTGCCTCAAGATAATAATCGTTTACATAATGACTTGAACATGGGAACAAGATTCTGTGTTCGATTCTGGGCAAATGTTGTTGGCTGCTAATGCTTGGCCAGACAAAGCTCTCTCTTTTTCCTCCTAGCCCCTCCTATGGAATAGCAGATTGGTGGCATGAAAGCACAAAAATCATGGAAATCAGCAAGGCCTTCATTATACCAAGGTCATTACAGCTGGCTTTTATCCTCCTCTGTACTTATAGAAGGTAAGGGAATCCTACTCTCCATCACCCAAGGCCTCACCTTTGAACACACACACAAGCTTACACCGGGGCCAACATTGCTCATACACATACACACACAAGCACACACGCCAACACTCATTGGTCTCTCTTTCATTTGGCCCCCTTGAATTTCATCATTCATTTTTACATCACATTAGTGTGGCGTGTTAGTGGTCGGCGTGTCTGCATCTAGAGGGTAGCTGTTAATTCAGTAAAAGACTGAATAATGCACGGGAAAAGACAGGGGAAGGCTCGAAAGGATTCGGCAACAGCCCAGATGATTGCTTCCTTATACCACTGAGTGTACATGAAGTGAAATAAATAGATCAGGAGCTTCTTGGATTTTGCCTCACTAGGCTACAAGGTAAACTAGACTGTAGGTGAGCTGTTTTTAGGCCTTGCAGCGGGGTAACCAACATGAGAGTCATGGGGTAACCGTTCCTTGATGGAGATTCGGTTATATATGGTAAAACAGACCGAAATTGTTGAATTGAGTCATAAAAGCTTTAATTTCTAAAGTTATGTTCTGTCTCCTTACATCCACAACAAAACCATTTGTAGATCAAGAAGATAACACAAACAAAATGTGAGCTAAGTGACTGAAATGTCTCGCTATTTGTACCACAACATCAGATTCTTAGAGTTACTCTTGGAACAATTGAAAGTATTAAAAGCAGATTTTGTTTTTCGTAAGAGCCGTGTACCATGATTGAAAACAAAGCAGTCAAGGTTACCATTTCAGATCTTTCCAGAGATGGGTTAGTATAATAACACATTAAGTTACTGTAATTAGGCCATTACTTTCAAAGTAACCCCATCCCACAATTTGGAGAAAAAAAAACTCTAAACATTTAAAGTTAATATTTTTAATGAGCATCACAAGACAGTTGAGTCTTACTCAATAGCTCCCTCAAAAAAAGAATAACTGTGATCCTTAGGGGAAAGAAAGTGTTCTCTTAATGTGCGCCAAAGATGGTCTCTTCTGTCTGTCTCAGTGGCTGGGTCTGATTTGAAACTCTCCATTGATCTGATACTACCAAGAACTTGCCTGCATATTAAACCAATGCTGTGATACAGCTCCTCGGAGACAGATTACTTTTGTGTGCGTGTGCGTGTGTGTGTGTGTGTGTGTGTGTCTGAGTGTGTGTGTGTGTGTGTGGATATAGTCCAGGCTCAGGTTATTACCGAAAAAAAAGCCTAACAAATTTTATTCAGAGTTATGTGCTGTCCATTGATAGTCATACAAACTGTAATATCTCTCAGAAGCCCAGCTCAGCGCCTGCCAACACACATTGGCTTTCACTTCTGATGCTGACATCATTTAATCTTTAGGAGGAGCTTGGGGTTTCTGTCCCAAATCCTTGATCTGGTTCACCTTGCAGGATGAGTCTCTCTGTGTATTCTTCAAAAAAACAGACTCATTATTGCACTCTCTCTTGTCCAAGGCACACAGACCCTCTCCCTGTCTTTAGGTAATGAAGCTTCTCCGTGTTGCAGCCTGTCCACAATGTATTAAACATATTTAAAGCCGGAAAATGAACACAAATATCGAATGTGGTCTGCATGGGAACTGATAACGGGCCAGGAGATATCCTGTTTCATGCAAGTACAGGTGTGAGCACATACACACACAAGCAAAATGTTCCCCTAATAGGGGTTTTTGATGGAACCTTTTCACACAGTGTGAAAAGAATCCTCTGCTGTCTCACTGTTTTTGTGTCTGGGTATTTTATAAGCACTGAAAAGGATGCACACTTCTCAGATTAGGACTGGCAGAAGTGCTAGGGAGACAGCGTCAGAAAAGGATGAGCGTTAGGCACCTGATCGGACAGGATCAATGAAAAGCAATTAGATGATAAGACTGTGGAGGCAGGCCTGCATGTGTGTGACTACAGAGGCAGAGACCTTTACAGCAGCAAGGAGAATGAGGAGATAAACTGGAAAAATGGGTTTTTTCTTTTTTTTTAGATCTTTAACAGGATAGAATTAGATATTCACACATCAGGTGAAGCAGTCTGTGATTATATGCATGGTGTACAGTATTTATGTGTGTTTGTCTCCTTGTGCCTCTGTCTCCTTGTGTGATTTGCACGTGGCTTATGTGTTTTGCCTAACATCTATTGTCATAATGATGTGTGATTATTAAGGGAGCAGGGTTTCCACAGCAGGGAAAAAAGGGGCTGAGCCGACAACAGGTTGGGCCTCCCTTTGTGTCTTTGTTTGAACGCTCAGCAAATACATATTCATGCTCCCAATGTGCGCACAATTGCACACATTTGTTTATAATCTTTGTTTATTTGGGTTGCATACATTAACAAAAACACAATTTTTTTGCGGTTATAATGCAATCGGGAACGAGGTAATAGCAAAGAAGGGTTTCTCGTAAAAGAGGTGGACATAGTCACCAGGAGCCGATGCCTTGTTATTTCAGAAGTATCCCTGGAAGAGGTTAAGCTCTTGCTGCAGACTAGCTATTAGGCTAAACCAGGGTGCGTTGTGTTCTGTGTGGGCTGAAAAGACACATTTCTGACCATTAGCGTACCTACTGTGCCTCATTCCAGAGTACAAAAGTGCATGAGAGTTTTTCCTCCAATTTGTTGGTATAATGATGACACGCAACGAAATAACTGGGTGCTTAATCCAGGCTTTGTTAGTTTATTGTGATATTTTTCTGTTTATCTGCTCCAACTAAAACATCCCTCATTTGTGGCCCTTAAAACCAAGTGAAGGTATAAACACGTTGTATAGGCTAAAATGAGGTGCCATTCCCTTTTACTGGATTCATGAATCTGCTCATTTCCAACACTAGATGGCTGTCTGTGCTGTGTATGCTTTGTATCAGCACCAGTGAAGCCTCTTCATGCTGCTTCTATTGGCCCTGGAAATGCAAGGCAGAGCAAAAGATTTCTGTTAATAATGCTTTGAGACACTTGGGTTATGAAAGCACACAGCTACACAGACATAGCACCCAACTTAAGGTTTTGATGTTTGAATTTGCCAACCTTTAAATTTTTATGAAGTCATGAACAATGGATTGAATATACTGTCAGATACAGATGCACACTCACTGAGGTGAAAGTGCATTTGAGTAGATTTAAAAATAAACTCTATGCAATGTCAATATGAATATATATTCCACAAATCTAGATTTTTTTTTCTGGATGAGGAAAGACTTCAATTAAACTGACAGATTTCAAAACAAGTCAAGGGTACTATTAGTGTAAAAAAAACTCCCAACATTGAACACATTATTTATAATTTTAGCAATTGTATAATTATTCTGACTACAGCACCATTTCCATCCCTTTCTTTTCGATTAGTATATCCACTGTGTGTGTTTTGTGTAGGAGGCTATTTGTAGTTTCATTATGTGCAGTAAATGCAGCCACATAGAGCACTTGGTTGCAGTATTGACTTTGAAGATTGCCTTTCTTCTTCTTCTTCAGAGGCCGTCCGTCTTTTAGCCTGCAGCCCCCAAACCACACAGCCGGCCAGTTCGTGGTGGCCTTTTATTATGATGTCAGCACTTTGCTTAAAGAGCATTCAATATCTCCAGAACAGCCGTTGGTGGAACATCAATAGAATGAAACAGACACAGTGGATGGCTATTCCTTAAAGCTGGCCAGTTCATTTGCTCATTGATTTATTGGTAGCTGACAGTGTAATGGAATTAAGTAGCAGTGATTATCACGAACAAACAGGTTGTTTGTTTGTTTTGTCTGCATCTCTTCGCTGTGAGATTCAACGCTGGGCGGGTAGAGGTAGGCAAATACACACGCAATCTGGAAATGCATTCACACATGCACATAAAACAAGTTTTTCTGAATTGCTTGAAGAAAATGAGAAAGACCCTTAAGCGCAGGGTATATTATCTGATATCTCATTTGACCCTCCACTGAAGACAAAAAGGTCCTGGGGCTAAAAACTTGGTAATACCAAAGAAGGAGGAAAGAAAGAGCAGAAAAACAAATAAGAAAAGCAACAGACTACAGGAGGAGCTTATTAGGCCCAGCCTGATTTGCAGGCCTATTAAAAGATGGTGATCTAGAAAACAACCAAAGCTTTGTGAGATAGTTTTACCAAAATTACCCACATCCCACAGGGTGGGATTACTTCAGGAGCTGGAGTTATTGGGTGCTAACAATGCTGCTCACACTCTTTAACGTTATTAACACTCTTAATAGTGAGTGACAACTGGTAAAAGAAGCCTCGTTCAACCCCCTTTTTTCCCCTTTTACAATCCCAAAAGCTGGAGCAACAGCAGAAACCAAAAAAGTCCAACTGGTGTTGGCCTGTTTAATCTTGATGTTGTCACCATGATGCTGAACTCGAAATCCTGTAAGATTTAAAGAAGTTTGATGATTCAGTACAGAATGCTTTGTCTGGCGTTTTTGTGTACATGTGTGCATTCACTCCTCCCCATCTCCATCTACTACAGCATCTCTGGCTCTGTAATTCATGCAAACTGAAATGAAAACCTTCTTAGCAATATGCAGATTTCTTTATGCAAAGTAGCATTACCTATGGTGCGCGGACGGCAGCTAATGCCTTTGATCAGTCTCTCTGACATTCTCTAACTACTGAGAAGAAAAGAACTTAAAAATTGTAAAGGCTCTTAATTGAAGTGAACATAAAAGAAGATACATGGTGTTAATTGGTATACGCTAAGAATAATCTAGACCTTGGAGACCACTGTCCCTTACCGGCCCCCCTGCCAAAGTGTCAGGATTTACATCTTTAATTCAAGATTTCCCCACATTAATTACCTCGCAGGCAGTGAAATGCGAATCACTTCATTTTAAAGTATAATAAACATCCAAATACCCCCCCCATCCATGAATATCAATTTTTGTTAGTGTGCAAAAGCCTGGCTCTCCTGTTGTTAAGGATGTTGTGCAGAAAGTAGCGGGCAGTGAATGTGGTCCAGAAAGAAGTTTACAGTAATGGAGATTTAGTAAGCATAATTGACATGAACGACATTGGACAAAAACCTCACCTTTAATCATAGTTTTTCAGAAAAATATGGAGAATTAAAGCTAGAATTTACCCAGAGGTCACTAAAAAATGCAGTTTGCTAATTTTTGTGCAGGTATTGCGCTGTGTTGTTATGAGCAATACACAACCTGTTTAAAGACAAAATAGAACAACTAAATACCTCCAGAACAGCGTCATTTTGGCAAGACAACGAATTTGTATGTGTGTGTGTATGTGATTGCCTGCTTTCCACTGAAGTAAAGTAATTTGAACACTGGACCCTGGTATGACCTTTGATTATGAGAGGAATACAGCAGTGCTCATATCCCAGGCCTCTTCGTTCCCTCTCAACATAATGAATGGGACACCCTGCCCTGAGCTGCAGGACAAAACAACCATTTGAGGATCCAGGGTGTGACACACACACACACACACACACACACACACACACACACACACACACACACACACACACACACACACACACACACACACACACACAAACACACACTCACTCACTCACTCACTCAGTCACTCACATACACGTACACACACAGGCAGATACATGTACATGCACGTGCACACACATAGAAATGCTGACAGACAAATGACACTCTGATGGAAATAGAAGCACTTTTAAGCCCTTAAACCCCACCAGCGGCAGCACTCACACAAAGAGTCTGTAATATTACAACACTTGCACTTACCTCTCTCTGTTTAAAGCACATTTAACACTGTACTGCCCTTGAAAATAACCAGCTAAGTTGAGGCTTTTATCTTGTGAGCAGGTTCATGTATGGATATATTAACAGAAAATAGAAACATCTATTATGGCATATTGAAACAGTTTCAAACGCATCCCAATGTGGTTAATATTATGCACTTTATTAAGCAACAATAAGCAATTTATGTAAACACAGTTCAAACGAGTGCTGCTCCTGTACACCTTAAAATCCTCCTTTTTTGAAGTGGTTTTATTTTGGGGTTTCATTGTAATTTATTGGCTCAAAGTGCACGAGACAGTGTTAAAGCTGATTTGATATGGAAACCTGCAGGGACATATTAATTAAAATAGCAATCTAATTAGCATTCCACTGTGACCTAAAAGTTGAATATTATTAGAGCTGCAACCGTCGGCTGTGATGAAAAGAGCTTACATGACAGTGAAATTGAAATTCAAAGAGCTGGAGATAATGTACACGCAGATCAAAAGAACAAACGGTGGGGAGAAAAATAACACACTAAGAAGTTTTACATTTCCTCACAAGGGGGAAAACCAGTGTGTTCACACACACACACACACACACACACACACACACACACACACACACACACACACACACACACACACACACACACACATACACACACACACAGGCACACATGCACATGAGAACACACACTCAGTACTCAGTATTAGGTAGGATGGTGTAATTCAATCCAAACATTTGCCAGATACAAATCCTGCTGCTATGACAATGAGTTGACACCAGGAATTTTATGGAGGGCAAACTCACTTTGGTGCTTATTATCTGCAGAACGGCGTTTGGCCAACATTCTAGGCTTGACATAAATTGAGTGTAAATGTTATTTTGAGTATTACAATATTAAGACAGAATGTTAAAAGGTTAAAATGTGTCAATGACACCATGAAATCAATCAATGAAGTATTTGGTATGCTCTGCACAGTCACCACTTATCAAAACACTTGAGTAACTAGTTTAAAACTATATTTAGCTCAGTGATCTGCTGCAGTGATGGCTATGTTCAGAAATTGTTGTAATTTTGGGACATACACAATTTATGTTATGTTATGTAATCACCCGTGTCTGTTGGTGTGTTACCTCTGCCAGTGAGGTTATGTAATCACCCGTTACTGTTTGTTTGTTTGTTTGTTTGTTTGTTTGTTTGTAAACGGGATTACGCAAAAAGTACTTAACCGATTTGCACCGAACTTGGTGGAGGGACAGGGCATGGACCAGGGAAGAACCCACTAAGCTCTGGGGCAGATCCAGATCATTTTCTAAGACTTTGAATTTTTTCCTCTAAAGTCTGGCACATGTTCTATGACACTTGCCTTGGCGGAGGTCTGCGCACTTCTGAGCACATTTTCTAGTTGTTGATATGATTGGCCATTTTGTGAGCCAAGACAGACATTTATAAAGTATTCAGACCCCTTCACATTTTTCACATTTTGTTATGTTGCAGCCTTACTCTAAAATTGTTTAAATTCCTTTTCCCTGCCATCAGTCTTCACTCATTACCACATAATGACAAAGCAAAAACAGAATATTAGAAATTTTTGCAAATTTATTAAAAATCAAAAACTGAAATATCACATTGACATAAGTAACCAGACCCTTTTCTATGACACTTGAAAATTAGCTCAGATGCCTCCCATTTCTGATAATCTTTGAGATGTTTCTACACCTTGATTGGAGTCCACCTGTGGTAGCTTCAATTGACTGGAGATGATTTGGAAAGGCACACACCAGTTTATATAAGGTTTCACAGCTGACAATGCATATCAGAGCAAGAACCAAGCCATTAGGTCGAAGGAACTGCCTGCAGAGCTCAGAGACAGGATTTTGTTGAGGCACAGATCTGGGGAAGGCCACAAAAACGTTTCTGCTGTATTGAAGCTTCCAGAGAGCACAGTGGCCTCCATAATTCTTCAATGAAAGAAGTTTGGAACAACCAGGACTCCTAAAGCTGGCTGCCTGGCCAAACTAAGCAATCGGGAGGGGAGGGCCTTGGTAAGAAAGGTGACCAAGAATCAGGTGGTCACTCTGGCTGGGCTCCAGAGATCCTGTGTGGGGATGAGAGAAACTTCCAGAAAGACAACCATCACTGCAACACTCCACTGATTTGGGTTTTATGGCAGAGTGGCCAGACGGAAGCCTCTCCTCAATGAAAAACACGAAAAATTGCTTTGAGTTTGCAAAAAAACATCTAAAGGACTCTCAGACTATGAAAAACAAGATTTTCTGGTCTGATGAAACCAAGATCGAGCTGTCTGGCCTCAATTTTTAGCGTCATGTCTAGGGAAAACCAGTCACCGCTCATCACCTGATCAATACCATGCCAACGGTGAAGCATGGTGGTGGCAGCATCGGCAGCAGCAGGGACTGGGAGACTGGTCAGGGTTGAGGGAAAGGTGATTGGAGAAAGTACAGAGATATCCTTAATGAAACGTGGTGCAGAATTCTCAGGACGTTAGAGTGGGCTGAAGGTTGACCTTCCAACAGGACAATGACCCTAAGCGTGCAGCCAAGACAATGCAGGAGTGGCTTAGGGACAACTCTGTAAATGTCTTTGAGTGGCCCAGCCAGAGCCCTGACTTGAACCCAATCGAACATCTCTGGGGAGACCTGAAAATGGCTTTCCACTGATAGCCCCCAACGAACCTGACAGAGCCTGAGAGAACATGCAGAGAAGAATGGCAGAAAATCCCCAAATCCAGGTGCGCAAAATGCTGTCGCTACATACCTAAGAAGATTCGAGGGTGTAATTGCTGCCAAAGGTGCTCCAACTAAGCACTGATTAGGGATGTAACTTTTTTTCGAAATTCAAAAATTCATTTGAACATGGGGGGGAAAGTTAATAATCAAACTGTAATGCCCTGTTCGAATTAAAAATTTACAGTTTATAAGTGCAACAGACTGTTTGAAATAGTTTGCCTTGTGATCCAGCAAATTGCATGTTTTTTGAAAAAAGGACAGCCCCAGTACTGACTAAAGGGTCTGAATACTTATGTCAATGTGATATTTCAGTTTTTCCTTTTTAATAAATTTTGTGAACATTTCTAAAATTCTGTTTTTTGCTTCGTCACTATGGCAATTTTGTGTAGATTGATGAGGGAAAAAATGAATTTAAATGATTTTAGAATAAGCTTACAACACAACAACGTGAAAAAAGTGAAGGGGTCTGAATACTTTCTGAATTCACTGTACTTCTACTGGTGGAAGAAGTGCTCTAATTCTTTACTTAAATAAAAGTAGCAGCACCACCACTTAAAAGTACTTGAATTAAAAATCTTTGCATTCAGAATTTTACTTAAGTAAAACTAAAAGTAATACAACAAGATACACTTAAAGTATCAAAAGAAGAAATACTCATGACACAAAATGGCATCTCAGAGTAGTATTTTATTGTGCAGTATTATAATTTTGATGCATTAACATGTAAACAGCATTTTAATGTGTAGCTAGTCAAGGCTGGGGTTAATTTTAACTACTTTAAATACTACTCAGTATTTTAATCCATAACAATGCAACAAATTTAAAAAGGTGATCGTATGTTTTGTATGAAATAACTGAATCCGCAAAGTAACCTGTGTATTGCACAATATTTTCCTCTAAAATGTAGTGGAGTAGAAGTATATAGTAGCATGAAAATGGAAATGCTCAACTAAGTACAAGTTCTTAAGTACTGTAAATGAGTAAATGTACTTTATTACTCACTGTTGTGATGCCACAGGTAAACTACAGGATATACACATAGTCAGCTTTGAATCCTGATCTTTTGAATACATACACTGTTTTCAAATGAAATAAAAAATTGTCAATAATATCTATTGACAAGTTTGTCCCAATGTATCCATTGCTCACATTTCTGTATTATCGCAGCGCTGTAAAAAATGTCAATGGACCATTTTCTGACAGCATTTTGTCCACACAAGGCGTTGCGATGCCTAATGATCATTGATTGACTTGAGGTCATAGGTTGCCAACCTTTTTATTTGTCACTTTGTCCCTGGTTGAAATCCAATAACCAGCCCTTCATAGTCATATTGAAGTATAGCTTGTCTACAGTATAGCTGGAGGAAGGAGAGGAGAGGTTTACATTGTTCTGATTGCTGACACTACACTTGAGCTGACATGTTTCATCATATCACCAAACAAGCTACCGCCCGAAGTCACTGAGTTAAACTATATAAACTGCCACAACACGCCCCGATACATATTAAGCCTTAGACAGGTCATGACAATCAAAACAGTCCTCACAGAGGTTCGCTCACTCTGGTACGCTCAGTGTTAATTTAGTTTAACCTTGAGGACTTCTGTGCTTCCTCTGCATCCCTTCAGGGAGTATTTCATATTCCTGCATAGCCGTGTGCATGGGCTGAGTTGCCTGTTTTCTAGGTAAGGGCCTCTACGCTTCTCCTGCAGCTCTACAAGCGGGCGTGTTAACATGTGTCCCTGCAGTGGGCTAGTGTGCCAGCCAGCCAGTGATAATTATTCATTAGTATTCATTAGTGTGAGGTGCTGGCCGGTGCAGGGCTCATGTTGAATCAGTGTTCTGACGAGGCCTCGGCCCAGCGTGGGTCAGTGAAGAGCCAGTAATTAGGCCCACCAGTCAGGAGGCATTTTCCTAAGCACAACACGTGAGGTTGAGAGAAGATTCAACCACCAGGAGAGAGGCTGCAGAGAGAGAGAGAGAGAGAGAGAGAGTGAGAGATGAGGGACATCGAGAGAGGGTGTGTGTTTTTTCAGAAGAAAGCCAACCTTGGCCTCCTTGTTCCCCTGTCCGGGTTCCATTGAGCACCATAATCCCTCTCCATCACTCACTCCATCAGTGTTAAAAATATGTGTTAACCTTGGTTGTCTCCTTTGTTTGTCTGTCTGGTACTCTTTCTCTTATTCTCTTTCCCTTACTCCTCTTTGAAGCTTTTTTGTTTAAATTCTCCTCTTTGTATCCCCCCCACAAAAATGCATACAGCTGGTTTGTTTCAATCTAATGCGTCTACCTTTGTTGTACGTGTGTATTTATGGGTCTCTGCATGTCACATGGTTGATGATAACAGCAGTTATTATCACTTGCAGACATAATTGTGTAATGGTTAACATGACGGAGTGGTCGCCTCCCAGGAATGCTGTTAGTATTGTACATGCGACTGAGGCCTAACTGAATTAATCTAATCGGAAGATAATTGCACTGGCTGGAACAAAGGTGGACCAGTCTTATCAAACTGCGGCCTGCCCCCAAGAGCCATTAAAGGAAGAGATCTACAAGCCTGGTAAAGGTTAAAGGCGTCCGGCACACCTCAAAGCTGGCTGTGCCACAGCTGTCAGTACATATCTGATACAGAAAAGGGGCTCTGACATTGACTGACAACAATTGAGAAAACAAGGGGTCAAGTGTTGAGCTGTTGTGAGACAGGAGAGAGGAAGGCACGACCCCCCATATCCAAATCCCTGCGGAGGACAGCAGAATCCGAGGAGATGATAGCTTGTCCTGTCAACACATAACGTCAGTTTACCTTGAATTACAACAAAGAGCATAAGACATTGACAACATCTCGCTCTGCTGCTCTCTCTGTTTCCTCCTATCGTCTTATTTTTCCCTTTCTCATTCACTTGTGTACAAGCGTGGATACACATGGGAGGGGGAGAGGGAGTGCCTTGCATAGCCTCGCTGTATCCTGACATGATACCAGATTAGACAAATTCCCTAAACTACAAGCGGATGGCATGACACCCTCGTCTTCCCCAACATCCCCCCTTCTCTCCCTGCTCCCCTCCTCTGCCTCCTCTCCCCCCCTTTGGTCTCCGGCGTGCACATTTTTCTCTTTCAGATTTATGACACTGGCATATAGGTGCACTTGACAGGTCTCAGATTGGTACTGTAAAAGAGGGAGATCCCAAAGTGAGATGGGTTAGCTGGGTAAATCTATCAGAGGTCTGTCTGGGAGGAGGAGAAGGGGGAGAAGGATGCGGAGGGTGTGTGTGGGGGGAAGGCCAAGGGAGAGATGGAGAAAAGGAGAGGAGAGCAAGTGAGAGAGGCTTGGTGGGGCCCCGCTGAGCACATAAGCTTCCATGCTGAGCACAACCGTGGCTGGCTGACAGTTGTGCTCAGCCTTCACTGTAATAATGAATAAAAGGAAACTCCCTGCAGATTACACATCTTCCGTGTTTTGACATTGACCTTAATACATAATTTAACCACAAAGCCTGAAGAGTGTGTAACGAGATAAGAGAGGACCAGAGGATAGAAAAAAGATGCCCGAGCTAAAACACACACAGGCCAAAAAAAAAAAAAAAAAAGCCTTGGCTGTAATGGCTCTAATATGATCAAGCCTGAGAGGACTCTTGCCACCACTAAGTTTTTTTAACAAGACGGGGAAATTTTGGCAAGTGGACTGGAAGTTGGAGGATACCTGAAGAGGAAAATTAATGGATTTGTGTGTGTGTGTGTGTGTGTGTGTGTGTGTGTGTGTGTGTTCTGCGTGTGGAAAATGCCTAAATCTCCTTCTTGTCGAATTCCCAGTGGTAGGAGAAGGCAGTGCTGCTAACCCTCAATAGAATAGTGATTTACCAGCCCCGGCTGTTTTGTGTATGTATCCGTGTGTGTAAGCCACTTTTCCCCCTGCTAGTCTACCTCCTCCTAGTGTGTGTGTGTGTGTGTGTGTGTGTGTGTGTGTGTGCAAGTGTAGACCGGTTGAGTGTGAAATCTGACAGAGGTATTTGTCACTGTCAGTGTCAGTTCTTTGTTTGTGTGTGTGTGTGGCTGTGTTTTCCGTATTTTCCTCAGGCCATGTGAGTGTTGTGATGTTTTGAGTGACTGAGCGGTGTTTGCTGAGCCAGCATTCTTCGCCACAGGTTATGTCACTCCAGCTGAGGTCACCGCGTCACACACACTGTCAGGAAATGCTGTCTTTAGCTGAATGCCTCTAGGACAAAAGTTCCAGACTCACAAAGCTTGTCCACCTACAGCCATAAGTATTTTTTTTTATTTTTTTTAAACACCTTATTCTGGTCTAGTTTGTGAATTTGGTTAATTCACTTGCGCATTTTTCTAATGGGAAATGTTGCTGCACGTGATTCATGCATTAACAATCATAACTACCCAATTAAGGAGGTGATTACGTCACCAGTGGCTTGCTAGGTGCTGTGAAACACAGATGCAGATATTAAATATGAATTACAGAGGCCGTATCTACCCCCCTCCTCCCCTCGTTCTCTCATCCTCTTAACTCCATTCGTCTTTGGGCTCTACAAAGACAGGCTGTTCTGTAATTGAAGCAGCATGTCAAAGCCGTCTTCCTGTCTGCGTGTAACCCTCTGATTCACGCTCTTCTCATTAGTGTTGTAATTACCGCTGGTTTGAAAAGCAAGGGCCTAAGCGAGCCCCTTGGCGAGCGCTAAGGTGAGAGTGCGGGCCCACGGTGCTCTCATTTGGGGGTTGAGACTAACCTCCAACCCAGTAGGGGGCAGTGGAGATGTACTGAACCCAGCCTGCATGGTGTCCACGGCTCTGCACATGAGGTCTTTTTAAAGGCTACATGCTGCTTTGCATGGTAACAAGCTGTTGTGAATTGAAAACTGAATGTTTGATAAATGAAACATGAAGTATTGCTGGATGGAATTCATGAGCTATGCTGCTTTTTCTTCCATTCTCCGTTTCTTCTGTTATCCATTCATACATAAATATAGCCCCTTTTCTTCATTTTGTGACTCCACTAAGATTCACACACCTGTCAGTATGTCCCCAGGCCTTGGCCTCAGCCTGTGTCTCTGGGCTCTTGGAGCTCTTCAGGGGATTTGCTTGGCTGCAGCCTAACCAGCCCTGAACAGCCTCCAAACTGGTCCAGCTGGGCTGGACATCTAGTGTGTGTGTGTGTTTAAGTGTGTGTGAGTGTGGACTTGTGCCATCATGGCTCAGTTACCACACAGAGCCACAGCTATGCCTGTGGTGGCTATAGTACTTTGGTGCTTTGCCATCAGGCTTCCCTCCAAGGGCCATGTCAAGACAGAGAGAGTCTTGGTGCGGATGTGCATGCATGTGTGTGTTAGGCGATGCAGGGCGGTGCTCTACTTCTGCAGCAGTAATCTAATGAGCCTGTAAACACACTCATTTGACATCATTAATTGGAGGGAGATCAGAGATCTGAGAGGGGTGTGGGTACAGGGTGTGTGTGTGCGGTAGCGGTTTGAGGGTTCTCCCATCAGAGAGGGTTCTCCCAGATCAAAGATTTAGAGTGTGAAATCCTTGATTATGCGACAGAGAGACACATTAGAGGCGGTTTTTCTGCCAAGCTGAGAGAGCATCAGAATGTTTGGTCAGTGCCAGCAGCAGGCCTTGATTTCACCAATGAAAAGCGCTAAAGCAATCACACAAAGCGGCCCTCTGTTTTGTCAATTTTAACAACGAGTGGACAAAATCAAAGGTGGAAGACAGGTAGTTTATCTGGTCCCAGTTTATTGATTTTCAAGTATTGTAACAATTTTAAGCACATGAAGCCATATTTTAGAACGTGTAGTGACAAAGGGTCTACTGGAACTTTTGAGAAAAGTTTGAGTCCTCATTGTAACTGTCACAGAGTGTGATCCATTAGCTGTAATTGTGCTGGCATACTGGTTCAGTCGCATTTGTCAGCTGGATCTAAGCTAGGGGGAAACAGAGGTGTAGTGCTGGAGTTGCTAGCTAGTAGTCCTCTGCTCTGACTGTAACCCAGTCCAGTCCTTAATGATCTATCTGTCTACCACCCGCACAATGGCCCACACCGCTGTTCGCTTTCATTTACAGTGCCAGTCTCTGAACTCCCCTCATCAACCCTTTGTTCCTGGCTGTTTCATGTTTTTTTGGGAGTTGAATGGCATAGCTGTGTATGGGATACTTTGGAGCAAGTGGTTGAGAGAGACAGCTAGAGCAGGAATTTTCCAGTGCAATACATTATGAAGATTTCACTTTCTGCCTTTGATTCTGCACTGACAGTTATCCTTCAGCCCTCCTTTAAAGTCCCACTTTCAATCCCTAATGGCTGTCATGTCGCTGTGCTCTCTGGACTCTTACTCAAAGTGTCATTGGCATAATGGTCGGCAGCCGTTGGCCTCTTTTGATCATCCATGCTGTGTGCGAGAGCAACTGGAGCCGAAACAGTGAGGTGTACGAGGTGTGTGTGTGTGTGTGTGTGCGCGCGCGCGTGCGTGCGTGCGTGTGTGTATGTGTGTGTGTGTGTCTGTGTGTGTGCACTGCTTGCACCTCTGCCTCGGCTGCCACTCCCAGGCAAAGCTCCACGACCGGAAATCTAAAATTCACTTTCAAATAGTTTTCCTCCTGTTCTTGGTGCCTAATAGCCAAGCAGTGGAAAGTGTGTGTGTGTGTGTGTGTGTGTGTGTGTGTGTGTGTGTGTGTGTGTGTGTGTGTGTGTGTGTGTGTGTGTGTGTGTGTGTGTGTGTGTGTGTGTGTACTCATTAAAGGGATAGCGCAGGTTTCTACTGTATCAGCATCTCAGGCTCAGCCCAGTTTGGCACTCCCTCAACGCTTATGCATACTCCAACAAAGGGATGAAGGGCCGCAAGGGGCAAGAGAGCGAGACCAGGAGAGAGAGTGAAAAAGTGTTATGTGTGTGTGTGATAGTGGGCTGAGACCTTGGACAGAGCCAAACTGCACTCAAATTCAAACACCCCAGCCTGCGTTCAAATGTATCAAGCTGGTCCAAGATAAATTCACACTCACCAGGCCAGAAAGAAGACATCTAAGCAGGACGATCAGGGCCAGAAAACATCCGGAAGAGCTCAGATACATTCCAACAGGGATGTGCCTTTAATAGAAGCCAGTGTGCATTTGCTGAATTACATTATGATCAAACATCCTGGGATAAAAACCAGTGTGTGGATCCAAGTAGTGTCAGTCTTCCAGGACCAGCATCCTCTCATTTCCTGCCTGCTTCACCTTCCTGCCCCTCAGCAGCTCAGGCCCTCATCCAGGTGTTTGCTAGGCTAGGTCCAGAGCCCAGGGTGCTAAAGCTATCGATGCCCAGAGAACAAGAGTGGCAACCGGGGCTGCTGCACATCAGTGTGTGTGGTTTAATAAAACAAGAAGAGTTATTCTGCTTTGATAGCATTCACTCAGAATAGGGTTATTGAATTTGACAAAAGCACCATATAATGTATACATGTAGGGTTGAAGAAAGATCTTCTCTGGCATTGCTAAATATTCCATGATGCTTTCTCTTGCTGCCTTTTGACTCTTTACGGCCTTTCTTCTGAATCCATCATTTCCTATATTCTGTTCATGCTTACGTCTGCTCACCTGCTTTGTTCCTGCAAACCTCTCTCCAAATCCTAAGATAATATTGAATTATACAAAGCTTACTGCCTTCAACAGTCTGAGCTTTGAACTCAATATATTTGATGCATACAGCAGCAGTATGTAGAGTCATAGTCCTATATTTTATATAGTGTTTCTGTTATGGTCACTCCATAGAACCTTTTCTTTTTTCTCGTCTGATTTCCGCAGTAAACTTCTTCTCTTCTGTGTTAATCGATTTGTCCTTGGACTTATTTATTTAATACACTCACTTGCACACATACATGTGCAGCCCTCCCCTCCCCTTTACCCACAGAGGGATGAAGATCAGAGCGCCTGGCCAAGATAGTGTGTGATGTAAAGTTCTGGAGAATAAAAGATGTCTCTTCCAATAACATATTTCCTGCATGTACCGAAAGACGTGTCAATTTCAGTTACACCTGGCGCAGTAGTTGGAAAACAGAGTTCTGCGCTTCTAAAAGACAATGCCATACCAGTCACTCCCCACCTGAATGACTGATACATTAAACATGCAGAAAGCAGCGGGAGGACACTAGGGAAGGAACGTTCAAAGACGAAAACAACGCATCCAAAAACAAAAAAAGAAAAATATGTTGCTCAGTACAGTACAGTACAACACAGCTGTCTGGTGCTGCAAACTAGCACAAACATTGAAACCTAGTCTTTCGAGGAACAGAGATTTTATTTTATTTTATTTTACAGACAGTGATGAAAAAATGAGCCAAAATAAGTGAAAACAGACTCATTTAGATAACCTTTTAACTGGTCTGCGTATTCTCAGATATTCTCTGTTATTTTCCAGCTGGCTTGTGAATCTATTTCTGTATCTCTGTAATATCCCGGCAATGTTTGACATTGCAAAAGTGAGCATTTCTTAGCTTTTCTATACTCTGAAAGCTATTCCAGAGAGGCAGCTGATCACACAGGCTTTTGTAAGGGGAGCAGAGGAGCATCTCTGCCTTCTAGTTCCCTGACAGGAGTGTCAGAGCACATTCGGGCCTATAGACCAGACGTGCTAAAATCCGCAGTCCTCGCCATGCTGAATGAAAATGCTGACACAGCTGCCCTAGGCCTGGCTTGTTGTAGAAAATTAATTCAGGCAAGTAAGAGGACACCTCAGTCAGTGAGACAGACAGACTGAACGGGTCCTGTAAGGCAGGCAGTATGAAGAGGAGTAGAGTCTCTGGTCTTTGTTCACTGCTGGGCACGTTAAGACTCCATTAAGGAAGCCTGACACACAAGGCGACGACCGTCTCTGTTCTGACTGAGCAAGCAACTTATTAAAAGACTGGGACTTCTTCTCTTTCTCTCTCACTAGCTAACACAGAAAGTCACACAGCAGTATTTAAAGGCAAAGAGAAAATTAAAATTTATTCTTACCAAATGATCAGTTTGTATGCACGGTGTTTGTTTTGACTTGTGTACTTAATTCGTCAAAATTTCTATTACCAAAAAAGAAGAAATTTAAGTTTTGTTTATATTTCTACACTTACAGCCCCCTCCATTAGTCTTCTCAAGGGGTCTTGAATTTTCCGTTTGTTTTCTGTTCGTAATTTGATTGGTGCAATATTAGTGTAGACGGACACTAAAAATAGTTTGCAACATCACTTTAATTCCAACAGCCACGTAGTCTGTTAACTGTCTGGGAGCTGATTCTGTGACCTTGCACGTTAGTTACTTTGTGTCGTGATTTGAATCGTGGAATAATGTACGGAGTGATGTGGTTACAAGACTACCCATATCTGTGAGTTATGGCAGGGCGGTCACCACATCTGGGCAAACGAAAGAGAGACAGCTAACACCGTCTAGAACCCCTCGTTTATGTAATGGGGGACGATTACAATAGGTGTTATCCCAACACCTGCTGGAGCAGGTATTGAGATTACATGAAAGAAAAGTAACGTCGAGTGAGAATCAGTGCTAACATTAGCAGGCTACACTATCTAGCTTCAGCTTTCCGAGTTAGCCTAGTTTTGCTAGCTTCAACTTTCTGACTGAAAATATTAAATGCAAAGGAACAGTTGTCTTAAATTAATAAAGGTACATAACCAAACACTATGTTGGCTTATTGGAAAAAGCCGACAAAATATACACATATATCACATTCGTAGTCTATACAGGGCTATGACGTGCTCCAGTCAATGGTGCCGGCCCTCAAATGTCAGTCAACGGCTGCCATAAAAAAGCCCACCCAGAAGTTTGAATCTTAGATGCTGTTTCCACAAACATGTTTTTAAAAAAAGGTTTTATCTCCTTTTGAAAAGTTGAAGAATATGCACAATTGGTGCAGTATCATTATAGTTTAGATTTTATTGCCTCATAGGTGATTTGAATTCAAATTTCAGTTTGACTTTAAGAAACACAGAATAGGAGGAAGAGTATTTTATTTTTACCTCTGTTTGATAGACTGAATAACCACCACTTCCCGAATTCTTCAAACTGACTTTAATCAATATAACTAAGTGTGTCTTGCTGGCAGTAATTTTATCTAAAGATGTAGATGTGATTTTTTTTTTTTTTTGTAACTCAGCTAGCGGCTTCTGTTGCTAGACCTACATTCAGATTGGAGTCTTAATCTTTAGTCTTTAGTCTGGCCTTGGGGAATCCTTGTTAATAGATCCTCTTGCTTAGGGCCTCTGGCTTAATCCTTGCCATTTACCACTTCCTATGCTGGTTTGCTAAATACTCTCAATTAGGTGGCTGGCGGGGCATTTTGTATCATTTCATGTCCTGACCACTCCTCTTTTTTTTCTGGTAATTTTTTAGTAAGCATGGGGGAGGCTTGACCTTGGTACTTATAGAAATGGCAATGATGGGACCTTGGCACTTCATCTTCAACATTTCTCTGGATATACTGCTAACTTCATAGTGAAATGATAATTAACTCCCAGCATCAATTAGCATTCAGCATGTAGAAGGGTAACGAGGAGCCAATTACAAGAAAATATACATAATCAATTATTTATTCAGTCTTAATTACAGTTAGTTTTACCCTGTTACAGCAGCGGCAGTTCAATTAATGACCTTCAGCTATCTTCATTTGAAATTGCCGTCGAGCAGAGGAATTTACCCAAACCCCACAGTGAAACAAAGCAGCAGAAACACACACACAGACACACACACACACACACACACACGCACAAGTTCAGAAAAAGAAACTGAACAAGGGAAAGCAAGAGAGAGAAACGGAATAGCAAGAAAGAGATGTAGTGAGAAAGAGAGAGGAGAGAGGGAAGAGTAGGAAAGGGACTGGCACTGTCTGTCAGTCAGATGCCCAGAGCTGCGGTGTACATGGTGTCACCCACTCGACTGAGCCGTCTGTCGAGGCCACCTGCCTCATTATGGGAAATGTATGCATCTGGGGCAGGCTCTGGCTGGCTCATCCTCAACATGGGCAGGGAAAATGGCACACTGGCAACTATTACTGCATTATGTTAGCAAGCTGTACACACTGTATGCATACGTACTGCACTGCGAGACAGGAAACTAGCGAGCCAAGAATTTTACTGAATGGGCTGGGAAATTTTGGAAGTGACTCGGTGTAGGCCTACGTGTAGATTTCTCACAAGTGCACACTGCGATGAGACTGGTGCCACTCTTGGACAGGAGGTTTGCAGTATATGGCAGCATGATATGTAAAAATAGAATACGTGATGAGACAGAATAAATACATAGTATTTGCCTTATTTGTGTATATTCAAACTTTGTAAAAGGTGCATGATCTTTGTTTGTGAGAGACAGACCTCTGGCCACAGGGTCCTACAGAAACCAGTACAAACAAATGGAACAAACTGATCTTGACACAAAACTTTCTCCCTGTCCATCCCTGCTCCCCCATGCTCCCTCCTTCCGCTCATACCTGCCCTGAATACCATTAGACCTAATGGAGCTCAGTGTGAGGGACAGGCAATCATGATGGCGTCCTGTCAGTGACACCGACATGTATCTTGGTGCTCATTATCATCCTTGAACAGCGCCAATTTACATCTGATGCTCTGACTAATTCTGCTCCAGTGTTGTCAAGAGGCATAGGAAGTGGCCTGGCCATGATGACAGTGCGGCTGTCAGGAGCCTGTGGATGGAGGATTCCTCGGGGCATGATTTAATGCCCATGTCAAGCCCCGCTGTCAGCCGCTCTCTCTTTCCCTGCTCCCTGCACTCCTTCTCTCCATCCAGCCATTAGGATTCAGCCAGCGGAGAGATGGAGCGATAGAGCGGGCGATTGGCCTGTTTAGGATTCACACTCTGGGCAAGAAAATAACACGCCCTGTTTCACAAGTGATTACCCTTTCCTTGTAAACTGCAATTAAGGCTAAAAAAGAAAGGAGGCAAAGAGGTAATGGAGAAACAAAACGTGTATGACCGCCAAGTGAAGAGGAAAACCTTGAACGTTTTCCCTTGCTGGCTTATGGCTGCTTGTTTGTCTAATTTCCATAGACAACTTTTCCATGGTGTTTTGCTGAGTTGTTTTGGCTTCTGTTTGGTTGTATAACACCACAGATTTCATGGCCCCTCACCCTCCCTCTTGTAAAGTGATTAACATATTGCATGATGTCTCTGGATAGTTCCCCTTGCACTATGCTATATATTTTGATCAGGATGGAACAGCCTTTTTCTTGAGTATGGAACAACAATCCCGTAAAAGCCCATTCCGTGTTAATTACCAGAAAATCAAGACATTTTGTGGAAGTGAGGATAAAGCTGTGCATATTTTTGCATGTGTTTTCTAGAATGAGACAGCCGCTGTCTGCTTATCTGAAACAATCGCCAAACGTGAGACGCCTGACCTGTGTTGACCTCTGCTAAAGGTCGAAGGTGAGAGGGGCCACAGATGGCCGGAGACAGCTAGCTGGGACAGAGAGGACAGAGGGACAGGGTGCAGACATTTCACAAACACACAATGGGAGAGACAGGGTGTTATATGAGTCTGACATATAGATCTGCAAAACTATACTTTAGGCCTGTTTGTCTGTGTCATGGTATTCCTACAGTATGTTACTGCAATATGTTGCCCACTCCCCGGTCTCTCTCCTCTCTAATAAGGCAGTGATGGATGACCAGAGATTTTGCACCGCAGAACCCTGCAGCTGCCTCAAAACAGAGGCCAGCATGGTTTTGTGTGAGTCATCAGGCCTTAAGATCATAGTAGCAGAAATTAACCTGGCCGTTTCCACCGCTTTAACTTTTAATGAACATTAATTAGATTCGGTCTGCCTTGTGCATGTTTTGGCTCAGTTTCATATCCTCTTTGGTCACATTAGGCTGTGCTTGCAGCCCCTGATTGCGGCACTCACAATGCTTCAGCTGTATGAGAAACAACACTTTCAGTTCACAGCATTATCACTGGAAACCAGTCAAAAAACAGAGAATGTTTGTATGTGATTTAGGTGATAGATGATAGGCATTTTTATGAAGTGTTTCTCTGACATCCTTTTTAGCAATGGCTCAGCAGTTGGCAGGCTGAGGGAGGCAGACTTGGGAAGTGGGCTGGACTGGCATGGGGCTTGGGCCAGTTAGCATTGGCTCTTCCTGGTAAGTGACTGGTCTAACTCTGTACGCCTGTCAGTTGACATTAAAAAAATGACATGCTGATGGTGTTAATTAATAGTGCAATAAAAGATGAATCATCTAATAACTACAAAGAAATGAACCATTCTATCAAAAACTTTTCAAAGTTAAGAGGATAAATATAAGTAATGAAATATTTAAAAAGTAGATTCATCAAGAATAAATGAGAACCTAAATAAACATTGGAAATTGTATATCAGTGAAACAATGCAGTTCCGTTATAGTGTCCATTCGCAACTTCAATTTGCTAGCGCTGTATTCCCATTGAGCCAATTTTCCCCATTATAGGTGTATACAGCACACAACCACCCATTTGTATCACTTATAGTAATGAAATAAATAGATGATTAAGAATAGATAAAGGATAAAGATTTATGTATCAGTATTGTTGTTTCTGGGAAAAGTTGAGTGATATGTTGGACCATCCAATCTCACTTCTAATTTACAGTGATCTGTGATTTTTAAACTAAACTAAATCAATAATTTTTTTTTTTAACAGGATGACTGCATCCTCTGCATTTCCACATAATCAAACCAAGGCTTCCACTTGTCTGCCAAGCTATTCATACTTTTCCACGACCCATGTGTAAAACAAAAATGGCGATATGAAGCCATATGCTAAGTAGTAATAAAAACTGTGAATGTGAATATGACTCAAAATGCCAAGCACACCTCTCAACATTTAACTCACTCTAAACCCCAACCCATGAAGAAGCTTCTTTACAACTTGAAGAACTCATGCTTCATAATTTGAACCTACTTAGATTTCTTATTAAATTAAAAACCTTGAAGCAAACAGTAACATATATTCATGGTAAAAACAAACAAACAAACAAACAAAAAAACACACTGCAAAAATCACATAATAGAGAATCTGTTGACAGTGTCACACAGGTTTCGCAAAGCTGTTACTTATTATACAACTCTTGTATTACATTATATCACAATATATTGTAAAGGTGTCAATTTTTTTTTTTATTACTCTGATTACTGTGTGTGGTGTGTGTTGGTGAATATGCATGCCTTTAAAGGATCAAATCACCCTCCGCAACTGCAAACCCACATCCATTAAAAAAAAAAAGATTTTTCCAACTTTTTCCCACCACCACCCCAACCCATGGTGTTGTATGTACCCAAGCATGACGTTTGGAAAAACTCAAAAGGAATGGTCTTCCAGAAAACTCTGCCATAGTTTATCCCAGTTTCATAACCAGAGAGCACTAGCAAAAAAATATGTTTTTTGTAATTTGGGTGAACTGACTGCTTAATAGATTGTTTGTTGTATGTGTAATCCATGCCTCTACAGTAGAATAGATAAGGGGACGGATATAGTATGTACAGCATCATTAGGAAGAGATGTTGTGGCAACAAGTTGCCAACTAACCCATGCAGTTATTATTTCCCGCTTGTGGTTGACTTCCTGTCTGAGAGTGGAGATTGATGGATACTCAGAGTGCTCCTGTGTGTCTTGAAGGGGAACTATTGATCGCCGTAGCCGTCGGTTTCAGCCTCCATTTGTTGATCTGCCCCTGGAAGCCCGACTGCATGGATCATAGAAATGACCCCAGCTCTTTTTAATGATGTTTGAGCCTCAGAGAAAAAACCTGCTGCACCTACTAACAGTCAGACCAGCCACACTGCATTTTCTCTCCAGATGAACGTGTTATGTTTGTTTTCTGTGAGTTCTGGGGGACGGTGATGCCAAGAAATTGGGAAATACTCATGTATTCACAGAGATATGAGTGCAAAACAATTGTAGCAATTTTGATAATGATGCTCTCTGAATTATGACACTTTAGCTCTCAGTTAATTTGCCAATTTGTGTTTAGTGTCGTTTTTATTGCAATTTTCATCAGTGCTTTTTTCCTTCGCTTTAAGAAGAGAAGGGATCATTAGCCCAGGACTGTTCAACCATGCACAGAGGAAAAATGCCATCAAAGTTGTCACAGAAAATGTCCTTGTTCTCTAATTTATAAACAAAAAACACAGATTTTCTCTTTCATGTGGCTTCTTGGAGATAATTATGACAAGATGAAAGCAGTTAAATTCCTCCCTCTGTTCTCTGCACTTCAGATGGTTCCCCCATTGTCAAAAATGGAGATGAGATTTCATGTGGCTGTCATTGCCTGTGTCCCTGTCTCTCTCTGTCTCCCTCTCTTGCTCTCGTGTCTCTTTTCCTCCTCCCTCCTGTCTTTCTCTTCCTCTCTGTCTGTCTCTCTGTTTCACTCTTCTTTGTCAGTTTTTATTGAACTCTGATTTCCGAATCTGTAATGTTTTCAGAACTGTCAATCAATCAGTCAGTATCTGTCTCAGAGGTTGCTGTCCCCTAATGGAAGAGAATGATTAGCTTTTATCAACTCACTGATTTATATGGTTTAAAGCTCTTGCGCACAATCAAAGGGACAAATAAGTATTCGTCTTGCAGGCATATGTTTCTGTGCACACTCTCTATCTCTTTCTCTCTATCTCTCTCTCTCTCTCTCACACACACACACTCACTCACTCACTCACACACACACACACACACACACACACACACACACACACACACACACACACACACACACACGTGGTGTTGATGAGATGTCTACAGACCCCTCCCTGCTCGCTTCCCTCCCTCATATACTCTGAGGCGACGGGCTGGTGCACTGCGAGTGTGTCATGCCACACTGTGGTGTCTGCAAGTGTGTGTGTACGTGTGTGTGTGTGTGTGTGTGTGTGTGTGTGTGTGTGTGTGTGTGTGTCTGTGTGTGTGTGTGTGTGCCCTCTTGGGAGGTAATTACCAGAATAAATACAGTAGAGGCCACGGCTGCTAATTTATGCCTGATTGTTGACAGTCAGAGTATTGTTTAACATGCACAGAGAAGGCCCTTGGTGTTGTGTTTCATGATCCTCCTTCTATGTGTGTCCCTCTATGTGTCTCTATGGGTGTGTGTGTGTGTGTGTGTGTGTGTGTGTGTGTGTGTGTGTGTGTGTGTGAAAAATTTGTGCAGTGCACCCTTGTTTTCTGTGATTATCCTCTTACTTCTCTCTGTGTCTATGTCCCTGCTGTTTAAGTAACCATGCATACGGTTATACTGATTCGGTGTGGTTTTTGTGTGTCTGACCTGTGTCCTCTGTCTTTTCTTATTGATAACATTTTGGGCTTACACCAATTTAAGTTCCAGGCCTTGTTATGTTTGTTGTAACATTTATCACAAGTATCCATCACTTGGGTTAAGGGTAGAATTAGCTTTAGCCTGGGTAGGCAAGGAAAAGGGTTGGGTGAGGCATGTAGTTGTGATGATTAAGGCTGTGTTCAAACTAACATTGGCACTGTGTGAGAAAACACGACTACCTTAGTCATTTCAATGAGAAGACACAGTGGGGATGCCAAAGCAGCCATAAGGCGCAGCACTGTCTGGCAAAATAGCTGAACTGGCTCAGCCTTTGCTGCATTGCAATGTCATCTGGCATGATACTCGTTGATCAGTCAAATACATGCAAGTGCTTATTCTTGGTAGTTTACTCTACAGTGTGAATCGGGTAACTTTGCTATTTACGTCATGATCTTCGACATTGTGAATATAATGACTGTCGCTGAGGTAACTCTCCAGCTTTTTAAAATCCTTTCTCATAGTATAATCTACCCCTGTGCAGTGTTTTGGCGTCTGATAAGCCTTCAAACTCACTGATCTCTTACTCAAACCAATATTCCTGGTTCATATTTCATCGTCTCACAGGTACCTGAAGCATGTATAGAGCTGACTCTGTTTCGGTGCCATTTTAGAGCTTACAGGTTCTTAAAGGATAAGACTGGCATTATTCACTTTTCTTATGGTCAGTAAATCTCATGAAAAGCCCAATATCAACAGTGTGTTATAGTTTGTCTCTCATGATTTTCTAACACTCTCTGTGACACTCAGTCCCAAGCCCATTCATGAGCTTTAAAAGAGGCAAAGTAATTTACAAAAACAGCCAGGTTCTGTGGATGTTAGCAAATGTTACTCAAACAAGAGTAAACGGTGCATTTCTTCTGAAAATATTTTCAACCATGAACCAATAGACTTTTGGTTCCATATAGAGTATTTGTGGCACCAGGACGCGGTATGTTGCCTTTACTTAAAATATACTACAGTGGCTGTGTTCATGGTAATGAGGGAACATGTCAACAATTGCAACGGTGTAGCTAATGGAATTTGTTGACAATGGGAGAAATATAGAGTATCTCCAACCTCATTCTTGGATTTATTTTTAACCCATTATTTAAATACTGAATCCCAGTTAGTAAATGGAATGATTATTGATTATCATTATTAAAAAGCATCAATTAAATCAGTGGAAAGTTTTTCAGCTCTCTGCCTTTTTGTTTTCCTAGCTTGAATGTAAGTCTTTTTACGTTTCGTGTGGCTGTGGTTACACGGGAATCCTCTTCAACTCACTGTTCTATCCCGCATTTCCCTGAGTCCCCCACAGCCACTTTCTATTGACTTTTCCTATATTCCTGAACCACACAGTTGTTATCAGATAGGCCAGCTGTGGCTGTGTGGTTGAGAGGCTTTAAACGCCTCATAGACACCTCAAGAGCTTTATGAGTGTGAGAGGATAAAGAGTTCACAGCAGTGCAACTAAGAGAGCTGCTAAGACCCTGCCTAGCTGAAAATTATCTGCAAAAAGTCGGAAGAGTTGGAACTTCAGGCGCTGCCACCCAAATGAGGTTTGAATGAAGTTATCTCTTGGTCCAGAACTTTTAACGATAGCCTAGGTCTATCAAAGATATTGGATATTAATTCATTAATAATAGATACTAATGAGCTTTGAAGTGGTTGCAGTGTTGGACTTTAGAAGTCCCCAGTGAGTAATGAAGCCTGTGGAAACACCTTTGAGGTGTTGGAGGCTGGGGGGCCTGACTGGAGGAAACACTACTAGTCTTTGTATTAGAGCTGATTGAGCTGGTCTGTGCCCCAGCTTCGTTACAGCCGACCACTTACACGCCCCGAATTCTACTGAGGAGACCGATGATGAATTTGTTTAATTGAACGTAAATAATGAATTCCCAAGGAAGAGATTTGGCCCAGTTGTAATTGCTGGAGATCAGAGGGCACAATACCAAACTTCAAAACGCCTGAACCAGGCGGTCATAAGAGCCGTAACGATGACTTCGAAGAAAAAAGAAAGAAGTGATATGGGGGGGGGGAAACAGAGGAGGAGTAACAGAGACAGACACAGCGAAAAGAAGATGAACTAATGAGGAACAAAGACCTAACGAGTTTCGCAAGGAAAATGAAGTGTTTCCAAAGTCGTCTTTAAACTTCGTGAGATGAAACGCGGGAGCGCCAGTTGTTTTTGACAGCTCGGGACGAGATGGGCAACAGCTCAGAGAGAGAGGGGTAATTCCCTATTCCTTTATATTACCCACTCTCTCTCTCTTTCTCTCTCTCTGCTGGGAGCCCCCTCATCCCTCTCTCCGCTTCCCTACATTGATTCTTGAATTAGACTGTTTTATTGAATAATTAATAGGCCTTTTCCCATGATTGATGATTTGCATGGCTTGAATATTAGCTTTTCAATCAAACGCAGCTTGTTCTAATGTAACCATATTGAAAACATGTCAAACACTGTTTACCCACTTTGTGCGCGATGTTGTCTTAAGTTGCGGCTGCTGAGGCCTTAAAATGCTCAGCGGTGGGGAATGGCCTTGTCAAGCACTTGCTCAGTGCTGATTACAAGGCCCTTGAGTTCCGACACTCTGTTCTTGCGCACAATACTGAACGCACATACATACATAAGTGCATAGACACATGGTGAGGCATACCAGCGTGCACACACAGAAACACACCCAATTCTAGGCCCCACATATGAGCATATACGGGCATGCACGTACATACACACAGGCACACATTTTAAAAAAACATATACAAAAGAATCCCGGTAGTTTTCTTTCCACTGAAAAGGCATCAGTCCCCCAAAAGAGCCCCTCTAATAGCTGCAGTAGCGCTCTTCTTAGTTTGAGTGGCACCGAGGACAGTCTGGGAATAGATTGTCAGGCATATTGCGTCTACCATCTCACAGCACCATATCACAGAGCGAGAACACATCAATGCTGGGAGAGACACATGCATTAAGATTCTCTTTTAATTTGACTGGGATTGAAGTCGAGCGCTAAATTACGCCGTCATTCCCCTGCACAGGCTCCCCCTCCCATCCCCACCCAAGCTTGTTTTTTGTTTGTTTCGCTTATTTATTTATTTCCCGCCTTACTTATTCATTCATTCCAAGAGTCCGATTTTCTGAGAGTGTGTCAGTGCATCGCTCGGCGCATGAAAGCACTTTGCGTGGCGTTGTGTCTGGTGTGTTTAGACAGTTCCAAACATGTGCATAGTTAAATAATTTACAGCATAACTGACTAATGACAGGCAGTGATCATGTCGAGACGAAGAGGCCTGGGTGACTGCTGATCGGGGACAGAGCCTGTCTCTTTCGCTCACACTCACTGCTACGGTGTGTGTGTTTGTGTGTGTAGTTGTGGATTTGGCTATGTTGTGAGTGTGGGAAGGGAACGTGCTCGTATTGGTTTTTCAGTACTGCATTCAGCAACACAGATTACAGTTCACTCTGCTGTATATGGAGTGGATGGATCCCTCCCAAGACATTTGTAGAAAACTGATTTTGAATTCCATTCATCACTTGGGTTTAGTGTGTGACAGTTCATTCAATGTGTATACAAGGAAACTATGAGCTCTGCATACTATAAGTTCCCAAGACATTTCACTGAGAAATGCATATGAACTTGAGATTAAGTGCTGTGCATAATTTTATCTCTGATGATTTACACTAGTTGTGTATGACAGGGGTCTGCGCTACTGAGCTACATCCCCAAATAGAGAATGCTTACAACTAGGGCTCATTATTTTTGGCTTTTATGAAAGAAAATCTTTATTGGCGTTTTTTTTTTTCAATATTAAGTAACAAATGAAAGTCTGATATGAAAATCAATAACACAGAAATCTCAGAGAAAACTGGATTTAGTGGATAAAACTGGCGATTCTCTATTTTTTTTTTTTTTAACTGTTAACAGATCCCACTGAGGGACCAACAGTGTTTTAGGTAGATTTCACACCTGTAGTTTGGTTCAGTAGTCTTGGTCCGCTTGGTGTGTACACTGACATTGTTCAAAGAAACGAAGAGGAGTAAAAATGAAAGAGGATCGAAAAGAGGCATTTTTTTCTGGAAGCAGACCAAGATCCCCTGTTTCACGCAGGTCTCAACAAACTAGCCCTCACTCGCAAGCCACTATGAGTGACAAGTACATAGTTTCATTGTAGAAAAGGTCAGATCATTGACTAAAACCGCTTTAGCACATGTTACTCAAACAGGCATAAATAGTATTTTACTGGGGACTATTTTCAGCAGATTTTGCACACTAGTGAATATTTAAAGCACCAGGATGCTGACTATGGGATCAACTCAAAATAAACTACAGCACCCATGTTCATCATAATGCAGTTGTGTGGCCCACCGATGTGTGTTTGATAGTTTTGGACATCAGTTGAGCTCTGTGGCGCAGAGGAATGAGCTCTGTCAGGTTTGACTACACAGGGAACACTTGTAAAGAGGATATTTTCATTGTCGATTTTTGTCTTTTCAGGGAATTTGTTGGCAGGACGTAAGATGAAGAATGTCACCGGACATCTTTTAAAAACACTGTTTGAATTTTTCTACCTTATTTTTCCTCTCAGCTTCTAACACTGCAAGATTTTCTGCTTTTCTTTTCCAGAAGACCTTGTTAAACTTAAACTACAGTGGTAAGGGCAACAGGAAACCATAATGTGTGGGAACATAAAACCCAGATGAAAATCCACTTAAACTGATCTGCTCGCTTTAAACAACATGGGTACTTTTTGATGAAAATCTGTAAAAAAAAAAAAAAAAAGTGGGGGAAACATAATAATACATGTGGAGGTAAATTATGACAGATAAATTCCATTAAAATAGTTTGTCTGATTTCAGCTACCAATAACTATCAAGTGAAAGTGGCATATTTTCATTGAGTAACTCAGTCCGGTTGAAGGTAGATGGAAAGCGATAGGGACTGCCCTGGGTTTTCATACACACAATCAATTACAAACAAAGATATTTAATAACAAGCTAACCAGCTAAAGAGGGAAATCCAGAAATTAAATAAAAACACGTATAGCACAAAAACAACCCCAGCTCCTCTCCCTATAAAGGCACCTTGAAGAGGAGGGCCGCTCCCTGGGGCTTACCAAGTATCTGATCTATTATGCAAAAAATCATTAGGCTAAATTAAAAAGCTGTTTGAGGGTAACCAGATCCTTTAATGAGGTCAGCGAGCAGAGGAGCGACATTAAAACATAACCCTAGAACAGAAACACGAGACAAGAGGAGAGGGAGGCCATCGATTATCAATCACGTAGGTCATTATCTCGCTGACTCTTTTTCTCTCACACACACACATATATATGCACACAGAGAAACACACTTAATTACAAACACTTTCCATTCCTCTCACTTTCTCCCTCAGTCTTTATTTATCAGACAGGTAAACTTTTTATCCTTTCAGTAGTCATCCCTTTAAGCTTCCTCACAACTTCGCTGGTCAGCTTGTGACAATTGCAGTAATCAGGACAGATACTGCATCTCTTCCTGGCAGGATCGTTTTTTTTCTTCTTTTTCAGTCGTGTGCGTGTGTGTTTGTGTGTGTGTTTAGGTTCATCTGACAGTCTTCCCAGAGTTCCTGGGAAAAGACATCAGTTTATTTGGCATGGTGAGCGCCCCTGTCTATTTAATTAGCGGTGTTGAATCTCAAGCAGGCTGCAGATCTAAAAATACAACCAAAATGATGTTAAAGAGACAAGATACAGTAAAAGCTGACAATTATGTTAATACCACTCAGTTTTGATAAAGATATGCAGTAAGATGTGTCCTACCTGCCTCCTGAAGCAATGCATTACTGGGTGAATTTTGTGCGTGTGTGGATGTGTTCATGTGCGTGTATTTCTATGAGTGTGTGAAAGAGCTACAACAAAAGCCTGCCTTCTGTACTGCATTGATTTATAAACGACACATATGCTCCTGATTATATTTACATCTCATAACCATAAAACAAACACATAATCTGAAACTTAATTGGATGACAGTCAAAGCTTTAAAGCTGAAATTAATTTATCAAACGGGACAGTTGACCTCATCAGTGCAACAGAGAGCCATTTGACTAAAGGCTAACATGATGACCTCTTGTGTCTTATTGTATTTTTTTTCTCCTGTAACTACTGGAATTATTATATTATCTGATGCACTGCAGAGAGAGTGATCTAAAGTCACGTTTTTTTATTTTAGGGTTATCAAATGCTATGTATTTATAATAATAATAATGATTTTGTATCGCTCACAGCAGATTGTTAGACTTGTTTCAGGGTAATGATAAATACTTTGTAAGATATTTTGTCTATATTCCAGCTGCACCTGACAAAACTAGTCTAAAAAGAGGACTGCATGGTTGTCACACATAACATCTATAAAGTGTAACTACATTGCTTCGCTTATTATAAGAATCCGACCAATCCTAAAACTAGGAGTGACAAAAAACAACATTGAAAATATATTTTTTTAGTCATGCAATGCAATGCTTTAGGGATGGCAATGTCGGTCCACCACTTACGTGCAGACTGAAATATCTTCTGAGCTATTCAGATGAATGCCTTGAATTTGGAACAGACTTTCTTGGTCCCCAGAGGACAAATCCCGCTTTCTTCGGTGATTCCCCGACTTTTCCTCTAGCGCTACTATGAGATTAGCTCTTCTTGGTTTTAGTGAGATGCACAGAGGTCCCAGAAAATGAATCTGAATAACTCTGGTGATCCCTCAACTTTTCCTCCAGCACCAACATCACCTCATCAAATGTTAGCATGCTAACACTCTAAATTAAGATGGTGACCATTGTAAACATTATACCTGCTAAACATCAGCATGTTAGCATTGTTATTGTGAACATGTTAGCATGCCGATGTTACCATTTAGCTCAAAGCAGTGCTGTGCCTAAGTAAAGCCTCACAAAGCTGCCAGAACTGTTTATTTGTAGAATTGAAAAGGCACAGTCGACAGTGTAAAAAATATATATCTTTATATATCTAAGAAAGGAAGATAGTCTTATATTAAGACTTAAGATTGAAGTCAGGTCACTGCATTTGTATTGAAAAAATGTACACTTTCTTTCTATGTGTTATTAAGTTTTGTGTTATGTGTTGTGTTGGGGAAGCGTTCAAAGCCCAATACACAATCACTCTGGTTACATGCACAAAAGGGTAGAAACTAAACTTCAAGTGTAAAAATATGCTTTCGATCACAATTATTGCGCATATATTGTGAGTAAAACTCGAGCTGTTACGCGACCTGTGTAGACAGCTGGATTGATCCAAAGAGCGCTGAAAGCAATTCTTCGTCCTCTGCTGTGCCATTCCTGCCGTAGTTCCCATGACTTGTCTGTGCATATATCTGGTTTCTTTTGTGCGTCTGGTGCTTGGTGTTGATTAAAACCTAAAATAGCAATCTGGTGATGTACCCAATCAATCATTATCACCTCTCCGACCTTGTGACCCGTCCCCTCTCCTTCCCTCTCTGTAGCTCTCCCTCTCCTCTCCCCTCCGTCTGACTGACTGTCCGCGTCCATTTTCTCATCTGGCATCATCTCTCTGTCACCTGGCCGTGCTCTGGGGACAGTTTGTGCGTGTCTGTCTGCGTCAGCCGACCCCATGACCTCCGGGGAGCTGAGTGAGAGGTCTCAGTCTGGGCCCGTTATCAAACGGGACAGTTGGCATCGCTCAATCACATGCAATTACGGCAGCTGCGATTAGCTCTGTCAGTGCGTGAATCAGGGCCATGGGTAGAGGTGAGCGCTGTGAATAATAGAGGAGTCTACTCTCACCGGATAGCAGCGGAAGCTCTAATGCTCTGACCCTGATTTCTCCTCACCTGTGGGAAGGGGTTCATCGGGGTGTTCTACTTTTTTAGCAGGCTGTTATAATGTTACTCACAGTCTTCTCTCGCTGGCAACTGTCAGCTGTAGAGGCTACGAGACAGAGGAGAGCACGACGGCTGAAATACTTAAAAAGACACGCAGCATTCATTTCACAAGCTGTGGTGCTTTGGTGCAACAGTTGTCAGCTGATCTGAGGACAATTATTAGAACACCTGTTCAATGCTTTTGCTAACATGTGGCCCCCTCCCTCTCTCATGATCACTCTCAAAAGCCAGTACGGATTTGTATGACATATATACTCAGACCAATTCCCGAACACACACACACACACACACACACACACACACACACACACTCACACCACTCTTGCTGCGTTTTTAAACACAGCAGGTTTGAGCAGGCTTTTTAAGATATGTATATGTTTTTCATCTTTCAGCTATTGTCCTTTCTGTGTGTAGCCTTTTTTGACCGTGGCCCAATTAAGGAAATCCCAGACACAGTTTCCACAGTGACAGAGGGTCATATTCCAATCCTCCAGCCACAGCCTTTGATTTTGTCCTCACAGTGTAGCTCTATTGGTTCTGATACGTGTGTGTGTGTGTGTGTGTGCGTGCGTGCGTGCGTACGCGCGTGTGATTAGGGGTTTGTTCGAGGCGGCATGTTGCAGGGCCCCATATACTTTAAAGGTATGATTGGGCCTGCACACGTTTCACGCTAGCATGCTATCTGTGTTCTTCCTGTTTGAGTGTGATCGAGCAGTTCATTGTGACCTTTAGGTGGTAAGCCTGCAGCTTCATGATTAGAGGGTCACTGGCTCAAACCCTGATCCAGCTGTTCCCCTTCAATCCCAGTACATTCCCGGTCACAAATGGGAACAGTTTGATGACATCACCAGTCACAGAGAGGCCAGTGGGAAGCCCGCCCTGCCCCTTCCCCTCACCTCTGGGATAGTGCTAATGAGGCGTGCCTTGCCTGGCTCTCTCGCTCTCCCTCTCTTCCTCTCTGTCTATTTCCATCTGTTGTACTTCCATGATCCTGCTCTGTTTCAGAGTCGTTGGTGGATCACTCTGTAGACCAGAGACACCCTACAGCTCCTGCTGCTGCAACTCTCTAATGACTCGCGCACAGGAGAGTAAAAACTCAGCCTGCAGCTCGGCCAGCGAGCAGGCCGACCAGCCAGCCGGCTTCCTGCTTTCTTGTCCCTCAGATCTCCTTAAAGCTGCGCAGTAGGAGGTAACCTTCACACACTGTGATCTGAATAACTGGCTCATGTGCTCGCTGATTTGTCGGCCAAATCACTCCAACAGGAATGTTTTTTGATACTGGCTAAATTTATTGGTTCATCGTGTGAAAGCAGCATGTCCCTCTTTATTGTCTAGGGGTGAAACATCACCGAGTGCTACAGTTGAGAAGTAATTACTCACAAGGGGGAGTCTATAGTAAAAATAAAATGACTTGTTTGGTATTGAATTAACATGAACAGTGGCATGTGAAAGCAGGAGCATCAGCAGGAACAAACGCAAAATAATGTAATTAATATAAAAAAAATTGACGGATGTGTTTATTCCAGGCCTGTTTTGTTTTGTTTAAAGTAGATTTCATAGTGGTTTTTTTCTGAGAAGATACAACAAGGCTATTGGGATAGTCATTAGAAATTCACAAACAAAAATAATGATTGTACCATATTTATCAGATGTTGCTATTTATTGCGAGCAAGCTGGATTTTTTTTTTCATCCCGCTCTGTCAGTATCACGGAGAGTAGGCCAAGCTGCTCTCCCCTCACATCTGCCTGTCTTCACCCTGTGTAGTGAATTCACTTTACCATGATCGAAGGAGCTGCAAGGTTTTGAACTCCAACCACAGTTAAAAGACAATGCAGTTGTGGTTGCATGTGACTTTGAAAACTCAAATCTCTTTCTGTTTCTGAAGGCAGCACTGACAAGACAGAGAGCGAGGCTCTCTGTCTTGCAGTTTTGTTTTTCCGTTAAAAATCAAACGACGTAGCTTGCTTTATTTGCCCCTAATCAGCATGCAGCTGCTTTGGTGGTGGATTGCAGATGTGTAAACCTTGCTTTTTTCCTGTATGGTGTTGTGTGTGTTTAACAAAAGGCTAAGATTTTTGTACTATGCAGCTTTCAAAAAAAGAAAAAAAGAGACAGCAAATCTTGGAAAACGACCAACTATATGTTTTATTTTGATCTGATACCAAATATTTCTTAAGCATTTGCTATGCTGTGATGTTGGTAATCTACTGCGCATCTTATGCTTGATATGCCCACATAATGTACATTTTGTGACATGTCTTATAAGGTAACTAGAGACTAACTGAATCAGTTTTTTATTTCCTAATCATTTTGATACTGAAGTGATGGCACGTTGAGCAAGGATTTTTATCGCTGTGGTGAGCATTACTTCACATGATGTAACAGATGTAATCAAGATATCAAGATGAGCTCAAAGCAGATGTTGTTTTTGCCTCCTTCAAATCGTCTCTCTAACATGACTCATTTGACAAATAGTTTTATTAATAAACAGCTTCTCCTTCTCCTCCTTCCTGGCTCTGTGTCACTGAAAAACACTAGAACATCTTGTCTTGATAAATATAGAACTACACAATGTCTTTAGCAAGGCAGCTGGACAGAAGAGTGAAGTCAAATTGGAGGTGCCCCAGTCGTTGTTCAAACCAGAAAAAGTCACAGTGAATGAACTAAGCCATTTATCATAATGTTCGGATGCTCGTGTATTAACGTTAACTGTGATCTGCTGTCAGTATCAACAGTAAATGCATGTGGCATTAGGGTGGTTTTTGTAACTGTTTATAGTTAAATGTTGGGGTTAATTTTGAGCATACTGTACCTACTCTCTAGCAAGCACACAGCACTCACTCACTGAAACATATCTAACGTGTGAGAGAGATGATTGGAGAGGGAGAGAATGAAAGAGAGAGAGGGAGAAGAGAGAGAGAGAGAGAGAGTGTGGAGTGAAGGTTTTTTTTGCTCCAGAGCTCCAACTGCGCTGCACATTTTTCATTTCCCACCGAGTTGAAAAGATCAGGTAATTGAAAAGGAGACAATCCAGCAGCCAGGGCTCCACAGATGCCAATGAAAAGCTTCAGAGATATTAGAGTATTACACATTGGGCCCCGTCTTTGTATTTCTTTCACATGGGGCCTATGGAAAAAAATGGCTTTATAATGACAACACCTGAAAAGTGTTTTCCATCAGGCTCATGCATCATTGTCAGTGCGGGAGATGAAACTGTATTGTTTCACTTTGGATGGGCGATGTCAGTGGAGAGACAGCAGGCTGCAGAGAGAGAGAGAGGGAGAGAGGGATGGATGGAGGGAGAGGAAGAGAGATGTAGTATGTTCTATAAATGCAAAGTATATTGAAATGTAATAAAAATCAGATGTTCAACATCTTCTCAAACACACCTACCCAAATAATAGAAAATCTGGCAGTTCAGGACTTTTATTACTTTTTTGGAAATGTGCATTTTCTCTGGCCAGTATATGATGATTTATACTGCTGCCTCGTTCTGGTGATAAGATCAAATGTTTTGTCCTGCAGTGCAGTCCCCCGCCGAAATCTGCAGTTAAAATTCATTATGAAATAATGAATAACTCAAGAAACATGAATAAGTCAAATGTCAGATCTGAATACATGAAAAACTAAACGAAAAGTGATGAGAGTAAGTCAAAAAGTGGATCATTTATATATGAGGTGAATAATAACATACACAATCCTTTAATCAGTGCATTGCTGGATAACTCGTTTATCAGATTTGTTTTTTTTTTTATATGGAGGAAGGTTAAATGCAAATGTAAACAAATAGAATGTGTTTGGCTGCATGAGCAGGTCTGAAGACTTAACATGCATGTCATAAACGAATCCTTCATATTTTGGATGGATCTCATTTTTCCAAACTCACTGCCCTCCGTCAAACCTTCCGAGTGGGATTTGTCTAAGATTAATAGTTTTATGATTTATAGGCTGGCACTGTGTGAGCAGCACTGCACCTCAAAACAGCCAGATATACAATTATCCGCTGCTCCTGCCCTATATGAATGCCATTTTCCCAGCATCCCTCCTTAAAAGAGACACGGGCCATTTGTCTCCCTAGCTGCCTCCTCACCCAGGCCAGTAATAAGCCATCTGCTGGATCTGAACATGAAAGATTAAAATGATATACAGTATGAAAGCTCTCTATTCAGTTGCTAATGTCCAAGATTCAGGGACGCAGAGGCCAAAGCTGTCATCTCTCTCAGGAAGAGGTAATTATCACTCTTCCTCTGAGGGGCGGCCGCTGCCTCCGCCTCAGCTTCACACAGGACCCGGCCCCCGTGCCGGCTGCCACTGGCCATACCTCATTTAGTAGGCCAGAACAATGCCCGACCAAATGTCTGGCTAATCCCCACAATCCTTTGTATTCATTGAGGGCTGGTCGTATGGGCCTGAGGAGAGGGCCCTGCTGCTTGTGTGTATGTGTATGGTTGTGTGTGTGTGTGTGTGTGTGTGTGTGTGTGTGTGTGTGTGTGTATGAGGGCAGGGGGTCAACTTCAAGCTCACAGTGCTACAGGCGAGGTGGGTGATTATTTCACTCACTGTCATTAAGTCTTCGTTTTGTGTGACTGTGTGTGGGGACATGCATGAGAGTGTGTGAGTGTGTGCACATGGGTTAGGGGGTATGGCTTGTAAATAAATGGGAGATTAGAGTGAGACACATTTGTTGTGTGAGTTTGATCTACATCTGAGAAATGGAGCAAAGAGGAGAAGTTAAATTGGCCACGTACAGGAGGGGATAGAATGATGGCAAGAAATCTGACAAGAAGAGGCCCACAGTGACCGAGTTTGGACCTTTCAAATTGAATTTTATGGTATTGTTTCAGGATTTGTTACTGCAGGTGTTTTTTTATTGTATTTGATGGATAGCTCCTCTGTATCCTCTGTATCTATCTATGTATTTAACTAAGAAAGTTTTGTTGGCATCAGATTGCACAATATCATTCTAATGTAATATCATCAGGAACAAAAATGAATACAGGGCGTGACAGTTTGTTGCTTTAATCTGTTTGGTTTTTGATAACGGAAGACAACTAATTCTGCAGCCAAGCGGTGATTCGGACCGAAGACCGGGGTGTGTTAAAACAATGCAGGAGGCTGCGTTGGCGGAAGCGTGTTGTTTAAGGTGCGGGAAATATGAAGTGAAATATGATCCGGGACATCCAACTGGAGTAGCAGATTAATGAGTTTAAAGGCTTATCAGGTGGCAAAACACTACACAACGGTGTGTAGTACTCACAGACAAGATTTTACAGGTTGGGAAAGTTATCATGGTGGCAACTATTTTATCTAAACAGTAGAACTATATCATTCATGTTATCGATTAATCTACCAGGAATGTGGTTTGCAGGCGTCTGATTAGCCAACACAATGCCTTGCCAGATAATCGTGGTATCTGTTGCTGGAGCCTCCTGCGTTGACACTCCCGCTGTGCCGGCGGACTGGCTCCATTCATCCATCTTTATAAGAATTTTCTTTGCCTTCTTTTGCATCATTTAGGACGTGCACTGTGATGCTCTGGATGCCATGGTTGTTGACAGTCCTTTTTCTACGAGAAAAACGGAGAGTACAGATTTACACATGGCTCTTTTTTTTCTCAGCTGAGAAACATTGAGAAAGAGAGGTATGAAATGCATGAAAAGTCCATGGCCAGGTTTTGAGATATCACTTTCAGGGATTTCTTTCTCCAACCCAATAAAGTGGAGTCGAATGGAATTTCATTACTTGTGGTCACAGCATTGCAAAACACTTGCAAAAATCCTCTCCTTCCAGAGACAATGTTCATGTCATTCTAGATAATTTCTACAATGATCTATAAACTTTTTGTAGGAACTATTTCTTCTGCGAAACGTATAGAATCTGTTCACAGCGAGGTCTGTCGATTATCTAGAGTAAGTAGGATATGTTTTCTGGAAAGACATGTTGCCATTGTACTTTTCAAATGTGACTTTTGAATGTTGTGATCAACAGAAATGAAATCCCACTCATTTCCATTGCCTTGGGTAATCTCAGAAAAAAAGATATCTCAGAACATGTCCAAATAAAACCAAAATTATTTATATTGACTTTTTATATACTTCTATTTTATTTTAGAGAACTGACCCTTTAAGGCACTAGGATCATATCAGTCCTCTTTTCCCTTCCCTCCCCAGAGTTATGTAGTACTATGGAGTGTCTCTCTGACCGCGAGCTCTACTGAAAGACAAATTAATTTTCTACTTAGACCAAAGAGCTTAATTCACTTACAGTCCCCAGAGCTCATTGCAGCTCGGCCTCGGTGGATGTAGCAAGGGGGCTCAGTTGGGCTGGGCGAGGAGATCCAGCAGAGCTCTCCCCGTTAGGTGAGCATGGCTGTCTTTGCTCCCCACGTCCGTGCATCAAACATCACCCTGTCTCTCTCTGACATCCCCCAGTTCCTCATCTGTCCTCTCACCCACCTTGTCCTCTGGACCAGGGGAGAAGCTGCCCCCCCCCCTCCACCTTCCTTCGTCGCCCACTCACTCTCCCTTCACAGTCAGAGAAGAGACGCTCCCCCCATTCTCCTTTTCGTAATACAAGCCTCTATTATGCATAAACTCGTCAATTTGGCCATTCAAAGAGGAATGACATGATATCCAGTGGAGAGGGCTGTCTCTAGATATATCTTAAACGCTGACAACGGGAAGCTTAATGCGCGTCTTAGTGTCTGTTCTGTCTTTCACACCCACTCCTTTTTGACCCATCCTCACAATCATATTATTAAACACATTTGATAGACTGTAAACCCGGCCAGCAACTGAAATGCCAGAATACACCCCCATGATAAATTTTTACGTCTGTCAACTTTACTGCTGCTGGTGGGCTTCATTGTTGAATAAAGCTGCCTGCAGGCTTTTCTTGACCTCAGATTTCTGTCAGCCTGTTGAAATCAACATTATCTAAAGGCTGTTCATCATGGTGAACCCTACACTGAACAGCCACCAAAGCTTTGTTGTTATGTTATTATTGTGGTGCAAATTGTTGGAATCAATATGTTTGGCTCCAAGCTTTATTGCATTTACATCTTTCCCTTTCTAAGTCTCCACTTCTTGCATGTTTAAATGAGATGGTGAGAGAGAGACCACCCCAGCCTCTGCTGTCTTGTTCTCTCTATCTTTCCCTCAAGTTTTTCTTTCATCTGAGTCCAACTGTACCTTCTCAGTGAGACGACATGAGTAAATGGTTATGTCAGGCCTCCTGAGTGGATTAAAGTGGCCTTCAATTACCTTCATCATTGACCTTATGAAGCTGGTTAACTGCAAAATCCTTAACCCTAAACTCAGTCATTGTATACTCTAATTCAGTCTAACACACATGGGGCGACAAACACACATTTGTGTTCACAACATTATAAAAGGGATGAAAATGAGTAGGAAAGATGTATAATGAAAAAATAGGTTAGGGCTAAAATAATTCATTCTGGAAGTTTCCCTTTTTTCCGATTTTGGTTGAGATCAAAGCTTGGTTTCAGGTCTAATTAACCAAACGAATGCAGATCCCAGACCTTCTGGCTGCGGGTAAGGCCTTGGAGGGATCCCTTGCTGAAAATCCACATCAGATTTAAATAATTAATATGACACCTTGAGCTCCGCAGAGAAAGAGGGCTCCATGTTGGAGTTTAGAACAATGTCACTGCCAAGTGTAATGCTGTTTGTCTCCATGAAAATGAGCAGGGGAGAAAGCAGCCACTCCATTGTACTGCCTCCTTGGCGGATCAGGGGACTGCTCTCTCCTTTGTCATGCTAACAGGGAGCTTTAAGGAGCCGTTGGTAAAGAAGGCCTCCGGCCTGCGCTCCGTTCCTGGCTGGGCCCGGCTGAAGCAAGCTGGGCCTGGCTCTTGGGACTTGGAGCTGGGGTCATTTTATGGTTTTTAATCCTCTTAATCCCCGTTAGAAGGGGCTTGGTGGAGAGAAATCCGCTCCCAGAGGTCCTTAGGATTCAAACGCTGCGCTTGAGCAACTGTATCATTTGATAACAACAATGGTGGAGGATAGAGAGAGAAAGGGAGAGGGACAGACGGGGAGAGAAATAGGAAGAAAGATAGAAATCTACATTGTGATTGAGTGATATAGATTTTTATCTTTGCCCTCTGGTTATTAGCTTTCCCTCTCAATCGTTACCTCTTGCACTTTTGTATGTCAAAGTTAGTGTCAAGGTGGATCAACCATGCTGGATCCATTGCCCATACACACATAAACACTTGGTCTGAATCCCATGCTAATGACCCTTATGTTGCCCTGTGGTCCATTAAGAAATGCAGTCCGCTCTTGGTTCCCTGTGTGGACAGCACAGAGGCCTGTTTTCAGAGCTCAGAGAGACTGGGGAGCCAGGGATAATCCAGAAGGCCCTATTCAAATTAATACACTCCTTTTAACCTCATCTCAGACAAGCTCTCTTCATTATCACTCAATTAAAACTGCATATATGAGCAGGCCTGGGCTGCAGAGGCCTCAGAACGTCTGAGCTTAGTGACCTGGCTCAACTTTTCGAAACCGTCGAGCCGGGAGGGAGGGAGGCCAAAGTGGGACATAAAAACCCTGACTGATCGGGGTGAACATGAGCTTATAGTCCACTAACACATACAAAAAAGTGTATGTGTTTGTGACAAGTAGAGACATAATATTCCAGCTGGAGGAAAAATCGCCAGAGAAGGAGATTAAAGGTTTGTTCATACTTGCACTATGTGAGGAACAATAATGTCATCCTCTTTTGAGGTTATGCTTTGTTGCCAAAAATGCACGTTCGAATTGGATTGAATGGCATAACTGAAATTCTAGGCTCTCAAATGCCAGGTTTAGGATTGTACCTAGTGGCAGGGAAACAGCGGTTCGCTACTAAAAAATACTTCAGACATCACTCTGGCTTCTCTGTCATTTCTAATTGAAAGAATATGGCAGGGGATGGTTAGCTTGAGTCACAATTGCCTGTGGCTTACCAAGGAAACCCAAACATAGTCTAGAACGTTCCTTTTGTGGAGAATAACACGAGACAATGTGAAATTGTGGTCAGCCTTTTTTTGATGGCAGAAACCAAAGCATGGAATGAAGCAGAGGAAAAGAAAAATGCAGAGTGAGAGAAAGTGAACTTTAGGAACGAGACTGATGCTATGCTAAAGAGCTTTAGTGTTTAAGGATAGATTTCTCCTGTATTTAACTTCCCTCCTGTTCTTTTTTTGTGTAATTGAATAAGCGTATACATGTACGTCTCTCTGTTTGATATCGCTCTGATATTCAATACCCTCTTCCTCAACTTGTCCTTTCTTTTCTCTTTCATACGTTGCCCACCAGCTCTTTCCTGCTAATGTACCCGGAGTGGAGTATAGGGTCGAGCACCTTCAGCGCTGATCCCTGGTGTGGGAACAGGCTAGCTGTCTGTGTTCTGCATATAGCCTGCAGCCAAAGACTGAGAAGGAGCGAGCAAAACAACAACCACAAGTCTGGCCTGTCTGCAGAATGCCAGGACTGCTTAGTGGTTGGCAGCCTCAACACACAAGGGGTACACTGCTGTCATTCGCTGGGAAGAAATGCTTGAGATCCCAATTTCCACAGACAAGGCACATGTTTCTTGGAATGAGGAGGGTAAATCGCTCCCCCAGTTTGCATATGTAATGGGCTTGGATGATAACATTTTGGTACTTGTTTCAGGCTTAAATCTCGAAATTAAGTTGAAAAATACACTTCCTGGGGTTGAGTGAGGTGGGCTAAATGAGAGAAGCTGGAATTATTCATATGAGCAACTCTGTATATTGTTCTTTAAAGGTTTCAGAACCACTACACCTGCTCCTCTAAGCACCTGGTGTCAGGTAGTTTATTCCCTAGCATAATCATTGAAATGTTTTACAGAACTGTTGACTTTTACATGACACATTCTAAACTTTTCTAAACACATGCACACAAGCACCGATTATACATCGGAGGCAGTTTTGGGGTTCAGTATCTTGCCCAAGGACATGCGGACTGGTGGACGACCCGCTCTACCTCGTGAGCCACAGCCGCCCCTTTTTGTGTGTGACTTGTGGCTCTCAGTATCCAGTGCTGGGTGATAAATTGATTAATGAAGTGTTCAGGCAATCCTTATCAACTTGTAAAGCTAGGAAACATGAGGTTATTATTTAATTTTTATCAGGTATTTGCCTTCAAATTGTCATTAGTCAATGGTTAATATATCCCTTGAAGGAGCTTAAACTCTGGATTTTGTTTTGTTAGCAGCTGGAATTGTTTGTTCAAAGAAATGCCTAAAAATTACATTTACAAGGTACAGGTACTTTACAAGGTGTTGTTATAGAGTTGTTATTTCATCCCAAACCAAGAGGTTTTTCAAACCTTAAATACTTATTTTAACCCAGGACATGATCTTTCACTAACCCTAACCATGTCGTGTTATTGCCTTCATGGTTCATCACTTCAAAGATAAATGAAAATAAATTTCTCATCATGGGACTTCCAAGAGTTTACCACTTAAAACTTTGATGAGTGAAGTGCGAGGGCAACTTTTTTGTGATAAACCTGGAAATTTCTGACTTAACGAGATCTTTAGGACTGCACAAATGAATCATTTGTTTTGGTTGTTGTGAGCCTAGAGCATCATATTGGGGCAGGAAGTCCAGGTTCAGCTAAACCATCAGGTCCTCCGCATTACCACTTTTACCGGAACAACGATACGCTTTAGATCACCGTGCCGGCAAAAGGGTGAAAATTAGTGAGTGCACCCTGGTGTCATGTTTCCATCATTGCCGAGCTGAGCTGGAGCCAATAAATACCCACGACTACTGAAGACTCATTTGACCCAGGAATGAATGCTGATTGTACCCTTTCCCACTGAAGACAAAAGCCAGATGTGAGTGCGGGTTAGTGGCTTTTTTGTCCAGTGTAAAAAGGGGATAAAGATCAGCAATTGTTAGTTTTCTTTTGAGCTTTATGATGAATAAATAAATGTTATGTGTGGCATGAGGGTACAGTCTTTCAAAAAAGCCCACAAATTAAATCAATTACCTGTGTCCCTAGAGTTCACAGTGCAAGTTTGACCTTGTCCTCTCCACAGTAACAGCTAAAACTAAAAGCCCATTCAGAGCATCAGATTGCAATTTCCATCTGGTGGATTTGCTGTGCGACACAGGAAGAGTGTGAACATCTTTTCGCAATTGTGGTTTCATAAAGAAGCGCGGTGTCGTTTGTTACACTGCTCTCGCTGCACAGACATTGTTTCACACTGTGGGTTGTTTTCCTTTCTCAGGTCCTAAGTCCTAACTCTGCATTCTTTGATCAGGGCTGCGTTCACCACCCTCAAGCCTCTATAGCCTTTGAGAAAGACAATCACATGCAAGAAACCTGTGTAATGAGCACAGTGTGCGTGCTTGTGTGTATGTGCGCTATATGAATCTGAGTTCATTTCAAACACTTGGTTCTTACTGGGAGTGCAGCTGAGAGCAAAAACAACGCTTGTGTGTGTGTGTGTGTATGTATTGATGTCTGTTTGCGTGTGCATTGACAGCCTTTGAGCCAGTTCTCGCCTTCACTAAAAACGCTCAGGGCACAAAGCAGCCTTCCCCCCTCTGCTCCAGAGCACAGGCCCTGCTCTCGCTCTCTGACAGGAGCTGAAGGTAAGCACCAAAGACATCCTGACACACACACGTAAAAGCACTTTTGATGCGGGGAAAATGGACCGCTTTGCAGTGTACAAATAACAGCAAAATGTCAACAGAACGAGGCGAGTCCGACGGGAGGCAACAACACAGGCTAGGTTCAGATGATATTACAGCGAACAAAACATGAGCGTCAACCACCAAAGGCCCTTTGCTTGTCTACCTCGATCTTCTCATGTTTCGACTTTGACTGTTTATCAAACCATCCTTTTCTCCTGCATTCAATCAAGAATGTAATAACCTAGGGAATATGACAAAGGAAACACACAAGGGAAAAAGAAAGAAAGAAAGAAAGATAGAAAGGCAAACACTTTAGCCAACACAATAATGGTAATTGTTGATTAACTGGCAAAAATTATTTTTTTGTTTGTCTAACATTTTTTTCACCCAAAATGCCATTTTCCGCATGCTGCAGTTCTAGGGACGTAACTTGAGTAGGCATTTAATTTCACTCACAGTAAGTGTTTTTTGTTTTTGTTTTTTTGTGAAGCGTTCTCAGTTTTGCTGTTAGGGCACAATCAGAAGGATGTGATACTTAAACTAGAACGGCACTTAATAGAGTGCATACCTCCCCCAAGACCAATGCAAAACATCACTAGACTAAAAATTCAAATTCATAGGAAATGATCTGGATCTGCCCCAAAACTTAAAGGGTTCTTCCCTGGCCAACCGCCCGTCCCTCCGCCGTGTTCGGTGCAAATTGGTTCACTAGTTTTTGCATAATCCTGCTGACAAATAAACCCAAAAACAAACCAACAAACAGACATGGGTGAAAACATAACCTCCTTGGCGGAGGTAATTAAACTTCTTCCAACATAATGCAATCTATTAGAAGACTTCTCACAAAGAATTACAGAGAGATTAGTTGACAGGCCGTACTGTAAGTAACAATCTCAATTGTCATTCAGTAGCCTTTAAAAGAGCTGTTTTATTTTAATCTAAACTTGAGCAGTTATGGTTGAGATTATGGTACCACTTTCTAATAAGCCACACATTATAAAGGGGTTTATAAGTTTTTACTGATGGCTTTATTAATGCTTAATTAATAATTTACTAAGTTCTATGGGTCAGTTATAAGTCATATAAGAACAACTTTTGGGTTGCCAGGTTGTAAAAACTTTTGCACGCTTACAACTGCAGATATGATGATTAAAACCCCTTATAAATTACTTATAACTACAGACTTGATGATTTATTTGAAAGTATTGTCAAGATTTAGAAACTGCACTCAGTGGGAGTGGGAGTTTCCACACACACATCTATCTATCTGTATATGCGTCTGTCTCTCTGTGCTGTTTCTCCTCTGAGGTGTGCTTGGTGAGGGGCTGGGGGTCGGAGTCCAGCGATGCTCTGGAAGACAAGTGTCTGCTCTATCCCAGGGCTACACCTGTAGGTCATTGCAGGGGGATGCTAATCCCTCAGCCACTCGCTAATACTGATGATCTGCATCTGAGACCCTCTCCCCCTGGGAGTGTGTGTGGTGTGTGTGTGTGTGTGTGTGTGTGTGTGTGTGTGTGTGTGTGTGTGTGTGTGTGTGTGTGTGTGTGTGTGTGTGTGCGCGTTGCGCATGATGCTGGTGTGTGTGTTTGGTTGTGGGGGCCAACAGATAGGGCAACAGGGGGCCCAGCAACCCGTGTCTATGCTTGTATGTGTGCGTTGTATGGGGGATGGGAAAAATTATTTCATTCTGTGTGTGAGTGTTTATGTGTGTGTGTATATGTGAGCGCAAGCGAGGGTGGAGCTATCTAAGGGATGCTGGGCGGGTAACTGGTCCGTTTTTCTTGGCCTCCACCTTCAGAAAGGGGCTCGAATGCTCAGATCCTAGACTGAATAATTTGTCACCTATTTATATGGAGCAGGGAACCGGAGAAATGGCATAAGCAGGTGGTATGTCTCGCTCCCTCTTCCTTGTGCCATAGACAGATGTGTCTGGCTGCAAACAGCCACCCCCCCCATCCCCTTGCCTTCTCCTGGGGCTCTCTTTTGATGCATTGCACTCTTGTTGTCTAAAATAAGTAAAGCAAACACTGCTGAGACTTTGTCTTAGAGTAACACTGGTGGATGTACTGTATACTTGCAGGAGTCTTGCAGCCACGAGAGAGGCAATACTGAGCACTGGAATTTGTTAGAGTGTTTCTGCTGTGATAAAACACTATACCTGCTTACTCATATATTTCATAGCCACTACAAACTAATCATATCTTAGTTTGGACCTACACTCATTGCATGCACGACCTCATTCAAAAAGAAAAATCATGTACTATGTACTGTATTCTATCTTCCCACTGTTAAAACCTCCCATTGGATTCCAACCAGACCAATAGCAGTTACACCAGGAAGATTTACTTTTATTTATACTCTGTTTTGAATTTTGGTTCTTTTGTTTGTTTGTTTTGTTTGAATGTAGGGGTCACATACAAATCAGGCTTTATTATCGCAAAATACTATTTGTATATTTTGTGAGCAGCTAAACCTCTACAAATTATACTATAAAAAACAGCAGATAACAATATAAGACAGAAAATGAAGCAGTCTAGATCATTTATAACAACTTCTGCTGCCCTGCTCATTTCCAATACAAAATCCAAATGCAGATGTTTTTGTGACATAAACAGATGCAGATCATAGCTTCGCATTATACCACTATATTGTAGCAACTCACAGCATGAAGATGACAAGGCATAAACCAGCATCTCCATTAATTTATTACAGAGAGTGAGCAATGCACAAGATTTAGGCTGTAACCAGCTCCAAAATAAAGAAAAATATCTGAGAATAGTAGCCCTGAGCTTCCCTTAGATTTTTCCATACAGCCTAATTCCTGCTGTTTCTAAACAGGCCCAATAGTAAAACCAGAACCACACATATCCAACTGCTCAGACAGATCACAGTAACAGGTTTGTAAAATTGAGTGACAGGCTTAACAACCTCTTCTCTTTTACAACGTGTTTGTGACAAATTGCTGTGATTGTGATGTGAGAACCGTTTATCTCTAACTTAGCTCTTGATCTGAACTAACTTTACTGAACATGACTGATAATCAGAACAGCCACTCCCCATGCCCGTTACAATATATTAGAGTCAAACATTAACAGTAGTAGTGACAAATATTCCAAATTATAGAGGGGAGAAGATGAAGAAAAAGAAAGATAATGGCGGCGGCAGCAAGAAAAAGGAATAACGTTACTTGATTTGATTAGGTGCACCGTTAAAAGGATTAAAGGGTAAAAGGTGATTGGGTCTGTCCTCCGGCTACCTAACTCCATGCTCATACACACACATACACACACACACACACACACACACACACACACACACACACACACACACACGCTGCTACTGCACGCTAATCATATTTCACCCCAATCACTAAACACACATTCATATTTGAAGGTTTATCCCAGGCGGCCATTTCAAATTATTATGTATGTGATTCCAACCTCACAGAGTAGAGAAAGTGTTTACTCTCTTCATTGAGGCGCTGGATAAGTTTAGAGCAGAAGCTAAGTGTACTACAGTCTATGGCAGAAGAATAAACATTTTCCTTTATAGCCTGAGGACCCACTTTTCATCTGTCAAGCATGTTTTAATAATTAATCTGTTTAATACACACACAGCATCTGCTGGGTACAACTCCCATCCTCCCATTCAAACTGACTAGCACAGCTGCCACTGTTTGGGTGTACTGTACAGGTCTGGAATATGATAAGATGTGGTTTTTTTTTTCTCCTCTGCAATACATAGACAGAATACTACTGTGCATGCTGACATACAGTATAGAGACACACGCAAACATGCACAAACTTGTATATTCACAGACTCCCGCAAACTAGTTTATGCTGAAGGGGTGAACCCCTGACTATGGGCCTGCTTTCCCTATGTATTTCTCCTTGGTGAGCAGGCCAAATGGGGATTGTGTAAATTAAATACATTTCTTTTTCCGGCAGCAGAGAGAAATGATGCCAGATTAAGCCCATGAATATATACATGTGCAAGGGCTGACCTGTCTCCAGACGCCTGATTTCCCTGGAGGGGTGCTGACATGGTGAGGGGCTCCAGGGTTGTGTAGGTGTGCGTATGCATGCGTGTGCTTGCTAGTGTGTGTGTGTGTGTGTGTGTGTGTGTGTGTGTGTGTGTGTGTGTGTGTGTGTGAATATGTGTTGCACAGTGCACCTCAGACAGAGGTGAGGAGATCTCTTGAACAGGCCCAAATTGAGCTTAATCTCATTCCTCATTGTGCTGGAACAGGAATGAAATTGCACAACTGCACTTTAATCGACGATCGAACACCCTCTCCCCCTCCTCCCCCATCTCCTCTCCTCTTTCTCTCCTCCTTTTTATTCCTCTTGCTCTCTCTCTCTCTCTCTCTCTCTCTTTGTGTCCTTGGGCTTAAATTCCCTACATGGGCTGGTGGGCATGATTGCCCGTTAGCCTCTATTTTCTCCTCTTTTTCTTTTTGTTCCTGTGGAAGCATCTAATAATGTCTGTTCAAGCAATCAGGAGGTTAATGTGGTTAGAATAAGGGCAATCTTAAACCAATAAAGGCCATCCAGATGCTCTGCTTCTCTTTCATTCCACGTCTAATCCTGGAAGATTGTGATTTCAGGAATCTTGTGCTACATCCGTTGCACTGGAGTGCGTCTCTATCATGGGCAGGAAGGATTCAGTCAGTACCCTGGGGTTGATTACACGCGCGCACGCACACACACACACAGACACACACACACACACACGCACGCACGAAGTCACAGGTGCTTCTGATTATCTAAGGTAGGAAACCTTTGGTCAGCTGAAGATTAGCCATAGGAAGGGCATTTGCATTTCCAAGAGTATAAAGAGTGAAAACACATAAGAGATTTATTTTGACAGAAAACCCAAAACGCTCTGTTATGGTCTCCTAGTCCTCATAGAGCGATCATATTCAGCAGTTCGTCTTTTCGGTTCTCTCTCTGAGACATCGCTTGCAAAATCAATCAAACTGCAGTATCCAGGAGAATCTATTTTTGTTACAAGTGAAACAAGTTTAGCTCAACATCTGACTGCGCTAAACTAACAGCGACTGTGTGGGTTATACAGACATCCGTGTCAGTAACCACAAATAAACACCTGCTACAGTTGAATGCAGCTCAACCCTTGAGTTAACATTCCTCCATTAGTGCACTCGTGATGAATTTAGAGGTTGAAAAACGTGTGGCAGCAACAAAAGCACAAGCACTGATGCCACAAAATGCATAGAAGCTGTAAAAAAAATACCCAACTAGTTCAACAAATTGGCGATATGTTCTTCAGAAATATTACAGTTTTTTATGTGGTTACACGTACAATTAAAAGCAATGTATCTTTGACTGTAGTCAGCTGGAATCTGTACATGTGTATAATAGTAGAATTATTATAAAACACATTTCTTAAAGTAATTTGATGGTTTTACAGCATTATACTCTGGTGATAATGATCTCTGCACGTCAAAATGTGTATGCAAACATAATGAAAGGAAAGTTCGTGGAAAAACACACCAAGGCAAGATCTGCCCCTGTTACATATTTAGAGAAAAAAAAAAAATGCAGGTACTTGAGCCATGTAAAATGTGTTGATTTGTTGCTCAATGTGTTGGAACAAAACAATGCAACAAAGGTTCCCATGCTGTTGTATCTGGGGTGGATGTACTCATTATGGCCCATAATGAAGGGCCCTGCTTACCGCTGTGCATCTAGTCAGCAACACTGACGACCTACACGCACACGCACACACACACGCACACGCACACGCACACGCACACGCACACGCACACACACACACACACACACACACACACACAAACACACTCACACTCACACACTCACACATATACATACACAGGCCAGGCCGCTGCCAGGCTGTCAAGTCCAAAAATAATTAGGCATCAAAATGAGTTTCCCTGTTTTTTTTTTTTTCTTTCCCTTGTTCGTTTTATTCATGTGCTGGAACTCGGGAGACTGGCTAATGCAGTTAACATGCTCTCATCATGAATTTTCATTACACCATTACATGGGTACATTACAAGAGCAGGGGAGCTGCGACTACAGGGATGCCATCAACATGCACACGCTGACAGAAACACACACACACACACACACACACACTTGCAGAAGTCCCAGACGCACGTAAACCCATGCATTTATTCAGATGCACGAATGGATACCGAAAGATAAATTTTACTCTTCTCTGATATATGTGTGGGAAATAGCTTTTCGAAACACTATCATCTTACATTATTGTTAAGTCTACAGTGTGGTTTATGGTGAGAAGTGTGGTCAAAGGAATAGTTTTACATTTTGACACATAGTCCTATATATTCAATTTCTCGCCAAGGTTTAGTTGGGAATCGATACCACTCTCATATTGATACAGTAAACGTACTACACCCTGCAGCCAGTTAGCTTATCTTAGCTTAGCTTAGCACTGGACTCAGACTGGAAACAGGAGGAAACAGCTTGGCTGGCTCTGTCCAAAGGTAAGATATACACCTACCAGCACCTCCAATTAACACGTTAAAGGTGTTAAATAGAGAGCTTGAGAGGTGCTGGAAAGTGGACTAACAACTATTTTCATTATTGATTAATTTGCTAATTTTTTTTTCTTTGTTTAATTTATCGATGAATCATCTGGTCTACAAATGCATCACAAAACAGTGAAAAATGCCTGTTACAATTTCCTTGAGACTAAGGTGATGTCATCATTTGTCTTGTTTTGTCTGACTAACAGTTCAAAACCCAAAGATATTCAGTTTACTATAATGTAAGGAAGGGACAAGGAAAAGCTGCAAATTCTCAAATTTAGAACCTGGAACCATGAAATGTCCAAAACAGTTTTGCTTGAAAGGAAACTTAAATGAACAACTGATTTTTATAATTGCTGCTGATGAAATTTCTATCAATCGACTAATCAGTTAATCATTGCAGCTCTTCTTTGGACGGAGCCCTTCTAGCTGTTTCCCCCGGTTTCCAGTCTTTATGCTAAGTCAGGCTAACTGGCTGATTGCTGTAGCAAGCAAATAACAGTATTTCCCAAAATGCTGAACTAACTGTTTTAAATGTCTATTATTAAAGCTGTGTTGCCAAAGTACCATGACAAAGTTCACATCAAGAGTGTGGTCTCACTTACCTTCATAAACCTCCCGGAGTCAAACAAACACATCTGCCTTTACCGCCTTTCACATAAACAAAACTACACTAAAAACACTTTCATGCACCACTGAGTTCAAGGGCAGTGCATGTGTCAGTGAGCAACAAGGGTGTGTGTATTTAAATAGGTGTGTGTGTTAGTGTGTGTGTGTGTGTGTGTGTGCGTGTGTGTGTATCTCAGTGGAAAATTGGGTTTCTTGGGGTTTCTATTGCTGATCTGCTCATGCTCAATTACCCAAAGTCTCGTGGGGCTTAGGGAAGGTAAACACACATCAGCTGGGCCTGATTTATTTCACTGTCCCACTGCAGCCTCGAATTAAGGCATGCATGCTCTCTCTCTCACTCATACACACACACACACACACACACACACACGTGCACTCAGACCCCCTGCACAGATATGTGCATAATATTGTAACAGTTATTCACTTCACAGAGGTGATTGAGATGATAATTGTTGCTTCGTCAGTTGCAGAATTTTACCCAGACAAAACATTTCGAGAAACCCAGACATTAAATGCCCAAGATCAAACAGTTTATTATCATCAGTCAGTAATGCTTACAATTCTTACACAGCCAATTTATGAAAGTCCTATTGCCATGACAGATAAGAGAGTGCTGGTGCCTTTGTTATGCCCTGCATCCCCTGAAGCTTAAATCTCCTGCCATCCCTGCCCTTCCTCCTTCCTTCCCCTTCCTTCCTCCCTCTCTGCCTTCCGTCTCACTTTCTTATTTTACAGAACAGGGATCTGTGTATATGTGCACCATCCCCTGGTTGTCATGCATAGTGTATTTATTGATTCTTATGAATAGACTGTCAATTTAGAGCTTGACCCCATTAGACCCCTATTAGATCCTATCTAAAGCCCGTCATGGGACCAGCACAGTATCCCGGGTGAAACATGTCAATGCTAATCACATGGCCAAAGCAAATGGATAAATGGAGAAACAGAAGGGAGAGAGATGAGGAGAGAGTTTGGTCAGCTATTTAATGATAAAAACATGGACACCCTGGGCCTTTGGCAAATAAAGGTATGGATCTGCCTTACCATCTATTTTCACAATTTTTCTATCATCATTTGTCTGAACAATGGCACCTACTTGTATCACATCATAGAGCCAGACTAACCAAAAAGCCCAATAATAAATTACCACTTGGATTCAGGCTCAAAGTACACTGAATACTTATTGCCAATTTCCAACATAGTTGCTGCTGAACCAAACCGGTTGGCTTGTGAAGGTGCAATTTCAGAGCTCATTGGCTGACTGTGCAGAATCATCTGAAGTGGCGAATGGGTAGCCATGGCATAATGTTAAATATTTGCTGCAGCCTACAATTGTTTTTCAAACCAATATTTGCTGAAGGTCTTTTTGGTCAGGTCTGACATTGAGATCAGTTCTTTCCCTTTTTACTTTTTGTTTGCACACCTACAGTTTACACCTTTCTGAACCGTACTTAGCCTTGCTGTTGAATATTGTTACTAACCTACAGATATCTGTAACTGTATCAATGCAGACACCAGTTAATAGAAAACGGGATGGGTGTTAATTGACATTTGCCCCCTCAGGTACATGTCACTAGCTCTTTCTTTTTAGCGACGCTAGTGGTGTGGCTCCAGGGGTGGCAGTGTCGGTCTGTCGGTTCCACCTCATTGGTCCACCCCGGGATATTTCAACAGCCATTGAATATAATGCCATGATATTTTGTACAACCATTTGTGGGCCATTGAGGCTGAAGCCATATGACGTTGAACCATCTTTGAATACATATGGGGGATGTTTGCCAGTTTTGGGGATGAAAAGTGAAGGTGGGCCCACTTGTCAGTTACCCCAGTAGTAGTATTTGATGATGAAAAGTTGCTTCAGTACCGTAACCACAGTAGTAAATCAATACACTAAAGGTTCAAAGCATTCAATCCGTCTTTTTATAAAACTTGATCCTGGCAAAGAGCAGGATTAATTGTTTGACATGATAAAAGTGTTCTCTCTGATTATTTACTGTAGAGTATGTAAACAAGACTCCTTATCTGACCATTTCATGTGTCCCGTTTGTGCAAACTCTATTGTGGGATACGCAATTTCAATTGAATACATGTGAAAGTGAAAATGATCCATGTATCTGCAGCCACTGAGAAGCTGTTACATGTACGTTTGGCCTTTGTTTTAACCATTAGTTTAGTGACGGGATTTTAGCCCAAGCCATGAAGACTGACAGGGAGAGCTTGGCCCTGCAAGACATACTTCTACTAGGAATCAAACCCAGGAATCTGTAGTGGTCGGCGAATAGTCTACCACTTTTTTACCATTGAAATAATGCCAGTAAACTGCATTTACTTTTACATATTCTGAGTCTATAGTAAGTTTTATTTTAAACGAGCATGAAGAATATACGTGTGTCTGTTTGTGTGTGTGTGTGTGTGTGTGTGTGTGTGTGTGTGTGTGTGTGTGTGTGTGTGTGTGTGTGTGTGTCTGTATGCTTCAAGGGTATACACACAGAAATGGTTCAACCACAAAATTGACTTACACATAAAGGGACCCACCCGATGAAGACAATTTGTGGTGGAAAATTTGTCAAATCCATGTGGGATATAAGAATTAGGAAAGAGATATCAGATCAGTGTGTGATTAATGGAGTAGTAACCCTCCCCACCACCACCACCACCATACGGATGACATACAAAAAAAAAGTAAAAAGTAAAAAGTAAAAGAGGTGTAAAATCAGAGTAGAAAAAGAGGAGCTTACGGTGGGCTCCTCTCCCCTCTTCTCCTCTCTCGTGCCCATCTGTCCTCAGCCTCTTCTCTTGCTACTTCCAAGCTTTCCTGTGTGATTCTTTGTCTTCAGAGTGTCGCTTGTCTGCCAGACAGGACTGTAGCATCAGTGTTAGGAAGCGTTGCTTTCTCTGGTGTAAGGCTGCAATGACAACGTCTGCCATGTTTCACTCTGATCTCTCCATCAGTGTGAATAAGTGTATCGCCACACTTCCTCAGACTGTCACTCACTCCTCTGGGGAAACGCTCACACACCGGTCCTTATTATCTCTGCTGAGATGGACGCCTTCAAATGGAAATCGTACAGACGTAGATGTACAGGCGTACACATACAAACACATACACATATATATATAGACATAGACATACACATGGACACATGAAGATGTAAATGTACATTTTAATAAAAATAGGTATGGATGTCCCCAGATTTACACCCCCTCATCACACACACACACACACACACACACACACACACACACACACACACACACACACACACACACACACACACACACACACACACACACACACACACACACAGTAAAACCCTGAAAACAATAATGCAAAACTTATTATTTGGGGTCAAGCTAGGAAATAGAGGCAGAAAGATGTAACAGACAATACCAGAGTCCTGTTTTTGTGTGTGTGTGTGTGTGTGTGTGTGTGTGTGTGTGTGTGTGTGTGTGTGTGTGTGTGTGTGTGTGTGTGTTTGTGTGTTTGACTTCCACTGAGTGTGTGCAGCTAGTTTGTAGGGGCTGTGTTTTTGTTTATGTGTGTGCGTGTGTGAGCAAGCTGACCTGTAGTGCAGCCGTGCAGCACTAGCTGACTACCTTTGTTAGATCCCTCTGTCTTTCGTGTCATATCAAAACACCTCATTATCTCCTCCTCTGTCACTGGAATTCAAACTGTTCTTTTTTTTTTTTTTTTTTTACTATTAACCACCTCAATATGCTCCCTCATTCTCACTCTGTTTGTCTCTCACTTCCTCACTCTGCTTTCTCTATCATCAGCTGCTGAGACAGTGTTGGTTAACAATTGTTTCCTTCTCGTTTGAAACCATTATTTAAATAAAAAACGTCTCGGACAGGAGATGAAAGAAGTACACTTACACTAATAAATCCTTTCATAATTTGTCAGGTTAGGAGGACCTCTGCAATGTGTAGCTTTAATGATCTGCATCAACCCTACAGCTGACTCTCAGGCAATGGCAGACCATATGGTGTTGTGCAGCATCCTAAGTGGACGTCCCTGCACACAGGTTGATTGTCAAATTAAGGCTCAATCATAATCAAATAGGAGAAACTCAGGAAATGACTTAAAGTTTATATACTGTCAGCGATTCGTCAGAGCCCAGGGAACAAATCGCAAAATCTATGTTGCATTTCTCTGAGCTTGTCATGCTGTTAGTCATGGTAGAAAGTCATGGCCGTGTCCATGTCAATACACTGCTGAGGGGTAAGAATTAATAACGTGGCAGTACCAACAGTTATTAATAGAAAATAGAAGCATTTAAAACGAGTCAGCTGTGCTTCACAACTACCCGGATGGTCTGTATTTATCTGTTGCTTGAGGCGATCTCTCCAATTATTTGTTGTGATTTACAGATGGTGATGCGTGAAGTCTGGACAGTGCGTTTTTTGTACTGAACTTGTCCACAGCGGCAGACAGTAATGCAGGCTGCAGTAACTGTAGTCAAGGCCCCGGCCTCTTAATTACAGTACAAGTCAAATGGGAAATAAGAATTACTGGAAACAGGAAGTTCATATTACTGTGTGAGCCTGGCTGTGTCAGCAGTGATCACTCTCTCCTCATTAGTGTGTTATTACACCTCATTGAAAGGTTCTCACACACACACACACACACACACACACACACACACACACACACACACACACACACACACACACACTGCACCTGTAGACTGTGGGCGCCAGGTGTCCGGAGAATGGATCACTTTCTCTATGCCTCATTTCAAGTAACAGCTGCGTTTAAGAGGAAGTCCATACAGCAGGGACTTCCTGTAGTAGGATATGTGGGGGTTACACTACAAATTCTCCATCTCACTTCTTTGGTAGTTGTCAGTATGTACATACTTTACAGTATACATGTACGAATGTACTGTATATAAGCGCCTACATTATTAGTATATGTATGAATGTAAGAAGGTATCTATGTATTTGGATAGAAGATGATACAGTAGATATGCAGATGCAGAAAGATGCAGATTGGTTTAGTAATCGCTCTGTTTTTCTTCCTGCTCACATCTTTTTTGATGGTGGCTGAAGGATGACATGCTCTCCTCCTCCTCTTCTCTCTGCATGGAGGATGGAAGCCTTCTCCTCCCTTTTCCCTGTATATGAAAGAGTAGAACGGTCGAGCACAGGGAAGGTGATAACCCTTTTGTTTAGTCTGAGCTCCATCACAGGCTCTGTCAAGACCAACAGACAAGCAGACAGAGCCTTGACAGGCCCACTAATCTGACAGCTCCTCCACATCACAAAGCAAAGAGCAGCCATCACATCAAAGTGGCACGAGAAAGGCACCGGCGGTGAGAGATTGACGCCACTCCTTTGCTCTGCCATTTTCACTGGCATCTTCATAGCACCTCTGACATGCTGCGCACCAGGAACCTTCAGAGGGAGTATCCAGGTGGTAACGGGGGAAGCCCGAGTTGAGGGACTCCCCTCTGGCTGAGTGGTGACTGTGGGTAACCTTCCTGGAGGATGAGTGTGTGATACACTGAGAGTACATGACAGGCTGTTTAAATGGATTTGTGTTTATGTGTTTGTGTTGTTGACGGGGGGGGAGGGTCTGTTTTGAGGAAGGGTGGAGGTCATGTGGCAGCTGACTTTTCTCTGCGTATGGCTTCCATTATGAAAGGAAAGAGACATTTTGTTAATTTACAGGTTAAAGAATTCGCATCATATCCTGTGTCTCTGTCCTGACACAGTTATCATCACCTTTATTATCCACTTAAACTTTCTGTTTATAAGTTGAGAGCCTTGTACAAGGGCAGGTCTCTTGGATTTTCCACACCTAGATTTCCATTGAAAGATTTCGATGTAATTTATAGGAAAATTATTATATTTTCCCTATATTATTATATAACACTTAAAGTATTTGAAAGTGAAAACAAAGCTATTAAAGTTGTGACCGAAGTTGTGGTCCATTGTAAATGTCCATTCTGATCTTGCAGAGATACTTTGCAGTTCAACTTTAACCCGGTTTTCCAAACTGAAAATTTTCTTTAGGTATTTTTGTAGAATCAGGTTGGTGGTTCTGACAGAACATATTTTCTCTACTCACTGTTTTGGCTCATTGCTCCTGTGGCTGTTCACTGCTACTACGCTGTTTTGTACAATTTTGCCAAGAACGTCTAAAAAGTTATAAACTAACCTTTATATATTGATGCTGTCTTTTTCCTATGCAATATCTGATCAGTAAAAACTAATCTTGTTTACTATATATCCTAAAAAATAATTTTATCAATTGATGCATTTATGCGGACAGGTGAGTCAGTTTTGACAGTCACCCTTGTCATCATTGTCACAGAAAATGTTTCATCACCCTTGTGTGTTAGATGAAGCCCAGAAAGATTTTGTAGTAACAGTCCAGCAGGGGTTAGGGTATTTTGGGAGTTCTATAGGAGACTGCAATCAGACCGTTTTGCTTTTGTCCCGCATTCAAGGTGTTAGTTTTGACCTAATCAGACTATTTAAACACTTTTTAAGTACTCTGTAACTTGATTAGTCTATTCATCGATTCTATCATTCCCTATCTTTATCATAAGTCCCAGTAATCATTTGCTGCTTCTTACAACTTCTGTTGCATTTTTTGTAAGACTCGGAGAGTGGGGTCACACACCAGGTATGTGGGTTACATATGAATTTCCTCATCCAGATGGTTTGCCAGATGCAGAGCTGCCAGTTGTCTGACAGGGCACACACCCTACCTGCATACAAAAACCAACGCATGAAAAACAGAGCGCGGCATTCATCAAAAATGACCACCTTTTAGTAGAAAACTGGTTGGGCATAAGCAACACAGCTTGGTATGTTCAAGAGTCTGAACACCTCACGCACAGTTTGGCAAAGGTTTTCTACTTAATGTTAAGTAATAGAGTTGATGCCTATGTGAGTTTTGGGACTGGAATGAGGTAATGGTCTTGTAGCGCTCCAAAGTGCCCTGAGTCCAGCTAATAATGTAAAACAACACTAATTTGAGAGAGCCGCTTCATCTCTGCATGTTAATCAATAAACTCATTACCTCCGGTGCTTAGTGAAGGATTCCCTGAGGCCTGCTCACTGATGTAGACAGAAAAAAAAAAGAAAGAGGGAGGGTAGGGAGATGGAGATGAGGGAGAGATGGAGAGTTGGGGAGAGAGGTTGATTATAATTACAGATTTTAGCAGCCTGTGCCTTAGCATAACCTGCTCATTACAGTGAGTGAGTGAAAGTGTGTGTGTGTGTGTGTGTGTGTGTGTCGGCCTCATACTTTCAACATAGCCCTATAGCCACAGTGCTCCCCAGCTTCCCCTTCTGCTGAGAGCCAAGAACAGCCTACACAAGTGGCCCATTTAGAATATAAACACACAAAAACCTGTTATTTCAATTGACCTTCGTCACATCAAGCTGTCAATGATCTCAGCTCTGTACTCTTCGTCATTTTCGCCTTCTCTTTCACTGAGGCAGGCTGCATGGTAATGAAGATTTGGTTCAGAATAGGTGAGAGAGAGAGAGAAGGAGGGAAATTATATACTAAGGCATTTAGCCTAGCAGTGTTGCTGGTGTAGGTGAGACAGCCAGCAGCATTTATGGAAATGGACAGAGCTGAGGGAGGCACTGTGGCTGCTGAGTTTTCCCCTAAACTCCCAACAGCGGGGAATTGGAGAGTACTCTGACAGATTGGGTATTCCTTTGTTAAAGGGATCAGCAAACTTTCATTTTTCACCTGATTTGGGATTTCTTTTGTCATTAAATGCAGGCAATATCCTCTATTTGCTTCTAACATAAGATGCGGGCAAAGCTGCAGTGACGACACATTTGAATCTTCCGTCACGTTTTGTGGATCTGAAAGTGTGTGCGCGCGCGTACGCGCTTGTGTTTGCTGCAGATTGTCAGTGGTTGTTGATCATTATATTTGTCAGTGTTGTGCCGTAGTGTATTTAGCAGGCATCCCTGGTCTGCTTCTGGCTTGTGATTATGAGATGAGAAGTGTTTATGATTGACTGAGCCATCCACTGTCACTGTACACATCCATTAGCATAACTCTCCAAGCTGTCACTGTTTATCCCAGTAGAGTCACGTTATGTAGAAGATTGAAACCAATAATTATGGATAAAAAAAGACTCCTCTTCTTTCATTCTATCAGAACTCGTGTCATTTATACCACAGCTAACTCGCGCTCCAGTGTCCAGCTTCATTTTGTGATGGCGTGCGTGACACTGAGTCAGTTGGACATGTTCCTTCACTCTAAATGTTTTCCTCGGGACAGGTAGTGTCATTGAAGTGTTGCTGGCAGAGGCAGTCTGCTGCGAGATTAGGTGATTAGAAAATGTAACGTCACAGTCAGTTTTACCTGTAATAGTCAATGTTTTGTAAAGCTCGCATGAGGAGAGAAGCGCTCATTTTAAGCCCTTTGCTTTTTGTTTACCACTGTCAGTGGGTGAATAAAAGGCAAGGTAAACGGAGGTAATGGAAGCTATATCTGCATATCAACTCACTTTGAGGTTTTAATGGTGCTTGGTGGTCTCGTTCCAAATCCATTAATATTCTGTTTAATATGGCTAAATGCTGTTAACTGTTTTTAACACTAGGAGACAGTCTCTGGGCTGCCTGTGTTTGTGCTGCCAGCACATCCACAACATCAGGTCGATGGATAGGGAGGCCATAAATGACTGTGACAGCCAGTTTACAGTCCGTTTAGACGCTTCTACGTTTCCATAAAGCTCCATTACGTCTGCAAGCAGCAGGATCCAAATTCACTCAACTGAAGAGTCCTGTTCAGTTCAGTCTAGTCCAGGCAAGTATTGTGTGTTTTACTTCACACTACATTTATCTGGATTGTTACTTTGCATATTAAGATTTATACCATATTATATATATATATTAAGATTAAACTGCCTAACAGTTAATAAAAGAGATAAATTTAGCACCAACTAGACCAAACACAACATTTAAATGCTGCTTACACTTTAATGCATCAATAATTTAACATTCTGAAAGTGGCCATTCTTCATAATGGGTATGTTTACTCTTGATAAATATGCACATTTTACTGCTATTACTAATGTGTATGTATTTAAAGCTGCACTAATCAGTTTTTTTTAATGTTACCAATGGATCAAAAGACTGTTTGTTATGGGACAGGTTTTAGTGTCTTTCAGCTCATTGTTTAAATTTCCCAGCCTATTTGGTTCGCTCTCACTGCTCTCACCAACCCCGTTTCCAGCAGCATCAGGCAGCTTTTTTCAGCAGAAAAGCACCGATAAACCCATGTCATGCCGACTGCCCAGTCACCAAATGGCAGACAGGCAAAGTTGGTGACTAGCTTTTGAACGCAGGGGGACATTTAGCAGCTAATAGCAGGATCTTTATTTATTTATTGCTCTGACTGACACAACAAACTGACATGAAGTTGAACTGCTCCTTAGCAAGCGCTACTGTTGATACGGTCTTGATTGAAAATCTGAAAATAGAGTTGACGGGACGGATACGTCAGTCACTCCCGATTGGTAAGGGCAAAATAACACCCCTTCTGAAACAGAAAATGTCCAACATGTACATGATGTCAGACTGAATAATGAAATGAAAACAAATTGGAGATTCGGTCTGATCATCAGATTAATTCAAATTTATTCTATCCCATTCTTTCTCATCTAGTGCATTCTGTCAACCCTGTCATCAGACAACATTGTCTGTACTGGATGTTTCTGCAGAACCCCAGATTGCATTTAATGCCAATATTTTACATCCAATTCTAATTTTTTAAAACTCTCGCTGTCTGCAGTAGCTGCGCATGGCAACTACAATACGGTTAAGTTTAGGGAAAATTTGTAGTTGCTGTTGCTGAAAACATTAACTGCAAGTCTGTAAGTTGGACACAAACTCTGGTCTCCATCATAAAAGTTGACAGAGTACATGTCCATCCACCACCCTGACCTCCACGTGCTTACTTTCAACCTTGCTGCATATAGGACACACTACTTTGTGCGTTGGCGCCGAATGTTTGCGTTGGATATAAATTGTGAGGTGCAGAGTCGTCCAGGTTGAATTCCTAGAGTACTGGGCTGCATTTTATACATGCCAATGTAACCACGGCCTGGTTACACAAAAGTATTTCTAGACTGGTAACTAGTGTTAGGGCAGTCTTCATTTTTAATGGTAGATTATCCTAACGCACGTGACACAGTTTCACAAAAATAAAGACTGACTTATTTTGTTCCTAAAAAGTTTGCCACCCTGCCCCGAGGCTAACTCTAAACTAAGAGCCATGTTTTCATGGTAACAGTCAGTGATACCTGCTGACAAGTGGCACTAAATGACCAAAAAGAGAATTAGGTAATTGAGAACTAGATAGCTTTGTGCAACAGATAAATTTAGACATCTATCTGAAGACGTAAGCCATACTCACAGTCTATCTTCGTGAAAACTAGCCTCTGTTTTGTTCCATTCTAACCTATTCTATCCAAATGTAATTTTGACCATTCCCTTCACCTCCATTCAGATTTGGTCCATTTCAGTTCAGTTCAGGGCCTTCTGTTTGTTTCAACCCCACTGCTTTCCATTCCATCACAATCTTGTCTCATCCATTCTATTGCATTAAAATCCATGTATCCCTTTTTTGGTCATTTGAATCCACCTTAGTCTTGTCCGGCTCCTCTCAACAGCAGCCCCAGAGTCTGATATCAGCAGAGTTAAGAGTTCTACCTACTGGAAAGCCTGTCTGAGTAGTCTTGTCCGAAAGCTGAGTGATAATTGTACGTCCCTCTTTTCTATCAAAGGGTTAGACTACCACATGTCATCCGTGTGCCATAAACACACACACATGCATAGAAAACATATGATAAACCTCAACAAGTAAAGGATTTAGTGATGGGATGTGTCGTCGTTATGCTGTTATACGGGGAAACGTTGTTCACGTATCGAGTAAAATGCTCTGTCCTTGCCCATGATTTGTTTTAGTTCCAGCCTGGGCCCAGTTCAGTGGTTTCTGGGCAGAGGAAGCTGGCACTGTGGGGACATCTGGACACAAGAGGGGAGCGTCCGTGCAGGCAAACTACAGGGACAGCCGTGCCAGAGAAACAGGCCCCCAGATTTGACGCCAGTGTTATGTTAATTTGATTTGTTAATTCAGTGGCCCTGTTTGAGGGAAATCTGCCACAAACACCTGCCACCGTTTCCAAAGGCAAGGACGCAGATCCACTGTGACACTGGCTTCATTAAATAAACAAACCAGGTCCCCCATAACAGCATTTGGTGGAAGGCACTATCAATTCTTATACATTTAGATCACAGCGATTAGAGATGACACTGAGGAGCTACATCCCACTGTTTCACAGACGCATGGGGTGAAGACTGCATGCAAGTAAATGTGTCTCTGTGTGTTGTGCCTATGACTATTTCTCTGTCTTTCGCCTTTGTGTGTACCAAGTTGTTTGCAAATTTTGAATGTGAGAGGGCGTGTGAACGCGCCAAGTGTATTTTCACTCTGTCTCCCAGCTTCTCCGCCAGAAAAGATGGCGACTGATGAATTTTTAAGGCATAGTTCCACAATCAAAGAGGCTCTTGTGGCCTTTCTGATGCGTCATGTAAATTTTATAAAGTGTGGAGCGGAGGAGAGTTACAGAGAGCAACTGCAGCTCTGGAAAGCCTAATGTCTGTTTGCCTTTAACTCTGACGGGTTGTCTTTGCTCCTGTCTATCTTACTCCCCCTCCACTTACTCTCTCCTCTGTGGATCAAGGCCGGTCAAGGAGCATCTCACCACAGGGCCCGACGTCAGACAGAATGTGGAGATTTGTGTGGATGTCAGAGCTCAGGAAGAGGGGGGAGCGAGGTGAGGGGGGAAGATGTCAAGGCACGGACCTGGGTACAAATGCTCAACCTAATGTTAGATTTGCATATCGAGAGAATGTCATGATGGATGTGGAATGTATGTTTTGGTGTCTGTCTTTGTCGACGTCTTTACGTGTTTCATCTCAGTAACGGCGTTAGACAAGGAATCCAGGCCCTCACATATTTTCCTCAGCTGCAGTTCTGGCAGGTCCTTGGCCTACTGTGTGCTTTTCTAATGATTCAATTGGCTGAATGAGCATATGCTCTCCACTGCATCATAAAGTTCAATTAGATGTGTTGTAATGTGATTTAAGTGTATGTGTGTGTGTGTGTGTGTGTGTGTGTGTGTGTGTGTGTGTGTGTGTGTGTGTGTGTGTGTGTGTGTGTGTGTGTGTGTGTGTGTATATATATCAGTTGATATACACACTCTATTGCCGATCTGCTCATGCACATGTGTGTGTGACTCTAAGTGTGTAGGCTTAAGGAAGAGAGGGGCAGAAAGAGACACTTTTTGGACATTTGACTTATGTTTTTCTGCAAATTCAAAGACAATAAATGTCATCTGATATCGATTTTAAAGCTAAAATCAGTGTATAGTCAATATCTTCTTCTCTATGTATAAAATACTAAAAATGGCTACTCTCCTACTGTGAAATGTCGATCAGGTTTGTCAGGTTGCACCTATTTGGTCGGCAATGCCGGTGCAATCTCGTTGGATTACTTCATTCAGTTATTTACATTAATGTTACCTGGTTAGCTGATGACATTTTCACTGCATTCCGACGACACCAAAGTAAAACAACCTGGCAACATGTCTCACCAGGTGCTCTGTCATCTCTGTTGCAGTTGAAACAGGATGAAAGTTGTAGATTGCAGCTTTAAATGAGTGAGTATGAGCTTTAAAGAAGTTAATGACATAAATGCAGGTTGTAATTTTGGGAGCTTGTGCATTCACTGGGTTTCATACTGGTTGTTGTAGCATAAGCGGGGGGTTATTTTTGGTTTCTGCTGGAAAAAAACAAAACAGAAATTCATCTGTGTTTATTTTAATTATTAAAAAGACAATGGAAATTTCACGGAAAGTCCGTACTACAAGAATCATAATTAGCACATTGTTTCCATTTTCTCTCCAAATTGTCTTTGCTTTTTATTGCCAGAAGCATTTTCTGTTGTCCTGATCAAAAGCTTATCAAAAGACCATGATTTATGTAAACTTATCAGGAAACACAGTTGTGTTTCCTGATAAGTTAACCAGTTAAACTGAAAGCCAACAGTTCATAGCTGCACCACCTCATTTTCTCAGCTGCCACATCTCCCCGTCTGCCTGGGATGTTTACTGCTAAATATTGATAGACATCTGGAGTGCCATTCATCCACCATCAAACTTCGGCGTGCCAGTGAAGTAGGCCCAGCCCTCTCCTCAGTGTGTCACGCACACATGTGCAGACAGACACACATGCACACAAAGGCACCTGGGGTGAGGTGTTTGGCATCGTGGCAAATCAAAGGGCTTGGCCACTAAATCAAGCCCCATGAATTTAGAAAGATGGGATGCTTTCTCAAAGGCACAATGTTATGGCAAAGACTGTATTGTGATATAATATGCCTTTGCTTGACAACTGTATTAATTCAGGGTCTATATCACAGAATCTCGTCTTACGCAGGCAGTAATAACACTGTATTGCTCCCTGCCTAACCAAAGTGAGTCTAGGCTTCACAAATATTGCTTTGAGAACAAGCAATCGATTTTGGTTACATTTGCTTTGTCTCCTTGCTCCCACCAGCAAAACAAAACAATGTTTCAGTCGTGTGCCAATGAAGCTGCGTTGTTTGTGTTTGTCGTCTAGAGCAATGGTAGAGGAAAGGACCCGATGTTTGAGGGAAAGGCAAATTCAGGATCGACTGTCGAAAAGCATCAGCAGGACTGACAGAGTTTCAGCAGTTCTGTTTTCACCGCAAGCCTCTTCACGTTAGAGAGAGATACTTGTACAGGGTCAGATTGGAAACATGTGTTGTGTGAGCACCATGGAGAGAATGATCCTCCATCTTATTAGTGGAGAACTCAGAGCACACTACACTGGGGTTTACTAGACACACAAAAGAAGGAGATACAGGAGGAAAAAAAAACAAGGCTCTTTTGTCTTTTCGTAATTATTCATGCCCGGGAGGGATGCTCTCTCTCCTTTGTTTTTGTCAGCTGACACATCTACAGGTACGACGGTGCAGACAGTCTGTGTGTGTGTTTATATATTTGTGTTTGTTTCTGTCCGTGTTTTTGTAATTGCACAGAACTGCCAGTTAAACGCACGAATCTCTCTTTGTCTGCGTGCGTATCCGTGTGTGCTGCGAGCAGTCAGAATGTGTCCGTCAGCGTCTGTGCACATGGCCGACACATAGCCATTCAGCCACGCTGGAAGCAGCAGCTTTTCTCCACAGTCCAAATCAAAGAGAGGCAGGAAGCAGAACAATGAGCCCAGCAGTTTGAGCTGATGGGCTCTTTAAATCCACCACAGACAACAGCAGCTCGGCGACGACCCTGCTCCATGCTCTAATCGCTTCAAATGAAGTCATGAAGGAAACATAGCACAGCCAGCCTGAGCTCTCCTGTTCCACAAGGTGCAGCAGCACTTGTTTGTGCAGAATGTCTGGCAATTAAAAATAATTGGGAAGCAGGTTTGCCTGCGAATCTTCCAAGAGTGCCAGTTATGATCTAATGAAGCTTCATTAGGCATGCTGAAAGCTGAGAGCGCCGTATGACAACGGCAATTAGCCAGGATCATAGGCAAAAAATAATCATTAAAAAATACCTCGGCCAAGATTAGCTTTTCACTTAATGACCAATTCATTAGCTAATTGATTTCTTATTAGTTACAGGCAGAGACGACTGTTTGGGGTACTGGTGCTGGTAATTAACAGCATTTACGCCATTAGTCAATCGCCTAATTTTCCAGGAAAACAACTTTGGAGGGGAGCATAGCTGGAGGCTTAGGGCCATTTGCGTTTTGCTCCTCTGCTGTGTTATCTCTTTAATATTGAGAGGGGAATCATCTCTCAGCTTAGGGGTGGTTAACACGCACTAATACCTATTGATTACCCATTCGTGTAATGTGACCACGTGTTTGCAGCTTGAATTCATATGAGCTGAGATGGATGGACGGATGGATGGATGAGGGGATAGGCGGAAGGGGAGGAGGGATGAGAGAGGTGATGTAATTAAGAGAAACAAAGAAAAGGAATTGACCTGCAAATTTGTTAGATTTAATACAACACTTTTTCAGTATCACATCTGTGCTGCCTGCACCTATAGATTAGGTGTGTGAAATGAATTGAGAGGGCATTAGATTAGTTGTTGCTCTCAGCTGGTGAGGATGCCGTGGTCTTCTGAGGGTCTTCTTCCCTCCATCAGACCCGAGTTAAAGCAGACGAGGACGGATGGACGAGAAGTGACGTGCTCGCTGCCTACAGCAGCTCGCTGAGCTATCAACTCACGTCTCATAGTGACTGTCCAGGGGGAGTTCATACCAGCGCCCGCTTTACTAACATATGGAACGATATATGAGAAACGTATCATCTAAAAAGTAACTGAACACTAATGGTTTTTTATAACACTGTGTGTTACCAAAAATGGCCCGTCAGTGGATTTCTCATTACTGATAAATCAGAGGACATAATTATGTTGTTATTATCTCTTTACAACCCTTTCATTGCATTCTTTTAACTGCTAGCTCATGGACACATGACCCTTTTGACTGCCTCTACTAAAAAAAATTGAAATTTTTGTTCCTGTCAGTCGCAGCCTTCGTTGTCCACCTGCATCTGACTCCAACAGATTTCCTGGACCGCTCACCTTCTTCCAGTGCTAAGAACACCTATTTCTTAACCATTCTGTAGTGGCAGTGCTTGTCCGTGGATCCAGCAGATGCCTCAGTTGTCACAGCTGAGGCACACCATGATAAGTCAAAAATATTGCATGCCACTCTTACCTGCACTCGGTGTCTAAATGCCACATCTAAAGACGTCAAACTAGGTTTGAGGTCTACAAAAAGTGGGCTTGAGGTTGACTGCATTCACTGGAGTTCTGGCTTGTGTCTCTTTGGAGGAGAGAGGAGAAATTCAAAGGGATGAGATGATAGACATGTCTAATACGAGAGAGGCAGCCTTCCTTTAGCCAACAGACACAGCCTGCGGCACATGCCAGATCAGTCCTACACCGAACCCACTTGTGACACACCAACACCACCACATTACACGTACATTTGGGCGTGTGGTTGTGTCACAAGTGCGTTTAATGTAATGCACAAATGTGCACAGACTATGCGCTCCTATCCTAAACAGGCCACAGGGCTTCATGTAGTGGGAGGGCACCCCTGTCTGGTAACACACTAAACTCCCCACACATAAAAGCAAGCCTCTGGTTCATGCATCACCATTCTCATCCTAATCTTTGTCGTCTGTCCTCCATTCACTCATTCACCTTTTCTCCCTTGGCCCTAGCTCTCTGTTTTCCTGGGTGGACCCCTCCTCTGAGTTTTCTTCACCTTTTTTGTCATCCCTCGGGTCTCCCCTGAAATCCACTGTCTCCTCTTCTGTTTCTCCTCCGTGTCCTCTCTCTGTGTCGGGCCTTGGGTTCTGTTAATTAATTCTAATGAAGTCATCTATCAAGGACTCCTCTTTCCTCAACACCACAACATAAATCACTCTCTGTAAAAGATGCTATCCTTCTTTCTCCCTCTCTCTTGCTATCTTCACTATGAACAGAAGAAGACAGTCTCTCTCTCTCTCTCTCTCTCTCCAGACCAGCCTTTAATTGTGTGATTGAGAAAGTGTAGCATCACTCCATAAAAGCCAGTCTGCCTCAAATGGCTGCTCTCCGGCTGACACCAGAGGGACCCCTTATAGCCTGCTGTGGTGAGACACGCACATACACGCAAAGCAAAGCGAGCGGCATAAAACAGACACTTATTGTAAATGGGCCTTATTGGTCTCTGAAGACATTGTTAACATGTCTGTGGGATGCTTCCCCTGCCAAGAGGGAACTCGGTCCATCTCCACATTTACAAAATTAATTTCTGTTACAAGCTGTGACTGACTAGCACTGCCCAAACTGGGATTTATTTGCTCCCACAACGCACACTGATAATTTCAGAGGGGCAGCGCTGAAAGATCTAACTGAAATCAGCATCAAACCGACTGCTATGTTGGGCTTTGTCTTGTATAACATTTCTTCTTCTTTTCCTCCGCTGGTGGATGAACAAAAGAAATTAGACAATTACATAAGTAGCATTTTCTTCTCATCGTGTCACGTCCCCGCGCTGTGTCCCCTCCGAGGATGATGATGATGATGCAAACGTGATGTAACAAAATGTATGTGAGACGCCCAGACACATCTAAATAATGTATAAATGCTACATCTTGTTAGACTTGACTCACAGGTTCAGTTGTCTTCTCGTGCACCAAATGATCAATGTCCTTCTATTATCCTCATGCACTCTCCCCAGTTCTATTCCCAATTCTCCCCGCCTCTCCCCAGGTCTTTCATGTTGCCCTCGGGGAGCCAAGCAGAACGGGGTTTTCTACTGCAAATAAGGAGCTAAAACACCATGTGATCAGTCATGAATTATTTGAAAGCTATTGATTTGTATAAATTGTTGCATTTCCCCCAGAGTATCTGACCACAAGAACAACAGTAGCTTTACAGGGACCTGAGGAAAGGGCTTTTTTTTTTTCCTTTTGGCATAATTAAAAGAGTTTTAAGGAGATGCTGGTAATTAATGAGTAGATTTAACCTGAAGAGCAAAGTGCAGCTTCTTAAGGAGAGGGAGAGGGACGGAGAGAGAAGGAGAATGTGTTTGATTTCCAAGCTTTTTCAGTGGATTACTTTGTTTTCTCTACAAATCTGGACTGCATTTAAGGGTATAATGTCAATTTCATGCCTTTTTTTCCCCAACAAGAGGCCCCGGTGCCCTGTGGGTAGATAGCAGTTAGAGAATACGCAGGGAAAAATAACAATCCAAAAAAAGGAGAACCAACATATTCCCAAAACATCCCAGTCGAGTGCGAGCTAATATTCAGCACATTGTGGTATTTTCATGTTGATTTTTTTCTCCCTTTTTTTTTTTTTTTTTTTTTTTTTGCCCCGAAAGCCTCATTTAGATGGCAGACAAGGCTTTTGAACACAGAACAGCCTGTAGTCTCCTAGGATCGCTGCAGCTCTGGAAAAGGACCTAAATGAAGGCACCAGACAATGTAGCAAACCAAGAGGTCCCCGCATCCCGCAGACAAGCCAGAGGACTCCAAAAAACAAACACACATTTAACTGTGATTAACGTGACTGCAAGTTAAAACCCCCCCTCCTCCTCACGAAGAAAAGGTTTACATGCACCAGGGGAAGAATCCAATTTTCTGTGTCTGCACAGAACCACATCTGTACAGCATCTCTGTAATGCTGAATCAGATTCAAGCGTATCACTTTATTGCATTTTTGTTTCGCTGCTCACCTGTCCCTATAGAATGAGATGATGATATTTGGAGATAAGCGCTGCTCCGAAAGAAGCTTTATGGTCATGGAAATTATATTAGAAGCTGGAGGTGCAGTAGTTGCTTTTTAAGTTACATTTTCAAAACTCGCTCTACTCTCTCGGGGGCGAGTATAACATTTAGACAATCACATCTGTCACATATTATGATTTTACCGAAGTACGGTGCAGAGAGATGAGTATCAGTGCATGTAGAAACCTATCTTATTATCTTTCTGTCTCTCTTTCACACACAGACATAATTTGTTATACAGTACGTTTTTTGTCTTTTTTTTTTTTTTTTTAATCCCAAATTTGAGTAAGTAAACGATTTACTTAATGACTTCCCTCATAAGTGAGGGGGAAAAAAATCTTGGCAATCTTCCAGAAGCCGAGACCTGCATTTAGGATCATTCGTCCCTTCAAACATGAGGGATTAGTCTGGCCAAGGGAACAGGCTGAAACAGCGTTGTGGCATTCGCTGGAGCGAGGACTTGTGTCCAGGAAGGCAGCGGCTGCTCTGACCCTCAAATCCTTCCCCTCGTCTCTAAATCTGGATACCAGCAGCGCCAGAGGAGTTCAAGCCTTCACACAGGCCACAGAGCACTAATGCAGTTCAATTCTAATATTTAACATTCTGCCCGAAAGTGTAAATCTTGACGTGTAATCAGGGAGGGCAGCACAACCCTAATTTTCTCATTGCTTTGCATTGCTACAGTGTATCCCCCACTTTCTCTCCCTCTCCTCCACACTGTCTCTTTCTCCCTCCCCTTCGTTCTCCCTCCCTCTCGCTCTCCCTCTCTCTCTCTCTCTCTCTCTCTCTCTCTCTGTCTCTGCTCTCATCCAGCCAGCACAGACTCATTTAAGTCTGCTGATGTCTTGATAATGTTCCAAAGCCATCACAAGAAGGTAGAGAAGGAATTCCTCAGCTCCCTGAATAGCAGTAAATGGACGACAAGGAAATGAGTAGGTTGGTGGACAATAAAAGACAGGGCTTGTCACCACCTGCAACTCAGTAAAGACTATATTTTACTTGTACCTACAAAGGAAAATGAAAAGAAACATGTTTCACCCGCAGCCTCGTGCAATTTTTAGCACTCACAATATTTTTTAACACGTTAAATGAAGTGAAAAAAGATAGACTAATCAATATTTTATCCAGGAAGGTCGGTCAAGTTTTGGTGATGATGTGGCTTAATTGTTTTGTTAATTCAATTTATCACTTAGAAAAAGTAACAGAAAACCACTGTACAATGGACCTAAACATGAACCTATCGTGATATTAATATTATAAGGTGAAAATGTAGACTGGGATCACAATGATTTAAGATGATGATCAACAGTGATGAATAAAGATAGACATTTTAATTAGAAAATAAAAGATGAGATGCCTGCCCGGATTTTTTTTGTCGGAAATGCATACTGTTTCAAAACTCAGTTTTCAATTTCACTGCACTAATGAACGATATAAAAGAAATCCTGAATGACATAAACTGACAGTATTACCACTTCTAATAATAATAATAATAATAATAATAATAATAATAATTGTAGTACTTCTTCTATTATTCCTTTGATGTTTTTGTGCTTCAACCTTAAACCTTTCAGGCCACAGATCTCCGGTGCTGCCACCGCACACTTTGTCCCCTGTCTGTCCTGTGGTCGGCCCCGCTGGATAGAATAACAACAATTATACCGCCAATAAATAACTTACTGAATAATTAAAAAATAACAGGCCATGCTTTTTTTTTTTTATTAACCCTTCCGGGAGCGCACGTGCAGCCGGAGAGGCGGGGTGCTGGGTTCTTGGGGGATTGAAGGGGGAAAGTGAAAATATGATTGAGGCCCCTTTAAGAGTTTGTGGCCACTAAACTGTAGCGACACCAGCGTCGGTGCGTAAAGCGCATCCCTCCTGGATTTTATCCTGATATTCCTCCAGGCTGCAGCTGATTGGACACCGCATGCCTCCAGTCGACGAGATTACAAGCGGTCATTTTTTTTTTTTTTTTTTTAATCTTAAGAAACCGTGGAGCTGGACCATGTAGCGTCATTGCAGCTGCTGTGTAATGTGCTGAATAAAATTAAAAAAAAATAAAATAAAATGTAGTAAAAAAACAAAACAAAAAAAAGCAAACATACACTGTGCTGTTATTGCCACATGCGTTCGTCATTCATATTAAACATGCACTGCCCGTAGGCCTTCTGGCGATATGTTTAACTTTATTATTCTTGACGAATTTTTTTTTATTATTAATTTTTTTTTTTTTGGAGAGTAGCAAATGAAGTTACCGTTGAAAAGGCCATGGGTTTTTTTTTCCCCCTAATTAATCTTAACAATAAAAATAGTAATTGTACTTGCATCTGTGTTGGTAGACATTAGATTTATTTCCACTGATTGATTGGTTGAAAATGTCAGATTATATTTTGTTTCATTTTTTTCATTCCCGTACGTGCACTTTCTCTCATATCCACCATAGGCACTAAAATGACCCCTGAACAAATAAAGATAAATAATCTCTTTTTTTTTTTTTTTTTTTCTTTTGGATCTCAAAGTTTGATGGCACATGCATAAAAGTTACACATCGCCTTTAATTTTTATTTTTAGGAAGCCCCTGTTGGTGGATTATTTTGTCACACACACACACACACACACACACACACACGGGCGCCCGCTGTTAAGCGCCACTTTATTGTGGGACCATATCGAGGCACACGACTGGGAGCGCAGCTTTGCGTCTTAAAGAGGATTTAGGTCTATTAACAACAAAAGGCGCAGTTCATGGCACAAGGGAGAGACCTCGACGTGTGCGTCAGCCGCAGCGATGTGAAAGCGGGCGCGCTGATAAATGGAGAGACATCAAACCGAGTCATTAGAGGAGCTGAGATACGAGACTTTCACAGTGGCGGGCCCGCTCAGGGCGGCAGACCCAGGGGATCACACTCCTCTCCCGGCCTTTTGTGTTTGTGTGCTGGACTGATGAACGACTTAGATAACGTGAAGCCATTACGGGCCCACGTATTCCCATGAAAATCCTGTAAACAGAGGGAACATTTTTTCACTGCTGGTATCTATTGATTTGTAGCCCATATTTGTAAGTGCGGGCCAAAACGGATCACGAGCGAATACTCGAAAGGGACCCGAATTTATAACGGCCCAATGTTAATTACGACATTATCCCATTAATATGCGCTGGTTGCTGTTGAGCGGTGGCTACTTTCCCCTTTCTGATTTCCAGTTTTTGCAGTTAGAGTCACGTGAATATACATGTTTGACAGATGGTCGGAACAATTAGAGTTTCCCTGTAATAAAATCAGTGGAAAAAATAAAAGTCTGGGGCCTCATTATTATTATTATTTTTTCTAATATCACCTGAGCGTAACTGAAGTCTGTTGTGGCGTTTCGAAAATATTTGGGGATGGGGATACTCCACGTATATATTCAATTAGGAAGCCACTTCTAAATTCTGACCTGATGTGGTTGGATCTCACCACGCACCGGCGCCTTCGCGGACTCGGGACTGTGTGGACCGACCCCACGTTAGAGAGAGTGTTAAGTCCGATCAGCTGATAGACCGTAGGCTATAGGTGGCTTATGGACCGAGCTCTGCGCAGATGAGCTTTCAGACATATCTGTCAACTCGACAGACGCCCAAAGAGGGGGGGGGGGGGGATAAATAAATCCAAAATCTAAATAAATAAATAAAATCGTGGGGCAATCCCACGAAGGCATTTGTATCTCCTAATGGCGACAATTGCATTTTCGCCAAATTAATTAGACATAACAGCCATAAAAAGCCTCCTAGCAGGAGTGAGCCACCGTCGGCATTTTAATGACCCCGTAATTCAATTAACCGCCTCCATCAGCTCCATCATTGATTTGTGGAAGAAGGAAAAAAAAAAAAAAAAAAGCTGCCGAAAGTTGAATTCTGCAAAGTCGAGCCGGCCTGTGATTGCTCAAGACGCAGAGATCGGAGAGAAGAGGGGGCTGGGGTTGGGGAGGGGGTGGGGTGGGGTGTGTGTGAGGGGGGTGGGGGGGGGGGGCGGGCTTGAGGTGGTCGTGTATAAATAGTGTGCTCTCAAATACACAGTCACAACAGCAGGAGTGATCTCACCTCCTCTCCACCCCTTTCTATCCGTCGCTGCCGCTGCCAGCCTCCCCAAAAAAAAAAAAAAAAAAACCAAAAAAAAAACCGAGCGTATCCGAGAGTGAGCACCGGTAGCCCACACACACACACGCAACACAGAGACGGCGAGGCATATCACTGAGCATTCACGGTGGATTTCCCCTGACCCGGAGCACTACTGAGCGACAGAGGCGACCATGGAAGAGCTTACGGCATTCGTGTCGAAATCTTTCGATCAGAAAACCAAGGAGAGCAGCAAAGAGAGTATCACGTACAGGGAAGTTTTGGAGAGCGGCTTGACGAGGGCGAGGGAGCTGGGCAGCCCGGAGACAAACCTGCAGGACATAACGGAGAGCAACCACTGCCCGGTGCATCTGTTCAAGGACCACGTCGAGCTGGAAAAGGAGAAACTGAAGGACTTTAATGTTTCGAGGGCGACAGAGGGTAAGGCTTGGGTTTTTTGGGGTTGTTTTGTGTGTGTGTGTGGTGTGTGTGTGTTTAAGAAATGCTCCGCGTTGTGTCGGGAAAATGCCTCAAGTTCAGTTGTCTCGTATCAGCAGCGACGGTTTCCACGAATTCCTACCGAGCCCACGCGTGAAAAGTTTATCGGCGTGGCCCGGGTCGACCGGCAAAGACAACGCACGATTCTGCTCTGAGAACGGGTATTTCTTTCAAAGCAGGAGGCGGGCCCGTGGTCCGACCCTTGTTTTTAACTATTTGACGATTGTTTTCGGACATTTAACCCTGCGGTCAAATTTGGAAAAAATCCCTGCGACATTTCTTAGAATTTTCCCAATAGAATTGCATTATATTTGTGGCGTTGAAAAACCGAGTTTAACCTCATTTTCATGACAACTTATACATTTTGTGCCAACACAAAATTTATTTGGCAACTATAATAATCCTATAAAGTGCATGACAACACTTACCACGCTACTTTATTATTATTATTTTTATCTGTTACAATATTATACGAATTCCTGAGAACATTTAACATCATATTTGGTTTAACTGCAATACTACTCTGATGTAGTGTCCCCTTTAAAATCTATAGCATGAAGGGTTGCCATTCTCCTTTAGGATTATTCACCCGAAAGTAGCACGAAATCTAATTACAGCTGTTAAATTCTTGCAAATTGAAAAAAATCTGCTACTAAAAAAAGCTCATAAAATGGATCCTCCTAAACAAACAAACAAACAAACAAACAAACAAACAAAAAGAAAAGCCTGTCATCTATTAATTGGTTAAAAAGTGCAGTCAAACAGCAGGACAGGCCTCCTTCCACTCAGCAGTTGTCAGGCTTTTAGACATTTAGTGAGTGATATTAACTCGTTTCTATATTTATCCTGTAGCTGCAGCAAAGAGAAAAAAAAAAGAAAAGAAACGTCTGCACTCATTCTGTATTTTTCTGCCTGATACTCGTCATTAAATCCAGCCGGTAGAGAGGAAGGCCGGTTCTGCGTGAACGGGATCCCTTTGATTTTGATTTTTGATTTGATTTTGATTTGTATTTATATAAAATCCAATGGTTTTGTTTGTTTTTTTTTTCCAGCTGTGGCGGAATAATAAACAAACAAACACATATCTGCGTCAGCGAACTACAAACAGCAAAATGCGCCCGAACGGGGCCAGTAAATGCAGCAGTTGTCAAGGCTGTTGCTAATAATAACGCTGATAACAGCTAATGGTGCTGTATAGCCTCATAAAAATAGAACAGCCTATATCCTGACAGCCCGGCAGCGCGTTACCCTGTGCAAAATACAGACATTTCATTTTAAAAAAGAAAAGAAACCTTAAGGTTTCCTCAAGGAGAAAATGTTAGACTTTGGGTTTTTTGTATTTATAGCCTCATATAACCCCCGTCGGTCTTTACGGAGGCGAGTAATTAGGCCTAAATCTTCTCCGTTTAGCGCTGGGCTGAATTCTCTGCTCTTTAAATCGCTCGTACCCTTATTAGGCCTACATGGAAATGCATTGACTGATTTACTCTTGTAGCGGCACTGACGTTGCACGCTGACTTATGGAGGCTGGAAATGCAGCCACAGGCCTCTCTCTTGAAGAAACAGGCTGTGTGTGGGTGTGTGTGTGTGCGCGTGTGTGTGCGTACGTGTGCGTGTCTGTGTGTGTGTGTGTGTGTGTGTGTGTGTGTCCCGCTGCCAAATTGCCAGGCTCAAGGCCCCAGTTAAAGCCAGTGTAGGCTATGGGGGGCCGGTAATGTACATGTGGGGTTTTGCGTGTGTGTGTGTGTGTGTTGGCGAGTAAGGTAGAGAGGGGCCGATAATGTGTGCAAGTCTATGTGTCTCCTTCCGGAGGCTGTAATGTCCGGAATTTAAACGCATCTTCTCCCCCCCTTTTTTTTTTTTTTTTTTTTTTTTCCTCCCAACCGCGGGCCGTCCAACAGGGATATACGAGTGTAAAGAGAAAAAGGAGGACGTGAAGTCGGAGGACGAGGATGCACAGGGCAAACTGAAGCAGCGGAGGAGTCGCACTAACTTCACCTTGGAGCAGCTGAACGAGCTGGAGCGGCTCTTCGACGAGACGCACTACCCGGACGCCTTCATGCGAGAGGAGCTGAGTCAGCGGCTGGGACTGTCCGAGGCCCGAGTGCAGGTGAGGACCCCCCCCTCCTCCCTCCCCGCCCGCACACACTCCCTTCTCTCGACACGCATCTGTCCGATGCAAAGCGGCGCTGCTGTGCGAGCAACAGCGTTTCTGCAGGGACCGGCGGTGTGTCTGCAGCACCTCCTGCGTCCCTCCGCTGCCGGTGGCGGCGTGCCGGGTGTTTTGAGGGACGTCAGGATCCTCGTTAGATGATGTATAGGCCCAGTATCACTCTCGTGGGATCGGGGTGAAATGTTCGGTTGCATCACCGCGCTTCGTGGGAGTTGTGTTAATGATCTGATCGGTCCCTGATTTGTGCTGCAACCAGACGCTGCCATAAAGGAGGGAAATCGATTTCGCTGTCTCGTCGTTCCGCGTATGCGCCTGTAAAACAAGTCACATTTCGGCGAGATGCAGTAAACTGCTTGGGAGTGTCGTTCGGATTGCAGTGGTTTGACCCCACGTTGATAGTGTTTTCAAGCTTGTAAAAAAAAAAAAAAATTACTGCGTGAGCCACAAAAATGTGTAAAAAGCCAGCTTTTTCTCATGCTTCTGTTGGGATATAAATAGATCGTTGCGTGTGTCCTGCAACATGCAAAAAGAAAAAAGAAAAAGAAAATGTTAGCAGCTCATTAGTCCACAGGCAGGTTGACCTTACAAACCTCAGAGATAAATGATGCAGGCTCGGTCTTGAAAAACACCCAAGTCTGAAATATTTCCATTATGTTCCTGTCGGGATTTATTGGGCGTCTGTGGTCCTTCGTGGTGGATTGGTTGTGTGTTTATCGCAATTTATGATTTTTTTTTTTTTTTTTGGGGGGGGGGGGCTTTTCCTCGTGTTTTCGTACTATCCCTGTAGGGACTCGCGACGTTGCTCTTGACATTCGTGCACAATCCTGCCAGAAACGTCGACTGAACGATTCCTGCGGACGTCCTGGGATTTTGTAGGCGTACAGGATATGAAAACGTATTCATATTCGGGCTGAATATTTAACCGTGCTCGTCTGGCATTCGTCTTCTGCGATGCAATTAACAAGTAGTTCAAATAACTCAAATGAAAAAAAAAAAAGAAAGAAGGAAAAGTCCGTATTTATACAGGCGATGGCTTGGTATCAGTCGGTGATATCAAACAAGTGTAAACTGCTGTAAATCAACCGGGGATGTAACAACCTACTGAACTTCCACCGAGTAGGCCTGCAGCCTACTACCATCCTAGCAGGGGGGAGAGAGAGAGAGAGGGGGTGGGGGGGTGGTGGGGGGGTCCAAACCAATGATTAAAATGAATGAAGAGCCTGAATGGCTGCTTCAGGGGACGCGCTCTTATGTCAATTCGTATCCCTCCTCATTTTCTTTGTAATATCTGCCACAGGCTTGATGCAGTGTCCCCATAAAACCGGATTAGGAATAACCCAATTCCGGCCCAACTCTGCTGCTGTTTCGGCGATCTAATCGGATGAATAAATCCCATCACAGAGCTTTATAAACCCATCGATTACCGTTTTGAGCTGGGCATGGTCGGAGTTGGTTGACAGTCTAATGCGGGATAACACTGCAGTTACCGCTAATAAAGTGTGGAGCGTGTGAATTAAAACAATCTATGGTGCAGATGTGGTTGACAAAGACTCGAGTGTGTGTGTGTGTGTGTTTTCTGTGATCAAAATGACCGTGGACGCACAGAAGCCGCCGATTGTCTCTTTCCTGGAGAAATAAGGCTTTTGAACCCCCCCCTCCTTTTTTTTAGGCACTTCTTAGGGCACCGGGACACGTTTTCCGGCAGGTTTGGCGGGAGTGAACTGCAGCGGGGGCCGTTGCGGGCTGTGAACCTGCGCTCCGAGCAGCTGTCAATGAATCTAATTGAAAGTTATGAGAGCTTGGTGAGGAGCAGGCAGTAATTCGGTTAGGACTAATATCTTTGGGTTTCTGGCGCGCTGCTAAATTAAATGTCATTATTCACTGTCTCTAATAAAAAATCAAAAAGGAAATGAGATTAGGGTATTTGTGAAGCGCATCATTGAGTGGCCCTTAATGAAGAAATAACTGTCTGAACCAGTGTAGTTCACTTTGCTTAACATACTGGCACGTAATTGGAATTGATCTCGGGCCCGTCTAATATTAGCCTTGATTTATCTGAGGGATTACTCTGCGTCTATGCAAAATCACCTGGGATTTTCATAAACACCTTTTCTACCGTCATTTGCCGTTGTGCAGCTCACAAGTCGCCGCCTACACATTCATGCTCATTTGATGTGTACCCTTATTTAATAATAATATGTTCAGTATTATTATTATTAACAACAACAATAATAATGAGTATCATTATTATGATACGTGATTATAATTTATTTGATCAAATTAAATGTACGCTGCTTAAATCTTATGCGATATATTATGAAAATATCCCTGTAACGTCTCTATATTGTGATATTTGTTTGAAATTATATTTGTAAAATCAATTTTTAAAAGGCAGAGCGATGGATTTTTTTTACATTTTCCAGTCAGCTTGTCACCTCTGCCGCTTGTACCAGTTCACTAGTGGACAGTTTATCGACCGGGCCGCTGTTCTAGTCCCATCGACACGGCGCTCGAACGTGGCTCCACGCGGCTTAAGATGGCCCCGCGCGGCAACCCCGAGTCATCGGCACCATCATCAGTCTGCGCCCCATTTGTGGTCCCGCGACCAGTCGCCAGTTTCGCATCTGTAAATGATAATCACTGCGGAGGTCGAAGGGGAGAGGGAGGGGGGGAGGGGGGCGCGTTATTCAACGAGGCAAATTAGGTTGACGGTGATTAACAATAGGCCGCCGCCTGCAGCTTTCGAGGGCGAAGGCAGCAAACTGGAAGGCGGTTTTTCCTAAAAATGTCTCCGCGAAATATCATCGTACCGGTCTTAAAAATATTCCCACACGCTCTGCGGGGTTGGTGGCACTTTACCCAGAGCTTCATTTATGGCGATTTTTTTTTTTTTTGTCGTGTTTTATTATCTAACACCATCATGTTCCTATAAGAATCCCCTGTGAAGCTCAGTAATAAGTTTACACCGACCTTGTGGTTTTGTTTCATCGCCTATATAATTTCCTGTGGGTTATTTTCCCAACCTGCATAAATCTCATTTATATCCAATAAACGTTTCTTTAGTTTTTTATTACAATAATGTATACTTAATTTTTGTTGCAAACGGCTAAATAAGATTTAATTTTCCTCAGATGTTAGCGATTTTTCCTTTATTGGTTACAAATAAGTGGCCTGTCCAAAAATTGTAATATTATTAAAATAACATCTGATGTAAAATAAAGAAAAGGATAGCAATTACATTTTTGTTTAAAAAAAAAAAACTGGTATTTGTCTAATAGATAATTTACTTTTTCAATTATAGGTTTGGTTTCAGAACAGAAGAGCAAAATGTCGAAAACAAGAAAACCAGATGCATAAAGGTAAATGTCACTTCTTCTAACCTTTTGAATGATCTTATTTATATTTTTCCCTTATCTTTCTTTTTTTTTTTTTTTTTTGCTTTACAATTTCACCTATTGTAACTGCACGTGGAAAATCTGTGACCTCCTCATCTCACATAACAACAACTGTCTGGCTGTCTGACAGACATCTTTCCCTTCACTCCAGGTGTTATTCTGGGCAGTGGCAGTCACCTCGACGCCTGCAGAGTAGCACCCTACGTCAACATGGGTGCCCTTCGGATGCCCTTCCAACAGGTAGGCCATGTTTCTCGTATTAGCAGGGGAGGACAGGGCTTGAGAAATTCGGAAACGTTCAATCGGGGGGAACGTGAGCTCAGGCTGAATTAGATGTAGATAAGGTAAAAAATGCAGGCGAGGTTGCAGTAAAAAAAAGAAAAAAAGAAAAAGAGGATTACTCAGCATCTTGTGATGCTGGGGTGAAGATTGAGGAGTCCGTTAAAAAAGAGATCAAAGTGAGTGCACAGTTTAAGTTGGAGCCTACGTGTGTGTGTGTGTGTACGTGTGTGTGTGTCTCACGGAGTCAAAGTAGGCCTTCTATATTTGTCCATCCACATGAATCTGTAGGCACAGGCCATGTGTAGCTATTAGATGCAAGTGATGAGAGACTGTTTGTGTGTGTGTGTGCGCGTGTGTGTGTGTGTGTTGGCGGGGGAGGGCGCAGCGCGGAGCTCGGTGCACCTTTCACCTCGTGGCTGCGTGGAGAGGGTCGGGCTGTACAGGGAGAGGAGAGGTGGACAGACATTTGATCTGCTGCTATCTGCTTTTGCGTCCCGGCTGCTGTGTTGTCTGCTTGACCCTCGTGAAAAGCAGCGGCCTAATTAAGCCGACAGTGCGGCAGGCGCGAGCACATAAAAGAGATGATGAAAGCGGGGAATGGAGTGGGCTCTGATGGATATTGGCGTTGAGCTGCACTGGCAGGGGAGGAGGCTTGAGGCCTGCATACTGAGTGAGGCTGGCTGTATAAGGCTGAAACAAGTGGTGGGCAGCACGCACAGGCTGCACTGGTTTTACAATGCAGCATATGCATACAAAACAAGGGAATGGCTAGTCCTTTGGTTGGGTAAGGTCGTGACTTGAAATTGCAAGGGCTGAGGGTTCAGACCGGCCCTAAGCCTTCATGTCATGTGACTCCCTCTCATCCTTCTGAAGTATCCACCAACAAGTACAGAAGAACTGCCAAAATCATCCCTTAAAAATAAACGAAAGACTACTCAAGCTGCGAGCGTGTATGTGTGTGACAAACCTACGTGCACATGTTCACGAAGATATAACAGTTAACACACGCCCTTACGCATGGACACGTCAAACCTTCCCCACCTTTTTTTGTCAGGGTCGGATTAGTGTCTGTCGGGCCCCCCCCAACGGAGGTTGCTCCACAGAATCAAGGGTTCAACAAGTTGATGTGCCCGTCAGTGCTTCTGCATTTTTATCAGATGTCACAAGTCTGGCAGTTATCGGTCACAGCTGCAGTTTGTTACCTGATTGTTAGTAAATGAGATATATGGAGCCGCTGTTTGCAGGAGGTTTTGTTTGGATGCCATAGCAGCGCTGCCGAGCAACTGCAAACTTGTGGTTCAATTTAATTTTCCCTTTCATTTAACAACTTCAGCTTAAGTCTTTTTCACTACTTCTCGGCCAATAGGAAAGGGAGCAAAGTAAATTTAGTCAAGTTAAAAACTTTGACTTTATATCTTTCTATTTTGGTTGGAGAAGAAAGCATGAAATACTTTAGTTTTCCCACTTCTTCCTGTGGTGTTTGAAACACATGAGAAATGGCAACAGGCTCAGCTCTCTCCCTCTGAAGTAAGTGGATGCTTAATTTTCACCTACTTCTTATAAAATAATTGCCAAGAATGTGAAAACTGATATTCTATGCTCCTTATGGTTTCTTTTTTTCCCCTTGACTCAGGAATATGTCTGGATAAATATTTATAACTCCAAATATGTGAATGTCTTTTTAGTGCAAAATTGTTTATTTATGCAATTGAATACATAATCAGGATAACAAGACTGCATATTTCCAAGGGTATAACGGAGTCCTCAGTCTGAATTAAACAAATCTGTTCTGGGTCCTAGAAAGACTTTGATTCTAGATGATTAAATTGGATGTGGTGTCTGAGAGCAATGTATGATTCATTAACTTTTAGAATAGCTGACATGAAAAAAGGGCTGGAGCGGGGAGTGCAGCCCTTAACTATTTTCTTAGAAAACACACTGTAAGCAACAGCTTTGAGGGGGGAAAATTTGAGGAGGATTTTAATAGTGTCAGACTGTGTAACCTGAATCCTCAACCCTCTTCACACACACACACACACACACCCACACACACACAGCAAGAATCGCCGACCTGCGACTCAAGGCAAGAAAACACACCGAGGCTCTGGGACTCTGACCCCACCGGGCTGCCCCTCCGCTCGCCTGATGCCCATAATCGCCTCTCACACAAGACTGAGCCTGTGAAAGGGCCGTGACACTCACAGCTAAAACTAAACTAAACAAAAACACTGAGTGAGAATGAAAGAGAGGAACACATACAGAGAGGGGAGAGAGAGAGTGTGTGTGAGAGAGAGAGGGGGAGAACAGTGGAGGAAGAAAATAAAAAGGAGGAGGGAGCGAGAAAATTGTCACAAAACCAGCTGCCAAAACAAACCACTTGTAGAGAACGGTAATTAAATACCAATGAAATCACCTTTTACTTTTCGCCCAACAGGCAGGACTTCTGCGGGGCCAGTGGCTCAGTCCACTCCAGGCACAGATCACATCCCAAGGACCGTACAAACACATGTGGATGTCTGTCTGAGGGGCCGGGCCGGGCCCCGTCAGACCAGAGGACGTTAGAACAAAGCAAACTGGCAGGCAGCAGCAGGGCCAAAAGCAGAGCCCCGCTGGCGCTGGCTGCCGCCATGTTGACAGTGCAGAGGGTTGAGCATGGGGGAAAACAGACTCACACACCACCTCACCGAAGCATTGGAACGGCTCTCACCTTTTACACTCCGCCCCGCCCCGCCCCGCCCCCCTCCCCTCACTAGAAAAATGAAGAAAAAAGAAAACATTAAAAAAGGCCATATTTGTCTCCAACCACTGTGTTCCCTGCTGCTGCCAAGTGCATGAGCTCTAATGGAGGACCGTTCTGGGACAGGCCTCCATCCACACCTGACACAAACGCTAGACAACTGTTTTTAACACTGCCATTCAACACGCCCACAACCCCCCTTACACCTACAAAGTGAAAGCTCTCCATTACGGTTTGATATCCTTCCTCTTATGGACTTGTGCTATGACAAAAAGCAACAACTCCTTTTTTTCCTTGCTGCAGAGGGGAGAGATGCTATTCTGTGTTGCTGGGCATGTGTCGGCGAGATTTTTGGTTGGTATTTGTCCTCACAGCGTGCTCCCTCTGTCTCTGTTTCTTTCTGTTTATTGTGTTGTATCCGGGGTAAAGAAGTGAAGATAGCCTTTGCACTTCAGGTCTTGTATGTGGGTGTTTACAAATGGCACTACAAGCAGATACTACTTTACTAATTAAAGGGGGAGGGGATTTGATATCGTCATGTGATCAGCAAAAAGGACATTATCATGGATAAAGGGTATAAATGCGCTTTTTCTTTTCTTTTTGTAATTCTGAAAATATGAAGAAAGCATCAGTCAAACTGAAATGCAATGGTGTGCAGTTTAAGTGCAATACTGTAAATAGCAAAAAAGTAAAAACAGCTAGCAGTTAATCCTCAACGATAAAGAGACCCAATGATTTTCTGTTGTTTTCCATGCACTGTTGGAGTGTTGAATTTCTTTGCCAATCACACCGGTTTTTTCTACAGCAGTGTATATTTTGTTGAGTTCAAGAAAGGTCACTCAAAACCAGGTGCCATATCCCACCCAACCTCCTATGTACTCAAGTGGTTTTGTATACATCAGGTACAGTTGTCGCTTGTTGAGGAAGACATGAGCACATTTTTGGAAGCTGCGGAAATTAGGGTAAATAAAAAATGAAAAAATTTTCTTCGCTAATCTACTAACACCACAGAAAATCCATTGACTCTTGGATTTTGGAAAATGTTTGTAATAAAAATCAACAAATCAGCATTGTAATCCACACCAAGCAGTTGTTTACAATATGATTAGCTTAATTCTGCATGTTATATGTGACATTTCATCATTAATTTCCACATAATTCAGATTGTATTTTACAAATTCTTCCAGACAAAACACAACATTTGGATTGTTTTGGAATTCAGAGATTATTTTGACAACCTTTTAAACACTGCTGTCAGAGCTGCGATATACATGTAGGTCTGTTTAGGATCGACGTACCTCTAACAGTCTCCAAACAACATTTTCTCTGTTAACAGACCTCCATTTAGAATTGTTTATCTGTGTCTCCATTTTAAATTAAACATATGGGTGTTTTATTTATTATTTTGTCTAAAGGTTTATGAAAGATGAAATAGTTGAACTACAAGTGTACATTTTTACATGGCTTTGCATTTATTTTTGTATGGTTTTTTTTTTTTTTTTAAGTGTTGAATTTGAATTAGGAGGTGTGGCTGTAGTGCATTGTTTGCCTAAAAAAAATGTAGCGTGTCTGAGTTTACAAACATTTCAGGGATGAATTGAATAATCCTCCATGGAATTTGTTGTACCCATTAAAATGATTATCATTTCATATGCAAGCATGCCTAAACATGAATCATCGTACAGTTTGTTTTTCCCCTTTTTGATTCACAAAATATGAATGTACATCTTGTACAAGTAAACTATCAATAAAGTTATAAATATTTGTACTCAAGTTTTAAAATACCTTTACTTGTTGAGCTGCACAAGGAATGTTGAGTTTCATACACAGAGTAAAGAAGGCCGCTGTGCCAACATACATTGTAACTCAGTATACACGAGAACCCCAACAGGACCATAATCCTTGTAAATTACTTGGAAAGACAGAACTAACCACATTTTCAAGATAGTAACAACTATAGTAACAACAGCGAATCCCAATCCCTGTCTTGAGTACTTTTGTGATCTGATGTGGATTCAGGGTCTCTCCGTGCCTCACACCGTGCCATGGCTGAAGCTCAGCAACTGTCTTAACCTGTTGATCGATATCAATATCTGTCTAGAGCCGACGCTCACAGAGACTCCATGTTAGCCAGGCCAGCTCATCACATCCAAGATGAGCCGAGCACCAGCAGAGAAAATTGAGCTGCTATATAATCCAGATGCAACCCGAATCTGGAGCCTCCTGCAGGGCCCAACTCTTTGCATGCATTCGCTGAAGTGACATAGATAGTATTTGTACGGAAAGCGGGGCTGTAACGTCGTCAAATAGAAACAAGATGGCTGTAACCGGAGCGGGAAGCCTGGGAGTGTAGAGGGAAAATAGGAGGCAAGCAAGAGATTTGAAGAGATTTGTGGGATACTGGATATATGACATGTAACCTGCTTTGAGCTCAGTGCTCAAAGAGGATCTTTTCTCCTTGTTCCAGTGGCATTGATTAACTTTGAGCAGATGAAATGAGAAGGTCAAGAGTTGGCGTATGTTCATCAGTATCTAAATTTGAATTCAAGCACCCCACCGCCACACACACACACACACACACACACACATACGCACGCGTGCACAAACACACTTGTACGCTCCTTCCACTTGTTCTAGCCACGCATACTAAATTTTGCAAATCTAAAATGGTTGGCCTCTTTTTTTTTTTTTCAAGTGTATTAGCTTCCTCTGGGAGCTTAATTCCAGATGTGTGTACATAGAGTAATTACACCATGTGGTATAGTGGCCTATTGTCTGAACCCCATACAGGAATTAGCCCAAATGGCGTCCTGTTGAGTGCAGTACCCCCTAGAAGGTCGCCGCGCGTTTAATTTGTACCTCTTTGCTCATACATCAAGATTGAGTGATATAGTCGCAGACTGATGGCTCCGTATTTACCCAGTGACCCCTCCGGCTGGGGCCTGCTGGGCCAGGTCTGGAAATAACAGCATCCTTTTATGTGTACTAATAATTAGCAAGGCACACACAGCCATCCATCAACCACCAATGAGCCATGGCTGCTTTGTCAACATGTTCAAGCACATAAAGCTATTTATGTTGGCAACAAGTAACAAATTCACAATAATATATTAATAGAGTGGAGAGGAGTGTGTGCGTGTGTGTGTGTGTGTGTGTGTGAGAGAGAGAGAGAGAGTGTGTGAAATTTAGTGGATGGCTGGGCTTACTATTAAATTTACATCTGGGTTTATTGTTGATGAGCTTTTGCTCTTTCTCCTGTCTGAATGTATTTGTTGTTTTTAGTAAAGAATCAAGACACATTCATCTCTGCCCCTTTTTATAATAATATAATTCCCTAAAACATTTACTACAACACAATTGATCTGACATGTCCTACACTATAGGATGGACTGCAAAGAGCACTTTCATTAAAGGGTTAAGCAACAGTTCTGATCTTCAGAAAATGCAGCATATCAAATTTTTCTTTTCGTATTTTGTTGTGCACTCCTCGGTCTGTCTGGTTTTACAAGCACTGGCTGCAAAACATGCGAGTCCCAGAAGTCTGAGCCTCGGTGCTACGCCGCGCTAGCTTATCGGAGGTCAAGTGCTCAGGGGTCACGTGAAAATAGTTTTTATCACATTTCATTCTCATAATCCTCTTTGAAATGTCACACACAACTATGATCAGACGGAATGTGAGCTGTCGTGGCCTTAACATAAAGCTGGTGGTGGGGTGAAATGACAGAGCTTATAGGCCTGAGGAGACAGTGAGTGTTTAGCAGAAAGACGCGAAGTTAGAGCTTTTTTCAGGCTGTATCACAATAACTCGAGGAGCTACTTGCAACAACTCTGAAAATTACAGTCTGTTTGGTTTAGCCGAGAGTTTTTCTGTGAACCAACTTTGTGGTTCTTAAATCCCAAGTAAATCCTGTTCCGGCAGTTTCAGCTGTAGCTTGAAGTGAAGCCACCCAGAGAAACCTCAGCTGAAAACAATCGAGCTGAAGTGCTGAAGTCACTACGGCCGGCAATGGATCAAAGGCCGTCTTTCATCCCGGTTTGTTTGGGCTAGACTTGGGTTTGCTTTGTTGGCTAATGCTCATAAATGTATCTGGAGTCATCAACAGTGCAAAACTATATTAAAACTAACATTTTAAGTCTGGGTCAACACTTTGTCTTTTTTTGGGGTGGAGGTGGAAAGTGTCAAGAATTTAAACTTGGAAAATTGAGGAAAGAAAAAAAAAAAAGTAGCGGAGCATTAAGTTCACATTCCGTTCAGCCGTTTATGTTACACTCATTAGCAGTTTATTTTCAGTTCAAGCTTTTAGCTTGTGTTGTAATCAAAGTGAGTTATCTAATAAAAACACAATATTTTCTGTCCTATTGCAGTGTAATGTCCCATCAATTTGGAGTCATTACTAAAAGTATCAGCTCCATCTGTAAATACTGAAAACTTTCTCTCAGAATAAATAATAAAATGTGATTTTTAAGAAGTATTTAAGTTATAGCTTGAACTTGCCTAGGCCATGTTCAGCCGCTGCCTTTTATCAACCACCATCACAGTCATTTATTGCATGCACACATTGTGATTTATTTTAGTTTTACACTAACTGTTGTAACTTAAAAGACAGATGTAGTAAAAGATATGGAATATCTGCATGGTGGCTGTGTTGGACTTGTTTTGGTTTGTGCTTCAGTCCTCTGGTTAGCTCTGGTTAGAGAGGGTTTCTCTGTGGCGGAGTGTCGTTGCAGCTCCATCCAGTGGGCTCAGAGTATTTCTGACCAGAGCATTTTTCTTGCTCACTTCTCTCTCTCTGCTGGAGGGATCCGTTCACGAGATTAAAGACGTGTCACATGGCAGCCAAGTCAAAGTTTATTTCCAATTTAATCGCTGTGCAAATAATCAGACAGGTTCATTTAAACTATTCCCTTCAACAATAGATTTATTTAAGTTGTCTTTTGTAGTTTTTTTCTCTGTTGAAGTTATGATTACACCATTACAAATGCACTTATCTGTTAATCTCTTTATTTGACTAAACAGCTGAATAGCTACTTTCAATTTTAAAATGGAACCAGATCCCTCGCGAAGAGATATTCAGATGACTAGGTTTATTCCATACTGTAAGTCAAAAGAGAACAAACTTTCTGTTCCATGAATGATGAAAACGGATATTTTTTTTGCGATTAATATGAAATGAATCTAATTTTGATGTACACAGTTGTAGTTCAAATGGAGATAACTTTATTGTGTGAGTCGTGGTAGACCACTTTCAAAAAGTGTGATGAAAGAGTGTGAAGAGTTTTTGCTCTTGTTTTCACTGACAGTTATTCGTGTTCATAAACACTCTTTGAACTGCCCACAGTCACTGAGAACATATGAAATCTATTGTCAAGTGACTTTTCCCTCAAAATAAAGTTGCCTCATTTTGAAGGAAAAAAAAAAAGCGTCCTTGAAGAATAATGCATCATTGTTTTTCTCCCTCTTTTTTCCTTCTGTTTTTCTGAACTGCAACATAGTGGGTTTAGTGCAAATAAACATTCAGCAGTGGTTTAAAACCATAATACATTTTGAAATGTCCTCCATTGAAGTGCCGAGTAACAAACACTTCACTTAGAGCTGTTCTCAAAAATATGTTTCTTAAAATGTCACATCTCTTTCCTGGAGTCTTCTTCAAAGCTTTTTCTTAATTACACAACTTCAAACCAATATTTAGACAACAAATTCAGCCTGAGAAAATAATCATTGCATATTTATATGATCAATAATCCCAACCAAACAGCAGTTTTATTTCCAGCCGGGCTGCCTGTTTATCTGAGCTGCACTTCATTGTAGACAACACAATTCATTCTGCCATACAGAGAACACAGTTGACATCGTTTGCCTTGTGAGTGCAGACATCTTAGGTTATGTACTCATTTACGAGAAATTAATCTGAATGGGAAAGCAAATATGATTAAGTTGAGAAATTGAAACCGATGTCAACAGTAAAGGTTTGCGAGCCATCCCAACAGACCATCAGAGTAAATTCCAAGACTATTTGCTTTAGTTAGCCCAGATTGCCAGGATGACTCCAATTCACATTCTTCGTCATCGTGCATGTTCGTCAAGGGGTACAGTTGAGAAGCGGGTGGTCCACGGTGACGTTTTAACGGCATTTGTCACAGTGAGTGAATCGTGATAGGTGGTGAAGTCAGCCGTTAAACACTGTCAGCGATAGAAAATCAAAAGAGGAGCAAAACGGAGCTCCATCGTGACAATATCATGTAGGATTCCTCATAAAAAACTGGAAGTATTTCACTAATGTGGTGCCAAACTTTGTGTGACTTTATGGAGAATAACTTTCCACATCCTTATGTTGCAGCTTGCTATCACAATCAGTCACCCAAAGTGGTTTATGCTCATCTGATCTGAGGCGACGCAAAGGTCGTCGAAATGAGTTCTCCTTTTCAACACGCTGCTTGGAGATCTGTCAGAAGCTTTTTGTTTTGATGTTGCGCAGCAAAACATCTGTTTGACAGAGAATTAGCTCTGATACATTTCCAGAGCCATGGAAAGCATCTTTGCACCTTGTTAAAAGATTTCACTACTGGCATGGAGGCCATCTTGGGCTGTAAGTGTGAGGATATTTTGTATGATGGGACAAAACGAATAACACCACTCGTACTTTGATTCAGATCCATGTATTCTGAATCATTTTGGCCACATTTGCTCGTGCTCCAAGCATTATTATTTATATGGCCTGTCTTATGAACCATCAAAAACAGTTTTGGGGATTACTCCTGCCACTAATGTTGTTTTAAAACATGGTTTTGTATATTTTTTCAGCTTTGTGTGATTATTTGAACAATTGCACTACTTTCATTGTTATGCTCCTCTCTTCGCGTAATTAAAGTTTTTGATATACACAGCAACCGTCTCATTTCATGTCATCCAACCCTGTCTCCTGGAAATTATGTTTATCTACTACTAGTTTGCAACAGTAAATACATATTGCGGGAAACGTAATGCCGTCCAGATTAAATTTTTATCATCATAAAGAGGAAATGTTAATTAAGTTGAAGTGAAGGTTAGGGAAAGATGGTTTAATACAGAAAAAGTATGTAGGAACTTGAAGCATGAAACAGAGCTGGTTTAATTTTAATATTTAGCTAGTGCCATAATCTTTTCCTGCCCTTAACCAACGTGTTTTTTTTTTCCTAAACCTAACCACACGCAAGACTTAGGATGTGAACCCAGGTCTCTGGTGTCAAAGTGCTTTGTATGTCCGCTGTCCACCTTGACTACCACCCTACAAGACGTAGTGCGCCATTCACTTGGAAGAACATTGACTGTGAACATAATCCAGCCGGAAAATACATTTGTCGCCACAGTTTAATTGGGAAAAAAAATTAGTATATAATAAATAATAATAATAATAATAATAATATAAAAGTGATTTCTTGGAGACAGGCAGGGTTTTCTCATCTCATCTCATCTCATCTCATCTCATGCTGCAAGCCATCCCACAACATAGCTCCTCTCAGTGAACAGATAAAAAGACAAACCTGTGCTGCTCGATGTCCTACGTGGCTGAGAGGACATTTTAGAAGAAGGAGCCTTACAGATTCAGGGCAATCAGACAGAGGGTGCACGTTAATGAAAAAGTAAACAACCCACCGCTGCAATTTGTGCTGGAAACCATGTTTGGTTGCAATTGCTGCGTCTCTGTACTCTGCTCCGTTCAACCTGCGAACAAGGAACACTTCGGGGAAAATAATTATCTGTCATTTCCAGTCTGAGGGTCAAACGCATTAAGATGCAAATGAAAACAACTTCTCGCTTAGGGGTCTTGTTAATAAAATGTAAAAATGCAAATATGGCGCAGAAAACATTTTTACTGTGATCAAGCCTACCTGATCACTTGGAGCCTGTTTTCGGCAACTAACTGGCAATTTTGTGCCAAGGTTTGTCTTCTCAGACTGCTAGGTCATCATATCACCAAAAGAGGGTTTTGTGTAGCTTGTCGAATGAAACTGACTCAACTATGAGCTGAGATAAAAATGAAATGGTAAAAAGACATGAGTGAAACAAAATTTCCCCTTTGCTTTCATTCCACCAAGAAGGGAAAATAAAGCACAAGTCCTCTGCTGCAAATCTGCAAAGAGGTTTAAGTGTGGATGGACAGTTTAAGCTTTTGAGTCTCTAGTCTAAACCCATACTGTCCAAGGCCAAAAGGTCAGACCTGACTGAATGAATTCAGATTTTTGTCCTTAGGGAACATTTTGGTTGTAGGAAATGCGATTTACATAAAATATGGTCAGCAGCTCTCTTGTGTGCAGTAATGAAAAATCACTGAAGCTTCCAGGACTGCACATCACCCTGATTTGGATTGGTACTCATATCTGAAACTGCGGCTAATACCTGGAAAAAACTCTGTTGTTAATACTAAAATAAATGCCTTTCCAGCAACTGTGTCTTTGACAGAAATTGCTGAAATTTGAGAAAAACTATGACAATAATTTTCAGTTAAACTTTAAACACTCAAAGGTAGACAAATATTGTCTGTGAAGGGGGCCTCGGTGACAGAATCAACTGTATCGCCTTATAAAGTGTGACCTTGTGAGTTAATGGCGACGACTGAACCATTCTTCCTAATGTTTAACTAACGTTCAGCCGCACTGCCACTCAACTCTGCACCTCGCGGTTAACTCACTTTTTTGAAGAAGCAAGCTCCTCGCCAGCGTTATTGATCGTTTCTTTGGGAACACAATTCCCCCAGTATTTCAAAAATAATACGACAGTATTGAATTAGTACAATTTAACCGGCCATTAATGACTAAAAGAGTATAAAATTATGTACTCCAAATTAAACATGTTGGGATTGTATGGAGCCACCAAATCACAGGTGGAAGACTCACTTGCCAAAATTATGGCAAACTCTCTGTATAGCAAAATAATGAAACTTTACTTTACTGCTGTTCTGCCTTCTGTTAAGATGCAGAATGAAGTGAGGGTAGGAGCCACTGTAGGGCTGTGAAAAACTAAAATGCTTTCTGGAGATAAAACGCTCAATCACGAATAACTACAAAGATCCACATTTATTTGGTTTTTCAGAACTGACATATTGATCCTACCAGCTGGTAGTTGATCCTGGTGGGGAATATAAACCCCTATACAACTAAGTAACTGCAGTCTTTGAGTGGCAAAATGCACCTTCATGAATCGTGGCACACACAAAGGCCATCTTCTTGATGTAGGTATTTCATGCTCTTTTATTTTTTACAATAAATTTCATGAGGGGAGAATGAATCAAAATCTAACTTTGGGATGAGAAAAGGCCCTCTCCTGTTTTCCCAAACATTTTAGAGTTCCCTCCCTTCATTCAAAAGAAAAAAACACATAATCCACCCCCTTGCTGACTCTCCTCACCCTTATAATTTTCTTATACAGTCCCAAAATTAATCAGTCTGGAAAAATTAAACATTTTATTTGATGCCAAAAGAGTCAGCGCTGTTTTTTAAATTTAGTTTTTTTTTTGTCACTTCAGTTGTGATTCATCGCGATCAACAACCAAATGAGGGCAAGTAATGCAACTGGTGAAATAAGCCATCACAATGTGTAGCAAATTAATCAGGCTTAGCCCGGGGCACGCTTTGGAAAAATGATCTCATTTGGCCAGACGGGTCGGGGCTCCTCTCTAATCATATCACAGTGCAACACAACGACTCCTCATCTTCGTTGCGGTCATTACGAAAATAAAAACAGCAACTTCACTGTCAAATTCTAAACAGGTACAAGCACTGCTTCTTAGATAGAACTGCTGCTTCAGTGTTTGTCTGACAAGCAATCACATTTTCAATGATTGTGAATTATGCAAATCCTCCCTCTAATAAAAAACAGATGGATAGTGGAATTAACTTGGACGGTTTGTGCTCAGATAACGATTTTTGCATATCAAGACATACTGAGATGTGTATTCACGAAACTGACAGTACAACACTAGGATCATACTGATTGAAACGTAAGGAACAAAATGATTGATCATTGATCTATGAGATGATCTTTGGTTTCATATGCACGTTGGGATGATCTTACGTAATTAAAAGTTAAATACTAATGAACAGTTTTGAAATTAAAAATAAATAAATGTAAATTTAAGTTCAACAGTACTGTGCAAGTATATCAGACCCCATGTGCACCACACAATCCTACATGACTTTGTAACCTCACAGATGAATCTGAGCCTTTAGCTCGGTGCTATCGTCTTATGTTTAGTCTACTACTGAGCGCGGCACATGTGGCAATATTAGACAAATATGAATATGAATGGGACAAAATGCGTTCAAGAAAACTATAACAATCCCCCTGAGAGCCCCCTGAGTTCATCACCAGCCATGTAAAATAACTTTATGCCATATACACACACATCTGACCTCTCAACCTGCAAGGATTTTTACTGGCAAAGAGAACTGCCTTCAGGGAGAGCACCCAGACTTCCAGCACATACTTACTGCACAATGGGCTACTTATTGTTCTCCCTGAAGGTGAAAAATAGGAGAAGATTTCATATGTTGGAGGCAAGTGGGTCTATAAATTGCCTGAGGGAAAGCTAGCTTTCCTGATTGCTACTCATCTCACTGTTTCCCAAATGTTTTATGCTCCTCTGACTGCTAATCAATAGCTACACATGCAGCCTCTCAGCCGGCGCTGGTCTTTTATAGTACGCCCAAGGAGCGGTTGTCAGTCAATGGCAGCCTTATAAATAGACTGAGGCCACATGTGGACAGATGGATGCTTTTCCTGTCCATTGTGAAATGCAACAGTCCAAATATTCAGCTTTTATTCTCACAAGAGGCTATTGTATTGTGGATATTGTAGAATTGCGCTATGTAAGACTGTCTGAATCAAACCTTTTTTATAATAAGTTGCCCTTACAGAGGCTATAAGTAGTGACTGATGGCTTTGTTAATGAAACGTTAATATGATCATAATAGATGGATTTTGGTTGATTGGATTCTTTGCAGCCATTTTCCACAAGGTATACGGTCATATGGTCTATTGGACAGGGTCCTCCTGAAGCACTAAACGTGACTATTGTTAAGACAGGTATGAAAAATTGTGAACCTGTCCTTTAATTACTTATGTAAAATATTTCTTCATTCGTGCTTATAAATGATCAATAACAAATTTGAAAATTAATTTGAAACGACATTTTTAAACCCTGTATAAATTGCATCTTATTAGAAAGCCGTACTAATAAATCAATTATTCTAATGGCATGTAACCATTGCAGTGAAAAACATAAACCCACATTTGCCTGATCTGAAAAAAAAAACATATTCTCTTGGTGTTTACAGGCATTTGTATGGACACCCTCAATTTCAGACAGTGCAGTGATGATTATCAACCTGTGAAAGATACATCAGTGAATCCAGCAAGGCTGCTGTTTGCTTTGAAGAGAACAGAGTACCTAATTACCCTTATTTACAGGACGCTTCTGAGTAAAACATCATATTATCTCGCTGTGACAGATTCACTTGCCTAATAAATATGATCATTAGGACTTTCACTTCTCCAGCTATGCCTCATGGATATTACTGCTTTCTGCTGGCAATCAGATACGCACAAAAATACATCTTTGAAGTAAAGGGCAGAGAACCCTATCGAGAGTTATTATGGATGTGTCGGAGGAATTTATAGAGTGTTATTGACGCCTGCAAACCCAGAGGGATGACACACACACACACACACACACAAACACACACACACACACACACACACACACACACACACACACACACACACACACACACACACACACACATAAACACACTAACAAAAATGAATGTACTGTTATCATCGTCTTTAGAAAGAACTAAGGGTGTTTTATTTTTGCCTGGCTGAGCTTGATAACTCTCTCTGTCTGCACAGCAAATAAACGTCGCAGGTACATAATGTGGGGCAGGCTGATGAAAAAGAATGGGCCCTGTTAAGTAACTGTACTGTCTGTCCCTACAGGCACGCTTATGCTATATTGATGAGCAAATTAACAGGGTTGGATTTGACTAGAGAGGCTTCTATTAGATGAAGCCATGAAAGATGAATTCAAATGTGATTTGAATAGCACAACCCACAGCAGATGACTTTCATTGGGAGGCAGGAAATTGGCTTGTGCTAAATTGAGTTGTGCTTGTTATGATGAATGCTCGGCAGCATATCAGTTTGGATTGACTTTATCATCACACCCGGACTATACACGGAAACTCAGAGGAAATATATATAACCCCTCCGTAGAAACAAACACTTATCTAATGTGTGTATGCTGTCAAACGCGTGTTTGTCCGTAATCCTGCTTTCACTGCTCTGTGTGAACCTGTGTAGTTTGGATGCTAAACTTGATAAACTCTTCCTCCTCTCTCTGCTGTTATTCTGAGACCCAATTAGACATACATATCCCACACAAAGCTGCGTTTGGAGGCCAGAGTGCGTCTGTTTGTCCAAAGGGAAGAGGCGTGGGAGAAACACATAGTACCCGCCAACATGCTGCACTGGGCACGGTGCATATCAATACAAGCAGTAACTAATAACACTGGCTGCAGGTATGTCTCCCAACATCAGAGGGAGATGAGTGCAAAGGTTGTTTCATCTTTTATAGATCCTGTTTGAAACCAGCAATTGCCTCAAAGAAAGACTGAGTGATGAACCAAAGAGCAAGAACCAAAGTCACAGTGTGTGTGCATTTGTTCATGTATTTATGTGTGTATAAATCATGCATGTGTACATTTTGTGTGTATACTGTGCCCCAGCGGTGCAACTGGGCTGTTTGCAACAATCATGCCTCGTCTTTGAAATTGTTTATGTGGGCCAAGATCCCTACGGTTGGATAAGCACGGGGCTGTAGAGTTCCCTGCGGAGGTCAGCCTTGCTGAAGGCCCCCCCCCCTCCATCATTTGCGATTGCCCTATGTGATAGCACCCAGCAGGCCTGAGAACACAGGCCTAATGTTCTGGATGGATGGTGTCATGAAAGAAGACAATTATCAGGCAGTGAGCGAGGTCTCCCAGGGTTATGGTTTTAGTCAGATTATTTATTTTATGTAGTTTTTGAAGCAGGAGCTTTAAAGTTTAACAGCCGTAGGGTTCCTTTGCGTTTTTTTTTTGTTTTTAAAAAAAAAAATTCCTGGCTGTGTGTATTTGTGCGAGGTTGTATTGCTGGGAATAGGGTTTTTGATGATCTAATTGGCTATTATTGGATGTTTTCAGGCAATAACATTGTGCTTTTTTTGGTTTTGTTTTAAGGTGTAGTATGTGTGATATTGAATCGACTTCACGCAAGCCCTTTCTACACCCTTCAGCATGTTGGCCACAGCAGCTGCTGCATACATACACTTGAGAAATATAGATGGATAGATAGAGTTAGAAAGAGGGGGATATGCTGCCCAGAATTACAACTTTTGTTCACAAGAAAAGGGTATGTCTTTCTCATAGTGGATTCTGTACAATTTCATTCGATACCAAAACGTCCAAATGACAAAAAATATCATCCAGATGTGTGTAAACATGCATTTGTAATACTGTGTGGAAGTAAGAAGGAGACAGAGATTGAATCGAGGTGGAGAGCAGATACTGTAGATGTCGGAGATGTAATTAGAAAGTTTCTAGATAAAGGCTGAGTACTTTGTAGTTGTAAATCCCCCGACAGCTTTGCTTTGTTTGGACTGCCAAACAAGATGATTAAAGGAACAGTTAGAGAATTTTAGAAATATGCGTGTGTGTGTCTGGGATCAGGTTGCTCTTAATGGCCCCTCTTAGAACATATCAATTTTTATGATGGTAAGTCGGTGTGGTTCTGGTTAGGCTTTGGAACAGGGTAAGAATCTTTTCCAGTCAGGTTCTTTACGGGTAAGACGCTACAAATCAGTCCACATCAAGGCTGACCAAGAGTAGATTTCTGTGAAGAAGCCAAAGAATCCCGAGCACTGCCATACTATATGATAATAGTGAGAGGCATCAATTGTGGTTTTTACTTTTGACCTTTGGTTTCGTCACAGTTAAAGATTTTGATCCTATGGGCTTGTCATAATTGTTGATTGATTGATTATAACTAATTGATCACTACAATTATGGAATACCACCGTTCATGTTAGACAAAGAGCTGTGAATTAAATAAAATGTTGAATGTTGGTCCATCCAAGAATATCAGATTTTTCTTTCTGTGTCCTATTCTGTGGTATCAGATAGCGAACAAAGCCTTTTGTAACAAAGTGTTGTTTCTGCAGGGTATCTGTGCCTTGTGTGTTTTTCATACAGAGAGAATGAACAAGCTTGGACTGTGTGTTTGTACACGCCTTGTGGCGTGCTTCAGGCCGTGAGCTAAACTGCCGGGTGCCATAGAATAGCACAATCTGCATGAGGTTGTTTAAATGACACTAATCGCAGTGTTGTATCTCTCATAATTACATATGCTCAACAATATTTATTGATTAGGCTAAATATCTGAAGATAAGATTGCCACATTATTTCATCGGAGATTCATAGGTTGGTTCGTAAAGAACCTTCAGTAGTGCCATATTAGAGCAGCGCCTTATGCATGGCCAACAATTCTACTTCCTGTGCAATCAGCCTCACTACTTTCCCAGAGAGCGGCCCCACGTCTCCTGCAATTACATCCTCCCTCTGTGATCTGTACTTCCACCCAAATGAGACCAGCCTGAGTAATTTGCGTGAAGATTCGCTAAATTAAGAAATATAATGGGTGAGAATCCGGCCTGTTCTCCTCGTTATTGAATACAGCGGTGCCAAAAGCGATGCTCTCTTTGTACCCTATTGTATCTTGTGGGTAATCACATTCACAATTCCCAACCCTGTGAGCCCAAGCCTGTCCCAAATGGAAAACAAAGGCAGTCATGACAATCTGTAATATTAATCTGATTGGGTTAACAGTGTCTCAGGGCTCTTCCACCCTGACTTCTCAACTACCTGTGGCTGTGTTTTAATCTGATTGCACCAATAGCATATTCAAATTCAAGACCTTGCCACCTTCCCCCACTGTTACACATAACTTCTAATAGAACATCCTGTATTTCACATGAACACTCACAAATTTGTAAATAATTACTATCACATGGGGGGAAAATAATAGGTGGCCCCAATTCAAATTCACTAGCTCGAGGCAGTGTGGTAATCATGGAGGAGAGCAGGACTTGGAGAATAGTGGATATGGAGGGGGATGAGGGGGTTAGGAGAGAGAGGAAGGTAATCACATGGTATAACGACCACAGAGTCTGACAGGTTGATAAGACAAAAGAGTACAGAGTGAATAATGTGCAACTTTGTACGTTGTACTTGCGACTCTATGTGCAACATCATTTGTGGGTAACAAATGTGTGTTCTTGCTTTAAAACGCCTGTTACCCATAGTTAAAACGAACTTGGCACTATTTAATGGATTCATTGTTCATTTATGGATGGCTCCTTACAAATGGCCGGGTATATTTCTTTGGCTACAGGCCTGTATTGGTTACTTAAAAGCAAACAACACACACATTCTGAGAAGTTGGTGATGGATTGGATGTGTTATCTGCCTATTAGCACAACAGCCCATTATCAATGTGCCCAGGTTACCGCGCTAGCAGTAAAGCAATAACGACAACCTGATTCTAGCCACCACTGAGTAGGAGTTCAGTGGCTGCCTGTGTCCCATCACTTTCAAATGAGCACCACAAATCACTTCAGCGGGATGCCTGCGCCGGTAGTGTGGCCATCAGCATATGAAAATATGTATAGGAGACCATCCAATTTACTGTCAGGAGATAGAGGGAAGAAACCCACAGTGTGCTGAGTGATTGTTAGAAACGTGGTTTCTGTGTACACATACAGATTGTGGCTGTATGACTCTGTATGTGCATGTCTAGTTCTGCGGTTGTCATTAACAGCCAAAGTACATGCGATTGCATATATTCTATGCAAACACCATTTTTAAAATCAGCAGGGAAACTGTCAGCATTTGTTAAATTAACAAGCAAATCAATCTCTCTCTGGGAAAAATCACAGTATAACAAGGCAACCAGGGGGAGAAGTTGGGCTTGTTCAGCGTCTGTGTTCATCTACGATTCGTTTTTATGTGTGTTTATATGTCTGTGGAAACATGCCTTTATGCTTGTGATCATGCGTGCGTTTGTCTGTGTGTGTGTGTGTGTGCGTGTGAGCGCGCAGCTCATATTTTGTACAAACCAGTCCAATTGTCACAAGGGTGTTTTGTGTGCACTTTGTTCTCCACACTGATCCTGTCCCTGGCAGAAAATAATTACAGCCTGTTTGTGAGCCACTGCGACGGTGGAAGGACAACACAGAAACCAGCCTCATTTTACTGCTTCAGAGGATGTCACATCGCCCAGGAAGAGAGGAGGAGTGGGGGAGACAATAGCAGGAGAGAGATGAGACCATTAGATGAGAATGCTAATTACTCTACTTCATATTGTATGTCTGTCAAACCACCCACTTCTCATAATAAATCTAAATGTTCAGTGCTTAATACACACTTCACATGTGGGCACACAGAGCTACATTATATCTCATAGTTTCTTGTTCCAACCAGCTGGAATAATATGGTTTGTCCAAACTAATGAAAAAAAGAAATGAGGGGCTCATTTTTGGTAGACAAAACAGCAGAAAAAAAAAGTGGTAATAGCGAGCAAAGCACTCACTGATTTCAAGATAAATCAGACAACACAGCGGTGGAGACAATGCTGCCTCTTTTATAAGGATTTACGACACACTTGCTCACGCACCCACACCCACAGACAGTGTCGATCCCCCACTTGATCACTCAACACAAGGATTTACATACTGTACACTCAGACATTCATACACACTCATTAGGAGAGGGGGCTCGCGCATGGTATATGCTAGATGATGGTAGATTATACCCACCTCCTTGACAAGAGATCTAAGAGAGATCCCTGTGTAAGAGAAAACAGCGTTGAAGGCTCCTAATATCTTTGATAGCATCGTTATGGTAATGATCAGGCGTAATGTAAAATTCATGAAGTGTACCTAGCATTTGAGGATTGCCAATACTTGTTCTGCTGGCAAGAGGGAGGATACAGAAAACATGTTACAGAAGTCGTGCATGCAGATGTTGTTATGCTTTGCCCTAATTGTTTTTTGACAGTTAAGTGCAGCTAAATGACTTTCATGTGTTGGCATGTATACACGGGGAGGGAATTGCTTCTTACCTTTGCTTTCAGCTGTTTGGCAGTGTGCTTGTTGGAACAAAACATTGCCCTCCTAATTATTCCAACCATTAGACCTATTAATTTGCCCAGTCAAACAATCCAGACAGACATTGTATAAAAATACCAACAATATAAATATTGTGATTTCCCAGTGAACATCCAAGCCTAGCCAAACAGAAGAAAATGCAAAACAATCTGAAGGGGTCTGCAGTGGAAACCTGGCCCACTCTGTCACTTCAAAAAGTCTCAGCATCAACCTGTCCATCATTGACAGTTATGGGTTTGGACTCTCTCTCACTCTGATAGTCTGTTTATGCATGTATGTGTGTGTTTGTGAATGTGTGTGTGCACGTGTGTGTCTAAGATCTCTGAGGAGTGTCTCTCAAACAAATTTCCATTGAGCACTCATCAGTAGGAGGTCCAGGTCCATTGGAGATGGCGTAGTCACTCTGAAATCACACAGCTAACCAGGACTGTCAGCCAATCAGGATGTTTTTGATTTTTCATGAAATTCACACTCAGTTCAGATTAACCTGGACTCCGACACAGGCATCAGAATGGAGTGTGATTAGATGGCTGTGGATGTTCACATCTGGGGAACAATTAGCCCGGATTCACAGCCGAGCTGGAGTGAGCAAAAGTGACAGTATTGTCAGATTTGACAAGTGACTTGAGTTGTTCCAAATTTAGAGCCATTGAAGTTACATGAGGGTGAAATCAGGTCAAAGAAATGCACAGTGAAAAAGGGTCACTTTGTCTTGGGAACCACTGTCACCTCACAAGATTGTGTAAAAGAACTGTAATAAATGTAAATGTGAAATTTGTTCTCATTTGGACACTGCAGACATTAAAGAAGCAGGATTTAGAATCGAGGGAATATAATACTCATAATTTCGCCTTCATTAGTGTGTAATCACCTGAAACTAAGAATTATTGTGTTTTCATTGGCTTAGAGTGAGCCCTTCATATCTACATAGGGAGCGGGTCCTCTCCCAGAGAGCTCGCCATGTTGCACCGCCATGTTTCAACAGTAGCCCCGAACGGACAAACCGAACACTGGCTCCAGAGAGGGCCTTCGCGTTTTTATGTTACCTGAAGGCCACTGTAGGTTCTCCTACACGCTTGGAAAGGGAGGGGTGAGGGGAGAGACATTCAGTCGGTTGCAATCTGCAACCTCGCCGCCAGGTGCTACTAAATCCTACACACTGGGCCTTTGCAGAAAACTCCTGCTGACTGCGGAGCTTGGTCTGAATTTTGAAAATACATAATTCAGGGAATCAAGAGAGTGATGCTTACCACACAGTGTCCAGTTGGTGTGACCCCTATACAAGTTAGAGCTTTTGATCAACTAGAAGGAAAGTTCCCTCCGTTCAAGCCAACATTTGCTGTATTTCTGGACGCAGCTGGATTCAGTCTGGGCTTCATGTCAGTAGCTCACTCGTTGGTTTTATTAGGAGCACTGTACAGTACATGAGACATTTGCAAACCCCCTTTATCTAGAAGGGGCCTGGACCACAGGAAACACACCCAGACCCAGGAGGCCTGAATAATCTTGGGTAAGTCCTTAAGGATGCCTACCAAGCAGCTGTAGATGGTGTGTGATATTCGAGTGAATCCCGTAGACTCGGTGGTTTCTTTAACCAACTTTGTAATCCACTGATTAGTGGGAAGGAAGGACTAATGAGGACAGACAATCATATCTCCTCCATATACACATACTCCTTTTCTTCTGGTTTCAATTCATTAATGAATTGGGATCAGCGTATGTTTTGCTAAGGTTGAAAATTTTTTGCCAGGACACATAAATTATTGGGTCCACATGAACAAATTCAAATGTGCGTGCGTCCACATCTGTCTTTGTATTAACCTCATATGAAGTTTCAGTGGATCTAAAATTTGCTTTGCGTTCAGTCTAGACACATCTTTAGAAGGTTTTGATAGTGATCACAGAACTACAGTTAAAATATGTGACTATTATTTTGGCACCATGTGCACTGTTACCTACCGGGTAAAGTGTCCAACAGAAATTATATTGTTTCTGTTGTTTTCACTGATTTAATGGCTACTCTTTTGAAGACTGACTGCTTGTTATCAAAGCTGTTGTCTGAAAATAAAAGGAAATCATTTCCCCGCAGAAGACGGACACTGGTGAATTGCCAATGATAAAATGACAAGGATGTCTGTCAATTGGATGTTTGATGCAAGCTCAGACTGAATGAGAAGCCGTGAGCAGTGGAAAGCAAACACTCTTTGAAATACCTTATTTCATGACATGTTGTATTCATTGGTGGATGTGAGGTAGTGAATTAATGAAAGATGAAAAAGTGTCAGTACTTTTATTGAAAACATATCCAAAAACAATAAGAAATTAACATATGTGACTCCTAAACCCTATTTCCGTCCACCTAATCTTTGTCAGCAGAACTTGCTCTAAGAGGGAAAGAGTAGAATTAAGGCTGCTATAATCAAGATGTTTCTATTAACAATGGAGGAAATGACTGCATGTAATGTGAAAGGGGTCGCTTGAGGGACAAACCAATGAATTGAGTGACAAATCCACAGATTTGACACAAATCCACATATTTGTCACTCAATTCATTAGTTTGTTATTAGGGAAAAAGCTTTAATAAACCCTCTATACACTACCTGCTCAGCACCGAACCACAGACACAGTTAAGAGACTAGCTGGTGGAGAGTCAGATGTTTTTCTCAGGAGATGGTGGAGACCAAAAACAGAGCTAAAAGGAAAAATCACATATTACGAGGCTTTGTGAACTTTTTGTCTTGCTTACCGTAGGTGAGTTTGTTATCAATCCTCTAATATAACTCTCAGCTAGAAATCAAATAAGCTTATTTCCCAAAATGCCAAAAACTGTTGCTTAAAGTCTGAGTCGTGCTGTAATTTTCTAATCTCCCTTTGTAATGTGAAGTAATTTTTTTCTGGGTTCTTATAATGTCATGTCTCCTTTGCTCTACAATTTTTGTTCTCACCATAACTGCCAGCACCCTCATCTGTCCCTTCCTCTGTATCAGTTTGACCTAGTGGGGTCCAAGTGTGTCTGCTCCCACACCTGTACACCATTTCACCCTCATAGTTCCCACTCTGGAAACATGTTGACTGACAGCTGCACTTCAAAAGCTCTGCTCCCTCTCACGCTTTCATGGTTATCATCTGTTATGGGAGTTGTATGGTAGAGACAGAGAGAAAGTCTCAGGCAGCCGGTTCTGTTGTGGGGCCAATTTGGATGATTGGCCTTGAAATGCAAGCTGAAACGGGCTTCCCTGTGTTCCTTTAAAGTGACCCGTGCCCGGCAGTGTAATGTAAAATTATCCTCGCTGTGTTTGTGTTGTGTCAGATGTGGTGACTGGCAGAAACTGTTAGTAATTGTCTAAGTGCTCCGGTGTGTCAAAGCTGTCCGTCACTCATCCCAGCCCCCTCCTCCTTGCTTCTGCTTCTTCAGCTTCTCATAATATTTTCACTGAACTGCAGAGGACAAACTACTTTCAGTGATGGAGTTGTCACTTTGGTGCTTTTGCTAGGAAAAATATTTTACCTTGGGAAGAACACACAACCAGCTGACATGTGTTCCTGCTTTTTGGGAGAGAAAAAATGAGAGAGGCATACTTGTTCTTTCTTTTGTTCTTTGATACTTTTACAAATTCAAGACTATGAGCTTTTCTTGTCATAACTCATTGAAGTCGAAGCTAACCTGAATGTGACATTATGAAAATACATTCTTGACTGAATCAACTGTAAAAGAATGGACACGTGTACATACCCTCTTATGTATACACTTAAAATGGAAAAATGGAAACTATTGACTGAATATCATGAAAAGAAGTTTCATAGAGTTTGGTTTCTCTGCTTGGGAAATAATTTAAAAATAGTTAAACACATCGTCAGCCACCACACACATACACAACACATAAAGGAACTGCAGTGTAAAAACACAGACCTCAGGTGTATCTAATTAAGTCCATGAAGTGTAAATTGCAGCGGTTCCTAAGATTCCAGTTAATCAGGGGTTTATTTAGGGGGACAGATTGAGTTTATTTTAAAGCTGCTATGGAACATGGTAGGGAAGTTTCGCACTCTGCAGCACCTCCTTTTTGATGTGATTGCAGAAGATTATTCTGCATGTTGTTGCAACTTGGAAGCAGCGGTGCCTTTTTCCAAAATGGTTACCTGCACTGTAGTCACACTATATGAAAAAAGTAGCCTGCATCGGATACTTTTATAACGTAACATATTCCTAGCCTTTTTATCAACCAGGAATAAACAAACTGTAGCTCACTTTTGATAAGCTGAATCAATGACATCTGTATTAATATTGGGTTGTATTTACACTAAACTCCCGGATATAGTGGTGTTGCACTTATTTTGGCGCAGGTTTGTCTACACTTTTCCAACTTTTTACACCAAATTAGACACATAGCACCACTGTTTCTCTGTGTATTTTAGATGAACATGGAACATGGAGTTTGCATATCATGGACTTTAGTGTGGTTTTATGCAGTGGTGTTCTCAGTCCAGTGGTCAATGACTGTTCAGCCATAAAAAGTACATAGGCTACTGGTGTTGGCAGAATACTTGAAATTCCCTTACAAGTATCATCTCGGGACTTTCAGGGCTATGAAGAAAATGCACACAATTCAAAATGGTTAATTTGATGTTATTAAAGCTTTGTTGCTAAGCGCTCATTAATGTGGCCTTGAGGATTGCTCTTCCCAGTCAAACAGTGCAACTGGTACTGTAATACAGTAATGCAGTAATGTGTTGCAATCTGTGATTAGTTTTGTGTAGTGGCAGGCATTATAAAATTCTGTTATTAAATTACAGTTACTGATCCCAGTAATGATCAGTAGCTACATCATTTTGGGGGGTCGGCTTGTTTCCTTTTTTCTGGGAGTTTGGTTGAGGGTTAAAATCAGTTTTTCTTGCCTGAGCATTCAAATGAGTGATTATATTTTTCAAGTTACTTGCCCGACATGCTTTTTATATGAATCCTTTATACATCTTTTATGCTTCGGTTACCATTCCTTACTTTGTGAAATGTTCTTTTATCGATTCCAAACAAACCTGTGTGAAAGCAGGTGGATGTTTATTTCACCAACATTATTTCACCAACATTACTTGTTTAATGTTTTCAAGTTTATTGCTTACTAGTTTTGTCAAATACCAACAGAATTTTTCAAATTTGTGATTTAATAGTTAGTTTGCTCTTTGCCTTTTTATCCCAGGCTACTGGAGAACTGCAGGACTGCCGTGTAGTCAGTGTGTCACCCCCCCCCCTCCCTCCTGTCCAAACACACACACTCTGCCTTCCTCTGGGGAGGAGAAAAATCATTCGTTATTTTAATGGGTGTCAAATATGTTTTCCAAATCTACTAAAAGGTTATCGTTGTTACACGCGGACAAGTGCTTATATCTGAATCAATGTTAACTTTGTTACTAGGGAAATTTACGGCCTTCCCGGCCAACCACGGTGCACAAACTTAATCGGCATGTTTTCACAAAGTGCAACTTGAGGGTGATTTATATGGCCGAGGTGACTGACTGCTCTTTGATAGAGCGGGGGAAAAAACACATATCTGAGAGGTGCGATGAAGGCATAAATAACACTCTCTATATTTTCATTTGAATGTCTGACACGTGAAGATTATGTATTGTTAGTGTTAGAACGGCAGGGGGGTGGGGAATTAGGGGCGGCTGGTGGCAAATGTGGTAATATGAATGAATGACATATGACTCTGCAGATGACCTCTGGTGGTTTACACAGCCAGAAACTTATTAAGCCCACCTCAGACAGCATCCTACCGTCTCGCCTCTCCTCACCTGACACTGCGGAAATCTTGTCCCTCTAACAATGATCACTGACTGATGAAATTATGGATAAAAAAATTCGTCATTTGTTGAAAAAAAGTGAGAGAAAGAAAAAGAGACAGGGAAAGGAAAAAGATAGAATGAGAGCACTGCTGTTACTCCAGTGTCTTGGCGTCACTATTTGTCTTAGGCAAGTTAGCTTTATCTAATAAAGTGTCTTTGTATTAAGATGGATACTTCAAACGCTCTTTTGTCTCTATAATCACAGAGGAGGGAGGCAGAACTCACACATTCCTCGCTCAATTTATTATTAATAAGTACATCAGTGGGAGAAAGATATCCTGGGGACCAAAACACCCGCCGAGCGCAACATTCATCAAACGTAAACGAATATCACAATACACAGGATACAGAGGCTCCAATAACAGATAATTGATGAGAAAGGTCTTTGGGTGCACTGGATCACTGTTGATGGTTATCATTATATAACATAATTTCATAGTTTACACCAAATGATGAACTGTTTGATGAAGGGAAACATTTTTGCTGCCTTCTGTATGCAATTAAGCGGTCTGTTTGCTGGAGTGGGGTCATTCTGTGATTAAACTGTGGTTAGTGGCATAGCTGCGTCCACTCAATACTCCTGTTTTCTCACAAGACCTTAATCTATTGCAACCGCAGCAATTACCCTTCTGACAGGATAACAAAACACAAACACAAACAACATGATCACATCCAAGGCTTTTTTTTTTATTTTTTAAATAACCTCTTCATCTTCTGTGGGATGAGGCTTTGAATCTTGTTTTCTTTTTAAGATGCTGAATAAAATCTCACTTGTAATTTGATGAAAGATACAAAATAAAATTCAGAGTTAATTTAAGGAGATGTTTTTTGCTAATATTCCCACCCTTATTTGTAAGTGATAATGAGGCTCTATTGTGCAAGACCCTGACAACAGGGAAGCACTATTTCAGATGACAGATGGGACCGACTGTGTGACTATCATAATAGGCCACTCCCCACCCTGCTGCACAACCTGTGCTCCGGTGTTGGGTTTCCGAAAGCCAGTAGCACACACTGACACATGTAGCTATAGGACCCGTGTCTGAGGGCAGGAATTCAATCAATAAAGCTCAGCGCTCGACAAGATATACCATGTTACAGCAGAGACACTGAGAGAGAGGGTGAACCATCTGTTCCTTTCTTTACCGTGCTCCCTCTGTCACATGTCAATCTGTGCTGCTAATGTCCAATATATTGGGTTATCATTCATATAGTTTAAACTACCTTCGCTGGCTGTATGTAATGAAGCTGTAACTCAATTGGCTTTGGTTTACCGTCCCTGGTGCCTGCTCTCAAATCGGCTTGCATCTGTCTCCCTCCCCCTTAGGGACCAGTGTATCGCTGTGGAGCCATTGTCACTTTTCAGGTGCTACCACATTACAATAGCACTTCATTAACAAGCTGCATGCAGGGATCATCAGAAAAGCAAATGCTGGATTAGTTTTTTTAATTTTATTTTTGTTGTTTCACTTCCCTATCAATTGTGGTGTCCTCTCAAATCTGGTTTTTAAGTTCTTACAGTCAAGTAGGTGCATGAGCAAATTGGTTGCAGGTGGAGGATTCAAACACAAAAAAAAAAACAATTCAAAGCCAGATTGAGATGATTTGACCTATAGGGCCTCTGAGGACACTTGTTCCTGAAGAGCCTCTGCACAATCAAGGCTGCTTTTGAAGTGAATACAGTAATCATTTGCTAGACAACCTTCGAGTGCCACAGAATGAACCACCCACATAATGAGAGCATCATTAGTCACATCCCTACATGATTTGTTGAAGTCTACCGAGTCAGGAGCTGTTGCGGATCTTGGTTTTTTTTTTAATCCTATTTTTGAATAAAATGATATTACCTAGGTTGAGTTTACAAGGGGAATGTCATAGGCTGCTTTTATAGGCTGCAAGTAGTCTTTTTTTGACATTTCTAAAGTTGTGTCAATCAGTAGAAAATGCTGAAAATAAGGAATATGAGCCCTTGTTTATAAGCTTAAAAGCAGATTCTACAATAATACTGCACATGAGGGATGTTTTTGAAACCCAATCTGTCATGAAACATCTAACTAAAAAAGAATTTAGAGCAACATTATGACCTGAATGGAGTCCGGTGGACTTTCATCTTTCTTAGTCCACAAAACCCAAGTGTCTCCGCTCAATGGGACAATTTATCATTCGGGGTATGATAAGGTTTGCTGTTGTTTCAGTGGACTGCATGATTCTGCTCTTATATGAATATGAATACTTCTTCCCCATCTGTTTGGTGTTAGCTTTTCAAACCACACTTAGCAGCAAACCCACAGCCATGTGAGACATCTAGTGTTTAATTAAAAAAAAAAGAAGAAAAAGTCAGAATAAAATTATGCTGCTATAAAAGAGACTTGCCTACAATAACATTATCGTTTGACACGCAGCATGTCAAAAAAAGCCAGCTTCATATCACAGTAAAGAGAAACGACCTTTGAAGAATGTGTGTGTCTTTGTGTGTGCGTGTGTGTGTGTGTGTGTGTGTGTGTGTGTGTGTGTGTGTGTGTGTGTGTGTGTGTGTGTGTGTGTGTGTGTGTGTGAACTGCTGATTTTAAAGCTTCAAAGATCGCTTTCAGGATACCACAAAAGAATAACCTCTGACATCCAAACAAATAAACATAAGCCACATTTAAATAGCACAAGTTGGAAAAATCTGAAAGCTTGCTTCTTTGTTGAGTGTGTGTGTGTGTGTGTGTGTGTGCGCGTTGTAGTTACTGTATGCGTGTCATAAAGAGCAGGGACATGTCTATTATGCGCAGTTTGATTAAAGCATGATGGCTGGTGTCCAATCTGCTTTCCAGGGGAGAGCTCTGACAGCCAGCAGCGCGTCTACCTGCTGCCTCCTCTGCGTGTTAGGTGATTTACGGCTGACTCCCTCCGTTTATGTACTGCCTTATTTTCATTTCTACCCCGCTGAGTGCCAGGTTCAGAACTCCTGAAGAAATATTATGCTTTGCTGACAAAATACAGTGACAGCCATCTCCCAGCCTTAAAAGAGTGCCAGAGTGTTTAACAGTACGAGAGCCTGGGAGACAAGGCGAGGTTGAAGGCATCTGTAAGCATGCGGCCCATTGAAACAACCATTTGATCTAAACCAGCTCTGATTGGGTGGAATGATGTTTATAGCCGAGTTAGAATCTACTTTCAATTAAAACAATGACACGGGGGGGAGAGGTGAGGTCTGTAAAACAGACGGTAAAATTTATTGAACAACTTTTACTAGGGTCTTGTCTGAGAAACATGTGGCGCACAAATGAAATGTTTGTTTCGACAGACGGGTTCGCCTGCAGAGGAGCAGGTAACTTGACGCCAGGGACTTTTTCATTAACCCTGAGTTCAAACCCTGCTGCTGTTTCAGGCTTTTGTGAGGAAGCAACAATTTGATGTAAACGGATGAATATAAATACCACTGTTGTTCAAGCACCACCATGCTTCCTATTCATTCCAGCCTGTTTTCTCCTTTACAAGAAGTACTCTGAGCTGTAATGAGGTGTTGTAGCGTCCCGAGGCGTTATCACTTGCCGCATTATTATTTCAAAAGCTTTGACAACAGCTCTGTCTCTGATGTAATTCTCATGCATATGGAAGGTGTTCCAGTGACTTGATATCCGGGTTTTGAGGAGAAGGCGACCCCTCACTAAATAAAATGAGTGATCACAAACCTAATGAGGCAAACGAGTGTTCGGAGCAGTTGGGGCCAGGCATCAGATGGACATGCTGTTGTCTGTGATTAGCCTCTAGCTACATGAGCATTGCTTGTTTTTATTTAGATTCCAGCCACGAAACCGGCACCAGTTAATATGAATCTGACGCTACAAATAAAACCCAACCCCCTCCCTGCATCTGAGACCGACTATAAATAAAGATTGTCATTGTAACCTAATCAAATTATGAGACGTATTTTGGTTAGGCTGTCAGTTGTCTTAGGCTCTGTCTCCCTCTCTCCCTCTCCTTCTCAGCAGAAGAGGCGAAGCAAAGTGAATCCCCTGAGGTCCTCTCATCTCTCTTCAGGAGCTGCCGACTCGCTTCTCTTTATGGCACACCCAGAAGGATTAAGCACAAATGGCATTCACATGATTTCAATAAGCTCAGGGATACAAGAACCAGCCTTTCAGCACATTAGCTTTTTGCTGCGGAGGACACAAAGCAGGCACCGAGCAACTGCGAGGGGGGGGGAGAGAAAAAAAAGAACACACCGTTAATAATGATCATAATAATAGACCAGTCTGGCACTGCTGAAATGGAATTCCAATGGCCCCAAAATGGCCCCCTAATTGGTGATGTCATCAATAACCTCCCCGATTGGGTTAAACATGAACCTGCGGTGACACTGTCGTAAAAGGTGACCCCCCCGTGGCAAAGCCAGAGTCACAGCCTTTCAAAAAATAGTGAGAGGAGTTATCTGGACAAACTCAACATAAGTGACAGGTCACCCCTAAACATTTGTTTAAAGGCACAATCCGGGATCCAAATGTAAACAAATGGGTCTGCTTACACGACTAATACTCAAATGCATGACTGGACACCCTTCCATCACCCCAAATTCGGTTATGTTTTAATACAGTTTTCAACCAAGTTACCAATGATTTCTGATGTTGTAGACAACTTTAAAACAGGAATTTTGGTTTTAAATTGTCGAAGCTGCTGAAATTGATTCTTTTTATATCAGCAATAGATCAAACGACTATGTGAAAGGTGTCGCCCGTGATGTCGAACCAACAGAGAATTATTACCCATTTCTGCAGCTTCCCTCAGCTATATGAACATTATTTAGTTTTTTCTGATCCACAGCTTTACTTTTTTGGTTCAGTCTCACTGCTCTCATCGACAGAGCCCTGATAAACCCACTGCACAAATGGAAGAAAGAAAGTTAGCGACTTGCTGGTGAACACAGTGAAGCATGTAGCCGCTAAAGGTATTTCCCTGAGGAGCAGGTGGAGACCAAAACAGAGGTAAAATGAGGTGAGTATTGGACTTAAATTTGTTGGGTGACCACAAACATGACTCCAAGTGAATGGCAATATTGGTCCGTATCTGCAAAGTGTAAATAAGCAACTGTTGTTTCGTAAAAAGTTTGTCATACTGACATTTTAAGGTGATAGTGTGTAAATTTTGGGTTCACACCTTGTTTCTGCTGCCCCCAAGTGGCCAAAAAAATCTGTTAATACAGGTTTATCAAACAAAATACTAAAAAGTAATGCATACTCTCAAATCATAAATGCAAATGAAAATAGGTGATATAGTAAAAGAACTAAAAAAAAAACAAACAAACAAAAAAAAAACATATTCATCCTTCATGACTGTTCAAATGTTCATTGTTCTGTTACATAAATAAGATTAACAGTCATGCTCAGAAGGAATAAATCCTTGTCACCTCATTAGAACAATTTCAACTGTTAGCTTGTCAGTATGGGCCCTTAATTTGCAACTTCCTTTTCTTTTAGGCATTTTGTACTGTTATTGTCATTTAATTCTCATCACTGCTTAATGTCCTTTTTTGCTGTCGCGTTCTTCTTGTCTACCTCCTTCTTTCCTCTCTCTCTTGTGAATGTGACTAATCGTCTAGCTTGGTGAAGGTAAAATGGCACTGGGCCTCCTCCTTAGTTCCTTCTCACCCTCCCTCACTCTGCCCCTCCCTCACTCCACCCCGCCACGCGCTCCACTCCTGCACTGTCAGTGATTTTTCATCGCCCTTGTTGGGGCCGTTTTATGCATTGTTTCCCTGATGCAGTGATTGATGTCAGGGGCTGGTAATCTGGGGGAATGAGAGGCTGGATGGTGGCCACCGAGTCCCCTCTGTCTCTGACACGTGTCGTGTCTGAGCGGCGGTGCACCGTGCCGCGCTGGGGGCCTCGTTTGGCCGTGGCCACTGCTGAGGCTGCTCACTTCGCTCACTCAGCCAGCCCTCATTTCCATTTCAATCTCAACCTCATGAATGCAAAAACTCTGGCCGAAAATTAATAACACTACGCAAGGGAGAAGTGGGCGCAAGGGAGAGGGATGGAAAGACAGAGAGAGATGGAGAGGAGAGTAAGAAAGAGAATGCAGAGCTGGGGTCTTTTTCACCCTTTTTGTTCCTCCAAAAGTGCCCCTTATTTTATTCCCCTCTCTCTTTCAACAGGATCTTCCAATGAATGGCATTACAGACAATGCCATATCCAGAGTGACACAAATTTATTTCGGTTGCAGCACCATAGTGTATTTCCACAGAACCAGGGGCGATTTGTCTGGGGACAATTTGGTTTCCATAAAGGATTTAAATGGTTTCTGTGGAGATAGTGGGGTGAAATTTAATTTGTTTCTCATTTACTACAGCAGGTATGAAAAGGAGAAAAATTGGACGGCTGATGGGCTAAAAATTGGTGCTGTCCCTCTGCTGTATCCCCAAAGGACCATGGCCCTGCATCATATAGATTGAGTTCGACCCCCCCTAGCCCTCCCAACCACAAGCCAAGCCAACATGTGCACATACACGCACACATATACACACACCCAGCCTGCCTCCAGCCTGGAGAGAGCTGTAACCTTAAACCAACTTAAACAGTAACCTTTGGGGAGGCTGCCAATCACTCCTAAAACAACGTTTCCATCGATCGGCCTGTCTGCGTGATTTATGGCCTCATTTTACACTAATTGAGAATTAGAGGGCGGATTAGTGGGCCTCAACACTTCGGCCTGATATGCACTCTGAGCAGTGTAATCTGTCACGCTGGGATGTCCGACACTCTCTTACTCACAAAGGAGGAGAGGAGGGAGGAGAGAGAGAGGGGGGGGTCCTTTCTAATTGAATTTCCAGATAACATGGAAATTAATTTGACACCAGCGAAATTTGACTACGGCGCTGGTGCTGTGCTCTCTTGCTCCCCTCTTGTGAAATGCATGTGTTTCTTTTCTTTCTATACTTCCTTCATTCTTTCCCTTTCTCTCTCCTTCACTCTTTCTCTCTCTGTCTTTGCTGTGCCCAGCAAACACTATTGAGCCAAATCACTTTGAGTTTAAGGCCGTCTGAAGCATGGAATCCCTAAATCATATTTGTGCTCATATTAGGGCAGTTCATCTGCTGCTATCTTTGCCCAGATAAAGAATATTACCTTTCATTTTGTTTGACTGTGTTCACATTATCTTTTTTTTTCTTTCTTTCTTTTTGGTGGTGGTGGTGGGGGGGGTCTCCTTTCCAAAGGCCGGCGAATGCATGCAGGCGAATGCCCAGAGTCAACAGTTGGAATTGAATTAGGGTCCCGGCTCGCCAGGTCCATTGTCTGGGTAATTTGTTGTATAAGTGGCAAAATGAAAGCACTCTCCATGGTTCTCTGAGCACCTGCTGTTGTGTCACTCATCACTGCAGATACAGAGAGCGAGAGAGAGGGAGAGAGAGCAAGTGTTTCAAATACTATCAAACATCACATGTTAAGTTGCTTTGCCATAATAAACTCAGATTCATTGCAATGCTTTTTGTCATGGATGAATAAGGACATCAACAGCTGTGAAGGGGGATTATTTCAGTTTGAAAGATCTGCAATAATTCATGCGTAATATACATATTAATACTTTTCCACTGCATATTGTTCACTCAGAAAGTCTCTTTCTTTCCACCTTTCATTACAAAATGCACAAGTGGAAATTTGCTGTGATTTTCAGCGGAAAGTACAGTATTATCAACAAAATACTCACTTGTATACTTGTATACTTAAGTATCATTAGTAAACCTACAAATTATACCGAATGGCCATCTACATAGTGTCATTTGATATCTGTGGGTTCTGATTATGAATTCATTTACTTGCAAACATGATTTTAAAATTGCAACTGGGCGGGGTAGAACTAACCTTACCTTATTCATATGCTGTTGGGTGGTTGAATCCATCTCCACGCATCGTCATTTTATGAGGTAACGTACATTTTCGAATATAAAATTTGAATCTACAAAAGTAAATAGTGAGAATAACTGTCAAATAAATGTAGTGGAGTTAATAAGGCACCATAGTTCTCATTTGAAATGTAGTGGGGTATACTTATAAGTAGAAATATTCAAGTAAAGTACTAGCGCCCTAAGTAATTTGTTACTTTCCCCAGTTGGTGTTTTGGGGGTTACGCAGAAGTGCTAACACACTGTGCATCAGAAACCTTTTCTTTGTAGGCTGTATTGTGTGGGAGTTAAGTTTGCATGAGGGCTCTTTAGCAGACTAAGAGATGCATTTATCTGCGTAATGAACTTTGGACGGTAGCTAACTTAATCCCAGTAATGCCTGCGAGAGTCAATTAGCCCGACTAGATTCAGTGTGGTATTTATCTGATAGAGCAGACCCGGTAACTACACACACCAGAACACACACACACCGTATTGACCATCTTCATCTTATCTTTCGGCTAATGGGACCACAGGGCCCATCATCAACTCCACTCTAAAATAAAGCGTTAGGTTTTTTTTTTCAAAGCCTGAGGGGAGTTTTGAAATTGAGTAGCTGTTGATTTGCAGCACTAACAAGTCTTTTAAGAGTTGATTTTTCCTCCCCTGATCATTTCAGTTTGTAATCGTATGAGCGTGTTAACCTGGATTCCCCTCAATCAATGCTCGCAGGATATTATCAGTGCAGCACACAGGTGACAGCATATAACAAGACCTGTAACAGATACATCTGGGATCTTCATCTCCCCTATGACAGGGCCTACTATCTGGAGCAGGAGCCTGTATAGAGAATAATAAATGACAGGGTGTGATAAGACTAGGCTGTTAGCAGGCACGGTCATAGTCTACATTGCCCTTCTTGTCTCCCCAGGGACGAGAGCACGCCTGCATGTCTTTGTGCATGCATGAATGTGTGTTTGTGTATGTGTGTGTGTGTGTGTGCTCCAGCTGTGCTCTCACACAGACCTGCTTAACTTTTGCAGCAGCGTCAGTGGTGGCCATTGTCTTGTAGCAGGCAGCGCACGGTGGGTTACAAAGGTCTCTATCTGCCTGCTTCCTCATTTCTTATTCAGACCCACAGGGACGTAGGGTGAGGAGGGTGGGGGGAAGAGAGGGGAGGGGGTGGAGAGAGGGAGGAACGGGGGGATAACTGAGAGGCTGATGGAGACTAGGTGACAGGTCGGAATGGGCCATCAATAGATCCATCAGGCGGGTAATTTGGAGCACGCTTAACATACATCAGTGGAGTCGTAGGAGCTGGTATCTGTCTTGTCGTGGAATCACAGTAAATAACAGTTAAAGATGGTGTCAAGCCTGACCTGGCCGGCCCCCTTTGCACACACACGTACATACGCACCAACACACACAACCCACACCACTGCAACAGAGCAGCAGTGGAGCTGGCACAGATGGGAAGAGATTAACACATAGATTAGCAACATTTACATCCACACATAGAAGCACGCATTCGCTGATAGACACATTCAGACTCTCACTAGTTGTAAAAGCATCAGTCTTACTATATCTTTTAGCCTTTTTTTTTAAAATTTTTTCAATCTTAATTCTCATGAAAGAAGAAATTGTGCCAATGAAAAGAAATAAAAAAATCTAACTTTTCACATCTCAGCCTCTCTTTTGTTTAGGACTTTTCTAGATCCCTGCACTACAATGAATTCTTGAAAATTGTTCAAATAAATACATTTTTATTAACATTTTATCGCCTCATTGGCAGACCGATTTAGCCACTGTTTAAGAAGATTTGATGTAAATACTTTACAATAGACCAAACAGTAGCATACACAATCATTCCACTTGAGTAAGAGTCTTGTATGGGCATTGCTCGTATAGTCGTTTACATTTCGGGAAGCTACATGACAGGAAAACTCTAAACTAGAAGAACAAACCTGCTCATAAGTAAGTTGACAAATGGGCTGAAACATCTTTTCATCGTCAGACACTCTCAGAGAAAACAAATGCTGCATCAGCTTTGAAAACTGTGCGTAGCACCAGAGGGCAGGCAGATTAGCCTCATCCCTGCGGAAGATGTGTCTCTCTTTGTGTGAAGGTGAGAGTGTGTGTCTGTGCTTACAGCAGAGCATGTGACTATAAAAGTGAAGCACCTTAGGCTAACTGCTGTTCCTGCCACTCACACTCCCCACTAACCTTTCGAACATACACCATCCAGTCTAAAAGGTGTCATCTCACATTTGGGGGTAATTCAGTGGGATGACACAGTGAAGCTCGATGATAAGCTGCACAGCATAATATTGATTTATAATATTTACAGCTATTTACGATCACTTTAATGTCATCTTTAACACTGGGAATAATTGTGATTTTATTGAAGCTGCTTGGCCTTATGCTCCTGGTTTTGCTATATGCAAGTGAAGTTTGAGCAAAAATTTATCAATGATTTCACTGTAGATCTGTAAGATCTGGTTTGCATCGAGTCAGCGAGTTGGAGGAAATCTTGAAAAGTGATGACCAAAATCTGCAGAGCAGTATATTGCACTATTTTTTTTTTTTTTTTTTACTATTATAAGTTTGTTGTAAGAAAGATGTTTCCCAAAATGATTCATGTCAGTAGCCTATTGTAAGTGCAAGTAGATTATGTGTGGGTTTTTTCGAAGTGGAGAACTTTGTTACCGCCCACCTGGCTTCACAAATGATCAAAGTTTCACCAAAAAACAAAACAAAAAAATCCACCAATGTCAGTAGGACATGATGATGAAAACTAATACTATACTAGAACTATGTATGTTATGGGTATTTTATGGGACATGATGATGAAAACTAATACTATGTATGTTATTGGTATGTTAATATCTTTTGCTGTGTCGTTGATATGAGATGCTCAAGGCATACGGCAAGCAGAAAGAGGACAGTTTTGCTTTTCGGTTTCCTTTTACCTTGCAGGATTTTAGAGAGGAGCAGTTCCTGCCCCACACCAAAGGTATAACTTTACAGTGAAATAGTCAATGAAACTTGAACCATAATCTAATGCCACTATCGAAAAAGCTAGGTAGACATACCATACCGTGCCTTATCTTTGAATGTTTTTCGATTTTTCTTGCAACAGCCTCTTGCTGAGGTCTCCGGTACTTGCTATAATAAGAAAAGCAATAAAATATAACAAACATCACTGATAAATGTATGATCATATAGCAATTTACACACAACACAGTGACACAGAAACATGAAAATGTACAACTCCACCATCATGTTTATATGGTAAGTTTTGACCAACCTGACCCTTTTGTTAGACTCTTTCCTTCTATTATTTTTTATTAATACTAGGGGCAGAGTTGAGGAGCCAGGATAGTAACTGATGAGTAATATTCCCTCCACATCCATTTAATCTTCGCTAACCTAAAAACAAACACGCAGAGTCACAGGGTGCAAGTGCAACAGAATTCCTCCCTGACAACACAAAGTTGTCTCTGCTCACCCCTCCTCAACAGCTCATATTACAAAAGTTGAAGGTATAATGAGGTACCTACGGTGTACCAAACAGCCACCACAACCCTGTTCTCTGGCCTGTCGTTGAACACAAATGAATATTTTTCCTGTTTAGCAGTGGTTGTAGTTTCCCTACGGTATAAATCAAGTAAGTGGGAAGGGCAATCAGATCACAACTGCTCACTTGATAAAAAACCTGAGGTGCATTCAGAGCTGTGAACAGAAATCTGTCTCCATTGGATCTGGACACAATCTGGAGAGATCACAATTCAAGAGTCCAGTTCCAGTTTGTATCTGTCTGTCTGCTCATATGGATCTGAGGTGTATATGTTTAGACAGCCACTTGCAGTAGATGATGCAGCCTGTACATATGTTTGCATGGGAATGCTGCAACCCTGCAGCACTCCAGTGCAATTCAAAATGATATTTTGTCCTGAGCTCACATTATAATGTTCCTTTAAACATGAAAGTTATTTAATTTCACGTAAACAAAACAGCATCAGCAACATTTCAAACACTGTATAACATTAACAAACATAAATTTATGTTGAAAAGGTGAAAACATCATAATTGACTTATTTATTGTAATTATTATAAATATCTATCTTATCTACATGTTTTCAAGTGATTACCGTAGACAAAAACAATACATGCAATCAAAATGAATTATGATTAAATGTTAATAGTAATAGTATTTGCCAGACAGGGTGAAAAATTAAGAGAAATTTGGAGAGAAGAGAGAATTTAAGTTCAAGTTAATAACTTAAATATCAAGTTAAGTATCAAGTTATTAACTTGATATACTGTACTATAGCCAGTGTTTTGACCTTTTAACTATGGTTTGTTGATGAAGACATACAACAAACACACACACACAGACACACACAGCGACACGAACCAGAACCGAGCCAAGACTCTGACCTGTTCTCCTGTCTTATTGAACTTTGTACAGTCCTCTTGGCCCTGCTTTAATTAAACCTAATTAGCTAGTCAAGGTTGTGCACACACTAATACAGTTACTCGGATACAATTTGGTCCCCGCTTTTAGCTTTAACTGTGTGTAGTTACCTTAATCAACATTGTCACATAAAATGAAACTACAGCTCGAGTAATTAAATTTAATTGGATCTTGTCACTTCTTATGCTGGCGGTGTTTTGATCCTGGCTGGGTGTTTGCTGCCTCCGCTCCGAGCTTTATTACAGTCTTTGGCCTCAACCTCGCCGGGGCCAAATACATTTGACCTGGTCAAAGCTGAAGATGCTTTGAACCCTGATCATCAGTTGAGTGCAAAGAAACAGCCCTAATTTGGCATTAGATCATCCGCATTTCTGATTAATATCTGGAACTACTGTTGCCTGATCCTGTACCGGGCTTCACTGTGGAGAAGTTGAAAACAGGTTAAAATAAAGACATAATCAAATATCGTGGCGTACAGGGAAAGGATGGAAGGATATAACAACATGTTCTGCCAGTTGATTCTGTGTGATGCACTCTGTCTGTGTGTAGTTGGTTAAAACACAATTAGAGTAAGGATCTACAATCACATTGCTTTCAACAAATCGCATTTCAAAGATACGTTTCGGTGAATGTTTGTTAATGTGAATGTTTTTTCATGCTTGTGCTGGAAGATGAATTGCCGCATATATGCTAAAAAAAAAAAAAAAAAAAAAAAAACCCCACCGAAGCCTGGCTTGTGATTGCATTACTTTTTTAAAGCACATTTTCAGAAATGCAGTTCCACTTGGCTATTTTCTCACAAAAGTCAGTGAATTGATGGGTCATGAAGGAAATGATAATGACTGCTGACGTCTCCATACATTTGTGCTTAACGCAGTGATACGGGAAGCCAAAGGTGGAATAGCTTTTCTGGAGCGTTGGCTTCATGGCCAGTTATTTGTGTTGCCAGAGGAATGAAAAATCTAAATGGAGTGGTCAGGATGGGCTTGGCAGCATTGGGGTGACCTCTCAACCTCTAGACTTTGGAGAATACGGAGGAATTGAACATGCAGCCATGCTACCTAAGGCAGAAGCGGTGAATCTTTATTCACTGAGAGCTGCTTGCTGCTAAAGCACATTCCCTTTCAATCCATTAGAGCTCACCGTCCCCTTCCCCTTCATCACACAGTGCACCCCTTAATTTGACAATGACAAAGAGCCACTTGCAGATTTTAAATTTCATAATTTTAATCTGTCAAGTCTGACATTTAATTAGTGGCTTCCTAACCTGTGTCTGCCTCGCTCTCTGAAGGGCACCGTTTGTTCTGAGAGCGCTGCGCAATCTCTCGGCAGAGGAGAGGAGAGAGTGGATTAATATATATGTACATTACCAGCTGCTGCAAAGACAATACACAGAGAGGGAGGCCATTAGGGCCTAATGCAGACAGATGAGGTTAATAATATTTGGGAAGTGTTGCTCTATTAAGCAGAGCACTGATTAAGACCTGAGTGGGATCCCCGTTCATGAGGCACTGATTGGGACCGGGGCTGCCTTTTGTTCTCCTGCTCCCAGAAAGAGGAGAGAGGGAAAGAGTAGCAGAGAAAGAAAGGATGGGAACAATATTGGTCGACTTTGTGTTCCAGCTGACAATGAGGATAGGTTTAATGAGAATCTTTACAGACCTGGATGGGGTTTATAGAAGTCCAACGCCCACTGATGAGTTCATTACAACCATGAACAAACAGATGGAGTCAGCTTTCGAATCTTTCAGGTCTCTCTCTGAAGGAAGAGCCCCGCGATTGCTTTTAGTTCGCACTTGATTTCTTTTCTTAGTCACTGCAGATAATGTTGCGAGACTGACCTCATTAAATTATTTCCATCATTATATAGCTTGAAGTGTGAAGATTCAGCCCCCAGTTGTAGTTTGAGATTCTTTCCTCCCAAAAGCAGGCTCTGTGTAACAACATCTCATACAGACAGCTCAGGTGGAGCAGCTATTGATTTTAAAATCAATAGAAAGTGAAGGGAGATGGGGTGGAAATGGCTTGGAAATTGGGCTGGCCAGGAAAGTGTCAGGTGCTGCAGGTGTGTGTGTATCATACAGTTGGTGTCAAATGTGTAAGTTTTATGACCATAAATATTATTGCTTTTTCATGAATGAGATTTTTAATGGTTTCTGAGAACTCATACATATTCTCTCTTTATTTTCTGAGATTCATTCATCTAGATTTTGAGATCAATAAATACTGACTCAATCCAAACCCATTGTTTTGTTTTACAAAATCTTTCTAATTACTGGCCGTCATCCACTGCGCTTTTATTGAATCGTCTCTGGAAGCGGCCCCTCTGCACCTACCGACACCAAGAGAGTGTGTCGTTGAGACGGTAGGAAGAGAGACGGAGGCAGAGGTGAGTTTGTGGGATGTGGTGGCGAGATGATGGGAGGAGAGAAAATGTCTTCCTGGGGCCCACTAGTGGTTGCTCCTCGCCGCTTCAGCCGGTCTGACTGAGGGATAACGCAGACAACAACCACAAGGACAAAATAAAGATAAAAGAGTGAGAGAAAGACAGACAGAGAGAGTGGATCCACATGCTCACCATGCTCCCTCCCTCAGTCTGGACGTGGAGAACTCTCACACCACAGGGAGGAGAGTAAATGGTGAAACAGATAGACCCACCTGTTTAACTCATATAAATCATGTGTGTATGTCTGTGGGTTTTGTGAGCGTCTGCATGTATTTGTGTGTATCTCTGCATGCACGTGTGCACTGGTGTGTGTGTAAATCAGCCCCTTGGCCTAACTGGTGGCTGATAACGCTCTCATTTCGTGTGGAGGAGGTATATAAGTCATTGGGGGTCTGCTGGGTCCTTCTGGGGCTTCAAACACTGCTTGACCAAACCACTGCCTGTCTGACTGCGTCCTAATCTGTACCCAACCTCTGAATCTCTCCGTGAAAGAGCTTTTGCTGCGGTACATGTGGTAAGATGTGGATTTGTGTGGGTGAAAACTTTGGTGAGCCAGCATTACGTGTGCAACCTTGCGTGTGTGTGAAACGTGTGTGAAAAGTACGTGTGTCTGTTTGTGTTTCACTTGATCGCTGCTTTCCCTTGACAGTGCTCATAGAGAGAATTAGAGTGCGGGTAAGATAATCACATGAATAAAATGCAGCCGGTAGCTCATTACAAACCCTATTATTCATTAATTAACATTATTAAAACGTCTAATAGACCCCAGCACTCCTCCCAAGCCCCCTGCCTCTTTTCAACTAGGTCCCTGCTCCTCGGTCCCTCCCGTTTCTCAACATGAAAAGAATAGCACATCAAACGAGGCCTGGTTTCAATGTGTTGGGGATTTGCAGGTGTAGATTCGCACTGCGCAGGGGATCTACTTGTCGGTCGCGCCACGCTCCATACTCTTCCTCTTTGGCCTCGCAGTGACACACAGCGCTCACCCGCACCATAACAAACCCCTCATTAGGGGTGGGGAGAGAACTGGGCTGTGTGTTCCTTAATTAGGTCCCCATCTGAAACTTTCTGTCTTTCCCTCATCCCCTCATCCTCCCTGCCGCCTGCCCCGGTCCATGTCCCTTCATCGCAGGAAAAAAGAGAATGCTGACATTTATGGAAGGAGGTTTAATCAGCTGAATGTGGAAGGGATATAAGGGAAAGTTTTGATAATAGTTTGTGTCTGTGACATGTACATGCAAAGGATACACATCCCTTTAGTATTCTGAAGAGATTAAGCAGTGCCGGTTGTGTCTTGTCAAGTTTTTTTATTACATGAGCCCGTTTCAAATGTGCGTATCTTTTGCACGTTTATCTGCAGCTCAGCTAATATGATTCATTTGATTCTTCCCTCTTCTTACTTTGCAGTCATTATGTATATCCATGCATTAAAATACACAGATTCATCCATGAGATGCACAAATGTAGCAGATTAATTTGGTTACATTGGGGTAACCAATATTCAACTGAGAGAATAATATCGATCAAAAGTTTTTAATTGTGTTCTGTGAGAAGCAAATATATTAAACATGCATAATATATATGTGCAGCAGGATCTTGAAAATTTCTGTAATGATTATCATGCATATTCAAATGTCCAAACTATACACCTTAGTTAAACATTAATACCATAATTTAGATACAATCCGTTTAATGTGTCAAGGAAAAGAAGTATTATTCCTCATTTTGTTCTCATTATTTTCAAATAAACAGGACACTATGTGTGGAGAAAAGGGACTGCAGAGACAAATGATAAATATGTGGAAACTCTCAGAGATATTAGTGGGGTTTAAACTACATCCCCTGATTACTTTTCTAGTTTTAAATACTTGATGTTCCAGTTGTACTATGACCTTTAACAAGATTTTATTGGAGCACAATATCCATACAATTAAGGGAGTCTTTCATCATTCTGAGAGGGACATTGGCTCCTTGTATCCTTTAGTGGAGTCTTTGTACATTAAATTACATTAATATTTCTATTTATGGCCCCGCATTCATATGTAACACAATACACCACATGCATATTGTATAATGCTAAAAACAAATATTTTCTCGTGGGATATTTGATATTATAATACAATTTTTAACTGAATTAATATCTGCAACAGAGTCACAGACACACAAATAGATATATAGGAGTTTATAGAAGGAGAGAGAAGGAATGGAAATTTGGGGTAATAATCAGAAAATGATGCAGCCCTGAATTTACTGGCCATATATTAGTATGGAGACAGCTCTCCCTCTCTTAATATCTTGTGCTTTCTTCTCACTCTCTCCCTTTCAATCATACTGAATGATGCTTCCTGACAAGTAAATCACAAAAGAGGTGGTGTTCACCCATGTGGCTGAAGAACCTGCATCCTTCATGCAGCCCCCTTCTCTTTCCTCCTTACCTTTACTTCTTCCCTCTTCCTCCTCCTCTCCTGATTAAATCTGGTGCTCCCTGTAGGATTATTAGATTTCTAATTCAATCTGAATTTCAGGAACTTGTTTGCTTGGTTACCTGTCACAGCATATCAGCTTGTCATATTAGTGGTGATCGTTGGCTCTACCTAATCTGCTTTAAACAATTTCATTGGGTGCTGGTCTATAAATCATTCCGTAATGGGATTGGCACGTGCAGGCTTAGCTAGGTAAACAAATCAGCTTTGTTTTATGTTAGGCAGCAATGAACTTGGCTTTATCAACTTCCCATTGATTCACACACACCACAAGGTCAAAATCTCTCTGGCTGCTCATCAGTGGGAGTAGGGGTCAGCACTCAGCAATTAGAATATGTATCAGATAGAAGCAGAAGAGCCCGTCACATCCTGCTACCACTGTGCCTTTCTCCAAAGCGTTAATTCATTTCTTATCAAAGTGAAGGCATTTCAAAGTAAAGCTTTGCGGCATTGGAGGGGAAGTACTCTTTATGGGATTTTGAAAGAGAAAATAAAATGAGTTTGTAGTTTATTGACGGGAAGTCCCAGAGGCTGCTTAAAAACTCATTAACTTTCAAAACTAATTCAGACATGTTGATTAAAATCTGAGAGTTTGAGGGGTTTTTTTCTGTCAATGGAAGACTTTTTTTTTTTTTTTGATTTTTTATTTGCAGACATACTGTCATTAAAGTCTTCATTTTGACCTGTTTAGAAAAGTTGATTTAAATATGATTTTGATTAAACACATCACAACCTCTGTTGGGTTGTTTTGCAAATAGACTGAATATATGTGTTATTCAAAATGTCAAATTAAGGCGTAGTCTAGCACAATATTCTCCAGAGCCACTGACATTCAATAGTATCCTGCTGTGTCTCTCCAAATACTCTAACTCTCAACACTTAGGCAGCGGCTGTTGAATGAATTCTGGGCACAGCAGAATGATGCATGGTTCAGTAACATCAAATGCTAAATGCAAACAGAAGGTAGACCAGAACCAGGAGTTTTGGTTACACAGTCCTGCCAGATCATCAACTTTGGATCCAACATGTTAAAGGGCTTTAGTGTCTAGAATGCAAGCTCATTGTCAGAATCCCACCAACCCTCTTTAAAATTTTTGTAGGTTCTTGTTTTCCTGTGAGATGTATACATGTACTATATGAGGAAGAAGTACGGGGATTAGGCTTTGTGCTTTGCATGAATGAATGTCAAACAAAATAAAATGATATTGTTACTGAATATATAATAATGTTCATTGTATAATGTGTAAAACATGTGTCCTCTGTATAATGGTACTGATATAGGCAAACACAGATAAATACAAAAACGAAGAATCATTGCATTGCACTGCAGGCACCATGAGTTACTATATATATATATATATATATATATATATATATATATATATAGCTTGAGGAAGACACACCATTTTTTTCATTTTTTTATATGTATATATATATATATATTTTTTTTTTTTTTAAATAAATGAATTAATTAACCCCCCCCCCCATTTTCTTGTAATTGAGTAATAAAACGCTTCATGTAACATGTGCAATATTCTATAAATATTACCCTTACCATAAATTGTGTGGTAAAAGAAGAGAGAAGAAAAACTAACCAACGGCAGCACAGCTACTGATGAAAAGGACCCATGGATGAGAGCAGGCAGAGGAGAACAGTGGTATGCAGGAGGGTGTCTTGAAGTGCATATCTTGTCAAACCCTAGATGCATTGAGCTGCAACGTCACAAGCATCATGTTCAACTTTACTCATGTCAGCTACAGACGAGACAATGAAGCTAAATTATGACCAAAACTGGACAACGGTGTAATTCCGACAAACTGTAATCTGCTGTAACATGACAGGGTTGTTTGCGTGAGCTACATAAACCCTTAGAGGTAGCTCCAAGAAAGAACGTGACAGTGCTAACCACCCAATTGCTAATCTGAGACGGTGTCCTATAGGAACTTGGGAAATGGCCCTAATCAATAAAGACTGTATTCATATAAACAGACTAATTAGACATTCCTATTACTACTCCAATGAAGCAAACAAAAAGAAAGGGATGCAGGGAGGAACAAATAGCAGAGAGCTGACCTGCTCAGCAGCATGTCATGGGATCTTTTCACACCAATACATCTCCCTAATGCAGGCAATTTCCTGCAGCTTTTCACCCTAAGAGGGGATTTGACCTCTGTGGGCAACACTTAAAGCGAATTCTAATGTTCTAAGGAGGGATTAAGTCAGCCTGAATGTTAGCAGAGAATGTGAATGCGTTCTTTTGCAATTAGCAACCGTAAAAATCTGCATGTAATAACGTATGAATGAATGTGTGTTACGTAGAAACGCGTTGCTTATATAAAAATACATTTTCAGATAAGAAACATACATATAAAAGCATGCATTTATGGCAAGTCTTCAGGGTTGACGTGACTGTTCCGAGCAGGGTGCAGTTGGGTCCTTATATATGGGGTATGTTCTAAATGCACATAAAGTCACGATACAGACTGTCAAGTTAGAAGCTGCTTTATGGAAAAGTAGAGGAGCTTGGATGAATATATATCTGCCAAAGTGGTTGACAAGTTATCTGGAGTAAACACAGACGTGTCAAAATCTGTGCACTGATGTTTTCGGGAAAGCCTTTTGTGTTTTGATATTTGTGTGCAATATTTTGGAGGGAAACTTTCACCACTTTAAAACCTTCCAAATCATAGCTGGCATGTTGAGGATAATCTTTTCAATTACCCGTCTCTCTGTTTCTGAGTGTGATAGGCTCTTAGCCTTCTGATTCCCCAGCACCCAAAAACTGTGTGCCACTTTTGACAATGAGAGGTAAACAAGAAGGGGGAGAGAACTCACCAAATCCTCCAGAGGCCTGGAGGGGAAGCCACACAGCCCATACTCCTTTCACTCCTCAGCTGTGAAACAGCAGCTGCCTTTAAGGCTGTGCTCAGGAGAGACTGACAGCAATTACAGCTTTCTCTTTCTCTCTCTTTCCTCCTCTCTCTCAGCTAGGAGAGAGCCACTCGATGAGAAACCACGAGAAAGGAATAAAAACCTCCCCTCCTCCTCCGTCTTACTTTCTGAGAAAGAGACATTTACTTCCAGCTCTTGGTGGGGAAATTATTGTTTACTTTGACTGATGTGCTATTATGACAGTTCAACAAATCAATGTTACACAGGTTTGTTGCAAATGTTGGAATTTTAGAGTAATCCCATGTAAATTATTAATCCTTTCGGGGGGAAGTTGCAACACAGATGCATGCAGCACATCTCTTACACACTGCAACCTGACAGTTGTACTGCTGTGCCAAGTGTTTGACAAGCCTGCTCTACTTTATTTTTGTTAAGAAGACATTGGGACTGAGTGTGAGTCAGATTCAAAAGCTGATCTGAGATCACTGCCTTGTCTCTTGCACATCAACTGCAATGGTTGCTTGGCCGGACGCATGGCAGTAAAACACAGAAAAGCCCTTTTACCCATCGGATGTTTAATTAACAAAGTGTGCATTGCAGTGCGCTTAGTGTGTCTCATACACGCTGCACCGGATCATTTCCTATTGTATCATGTGTTATGGGTCTTTTAAAATTTCTGAGATGATCCCTGTGGAACTTCTATTGGTCAGAGAACACCGAGAGTTCATGGAAGCTGCTGCTGTGAGAAACATTGTAACTGCAGAATTTAAGAACGACTCACTGACAGCTCATAACCATTTTAGAACTAGGAATAGATCTACACTAACTGCTGAGGTGTGTTTGCTTCTATTTTCCTCTACTTTCCTCCCTCCTCCAAGCCTCAACCTACTCTCCCCGCCACTCGGTGGTCATTGCAAGGATCACAAGGTGAAGCAGAATCAGAGTGGTGCACATATTACTCTCTGTCTCCCTCCATTCTCTTCTCCTGGTGGTTGACAGGGCCTGTCTGGCCTAACCTGGGTGGAAAGTGACTCTAATTGTCATCTCCACAGACAAGGTTCTGCAGCCATCCTGGAGGCACGGGCAAAACATACTTAGCTACTTTATCATATAGACAGAACCCAGCCACCGAGGCAGCTTACTGACATAGACTTATATGCAAAGATAGACTTTTTGAATTGGCCGGTCACGTCACCCACTGCTTAGCATGCATACATGATGAGAATAAAGCTTTTTAGGCCCTGGCTGAGACACAGGCATCTGACAGGTAGTGTTTGGGAGCTCAAGGGAATGTAAATATTCCCTGCCTCATCTTCTGGACCTGTGCTGGATGTAGATGATTGTGTTAGCTGGGAGTAGAGCTTTTTACCAAATGTTCAGTGTTCGATAGCATTACTTTGAGGCTGATGCTGTGTCATCTCAACTGTACTGTGCACAGTCCCCACCTAATGGAAGCTATCAGAGCAGAATGCTTGTTCTGTCATGAAAAATAAAGACATTCTGAGCAAACCATGAGAAGGAATGTGACAATAAGGCATGCCATAATAGCCAGAAAACATAATCATGATATCCGGATGTTCAGCAGGTTGTGCTTGCAATGGTTCACATCTTAGTTTAGCACATTAGCATGCTAACATTTGGTAATTAGAAGAAAAAGAAATTCCAGCTGAGGCTGACAGGAATGACATTAGTTTTGCAGGTATTTAGTCACAAACCAAAGCAATGGACACATTTTTTTTTTTGCCTGATGATAGCACAAGAGGAAAATACAAGGAACTGCCAAAAGGAAGACAATCCATTCTTCTGGGAACATGAATATCTGTACCAGATTTCATGGCAATCCATTCAATAGTTGATGAGACACAATAAAACCCCAAAATGTCAATCTCATGGTGACACTAGAGGAAAGGTCAGAGGATCACCAAAAGGTTAAGAGGATCACTGGGCTTTATCCTCTGAGGACCATGAATGTGTGTACAAAATTGTGTTGGACAGACCGACACAATATCCCTAAAACAGCCTTAGATATAACCTTTTATCATGTAGCGCACCTATCAAGATGAAGTATGATCACCTTTGTTGTAGCTTCGACTAGCTTTTTTCTTCTGTTTTTTCCCCTTTACTATACATTTCAGCTATTGCCCCCCCCCCCAAAGGTGAAATTACCCTCCTTTTGTTTGAGGCACAATCCGCCTTTGAATGCAGCCTGCAAATGCCTGTGGGCCTATAAATGTGCTCTGAGAGGGAAAGAGAAAGTTATGCTGTCCTATTGAATTGATTGAACATTCATGAAACTAAAGTGCGCCCCCCCCTCCCGCCTCCTCACATGTGGAAATGACTTCCAGACATCTCCAGCGTCCCGTATGGAACACAGCCGTGAGGATCCCTACCTTACAGTCAGGTGCTGAGCTGTTGCCCTGCAGGCACAATTCAATTGTTAAATCTCTTATGAGTAGAGCAGGAGGGTTCACCTTACCACTTATAACCTCACACATGCATGTTTTTGACTTTATTGGAATAATTGCACAATTATTTTACACAGCATCTTATTTTGTAATCATGTTCTGCTTAACTGCTCATAGTTGCATAAATTGGGTGAAAAATACAGATAGTATTTTATAGTAAGGAACAAAAAGGTTCTTACGTTAGAGAATCTAACATACTATTTTAAATTCTTTGTTTCTCTACATCCAGTCCTCATTCTTTGGTAATCACTTAGGAATGTTACAGGCATACGCTATATTGACTTATTGGACTTTTATGTAGCTTTCTCTATTGCACGTTCATGTATCTAATCAAAATGCCTTGAACATACACTTAGAAAGAATGAATTCCAAGGGGTTCTCATTTCATGTCAATGTCTATATATTATCAGCCTCAAAGATGGCAATATTGAAAGCAATTTTCTATGTATTTAGGGGACTGTCAAACAATTTCTGGAAGAAGACTAATCAAAAAGCACGAGGTATAATCAATAAAAGTGAGAGGAGTTGAATGATACCACTAGAATGATAAATTATTCCAATTCTACTTTCTACAATTGTGGGGATACAGTATATTCCTGTGTGCGTGTTTGTGTTTCTATATTCCAGCATGTACATGTGTGTTGTTAAATGAGCGTATGCAGTGCGTTATCATCATGCATTATATCACCAGAGCCCTGTGCACAGCATGCAGTCCACCAACAGACTGTCATGTCCTTCCAATAAAAACTTGCGACATATTCCACCTAAGGTTACAGTCACAACCGCAAAACACCAACAGCTCAGACAGCCATGAGACCTAATCGTTATTTGGCAGTTGTAGCAAAACCATGTCAGGGTGAAGCCCCCAACATCCTGCTTCCTAGTCACATTTTAATCATCTGCAATTAGTTTTGTTTTAATAACACTCACAATTAAAGGTCCTCCTGTTTGCATAATTCATGACACAGCAGCGCTGATGTCAGAAATCAAATGCACCAAATTAGAAATAACAAGTTTGAGACAGTGTGATTCAATTAAGACCCAGGGAAACATTGGGCCATGCATAATTGAGGGGCCGGCAAGGCAAGACTCATGTCAGGCCTGTCAGCCCTGCTGCAGCTATTGGATTTGGCCTGTCACACGCACTCAAATCAGCCCTGTAAAAATTACAGGTTACATTGATTTCTTGTTTTTTGTTTGTGAGTGCTTGTGAGTGTGTATGCATGTGCTAATGTGGTGGTGTCGGAGTGTGTATTAGTGGATTTCCTGCATGCGCACGCGTATATATAGACGTTTGTGTGTATATGCGGTTACATATGCACATACAGTATGTGTTTGTGTATGTATGTGGGTGTGCTCACATGTGCAGTGCTGTAAGAGGAGGATATAAATCAGGTGCGGGAGACCATGCAGCAGTGAGTAATGCAGCCACATCTGGAGCTCCAAGTTTGCAGGTCGGGGCCTTCAGATGAGACAGGCTGTGGGCAAACACACAACGCTAGCAAACCACATGATCATTCCCAATTATTACTGTTATGGTTATTGTAAGATCATCAGTACTAGCACTCGCATTGAACTCTGCCAGCTATTTGCAGCAACTTAGCGAATGTGTACTTGTGGACCCATTTCAGCGTGCATCTGTGTGCCTGAATATGCGTGTTTGTGTGTAATCCCTGGATACACCATGATTGAGGCTTTGAAAGTATTGCATGTTGCGCCAAGTTGCAGATTTGTTTACCACATTACACAACAGTAAAAATAACAAACAAATATGCAGTGGCTCACTGAGGGGCTGACAAAATCCAGCAACAGAGTAGCTGAGGATTTATGTCCTCAGAAAAATCTACTCTGTTTTGTGTTTGTCGTAGTGTCATCGTGTACATAGAGATTAATAAAAGTCTCTTAAGGTAAGTGTATTTGTGCTTATGGTAGTGTGTATGTGCCTTCCTTCAAGTGTTTACTCAAGTGTCAGTTTACTTGCAGTCAAAAAAGTTAACTTTGGTCACTTCAGTAACATGAGGAGACATTTAAATAAAATCTCTGAAGATCTGCAGATATTTTATTTCGGTCTTGTTGGAAACTGTACGTGTTTTTTCAGAAAGGGCGCAAGTGTTGGGCATCGAATCTGCTCTCTGTTATGAAACACTTACGGGGTTTTAATTATCACACAATTTTCAGCGATTGTTGAAAGCAAAGGAAATGGAATAACTTCTTTATGAGTTTGAAAACACCCCCTAATGCTTATTTAATTAAACAATCGTAACCACATCTCATAAAGTGCTCGGAGTTAATAAGATTCCCTAAGCAAACCCACATTAACGCAGACTGCTGCCATGCTTTAGAAAATCAGCATTCTTAAGATGGTCTTTGGCAAACCGAGATAGAACTGGGGCAAGTTATGCTACAAAGTCAAATTTTATATGTGTACTTGGTAATTTAAAAAGTGTCACTGATGTCAGACTTTTAGGTTTTAGGCTATCGATTTTGGCATCTGAAAAGGGAGGAAAGCGAAACCACATAAACATGTCTATAAAAACACTTCCTGTATGAAGTATTTTCTGATTTGGATCTTTGCTGAATGGGTTCTAGTGTAGGAAGGAAACATGTGTTAGTAAACTAGCAGACGTAGCCACACGTTGCCTTCAGAGTCAGTAATTTCTCACTGAATAATCACTAATGACTGAGGACCAATAGCTCCCTGAAGCATCATCTCAATCTCTCCTCCGACTGGCTAATTGTAGCCAGACACACTAACCTTTCTGTGGCCTGTGTCCTGGCTGTAACCCTGGCACTTCTCTGTCTTAAATTCAGCCTCTCACTCTTCTTTTCTCTTTCTGTTTTACCGGCCTTTTGTAAATTAGCCCACTCCTGATCTCTCCCTTTCTTTCTTTTGCTCCCCCTCCAACCCCAAACCATCTCAGCTCAGCTACAACGACATATGGGAAACTTTTTCAGGCTGATTGCTCCAATCTGATTAAGGGAAGTTATGTAGCTGCCATTTATCGCTGCTGTTGTGAACTGGCAAGCAGCTGTGACGTTGAGGCCCTCACTTGAGCACCCTTTGCTCTTGCTGCCTGTTCTCAGTCCAGACTTATCCATTAGATCCTGTTCAGACTCTTCCGATTGTTCAAACTGTCAAGGCTGCGCCATGAATCAAAACCTCTGGCAGAGTGACAGATCTTTCCATAATTGCGTGGTTCAAACCAGTGCCATGCCCACTTAAAGCTGGATTGGTTTGTGCTCAGTTAACTTACAGTCTAACAGAAACAAGGGGCTCGGGGATGGGAAAAAAGTGTGAGAAAAAAAAACTTTCCTGCAAGAGGCAATTTTACATTACATTAATGTAGTTGGTTCGGGTTCAACAAAAGGGGGACTTGGCCTGAGGAGCAGAGCAGAGAGGGGAATTAGAGCATTTAGCCATCTCCAGACACAGGAGAGAAATGAGCCTTGTGGCCTTTGTGTTATCTAATCTCGTTTGCATTTCCTTTCAGCATCATGAAAGAGAAATGTAATAGGGGTCTGATTGTGTTTGTTTGGTGAAATTCTCATTTAGGGCTGCTGTGGCTATGTGCCTCCACGAATAATTCTCTCCTGGCTGTGTTTTTGTGTGTGTACTACCCGCATGCTGGGGTGTATAGTCTGTGGAGTGCTTTGAGATGATGAAAAAAAAAAAAACAGCGGCCTTAAAACCAAAGACTACATGCAAGCCCAGAAATGAGGGTGAATTTATGCAACATCACCACTTCTCTCTCTGACATGTGAGCAGCTCGGTTCATATTTCTGAGTGATTGACTAGCGGAAGGATAGCGCAGGCCTGATGACAAAAGAGACGCGAAATGGACATGGAGTGGATTTGACATGATGAGTGCCAATGCCCCCATTGATCAGTGGCACTGACATCCCTCCCAGAACCCCGGAAGGTGGGGCTGGAGTAGGCAGGCAGCTGAAGGTCACAGCTCGCTGTCACAGCACTGTCCAATCACATTACACATCATGCCGTCTGAGAGGCGGCTCGCCTTCCTCACATGATGGACAGATGACAATCATCCCCACGCTGTTGTTTCACACAGTCTCCTCCTTTCTGGGATACATGTGTTTCTGAGATTTTGTTTCCATTTATATCTTAAAAAGTGTCACACCATATTGTTGGTAAAAGTGTCACGCTATAATGTCTTCGGTATCTAAACTTTTACCAACTTAATGATGATTAATGATGGTATTTTATTTTCCATCAGTGCCAATTTTCAATTTTTGGCCCTGCGGTTTCTCAGAGCCACTGATTTATAACTAGCGGTCGGTCAGAGAAGGTGTTTGTGCTTGTAACCAATGGGCTCTTTGTGTTTATGATGAGGGGAGAGGATGGAAAGGTGATTTAGAGAAGACAGCAGGTCTGCTTCTTCTCAGTGCAAACCTCCAGTAGACAGGCCATTAACAGAGGTGGCAGGGAAAAGCCGTGGCAATCGCTTTGATTCTGATTTACACCCATGCTGAAAAACCCAAACAAATTAGAGGAACAAAATAATACACAGCGAGAAATAAATCACATTAATGATTAGGCTTTGAACGACAGTCAGACATGAAAGTGAGTGGTGGCGGGGGCATCTGGAGGAGAGGATGGCAGATTATGAGATGATATTAGGAGCTGTCTTCAGAGAAAGGCTGAGAACAATCAGGCACCAGCAGTAACAAGAAGAAGGTCTTTGTTCTTCTCTCCTCTCAGTAACTAACATGTTGTTATTCAAGTCAACAGCCACTAGAACCTCGTTAGTAGGCCAAGCAGCTTACTGCTCATTAGCTGACAAAAGGCTGAAATTCATTGGCAGAAATGCAGTAAATGTAGCTTGTGGAGCTTTTTGCCGGTATGCAGAATACATGAAATGTTGGAATTCAAAAATGACACATATACAGTGACACATATCATACAGCTTGGACTAAGTATGCTTTGTGCTATGAGCTATATTTTTTATTAGAGATAATAATTTTAATCAGAAATGATAAAAATTTGGCATTAGCCTTCCATCCATAAATAATTGAAGATATTAAAACAGAAACGGCATAATGATCCCTACAACCCAGCAAAGCTCACATTCTTAACTTATACTCTTATTTTGTGGCCACTTGAATCAGTTTTCTTCAATGTCTGTATCAACAGGACCAATAATGTGGAAACAATTGGATGCAGTGTAAAATGTATTCATTCTCGATTCTTTTTCCCTGTTATTGAGATGTGGTGCTCTCACCATAATTAGTAAGGGACTAAACTGATATATAGGTTAAATATCTGTGTTGATTCTGATCTTATTATTTGAAGAATTAGGTATCAGCCAGACGTGGCCATGCCACATTATATACTGCTGCTTTGTTGCTGGCGTTACAAAACGGTACCAGTGCAATTTTACAAATCTTTCTGAAAAAATGTTGTTAAAACTCTGACCTAAAAATAATCTTGCTGTCTGAATGTCTTCACTTGTAGTTAAGAAATGATGTGTTGTTAGGGCCAGAGAAACCAAAACAATGAGCTGAGAAGCTGAAAAGAAGCAACAAAGCTCTTTAGAGCTGCAGAAAACTGCAGGCCGGTGATAATTCTCTGCGGGATCATAAATTCAAACAACCGCTTTTCCACCGGTGTTATAATAAAAATGTTATAAAAAAATCACTTCAAGGAAGATCCCAATCAACAAATTTACATAAAAAGAATACAAGTCTGTTGGCGCGAGATTGGTACTCAACATAAGTTTGGGTATGAGAATCAGTAATGAATCATAAAGTAGCAGTTGCTTCATTTAGAGAATAAGGGCTGTGCTGCTCAGAGAGCACTGCCATACTCCCACACATCTGACATGCTGATAGACTGTTGCTGCTGTAAATGCTGCGTGCTGCTAAATGAACTGGTCCGAGCCGAGCGGCTCCCTGCGCTGTGGTCCCACTGTGAATTCCAGATGACAGCACTAATGGATGATCCTGTGATGCAATCATCTCTATCCCTGCTGCCTTGTTCAGTAGATGGGCTGTATTTCCCATTCAGACCTCTGAGACTGAGAGCTCCTTAACAGAGACATGCAAAAGTCATTATACTTCTTACGTATACACTCATGCTGGAGATCCACAATGATTGCATAATTCCATTTGATTTAAGGAAAATAACCCCCCAAATACTTTCCTACAATCACGTTTGACAGCTGGTCTAGAAGGTGAAGCCTCAGATTAAGTTTGTCTCCATCTTTGGCGCTAAAGTATGTGCATGTTGATTTACAGCCTTTTGAAAGAGGACTGAGTTACATCAGTGTTCTTTATCAATCTGCACTCTAACAACTGTGTAAACAGAATTAACCACAACATCAATGAGCCACCCAGCAACAAAAACCACTAATGAGGTCCTGACGTGTCATATAATTCATTATTGTTTATGACTAAGATCCTCAAAGCTTGTTTTACATGATGTTTCAAAGCACACTTGATGACCTGCTGTAATTTTAAACCCGCTGACCCTAGATGTCTCGAAGATGGAGCAATACATCCATCCCTAAAGGGAAGTTGTTGTTTTTATGTTTTTTTTTACAATATTGGCAGAGAAACTGCCACTTTTCTGCTTTCTGTCATGTTTCTTTATCCATTAAGCCAACAATTTTTTCCAGTGTCTCTTCGAATATACGTATAATATATTGCTTCCTTGACAGTTGGCTCGCCTAGCTGATGAGTCATGTAAATGTAATAGTTGCTTTTATATAGATTTTTAATCATACTAACGTCATTAGTAATTTGCTGTGTACTATCCCTTGTTAAATGCTAAGAAAAATATTAAGAAAATAGGCCGTCTCTTATCTATGGTAAAATAACAAGGACTTCAAATATTAGGGCCTAGAAGGGAGTAATAACTGTTTAACTTAGAATGTAGACAGAAAACTCCAGTCAGCAAGGAAAGCTAATGGAACAAAAGCTAACCCGGATTTGTTGAGGGACTTATCCTGTCTATATCTGCACAGATAATAAGTGATGTACTTCCTCCTGTCACTGACTAGCCTGTGTGCCATCCTCTTCAAGCATTCAGTCTACCAGTAGCTTGTACAGAAGCTTCTGCCCTCCCTGGGGAACAGGGTAACAGAATCCTGGGCTTATACAGACATCCACACAAAGAGCAGGCCTGTGGTGGCAGGTGGCCCCAGCATAGATAAGTGTGTTTTTTGTTTTGGTGGGGAAGAGGCGGGGGTATGAATGAAGGAAAGACTGCTCACTTACAGGGCCTGTTTCTCCTCTGAAGGATGATGCCTCCTGTGGGCATAACACACGAGTGAGGCAGTATACTGTAGACATGCTGATCTGTTTATGTCTGTGTTAATGCGTAAGTAACCCCCCTTTCAAACCCCAGGACCTCTGCACACACACACACACACACACACACACACACACACACACACAACACACAGTCAGGGGCCACTAACCCTCTTGACTCTTATTATTGCCTTTTTGAGGAGGTCCAGGATACAAATAAAGCTTAAAAAAACACTCATCATAACAAGAGAATAACTAACTGCTGCTACACCTGTCAAGCTTTCCAACCTAACACTGCACTGAAGGCAGTTCGTAAAGTTAACCGTGGCAAATTTACCACTTGAAAATCATGGCGATATTTGAAACATTTTTTCCTTCTTTTCAAACGGAAGTTAGCAAAAGCAGCTGGGTTGCTTTTTTGTTTGGTAACCGTTTATTGTTCTGGCTGATATGACAACGGTTACTGGTGAGGTAACATTAATGCTGTGAGTTAAAAAAAAAACCAAGTCCAGATGGCTTTTAAATGTCTTCAACCCAAACTGTTTCAAAATCGGACCTCTGCAAAAGGGTTTTAAATATGCATTTAATTTCAACATACGCAACAACATGCTAATTCAGTGCTGTGTAATGATGTGAAAAAGGCTAAAGCTAACAGGTCCCAGGTAAAAAGTTAGCAACCTCACCAGCTGATGATCCATTTAGAAGACATGTAAATAAATAAGTAGCATTGTTCTTGTTCTTCAACTTAGACAAGAGACACAGAGGTTAAACTTGTGATTTAATGTAAGTATTTTCAAACAATATGTTTCACATTTACATAAGAAATGAAAGAAAGACTTTGAAAATGTGGACTAACTGATTTGGCTAAACAGTCTCTCAAGTCTCTAAAACTCCCCAGAACCAATAAAGAGCAGTATGTTACCTGTGTGACAGCAGCTTCTGTCCAGGGAGTTCCGGTCCTGAACTGGGCTTTTACGAACGTAATCTGTAACCACTGTGCTTTTATTTTAGGTTTCGCTCTTGTGCACCATGCTCACTGCTTCTGAATGCACAATGAGATTGACAGACCTGTGGTGCCTAGTTACGGTTGCTAAGCTATGACTATACAGTCACTGTTTTTTTTGGGGGGGGGGGGGGGGGTAGGAAACAGTCAACTAGTAGAGTTGTGGAGTGGGAGGAGCTGTTTTTCGGGCACCCCTGGTTCTAGAGGTAAAAATTCCATTCATTTTCCCCATAGAACATGTTTAGTTGACTGGAAGTTGGAGCGCCGGTAGGGAACTCTTGAATCCTTCGTAAAAAAGACGAGCAACTGCGAAAATCGCTGGGTCTTTGACAAAAAAGTCAAAGGTGCATGCCTTTGTATATGAAAATGTAAAGTGCATTTCTGTAAGACACGTCCAATAACGGAGCTTAAAAGTGTGTCACGTGAGCTGCTAACAGCGGGTGGAAGCTAAACATTATGCTGTTGAGAAAACTGCTGTCACAGTCTGCAGCCAGTTCACTTTCAGATCCTGGGTCAATTTTAGAGGAATAAGCAACTACACGGTGCTGTTTTTTGTTCCCAGCGGCAACATCAAAGCTTTTTTTTTTAAAATTCACCCCTCTGATTGGTTTCTTCTCCATGGCAACGGTGGCCGAGGCTCATGGGTATTTAAGACCCATGTGCCACGTCAAACCGAAACTGGTAACTGGTACCTGTGTTTCTGCATTAAGTAACATGGAGGTTATCATTAGAAGAAAAAAAAATTGAAATGGGACTAGTGAATGGTCTCCTCCCACTTCACAACTGTATCGGCAGATCAACTCTTCGTTTCAGTCTTACTTGTCACTGTGCCCCCCTTCGGCCCATTTTCCAATCCTTCCACCCGTCTCACTATTTAAACACACTCATCTCTCCCTCCAGCAGGCCCTGACAGCAGGATTTGCTTTATTGCTCAGAGGTGAGTTGCAAGATACACAAATAACACAGAGGTACATTTATAGTATTTGTATAATCCATGAAGTGAAAATTGCGCACTATTTAGATGAAAGGCAATTAGACAATTACAGCTAATGAGGCCAATCCTTTTCTTTCACCCCAAAGAGTCCACAGACTAATTATCAAATTAAAGAATGCTTTTTTTCTCCCTCTCTGACCCCACGCTGTCGTGAAGGGATTGCTCTTTGGGAAAGGCAAACATTGGTCTTCTCTGTGGAGGTTGAGGCTGTAGAACAGGCAGGCAGCATTTAGAAGAAGTGATGGGTGTATTAATCACTGCTTAAGTTAAGACAGCTTTATGGTCTGCAGGGCAGGCACGCTCAAATGCAGGAGCATACACAGACACTCTGCTGCTCAGTCCGCACCAAGAGGGCCAACAGCCAAACAGGAAATGTAGTTGTACCCACGGGAAGTGAACCAGCTCAGACGACTAGCAGACCTTGCTGTTGGAACTTTCTACTCTGGGGAGGTCAAAGGGCCTCACAGAAATCCACCTGACACACATGCATGCACCAAGGCGATATGAATAAATGTTTATCTATGACATTAAATTCGTAAATCCTGAAGTTAAATAATCATGTTGTGAAAACAACGAAATGTGATACGAACAAACTGTAATTTTCCTTGAATCAGGATTCATCTGTTCTCCTCTGCAAGTGAAAAACCTGTGTCGGATGCACACTCTGACTAATCAAACAGCGTCTGTTTTCTCTCTTAGTACTCGGAAAGCCGATCAGTCTCAATGGGAGACCAGGGAGAATGTTTCCAAGTGTCCCCCTTAACATTTCCCTTGCCAAGTGGTCCAGCTCCGTACGGTACAGAAGGTTTAGCTCCAAAACAGCTCTCCAAAAGTTTTCATGGTCTGTTAATATCATCCCTCAATTAACTCCAACTTAACTCAGACCATACATCACCCCCACCCCCTTCCCGGTCTCATTCACTCTTCTGCTGGCTTGAACTACAGCTGCACCTACTGGCAACAGAGAGGCACATTCTGAGTGCAGCACCATCTCTCCGCTGTTCACCCACTGAATGATATTTTACCCAATGCAACGAAGCCATGAGTGTTAAAGTAATACAGCGCTTTGGTGATCATAAATGTCTACTCTTTCATTTTCAAGTAATTCTCCCTTGTGCGTACTAAAACAACCATAAAAATCCAAATAAAACAGCACCTTTCTGACACAGAAAGCCTCGGGTATCACACAGCTATCACATTTCTTCGAGTGCAGCTAACAGGCATCGACTTAACTGCCGCTTTCGCTTTTCACACTCTCCAGTGCTTTCTTTATCAAATTTAAAGCCATGTCTTCCTCTGCCACCCATTTGACACTTTGAAACAGTGTGAAGGTCAGGGTTCAAAGGTTAGAGAGAAGTTCTTCTCACAATCCCACGCCTGCCCCTGCAGCACAGAGCAGCACTACAGGTGCAGGGTGTCTCTGAAACAACTTAACAGTCTCCTGCCTCTACGGAGAGACCTGTGAGAGAAGAAAAAAAATACACTCCTAATTGTTCCCTGCTCTGTGCCAATCACTGGCCAAAACACTCCTTGTTATTGCATCTTTGCACAGTATTTTTCCAGTGGTAACGGCTGACAGAGGGGTTGGTGCGAGTTCACAGTCCCTCCTCTATGACAGAAACTCCTCCCGTCACCTGCTTGCATATGGCAGGGTTGTTGGTGTACGGTGAGAGACTCCAGCTGACGCCCCTGACAGGGCTGGACTTAATGGGGACTGATGGGAGCCTGTCAGTGGCGTGACACATTAAGCAGCTTCGTCATAGATCAGCCATCGGGTTTTATGCAAAACCGGGCCCTGTGTTTACTCGGGGATGACCTTCCGAAGTTCAATAGAAGCCTTGCAGATGCAGAGCTAGGGCAAGTTCAGTTTTTCAACTTTGGGATGCAGAGATTGTAGAGTTGAACACACACGGGCATACATGTATGCAAGCAGAGTTACAAACGCATACACTCTCTCCTACACACACACACACACACACACACACACACACACCAAATTTCACCCAAGAAAGTTCAACTACAGGATAAGGCATATGATTTTTAAGTACTGAGTAGTCATTAAAGTTTGGAACTAGAAAGCCAACACTGCTTTACACATCCCTCTTGTGAATACAAATACTTAAAAACACTGAATGCTAAGTGAGTTTGTTAAGGTAAACAGAAAAGCGATTTGGTTTGCATAAGTAAAAGCCTCGGAAAACAGCACTGTGTCCTTGCTGAGGCTGCGGGAGATGGGATGATAAAAAAAATCTTCGAGGAACCAACCCGTGGAGAAAAGAAAGAGGATGGATGAGGATGGATTTTGCCACTGTGGATTTTGTATATATTTTGTGTATTTACTTTGAAAATATAAACAAAACTATAAAACTATTTAATATTCAGCTACTGTCTCTGTCAAGGGAACGTAAGAAATAATGTGTTTCTCAGACATATAATGATTAGACACAGCAACTTTTTACTAAATCTGAAAAACATCTAATAAATTTGCAAACATATCTAGGAGTCAAATGTTGATTGGCCAAATACTAAGGTAACTATTTACTTCCAGGTATGACATATTTATAGTGTATATGAACATGTTCATCAAATGCAGATGTTAACTTTTTAAACACAGGCCTCCTCAGTTTCATGGTAGTCCCTTAACGTCATAATTCTTAAGAATCACTCCATTTAAACTGGAAATGAGAGGGCGCCATGCAGTAACTCTCCAAGATAGTCATATATTCCCGTCAAGACTAACATGAAGTTATTTGCTCATTTGTCTGAATTGTTAGAATAATTTGTGTGAATGTGCTTTTATACCTCCCCAGTGGTCCATAAATCACAAACAGCTCTTTGTGGCCCACCAACATAATTTGTTTCCTTTTGTTTATCCCACTTAAGTCACTCAAAGCTTGATTCATGGTGAGACAAATCTCGCTTGCAGAATTTGTCATGTAGTCAGTCTGAATATATCTTGTGCAGTAAATTTCCCTTTAAACTCGTTGCCCAGATTTACCACCAGTCAGATTCGAAATTTGATGACTTTGGTGACGACCCGAGTCCCATGATGGTATTTCATTTTTGGCTGGCCCAGAGACAGGTCTAACCTTCATCCACCCATGCAGACTATATTCTGTATAAATAAACTATGCAGAGGAAACATCCAGTTCCACTTTATATACTATTCTTGTTCTGAGAGAAACTGTGCTCCACAGCAATATTTATTCAGCAAATGAATTCCACTAAGCACCCGATATGTTTTCATGTCTGCTGCTGGGTGAGCAAGAAATAATTTACCATTTATGACCATGTCAGCTACATGATAGCTAACCCAGCACAGAGCAATGAGACGGAGGTCCTCTACATTTCTTGCCAAGAATAAAGAATAGAAATTGGGCCAAATAGTTGCACTTTTAATTGTTTTTTTTCTGAAAATAATGGTTTACCATGACATGATACACAATGCATTCAAAAACATGGCTAAAAACCTACTATTATATCACTGTCTTTGATGCTAATGATGTAGGTTCCTCTAGCATTTTGCTAAAGCACAATTTAACTGCATAACAATTTGTTAGATAAAACTGTAATGTATCATACAGTTATGTGAAATAATTGGCCCGCTAAAATGAGCATAACAGCAGTTTTATAGTATGACCTTGTTTAAATGCTAAGATGCAAGAGAGTTACATGAAGTGTGGAACCTAAAATTAAAGAATAATTATCTGGCAACATATTCTGCTTAACTTCACTCGCACTTTGTTATCTGGCAAAGTTAAAAATATTCTGTCCTCACTAATGTCACACTGACTCGTACCTGTGTTTGGTATTTAGAGAAGAGACAGAGAGCTTCGGGATTTTCTTTTTCTTCTCCAAAGCAGACGAGTTTGAATCTATCATCTTTCTGAGTATGTGTGTGCACAGGCAATTGTGTGTGTCTCTGTGTGAGACCTAAAGAGAGAAAAGTATTCCAGTTTAGCAGCAGGAGTGGGAAAACAATTGTTCCTGACTGATTTTCCCCTAACCCCATAATGAAGCCCATGTGTACGACTGGCCTTTCAACAAGCTGCAAATCTGTGCGCGCCCCACTCTCCACTTGATTAAAGCAAAAGCCACTCACCTGCTCCTCATTAGCCTGGACCAGGAACAGACCCAGCCAAATAAGTTAGCACCTGTATGTTCCAATTCTGCATGCCTTCTACATGTATGTAATATTTGTGTGTATTAAGCTGACAGCCGTATAAATGATGGGATGGATTTAGCCATGGCGATGCTGCTGCTGTGTGTTGTGAGTGAGATGAAGAGAGATGGATGTGTGGAAGCAAAAGGGCCACGGGTGGAGAAATAGCAGGGACATGTTCTATGTTTTGGGTCTGTGGAGATAGATGAGGGACTGGGCTTGGAAACACTCATTAGCCATAATCAGGGTCCCTAAAGGAGAGCAGATGGTGGCAGCGAGGAAAGAAAATAAGAATTCGTTCGGTGTACATTTAAATGTACATGAATGCATGCAAAAAACACACACACAATGACCCAAAGATAAGGAATATAGTCATCAACAAAAGTATCAAGACCATTCAGGCAAGTGTGCGTGTTGGTAAACAAAACATTGTTTATATCCAATGTGGATGTATGTAGAGCTAAATGTGCTCAGACATGCTGGTCATTACAGAACAACCCTAAAGGGCATTGTTTGGGATAGGATCATCAGAGTGCTGTTGTTTCTGTCTGGTTCCTGCTAACCAGTGACTCCTCTGACCTCTGTCTGCTCTGAATGGAAGCATATTAACACTCCAGGCTCTCGGCAACATTTAACCAATTTGGTAAATTATCTGTGAGGCCACTTTTATAGGGCTTTCTTATTATTCAGAAGGAGGGGGAGTGGAAAAAGAGAAAGAGATAAAGAGGCTTGATGAAGGGATGTGGGCATGAAGACCCTGTTCCTATTTACATACATTACCAGTGCTTTCCCCTTTGCCAGAGTCCCATAAAGGAAGCACCTGTTAGCCTCTCACGGTCTTCCCCCTCTACCTCTCTCCCGCTGCTCTTTCATCCTTCTTTCCTCCTTAGCTGTAGCTTCTTAGCCCTGACCCTGTAAGAATCACCCCACGAGCAGGTGTTCTCTGTCAAACAGCCAATTCCCCTCACAGCCAACAGAGAGGAAGAAACCCAAAGAGAGGGAACTGACCAGGAGGCCAAACTGGGCCCATGCATGGGGAAGGGAGGACTCAGAGGCCTGGTGCTGGGGGCCCCTCCAGCAGGGTAACACTGATCCCTGCCTGATCCAGGTGTTTGATTCCATCACTTCTTATTTACCATGTGTGGACATACAGTTGTTCCTCGGGCCTCGACTCAAAACAAATTGCTGGAGTGGAGGGTTTGTAAAAGAGATGTCTATTCTGTCGGCGGAGGGGTTAAAGTTAATTTGATCGGGCATGTGTACTCTGGGCGAGGAGCAGAGAACATCTGCATTCAGTGGCATGGCCCCATTTGTTGCAATTTTGGGTCTCATTTCCATTTGCAAGAGAGATAACTGCTTGCATATGGAAGCAATAGATAGAAGAGGTCAATGCAATTTCTTTCACCGGGGGGATGAAGCAGGGAGAAAAACCCTTATGCAGTAATCTCAGTTGGCACAGGAAGAAACAAAAATCGGGGGTTTGGGGAAAGGAATTCCTTTCAGCGCAGTGATTCCTTGATTCCTTTACCAGCCAATAACAATCCCACACCCGTTCCAAACCCACACCAATCACTCCTATTATCGCTGATTGGATCTGGTGACATGATGTTGTACAGCCCATCCGTGTTCATGCTCTCCCTGGGAGCAGCATCTCAAATAGCACACTGATAACGAATTAGGAAAAGATAATGCATACCACTCATCACGTAATGCAGAAAAAGAGTGGAAAATCAGACTTTAACGCAGAAATGTTCAGAAAATTTAAAATTACAGTGTGTTTCATTGCTTCTAAATACTACTTGCAGACATTATATTTACTGTAATTTGCAATTATTAAATTATGTTGTATATATTTTTTTGAACAAATAATTTAATATTAATTAATTCATTAATTAATTCACATTTTTACACACAAATTATAAGTTTAAAACTCTTCTCTCTACCTTTTTAGCTATTCACTGACCAATAAATCCTCCAAATTAAACAACAAAATATGTTGTTTGTCCATGTCCTCTAGAATGACACACACAAGTTTTCTGATCTGATGCCCCTGTCGACAGGACAGTCTCTCACTCAGTTATGATATGCCATTTATAATGTAATGAATGTGGAAAAAAAGGATATCTCATTTCAAGCATCAAATTTTTCAGTTGTGATAGATGTTTTGAGTTTCCTTTCCTTTTTTGAGGCGTTGAATTGACGCAAGGTGGTAGGAATTAGGAGTCATCTGGCATGAAGTGATGGGACTGGTGGTGGGAACTGGGGAATGCTATAATATTGAGGAAACACAAAAGGCAACCACTCTATTGGTCAGTCAAATGGTTAAAACATGCAAGCTGAATAACATATCAAATGCAGCTACGACATCATAAAATCTCTCAGTAGGCATCTGAAGACTTGCTGTTATTCACTAGAGCCTTTTTCCCCTCAAAACCTGACTTACTAATGGAAATCTCCGGGCACAAACTCCAGACATCATTATGTTGCAGACGATAACTTCACAACATGTCGCACAATAATCAAAACAAGGGCCGATCTAATCTCCATATACTGTCTATGGATGATTCCAATCTTTTCTTTCATACTAGTCAGTCTAAACTCAATACACTCAATCTACGCCGCTCTGAAAATCCCCTAATAAGGCAAGTTAAACCCCAAGCTTGCAACTGGTATGAAGTCACCAGAGAGCAATTATGCTTTAGCTTGATAGTTAGCAAAGGACCAGAGGAATGTCTTTTTCCCCCCATAATGCCAGGACTTTGGAGACTAATCTAATTGAGTGTCTTTTTTGTGTGTGATTATTTATGATTAGAAAGTGTTAGTGGAAAATCTGGAGGAGATATCTGGAAATGGGGAGTGTTTGATGCGGATCAGTGTTGTGCCGCTCTCCCTGATTAATTATGTCCGGGACGTCTAATAGTTGCCACTGCTTGGGAGGGGCTGCCTCTAACAAAGACAAAAGCCCCCAAACTTTTTAAGCGTTCTTTGAACTGAAATGGTTTTTAGAGAACTGAATAATTCTGGGCTGCATGGTGGATTCAGACAAACTGATTTATGTCAAAGAATGAAAGAAATTGCAAGACAAAGCACATGCATTTCTTGGCAACTGCCCTGTTTTCTATCAGTGATCCATTAAATATTATCATTGGAATCTTTCTTTTCACATCTGCTCTGGGTGTGCAGAGTGTCTGTACCCTACATGACTCAGCCTCCCGTCTCCTTACCAGTGCCCCCTGAAGCCCTCATTTCCTGTCGGGAGTCAGTGGAATTGGATAAAGGACATGGCTCAGGGCCTCTTGGGGCCCGGATTAGGGCCTGCTAGAGCACAGAGAGCCAGCCTGGACACATCTCCATCCATCAAAAATCAAACTGATTCAAGGACCCATTCAATCCCAACAGCAGAGAGGAATAATGTCCCTGCAGCCAAAGCAGGTGATTTTTATTTTTCCTCAAGGAACACGAGGGCTGTAGCTGAGACAAGGGGATGATTAAGGTACTGCTTTCAGCTGTGAGAACATTTTCACCACAAACAGTGGAACAATGGCCATCGTCTGCCATGTTCCAGGAGTGTGGGTTAGTTTGAACCTCGGGGTATGACTGTGCCCAAGAGCTGACAGAGAGACGACTGTGTGTGTTGAGAGAGAGCTCATTAAGAGGACCCATGTGTGTTTAACAGATACCAAGGGCTCTTTTTCTTCCAATAACAACTCATTAATGAAGGTTTGTGTGTGTAAGGGAATTAGAGTGGCTGTAGTCATGAATCATGAGACACATCAGTCTTGTGTTATTGATCAGATCCCAAACACCAGACTGACAGAGATAAACACAGCAGTAATGTGAGAAGCAGGAAGAACAACAGCTGTTTATATGCGTATGTCCATTTATCCAGATGCTTTCATGAATGACTGTTGAATGGCTATTATGCTTGACTTTCTATTAGATTACCCGATTATCTTGAATAGCTACATAATGCATTTAGTTATACATTTTTGAATTAGCTTATTAATGCTAGTGAGATTTTGCATTTTAGCCCATTTACCTCAAAAAGCATATTTTGTCATACTGCCAAGCCAACCATTTTTCTTAACATACCATAAAGAGCAAGGCAGGTAATTTCCTATATATTTTCATTGTCAGCAAATCCCACGAAGAGACCCAAACTAAAATTTTGTGAGCCCATCTGTCAATACTTTCCAGCTGCCCTGTCCTGTCTGTGGCACTCAGCCCCCAAAACCCATTCATCCCCACTGAAGATGTAAGTCTTTAAATACAGGTCACAAATTACAACTAAGTAAAGAGAGTAGTTGCGGGGGAGTAGTTCCAACCACACATTTGCCTCGCTAGCGAGTATTTACAGCACCAGGACAGTGTATGTGGGATTCACTCAAAATAAATAATGTGTGTGTGTGTGTGTGTGTGTGTGTGTGTGTGTGTGTGTGTGTGTGTGTGTGTGTGTGTGTGTGTGTGTGTGTGTGTGTGTGGTCTAACAGCACAAAAATAAATCAATTGATAAAATGAACCATGTATATTAACTCCTGACTCTTCAAAAACATATGCTGGCTGTCAGACATGTCTCAGTTCTGTACAGGTTGATTTTTGTAACACAGCTGACGTGATAAAAGTAAGTATATAGGATTTTTAATTATTGGGCTAAAACAATCTGCTAAAACATGCAAAAACTGGAAGGATCTTAAAGATGAAATCCATCCAAATACTGCAATGGAAGCCCTTAGCTCCGTCCATGGAATTAACATTGACCTAAAGTCCTTTGAAAGATACATCTGTACTCATCTAATTGCCCCATCCCATGTCATACTTTCAGTGGGCACAAACCAATGCCTGCACTGTTACATTTCAGCACCACCACCACAAAGTATACTGATTCAGTACCGGTGGGTGGGGGATGGAGTGTATCAGATGGACTCAGCAACAGAGAGCAAAGAGACGAGAGAGAGAGAGAGAGAGAGAGAGGAGTTGAGAGTAATCACTTATCACTGCAGTGATTTATGGCCTGTTTTCATGTTAAACATGTTATGTACACAATGACAACACCCTAGTTTATTGCAAAATACCTGCGTGCTTACAATAAAGAAGTCTTCCATTTTTCCCGTTTCAAAGAATCTGGTCTGCTGCAGGGAAGGAAACGTAATTATAGAACAATAATAACATCAAAATGTAAAAAAGGAGGAGAAATGTCGGTTGTTTTGGGGGGAGGGGGGTTGGTTAATGGGCACTCAGCTTGGTATTCCTGTCCGTGAGATTTAAATTTGGTGCTCAGTTGATTCCAGAGCTCTCCAACTCATCTTGGCCCATGCAGCTTCCTGTGTCTTATTACCTATCAAAAGGTTTGTCGTTTTTTTTATGAAGCTCTTTTAAGAGCACTGGACAAAGGGAAAAACTAGTTTAATGGCTCGCTAAGTCAAGGCACGGCCCCACAAGATTCCACTACTTCTCTGAGAATGTCTGGAAATGGGAAACACATGTGCTTTGATGGTGTCAATTCTTTTTATTATTAGTTTGTTTTGAATTAGGCTTGTGATTGCAGGATCCTGGGAGGCTTTCACTATCCATTAAAATGCTGATTTGACGTAATACACCACATTTTGGATAGGTGCCTCTGCACACCTTAAAAGGCTACCTATTGTTAATAATGTTCATACTGAAGTAATGTGATATTAAATTGACCTTTATAGGGGAATTATCCTTTTCCCTGTGTTTTTACAGGTAGGTCAGGGCAGTGTGATCAGTCTTAGTTGAAATAAGTTGGACAGTTGACAGTAGCAACTATAGCTCATCTGGCTCATAAAGTGTTTTTATGGCCTCACAAAATTCAGTCTGTCTCAGAAATAAACTTTGCCTGGACAGTGTTTACCAAATGGTAAAATCAAATACGTGGGAGCACTATTTCAAATGTGGTTTAAACATCCTCGCTTATAAGACATTTAACAATAAAACAAGAAAAACAGTGATTTTAGCTCAAAGCCAGCACAAAGTCCTTTCTGGATGTTTTTTTTTTAAGCAGCTTTATAAAAGTTGGAACCATTGTACAGTGTCGTGTGCGCCATGCCATGACCAGGAAAGCATTAATTCATCACACACCTGTGATGAAAGTAAGGATGAGTCATAAAAATAACAGAAACTTTAACCGTTAAATGTTCACGACGCCTTAGCAATCTGCTCAAGACTCTATTACGATTTCTATTATGTAATTTTAGTGTAACTTAGGTACAAGTTACTACTTCGAGTGCCCATTTCTGGTATAGATACATGCCAAACCTGGATTTGAACTCGGACGTTCTCTTTTAAGGCCCCTTGCCACCCAAAACTGGCCTACAACACAAGTTAACAAAAAGTTTCATCATTTATATTGTTTACCATTCTTTCTGCTGTGGGTCACAGGACAAACCCGAGTTAAATTCTGTAACTCATTAAAATTGACACAAATCATTTGTCTGTGACTCCAAGTTGGAGCTCTTTTAGGTGGACTTTATGAAAATTAAGCCTCCAGTGTAGGACACTCCCTGGTCAGTACCGAAGCAGGTAGCCATTCAAAGTGGCAGCGTGGTCACAACCAATAAGCCAACGGTGATTGGGCCTCTTCGGGTTGGATTTATTTTAATTCACTAATCCTGTAATGGTGGAGCAATGTCTCCCTGGTTGTGGGGCTCGTTATTTGGGGATTGACAGCGCAGAGCCATGGCCAGCCTGTCTCATTGCTTCAAGAGAAAACTCACAGAGCCACTAAGCGGTATTTGACTCCTTAAGCTCCGAGAGGACTAAGGTTAGGGGCTGATGGGGGTGCAGGAATAGAGGAAGGATGCAGGGCTGTTGCTTGGTGTGCTGTTGGTAGTGGTGGTATTGAGGCCAGGAGGAGGGACGAGTGGTGCGGTAGGGTCCTAACAGATGAAACATTCACCCAAAAAGTGCATCGCATGGACTAATGGGGAAATTATTTATGAACTATTTGCAGTGCACCTGAAAATACCTTCAGTGAAATTATGTTTGGCAACCTGAACTGCTTTGAAGTCAATGGAGTGGCAATAAAAATTAGGCCTTCATTAGAGAGCTGGGCCTTTCAAACTGAATTGGCCCAGTCTCGGCGGGTCAGGGGCATTTAGGCAGCGCTCTGCTTCCTTTAGTTCTGGCAGCCGCAGACATATGGAAGCAATTTGCCTGATTCTTTGCTGTTTTTACGATTTTCCCCTTTAATTTTTTTTCTCACCGCACAGCGATCCTTTTATGTTGCATTTAGGAAATTAACACTAACCGACAAATTACTTCGTAAATAAAAAAGGTAGAGATTTAAAATGTTGAAACCAGGAGTAGCCCAAGGGCCAGTGTTCTCCCAGAAACAAAGAAATCCTTGATAACTGTTTAGATATTTCATCCCACAGCCTGGCTTTATTTTATAAAGTGTGTATAATTTTTCAATCGAAATAAATGTAAAGCATTCATCTCCCTTATGTGCAGTACTTGTACTACATGTCCACTAAAAGAATGGTGCACTTAAGAAAAAAAAAAAGTCACTTGAAGGGATTTCGGGGTTCATTTGCAAAAACTGCTTTATGCTTTGGTCAAGCACAAATCTCATTCACAAAAAAAAAAAACTGAGGGCAGCTGACTGAAGTGAAGTTGTGTAATCTTCAGAAAACCAGATGCACCAAAGTCCAGGGGACTGTAATCTTCAGAGATGTAAGCTAATTACTTAATCACTTACATTCGTAAATCTTATTATTGTAAAAGAAATTGCTGTGGTGATTAAATTACTGATATTTATCTCCTAAAAGCGCTGATTAGGAGGTGATGCTAATCTGTCATTCTGAAAGGCTGATATTAACGGCATCAATCTAACAAAACAATAAACACTTAATATGAAAGAGATGTTTTGTGCACTCGGGGACCAGATGGCCTGTTTTAGTCTGGAATGTGCAATATTCTGGCCTGCTTGGCTACACCACTAATGATGGGAACCACAAACTGTTGACTTATTTAATTGAGTTGTTTTGCCCCATTAACCTGTTGTCTGACACAACGGACACGTGAGTTGGGAACGAGATGTTTTTGCTTTGTACTAAAATGGAAACAGTCTTCCATTTGTTCCCTTCTGTGCAGGTTCTTGACTGTTATTCTGTACTTGCAGTCAAAGATCTAGTTATTTATGTCACATTAAAATTGTCTTACCTAAAGAAAGCGTTGTGGTTTATCATAACATATTCCATGTGCAGTAAATACTTGTAACTTCAATAGCGTTGCAGTGACCTGAGCAGTTGGATGGTATTATTGCTGTTCTTAAACACACTACATTTTATCCTCACCCTGAATTTGGCATATTTTGTGCACCTTTTCTAAACACTTCCAAACTGTAGTAGTGTGTGAAGCAATTCTCCAATGCTTGCTCTAATGCTTCAGAAGTGGCCATAAATTATGCATCAGGAATATGTATATGTATTGACTTTAATAAGAGCCATTTCCTACATGCCAGCTTTTGTACCTGAATCACTAGGGTGCTTCCTAACACTAGGCACACGCTTGTTCTCTCACTCACACACTTGTCTACTGACTCTCAGCTGGGGAAATGAAACAAAAAGAGCATAATTAAAATAATAATAGAGTCTCCTCTTGTTTGGGGCTTCTGATATTTTTTCACAGTTGTATTTGGCAACGTTGGAGGAATTTGCACGAACTATTGAGGAGTGTTAGTATAAATAAGTAAACTCTGCTTTTTTAGATTGTGATACCTAATCAAGTCAGCGCTGACAAGAGTTCTCCCGCTCTGTCTCTGTTTTCTTCTTTTTTTCCCTCTTACCTCTATCTCTGACGTGACACTCCATTGAGTGTTAGTGCTGAATACTTAATGACACAGAAAAACAACAATGCCATTCATTTAACAGTGAAACAACAAGCTCTGCGCCCCACAATGCACACTGAGGCATATTCGCAAACAAATGTTACTCTGCTTTACTCATCCATATTCCCCTGTCTTCCACCTCCTGCCTTCCACCTTCCGTCCCTCTGCCCTGACCCCGAATGAGGTTCACTGTGCTGTGCATGCCATTTGTCCACTTCTCCTTCCTGTTTTCAGGTAGTTGGCCTCCAGTGCTTTCTGTCCATGAATGCTAACATGTCTTACCTTGCCCTGGGCGACAAAGAAAGCGAGTATACCCTGTGTTTGGCCATTCTGCTCCGGTAGCCTCTCTGGAAGCCTCAGACAATAACATTCATGGACTTTCACAAACACACACACACACACACACACACACACACACACACACACACACACACACACACACACACACACATACTTGCAAACACACAGACTGAAAGTCAGGCTGAGGTCTCGATGGCACTGGTTGTCAAAACTGAATAACTGTGTGTCCTTTACATGTGTCCACTGGACCATGTGGTGCCCTTCTCAGTCAGAAGAAAGCTAAAATGGCTGTTGACATAAGAAAACAGCAAACTCACTGCTCCGACGTGGACTCTCGGCCCCTTATGCCTTTATAACACAATACACCGTGCAATCAACATTCCACACAGTAGTGCTAGTAGAAAAGGAGGGGGGTCAATCAGCGGCCTGAGCTGTGAAAACCACAAAGAAGATGTCATCAAACAAAAATGCTTAGGTACGCATGCTGAAAGATGGTTGCTAAACAGAGGGGGGAGGGCACTATTAAGATGACATCAGGGACAACCTCTCAACAGCTGCATGGGAGTGCCAACTGTTATGGAGGACGGAAAATGGAGGTCGATACAAGGGAACACTGATAGACTAACAGCAACAAGGGGAAGGGAGTCATCACCAGTCTAAGCATGTGATGATTGAGCCCGGCTCTTTTTAACCAGCAGGCCTTTGGAGACCTGGTAGTTGGCAGCGGGGTCACAGGAGTACCAGCGGAGACAGGGCCCTTCAAAAAGCTCTCCGTGCTTTATCGAGCAACTGCGTGTTACATGGAATGCGTCGCACTGAGACTCACTTAGTTGTGGTGGGACCTGTTCTGATTGAGGTAACAGCTGGGATATGACATCAGCCCGAGTGTTGGCCATGTTTTCACTCACTGGAGCAATTCTGCTCTTAAAAGGTTCCATCAGTACCACTCCGGCGAGTTGCAGAGAGTTGCTTTTCATCTCTTTGGCTGTGCAATCCACCAGCTGGTCAAAGTGCCCCTTGGTAAGCAGGACAGAGACGCCAGAGTGCTGTACTCATAAGTGGCTCATTGTCTTAATACGCTCAGAAGAGCACTTGGATACATAAAACACACACACACACACACACTAATATAAGATTTTTTTAACCATCAGGAGATACATTTTTCCATTCATGTCTACTCTGAAGACTGTAACTGAAACCAAATGGCACCTATCTCTTTTGCCTATGACTAAAATGGCTTTCGTGTGGGAGATGTTTTGGCAGCATTTCCCAAACTTTGGTTTGACCTCTGCACAGGTACTTGTGAATGAATTTTCATGAGTGGTGCTGAGCTGCACTGTACTTTGGATTCAGCCTCCAGTCACAGTTTCCAACAGGGGCCTCTTAAAAATACTAAACTCAACCTCCTCAGAGTACACGCTGTGAATTAGCACTTGAATATTTCTAACATAAAAATCCTTATTCACCCTGTCTTCTGTCCAAGTATCTTTCCACTGTGACACCGAGGGACCAATTGAGACAGAAGTCTATTTGCAGTGCTCTGTGCTGTGTATAAGTCTATGCTGAACACAAAGCACACATTGCCTGGAGTGAGTAAATCACCAGGGTGCAGGAAAAGAATGGTGAAAAAAAAAAAAAACAGCCAAAACGCAACTACAAAGCAGCTTATCACATTTACCATGTGCTTATTAGGCTGCTGAGAGATTGAGTTGAGCTATTTGAACTGGTTCAGACTGATGGTGAGTCTTGGGTATTCTGATGAAATGCAATGACATACTCAAACTCTGACGGAGGCCTGCTATTTGGGCTACTCTCTGGGTAAATGGGGGAAAAATATACACCTCACAAAGATGCACGTTTTTTGATGCATATTTGTGTAGCACAGTGAGCATTTGCCTACAAGCTTAAAGAAGCTGTTAACAGGCTGGATTAAAGGTATGGTCAGTGATTACAATCCAATGCACTTTTAGTCGAATTCGGCAAATATCCCATCACGGTCCGCTAGCTGTCTATTCTGTGTGTGCGCTGAAAAAAAAATAAAAATCGGGTGTTTGTACATAGCCCTGGCGCTGTAAATGGGGAACAAACAACGAGGCTCAGACAGGGCCACAAAATGGTATTCCAGCAAACCAGCAACAGGGGGCGTTCGTGCTCTTCCTCTGATTCTGCCGGCTACTCTCTTTCTCCCATGTCCTCGCCCACAAGGAACGGAGCTACACCATGATAGTAATGAAACGCAAATAACATTGGAGATATTACCTTGCCAACTTGGTATAAAAATATTTTACTTGCTACGGGCAACCTCATATAATTTACCCTGGAATTACCCGTCTTTGCCTGTGTAATGTTACTTGTCCCGCCTATGTGCTCTTCTGTGAAATGGAGAGCAGGAAATCTAAATAATGTCAGATATATAACCCTGCCATGTTATTTTCTTCCCTGTTCTTTTAGAATTCCCAATAAATAGCATTGCTCCATGTATCACTGACGGTAGAATAATAACGTTACCGATACGTAGGGTACGCTAGTGCTAGGCTTAGACTTTGGCTTAGATAAGTATTTGGTTTCAACACCTACTTAAATATTAACAGGCTTATTGTCACACTCTCTGCAGTACTAAAAAAATCACACAGTACGCCACCTGTATTTTCATAGCGATAAAAATTGCTTCCCGTTATTGGCGCCAACCTACCGTCTTTTGGTCAGGTAACCCAGTTGTTAGTGTCTTTGACTTGGAAATGCACATTCATGAATGGAGGGGGGGGGTGGGCGGAGCTGAAGGAACACTGAAGGAAGGGCTGTATTTGTTTGGCTGTCGAGTTCAAATTTCAACAAACAAAATTACAAAAGCATGATATAGGACCAAATTGCCATTTTCTTTCACTTTATTCAGCCTGGCATCATGTACATGTTAGCTATTATCTTTTATTTTGGATTGTTTTAACCAAGGTCAAGCGAGTGACGTACCCGTTCTGCATTTTCAGTTGATACAGAAGCTAAGATTAGTTTTGTTAGTCAGTTCAGTTAGCTACAGTTAAACCTGGCAGTTACTGGGTATAAATCTATAGCGACAACTAATCTCTACAGAGGAACTAGCTTGTGTGGTGCAACCTGTTTTAAATTTGTGACGTTAATCTCCACTGAAGCGCACACTTACAACATACCTAGGCAAAGTTTGCATTTACAAACAGTTGGTGCAATCGGCTCCCGAGGCCTAACATGGGAAGGGTCATCGAGAAGCCTGAAATTAAAAGGTTTGTTTTTACCTGCAATTTTAAAATTGGATTTGATGAAAATTTGATTCAGTTATTTTTTAAACACGAGAGAATGGATGTATTAAAAGGGAAGTGGGGGCCACTGAAACTGGATATGCAGAGGATACACCCATGATCATGCACAATGTGCCTTGAACCTCACTGATCACATAAGTTAATGATGTGTCTTTACATCCCCCTCTGGGATTTTTAAAAAAAGGAAACGATTGATCCAAAAGAATCCTTAATAGGTTGGCTGTCCCGCAGTCATTAGTTTCAATCAAAACTTCCACAGTCTTTTGACTTCCCCAAGTAGTGGGTTGATGCTGTAGGTACTGTACAGTAGTTCTGCCTCATCAGTTTTAAACAACTATGGCAGGTTCTCACAACATGCTACCCGTGCTCTAAATCCTAAAGGGAATCAACGGCATTGTGACTGTCTCGGCCAACTTAAGCTTCCCTTTGTTTCTTTGCCAAAATAGGGCTCATAGGTTAGTCGCATGTTACTCCAGCCCATTCTCACGTCATTGCCCTGTCATACAGAATAAAGTGCTTCGCTCGGAGCTGCTGTAGTGTATAAAAAGGTATGAAAAAGAGAGAGAGAGAGGTACAGAGAGAGCTCACCTGTGTGGAATACTTTAAGTCATACAGGAATTTGCCCATGAAGAGAAAAAAGGGGAATAATTACTGTTTTGGCTTTGGTCTTTGATAAAAGTTGCTGTTAACCCTCCTAACGCCAAACTTCGGACATCATCAGTGGTTGTTCCCCTGTAAAGAGAACCCGATCGATGTTAACTGGACTAATTGTTTTCCGTTTGCCGTAACAGAATATAGTCATAAATAGTCTGTTTTTTGACTGCAATTTACAGGAGAGAGATTTCCTGACACGCACGCATTCTTTCTTCCCTGCATTTTTGAAATGCCCTGCCTCTTCCCCACTTTGATCTGAGGAAAGTTTTACAAATTTTGTGTGTTGACAGCAGCCCTGAGCCTGCCCCCTCCCCCCCACCCCCCTGCCACCCTCGCACCAAAAGCCTCCGTCAGCCCCCTGGTTCATTAGTCGACCTTTAGTCACTGAACAACAATTAGGCCTGTCGTTTGCTCGCTGGCTTGACTCTGCCAGGCTGACTGTGCAGCAAGGAATAGTCCCTGACTAATGATTGGCTAAAGAGACCTGACAGCATCTTACAGCCACAGCTGTAATTGAATACAAGCTCTAACAAGCCTTTGAACAGGAGGAAGAAATATTTCATAAGCTTGATGCAATTTGGTGGGTGCGTGTAATGAAAATAATGAATGTGATTCCCTCACATTTTCAACTTATAATTGATGTTTTTTTGGGGGGGAAATAATAAAACAGATGGAGACAGACACAGAGAGGGAATAATTTGAAGATTTTGATCCCTCTTCCCTTTCCATGTGGAAAAATTATTTTCTTGGCATTTTGTAGCTGTTTACATAGCAATTTGTTCTCTTTATAACAAGACTGATGTTGTGCTCTTCGAAACGGCCACCGATGCGTCAAACATGGGGTGCTTGACAAGCAGCTTATTATTTCATGGACAGTTGACATCCCAGGCTCAGTCCTCAGGATGACACTAATTGTTGTGATACACGTTTTCCGGCCATACTGTCCTCTCGGATTCCTCTGGCCCGTTTACAGCTTCTCCTTCTCCCAGCCGAGCTCGCGGATCTCTCATGTTTTTCAAGCATACATTCCCAAGTATTCGAGCTGGTTCTAAAACATGCACTAATCTGTACATGCTAAAAACAAATATTTTGATTATTTAGCTATGCCCTTATCATAATTTTGAGAATAATTTGTGAATAATTTAGCTATGTCATTTGCAAGGCACAGCAAATATGCTCTCTGCAGAAATTTTCAAAAGTTGGAATGGAGTGAGGGGAAAGTTTTCTGCACTCGCTGTGGCCAAAATTGGGACAAGAAGAAGAAATTATTGGACATCAAAGGCTAACACAATATCAGAGTCCAGTAATCAGGGCATCCACATTAGACAAATGTCACAGAGCAAGCAAATGAAAGGCTCAAATGATGAATTGGACCAAATTACACAGAAAAAACAATCAAATATTAAAAGAGGGCACACCACTTTTCCCCTCTGACATCAAGGGTACACAGCAAGTAATCATACGATTGAAATGTTCATCATTGCCTCCATTTAGTGTAAGCGTAATAAAAGACATGTCAGAGCTGGGAGAAGGATCCCAGCCTGGCCTCTCATTACCCACAGGGGACAGAGAGATTTTTGGGCCTAATAAGGACATGATTTAGGCAAATCAGGTCGTTATGATAATGTGGCTGCTGATAATAAGGCACTTTTGCTCTTGTTTGTTTTCTTATTTTGTGGCATATTTACCCTACATTGCCACTGAGAAAAAAAAAGGGGGTGTATGTGATTGGTTCTTTTCTTTGATTTTAATTCTCTGAACAGAGCACCCTTGATGTGTGCTTTCAATTCACCAGGGATGAATCAAGATGGGGTCTGAATTTTTAAACAAGGTCCTCTTTGCAGCTTATTTTATAGGATTATCACTGTCTTTGTGTGACATAGACTACCCAGTCTATGGAAGTAATTACCTGTAAGTCTTCTACAAAAGGTTAATGTCTGAAAGTTGAAGGCACTCTGAGAAAGTGCAGCTGGTTTGACACAGTAGGTGGTGCATTTGCTGTGTGTTTTTAATGTTGAGGGCGTAAAAGGATTAACATTTTAATATTTTAATATCATAAGAGCTGGGCCCTATATTTTTTAACAAATTGCAATTAAACAGAGGCAAATAGTGTATTTCTTGTACTCACTGAACCGAGCGAAGACATCACCTCAGAATATGCATGTTAGCATACTGTAAACAGCAAATAATTGCTTTGGTGATGTCCCATAATCTATCAGGCTGACTGCCATGAGATTTGCAAAACTCATTAATGCTCCCACAGGATCGTCCCATTTGATTGTAATGGCCCTATGGCTTTTCCTCTGTACGCGACCCTCAAGACAAAATTTATATTTTTTGCTCCAATACTTTGAGTTAACACCCTAGAATAACAGAATGGTCACCATTTTGTTCCTTCATCTAATACTTTTGCGCTGCAGAGTGTCCTGGTACACAACAACCTTTACGGGGTACCAGCGAGGCTTTAGACCTCACGGTTTTCGCGGTGTTTCCACAGACATGGAGAGAGACAGAGGGAGATGAAGACAAAAATAACAGGGAGATACTCCAGCCACTTTGCCACAGACAAAGGCAAAACGGAGAGATGACAGAATTCATTTGACAGTGAATAAGTGACAGCCATTCCCGTCCTTTAGTGCTGCTCTTTCTTCTCCTCTCGTACCCCATCCCAAGTCACTCTTCTCTCTAATTGCACGGTGGACATCTCTGAGCACGTTGGGGAATTTCACCCACGATCTGGCACAGATTAACAGTCCCAATATGCTTTGTTGCTGCTTTATTTGCATGATAATTAGTTGGTGGCGCTGTGTATTCTAATTTATTTATTATTTCACAAATATAGGTACATAGGGAGAGGGAAAGAGTGAGCTAGAGAAAGAGAGGCAGAGGAAAATAGAACAATGTGCATTAATTAAAGTCATTAAAGGATTGACTGAACTTTGCCTTGATGTGTTTATTCAATTAAAAAGCAAATTGGCAGATGACTGTTTGACTTTTATAACGATTAATTGTACCGTTTTCGTTAATTTAGCCTCATTCATCTTACACACATCCTCTTAAGCCATCACATCAATCTGAAGCACTTTCCCAGAGAATTTCCTGTCTTCAGTTTCAAACCAAAATCACGTATTTTTCTTACAGAGATTTTTACACCAATGCAGTAATTAATTAGTGTTTGTGATTACAGTGGGCTTTCAGAATTCTCATATAGCACTTAGGTTTGTACTGAGTTATCACGGATCTTGTCACTAATTTTGTCTTAAAAACTGTCATACAGAATCTCTTAAAACCTCCTTGAATTTCAGAATTTGCCTTTTTAATTTCCCATTACTTGACCTGAAACGACACTGACACTAAGTCCATCAGCATGTCTCAAAATGATTTATCAATTGATTTTTTTTTCTGAACTTGGAAAACATTAAACAAGTAGAACGATGTTAATAAAAAATAAATGTAGCAGCGCACCCAGAGGGCAGAGGCAGCCTCTATATAAGTCATCATTCCATATGCCGTTCCATCAGTTTGATGTGCACTCGTGAAAATCTTGGTTTCATTTGTCCTTTCCTTTCTCTTCTTGCTTCCTAAGTCTGGAGCACAGGTCAGTGTCCACTATCCTCCACCTCTTCTTCACCACCCTTGCAAATGCTTCTCTGAGGGTTGGACCCCAGGGAGATGGAGCAGTTTGAGTTGAGTGCTTGCAAAATCAAAACACCTCTTTATTGTCCGCCTCTGTACCCGCCTTATTCCCACTGCATTGTCCAGGGGAACAAAAGGAACCATCTATTTCTCTGATAGAAGCCAATAGTTGGTAAGAGGTTTGATTTGAGTGTTGAGGATACTATTTGCCTAGAGAAAGCCTGAGGATGAGGGCTGATCGCGCTGGCAATGGAATCAGGCTGTCAGCTGGCATCTAGCGATAATTGCTTCCCATGGCAGGACCCCGTCGGCCCGGGAGAAGAGGAGCGCAGTGTGGAGAGTCAGAGCGGGAATCCATTTTCACTGCAGCCCAGTCATAATTGTTTCATGAGCACGAGGATACTTGTTGCCAATCTGCGTGAGGGCCAAGCTCTGATTGACACGCATTGACCAGAGAGACCAAGAGATGGAGGGAGAGAGGGAGAGGGGCTTGGAAGGCCTTGAGTATCACTGTGATTGTCACTCAAAGATATGAAGTGGAGGAGAGAGGGGGTGATGGGAAGAGGAGGGGAAAAGCAGAGGAAAGAGGAGGAAGAGGGAAAAAAATAACAGTGATAATGATGATTATGTGTTAGTTCAATTATCCTGTTCCTTTTATGATTGTTTCCTCTTTCATTATTTATTCTTTCAAAATCCAACTTTCTCCCTGGTGAATGATCATTTACACAAGTCAATAAAGCAGTAAGCCTGAAAACAAGCCGCGATGCCAAACGTAATGATTTTCTCAGCACTATACTCTACAGGGGCAAATGTATATTTTATCCGCTTTAAGCTGCAGGAGAACTATTGATTAGTAATTGATAAGTTCATCTCTTTAAATAGACACAGATGCCTGTCTGCTTTATCAAAGAGATCCTTAATTCTGATTGTGATTACCATATGCTCCACAACTCAATTTGCCTCTGCGAGAACAACTTCATATCTGAAACCCGCGGCTCCGCTGCTCTGTAAAATGGCTTAGATCTATGTGGCGAAAGCTCCCAGGGAACGTATCACTCACTTGTCCAAAGCTAATTCTGCTCGGTGTCAAGCATGGAATTGGATTTAAGGACAGAGAAGTTGCGTAGGTCCGTCTGCTGTCAGCAAGTCCCAGTGCCCCTCTTGCGTGTCACTTCAGCGCTGGGTGAACATGCTAAATTCCTAACAGGGTAAAGCACCATTACAGGCTATCTGAGGCCCTGGGCAAATCTCTGATGACACTCCCTATTCCCCACATACCCTCACTACTTTGGACCAGGATCCCAGAATATCTCTAAGCAGAAGCAGTACATTGTATAGGTAATAGGAATTCAGTGGAGATCCTGACCCTGTGACAGTGATGCCCCATTATTTGTCAGGCCCATGCATGAGACAAGTGCACCCTGGGTAAGGTTTGACTGGGACATATACATCGGAAGAAAAATTTTGGTTGATCCGAAGCAGTTCATGTTGAAAAAAAAAGAAGGCTTTGTATTCCACAGCTTGGTGTGCTCTACTATTCAGAAAGTGATGGTTACATCAATACAATGACAGAGTAATTGCTGTGGTAACAGTGTTGTTTAGAGAGTGGTCAGGGTCAAGGGTGAGAGATTACCCTGAAATATTTTCCCTGAGAAGAAATGGCTGCTCCAATCGTCAGCCTCGGCCTGCACACTGCTTAGCCTTGAGGCATTCAAATTGACAGGTCTCATTATGTGTGAACTCCCGATATTCCCCTTCGCATTCCATGGCCTGTCAGTCTCCACCTGCCTGTCCATCTTGCTGCTGCAGCACCTCAGCACCCACTCACCGACAACCACCATCTCCTCTCCAGCTTTTAGGCTTGGAATGAGCTGGAGAGAGGGAGTGTGTGTGTGTGTGTGTGTGCGTGTGCGTGTGCGTGTGCGTGTGCGTGTGTGTGTGTGTGTGTGTGTGTCTGTCTGTGTGCGTGTGTGTGAGAGGGAGGGGTGTGTAGGTGCAGGCGCTGGCATGCTTTATAGAAACAGCCCACCTATCTGCTGACAATCTGACAGGGGTCCTCTTGTAAACAAACTGCAACAACCAGCGTGATCTAACCTATAGCATTGTACTGCAAATGAGAAGGGTATCCACACCTCCCGTGCATACACACATACAAGCACCTACATACTGTATAAATATACGCAGGTGCATACACATATAAGCACACGTGCACACACACAGGCATGATGGTACCTTATCAGAATCTTAAGTACCTTATGCAAACTGTATGTTTGTTGGGGAGGTACAGGCAGAGCACTGATGAGTGGCTCATTATGGCAACACCAGCACTACACACTGGGTATCGCATAATCAAAGCCTGGGGGTACGTATTAATTATCCTTTGAATAGTGATGAAATTTTAAAAAGCTTCTCCTTAAGGCTCACATCACGGATAGATGAAACAAAGCGCAGCACAGCTTGTGCGCCCAGGCTCACATGTGTTTTTACATCTGTTCAGGATATTTCAATTTGATGCTCAACAAGCTGAGACCGAGATTAAAGGATAATAATGTGTCATCCTCCACACAAGCCTCTCTTCCAGAGCGAGCAATAGCACATCAGCAGGCAGGCAGGCAGGCAGGCAGGCAGGCAGGCAGGCGGCTCAGCTTCTGGAGGGAAGCTAGCTAACAGCCATCATAGGTGAAGTTGATCCGGTCACGTGCGTGACTCCTGTTTGTCTCCAGTCAAGGTTGCTGGGGCACTGTCTCTCTCTCTTTCCCCTCACACGCACTAGTTGACTGGGAAAAGAGAATACGGTGAGGGGAGGGGTGGGGGGAGTTGTATTGAGATTTGCTTGAAAGAAATATTTATGAGCTGATTTTTTTTTTTTTTTTTAAAGAAAGCGTTGTCTTTAATGAACATGTTTAAAGATTGTTTCACCATCTATAATTTATACGGTAGGGCTTCGTCAGGGAAAAAGGGCTAGTTTCAGTTTGTACATGTGAATCCCTGATCATAACGGTGAGGAGCATCCTTAACATCTGCTTTGCAAGAGAGGTGTGACTGCTTGACACCTCTGTAGCGTACAGAAGGACTTACGGGATAGAGAGGCACTGTGAGCATGAGGATATGTTGCCAAGCTGTATGAGGAACTGCTGATTGACACTCATTGACCAGAGAAACAGGACGATGGAGGTTTGGAAAGGCCTTGAATATTAGCAGGACTCTCACTCAGAGAAGAGGTGAAGAGAGGGGTGCGATAGGAAGGTTAGGGAGAAAGAAGGATTGCGATTCGGTTATATTTCTGTAATTATGTGCTCTCCATTCTGACTATGTCCTCTTTACAAACCTGACCCTTTCAAAATGCACTTTTCTTCCTGTTGAGTTATCCCATCAATAAAGCAGCAGCCCTAACAACAAGCACCACGGGGAAGCCAAGCAATTTTAATTTCTCCATCCTTTTATCACGCAAATTAATTTTTTATCTACTTTAAGCTACAGGAGAGTTATTGTGACATGTCTTCTTTAGGGATCCCTGTCTACTTTAGAGGGGAGAGTTAACAGTAGTTACTATTCTAACACCATTCATTTGATAAAAAGAGTATTGTGAAAGTTTGTTTTGCTACAGTGTCATTAAAGGGGCACTGCAGTAATTCATAAAACCAGGGGACTCAGAGAGACCTATTAAAAACAGAATGGCCAAAATTTAAGCAAGACGCCAAGATGACTTTTAGTCCCTAGAATGGATCAAGCTCCAAAACAGTGGATCTTACATGGTGAGTAAACTGATCTTTATGTGAAAAATCAGTGCAGTGCATAAAATAATGACACTAAAGTAATGGATAAATGGTTGAAATATCTTCTGCCACTCCAAGTGGTAGTAGTATAAATGCAAACTTGATCAAACTAACATAGATACTGACAGTTCAATTGAATTCAGTTCATCTTTATTTATACAGCGCCAAATCATAAAAGAAGTTATCTCAGGGCACCTTTCATATAGGGCAGGTCTAGACCGTACTCTTTATAGCTGTATTTACAGAGACCCGACTTTCCCCCATGAGCAAGCGCTTGGCGACAGTGGCGAGGAAGAACCCCCCTTTAACAGGTAGAAACCTCGCGGAGAACCCGGCTCGTGGTGGGCGGCCGTCTGCCTCGACCGGCTGAGTTGAGAGAGAAAGAGTTGAATTGTGTGAGAAAACAATTGTGACAATATACACTTTTATGGAGCTAACGCTGTAACGCAACATCCAGTAGAAGATCAAACCAAATGGCACACGACAGGTGGAGCATCGAATAACATTAAATTGAACATTTTAATAAGTTATAAAACCTTTATTTTTGTCATGCATTTAAATTGAGCTATTTTGAAAGACCTTTCAATGTACAGTGCTTTGTAAGAATTGCTTGTGATTGCCAACCAATGAAGGGCAGTATGGCCACGATGACAAGCATCACAAAAGCAGTGCACACCTGTTCTGTGCATGTTAACAGGATGGTTGCTTTGTGAGCTTCTGAGAGCCTGAGGTTTTTTCTCCCTAAAAGTGAAAATATGAAATGCAGTTGAACAATATCAAAAGTCAAGGAGCCAGCCTTCGTGACACCATGCATCAGACCTCCTTTGGTTCAGCAGAGCAACGTTTGTCTGGATGTCTCCTTCCATGACCAGAGTGGGAGATCTAATCGCCTGCCGCCGCTGCTGTAGATACACCCTCAGTGATGACAGCATGGGTGAGCAGGTGAGGTCACAGCCAATTGTCACTAATAGGAGCGAGATCAGCCGCGGCACTGGCAACTGTGTAGAACTCTAACCTTATTATTTACAAAGCTGCGCCTCGAACCTTATCAGTCTCAAACGGAGGCTTGCCTTCAGCGTGCGCGGCTGAGCAGAGATTATCACAGTCATAAAAAGAAGAGAGGGGAAAACAAGCTATACTGTAGCTGTCAAAATTTCATCCTGTCTGAATTTCTCCTTTACAAGTGCCTCACTATATGTAAACACAAACACACACCCACACAAAGACACACATCCAAATACACAGCCACAAAAAAGTACACGCCCACGCGAACACACGCTGCAATTTTTCCAGTCAAGGATGTTGGAAAACCTGTCAGACTCTCACAAAGAAAAAGCAAATTTATTTATTTATTTGAGTTCAGAGTAATTACAGGCATTACCGTGGTGCTTGGCTGTGACATCTCTTTATAAAATCAGGTGTCAGAGTGCGCCAAGCAGAGACGTGCCGGGGAGGAAATGTGACTCTTTTCCTCTTCTAATCTCTAATCAAATTAAAGAGGTGGACACTTTTTCCTGCTCTCTCTCTCTCTCTCTCGCTTTCTCTTTCCCTCCCATCACATGAGACGAGAGCGGATAAGCTTTGCCTGAAACTGCCAAGTGTACATCCAGATACCATGATAAATTCTGCTTGTCAGCACTTCCATAATTTTTGGTCCTGAGGAATTTTTCAATATGACTGCATGAGTACACATAGCAGCAGCTCAAGGAAAACACCAGAGCCAAGAATCCAATTGAAGGTATTTGTTTCCATTTCCGGCTATTTGGCAAAGATGAGACTAGATAAATATGTTATTCATTCCTGCCGAACATAGTGGCTTCTGAGGAAATATGTTACTCTTGCCTCTTTTCTTTGACTCTAAATAATTGAACAGACAGAGGAAGGCCTCTGCAGGGCTCATATTGAGTTTTTACTGACTTTCCCCACATCTGTTCCTACTGGCTGCCTTCCTTTACACACGCACACACACAGACACACACACACACACACACACACACACACACACACACACACGTAAAGATTCACACTTGCACAGTTCAGACGACGACACGGCTGTCTGAAATTCCCGGCTTTGAGCTTTTGACAAAATAAGCGAGATGAAGATGAGCACAGGTACAATATGGCCAAACTCCACTGGGTTTGCAGATGCTTACACTCCTCCTCGCTCTAGCACGAGCACCACCAGGCGCCCCAGGGCCCTGACTGAAAAGATATGACATATTTTAAAAAACTAGAAGGGGAGAATGAAAACAACTTCCCCCGTGAAGAAAAAAAAGAAAAAAAAGCCTGTGTTTAACATCTCTCTCACAACGACAGCTTCAGGGACAGTTTATGTGCGAGAGACAAAGATACTTTGACACTGTCAGCTTCTGTCACTGATGCTACCAATGGTTGCCGGCACGGAGTCGCTACAGCAAAGCGGTCTGCTCGTCTTGTGTTGATCTGCGTGTGCGAGACTGTGAAATGGCTGGGTCTTTTGTGCGTGACTTGATGTCTAGAGGCCTTTATGATAATGAATGCTAGGTCTTCCCCCACTAAAACATATCAATAAATAAAACATAGGAACCTCTCCATTGTGGTTGATTCACAGTCGGAAGAGGCGCGGGCCTCTTTTAGCTCACTGCCACTTTAAGGGAGTGTATCTTAGCTGTGATACAAATACACCATCATAAACACTTAAGATGAACAATCCACCTGAGACCAAGAAAGCAGCCCTTTTATACATGGTGAAGGAGAACTATACATAATTAAGAGAGGAAAGTGTAAAGATGTAATTGGTATGTTGTTGATAATCTTGATTACCATTATTAAGTAGTTTTTAAAAATACATGACTCTGAGCCATATTTAGAGGACTTAACTTATTAATCAGGCAGCTGTTTGCTGTAGCTCTTCAGAGAAATACAGAAGAAGAGGTACAGTAATAACAGTATGAGTGTGCATAGGGAAGGAAGCTACTGTATATAGCTATTTTATGTGAAATTAATAATCCAGTGAGAAGACTGAACTGAGAACTTTGTTGGACCTGAAAAAGTGATATGTGCGATGATTAAAGAAAAACCTTTACGAGGAAATAAAAATCACTGCAGACAGAGGAATGGAGCTGACAACAAGAATTAATACAGTCAAAACCAATTTTAAATCACAGACTACATGAAAAAAAATTAAGAAAATTACTCCACCACAATGGTGCGTACAGAGGGCCAGACAAGTTCCCTATTGTGTCCTAGTAATCTCTGCAAAAGTCTATGTTTCTTTGTGTCTTTGCTCTGACTGCAGAGGTCGTGTTGTGGGTCTTACCCCCAGGTTTGAGGTTGGCTCTCAGGTGCTGTCTGCCGTCCAGGCTTAGCTCACCCCCAACCATCCCCAGGCTCCACCACTGCTCTTCAAAGACTGCTTGAAACAAAATGTGGTTGAATGTGGGAAAAAAAAAAAAAAAGAAAAAGAAAAAGATTAAACATTGATTACCAAGAAAACATTGGTAGACGTTTATTTCCAGAGGCGGAATAGTTGTGCAAGGTAAGAAGAAAAAAACGGGAGAAAAGTATCTAAATGAGCCGTTCAAAAATGTTCTGATTTTAAAGCATTAAAACTTACAACATATTAGTTGACAAATGATCACGGTTCAGACTGTAAAATTCCTTTCATTGATCCATCAACATTATAAATAAAAAAATATCTTTCATCAATGAAAATCTGTTACTCTGGATTTACTGTACCAGAGAATGGTGCCGTGTAAAATAAAGGGAGACAACTCTTGAGCTGATGGACTTCGGTCCAGTGGAGGAGTTAAATACCAGGAGTGTACAGAGAAAAAGGCATGCTTATTACAAAAACCCGAAAGCAGCATGCTAGGGCAATAAATCACAAACTCTTTTCACTCCTTGACCTGACGGTCTAACATTTTGCCTCTCTCCTCATTTCATCAGTCATAATCGCGAGGATCTGAACTTGTGTGAGTGTCACATCTGAATGGCAGAAGACACGAAATTCACCATGTAGTGTACATATCATGCATATCCCCAAAACACCAGCATCTTAAGGTGTTGAACAGAGCTTATTTGGGCTCTAGCCTTTGTGACGATGCTTGTCATAATAGTCATACTGCCCTCCATTGGTTAAAACACATATTACAACAACAGTGCTGAGGGGGAAGTCGGTATTGGCATTCCAGTTTGACTAATACCGTTGTTAGAACCAGGTGTGATAAAATATTGACGATGGGCGAAAGACTTCATTTCGTTGTTGCTTGCTTTCCTGGCGAGATGTAAATCATTACAAAGCCCAAATTCCAACATGTTATTTATCAAACTACAAGAACTTAGCAGGTTTAAAACAATCAGTTAAAAATAACTTCTTCTTTCAATGGGATTCTGTTATTCTGTTTTTCGGCTGTTAAATTTCTCCGAGGTCGTCTGCTTTCTTTCACCCCATCGGTTCTTTTTTCTTTCCCTCCACTCCTCCTTTCCATCCAATCTCACAGTCTAAAGTAACAACCACTCCACTGTATACATAGGTCAACATTGGAGTTGGGCATCCAATCAAAATTCTGTTTTGTACTATTTGCCTAATATGAATTTGAGTTTGTAAAGCAGCATGTCCGCGGTTTTTTTCAACCCACTGGGCAAAAGAGTATTACACCAGACACAGCTGAACGTCGTCATGACTGAAACCACATTTACTGTTCTCTCTTTTCTTCTATCTTAACAATATGTGGAAAAGGAATTCTGCGTTACTCTGAAACTTGTTGCATTTCACACATGGTTGTCATTAAGGGCAAAGAGTTGTAATGAGCAATTTATTCCCGGTCATACTCCTCTAACCATCTTCCTAACTTTGACGCCTGAGGAAGATGACCAAAGACAAAGCGGGAGCCATGCGTTGAAGTGTGCCAGATACTTTGATACAGATGGAAAAAGGCTAATAGGGCAATTACAATGCAGATCAAAACATAAAGGCGTTGAAACCTTTGTGAATTTGATTCATATGCACATGCCAAAATTTGAATATGTCAATATCAAACATTTCCGTTGGACTACATCATCATTATCAGCTTCATCAGTTTACTTAGTATGGATTATCAATAGTGAGGGGAAAAGAAAAGAACAGAGGAAAAGTGGTTACTTGTTTATCCTGTCTATTTTATCTTATTTTAAAAAGCTGCAGTAAAGGCACTTACTAAAGAAAATACTAAAATATATTTATATGCTGTATGGTCCATAGTGTATAAGGAAAGCAATATTTTCCTAATAACTCCCCATCAGTGTCACCAATGCTCTTTAGACTTTCCCATAGCACCGCACCGCAACATCAGTGCATTCACAAAGTGATTCAGTGATTCTGTTAAATGGATGATTCTTGTTTGCTTTTAAGTGCACATCTATCCCCTCAGTTAAGTGATTTAAAGACATGATTGAGCTGCTTCGCTTGATCGCGCGATTGACATCTCCCTCACTCTCCCGTTAGTTTTGCTGCACCTGTTAGGGCGGGACAACTTACGCCTTAATCCTCATTGTTGGTACGTGTAGTTAGATGAGGGGTTTTTTTTGTCTTTTTTTTTAACGTAATTCCCAACAAAGCTCCGCCCAACTCCAACCTGACTAAATAATCAGTGAGCTTGAGTGAAAACACCTCGGCAGGCCGCGCAGGGCCGTTTAAAAAGTCATTCTTAAGTTCCTCTGTAGAAAATATGCATACAGAGAGCCACAGTTCAGCAATTAAGTGAGGGGCTGAAGCCTGTGAAAGCTAGTTGCTGAACTAACTGTTACATAAATCTGCTTCAAAAAGCTCTGGGCGAGATTTGCCATTTTGCCTGAGGAAGACACACAGTTGGTTGAAACAGTTGCTAATAAAGTTAAAGGGAGCTGTGATTCCAGGGGGCAGGTACTCCTTGTACTGCTATCGTATTAGTTTTTGGTTTTTTTTGTATCCAGCACCTACTCCAGTGAGGTTTTGTGGGCACCTACTCTAAGTTAGGAAAGACGCTATCCCATCCGTACCTCCTGTGTCAGAGAGCGAGACTTTTCATTATTGGTCACTGGAGGGGTTGCTTTATGATAAGATGTGTTTAAGCAGCCTTTGACTGGAGCTACGTGCAGTGAGGCTCTACAGTAGAATAAGTGGCAAAATATTGAGCACGACAAATTGTCATGATGGTTGCTGTAACAAAATAAGGCCTGGCCTGTAGAGAGAGAATCGTTCCTTAAAGCCTCCAACAAGTGACAACCCCCCTCTTTGCAGCAGTTTATAGGAAATGTGGTGCTGATTTAATAGTACATCTGGCATGAGACAAAAGCAGTCACTTAGACCATACAGAAGTTTAATTTGCTAATGGTTATTATGCCAAACACTTAATTTAATAAAATGACATATAGATGTTTTAAACGCTGTATTTACTTTAAAGGGAGGTCATGCCACACGTGACTGATACCTTTACCTGACATGTCGCCTCGCCTCTGTCCACTGCTTGTCAGCACTAAGATGCACAAGTGGACAAATCAGCTCAGCCCTCCGAAACTTTGCCCTGACAAACAAGAGCATTACTTGAAACATACAGCACAAACACGTCGACTCCTACGTCACGGCTCTCCAAACTTCAGGCAGATGCTCAGTATTCTCGCTCTGTGTCACTTCCTGTGCATCTTCTGCCAACTCACCAAATACAGATACATAAATAGTAGAGTAACGGGCTTCACAGCCAAATTATCTGTCTGTTTTTTTTGTGTGTGTGTGATGAGTGTTTAGAGTAGTAAGATTCTAGATATGCTTGAATCGAGGTGAGCAGCAGAAACACCGTTGATCAACACCTAAAAAAAAAGACTTTCCTTGGTAATAAATCATGACCTATAACAAAAATTGTACCATTGTGAACCACATTGTAACAGTTACAACAGCTATTGTAAAGTGTCTATGAAGTGAATGAAAGGAAAGCTGAAAAGCTTCTATTTGGGCTTTACTGGTGAAAATGTTAGACTTTGTGTGGCTGTGAGAGAGGCCTGACTAGAATAATGAGTGCCTAACATCTGGGAGGCAAGCGGAGGGTAGTCTATTCAAGAAACTGGTCATGTTTAGGATGTTGCCATGATTGAAACCAGATGGTACTGAGAAAACATACACTTTTCATTTTTCATTACGTTCTCATTTGGTGAAAGTCCTTTGGATATAATGTCCCACTCTTTTGAAGACCAGTCTTAAAATCATGTCAAACTGCCTGCAATGACTTTTTCAAAGGAATCTATAAGAATACACTCAAGGCTGCAGTTTGTGAGGAACCAGGCAACTTATCTACAGCTCTGTCAACAAACTTATAAGCCCTGATGAAAAACACCCAATGAATCCGGCCAAGTTCACCCTCCTCACTCCCTGAATCAAAGGCCTGGAAATGCGGAGGAAACCTACTACTGGAACTTGTCTTGAATAAAAGCCCGTAACACCTCCATGCACCCATGTAATGTGTATGCCTGTGCACATACAGGCTCAGTCCCCGAGGGCCAGGAAGATGGTTTGGCAGGGGATCACGAGGAGCAGGTCAACATGAAGAGCAGGGGAAGGCAAGGCAGACGGAAGAGTCAAAAGAAACCAGCAGAAGTCTTTGAATCCAGTGGAATTCCTCTCCTCCTCCGCGGCTCCTCTGGGAGGCGTCAGGAGCCTGTGGAGAGAGCGAGGTAAGACGGGGCCTGTCAGGAACAAAGCTCCAAATTCACATGATATGTTTAGCTAAAAGGGTGAAAGAGAAATGAATCAAAGCTTGGCGGGATCAAAGAAACGCAACAATAAAGTCAAGGCGGTTGCCATGGGACCAGCAGGAGATGCATATCATTTATAAGTTGTTCTTCGACTCTGTCAGATGTGGAGGGAATTGATTGTTATTGTTTGGAGGATGAACTGCTGCTGGAGGGGGTTAAGAGCAAGGGTCATCATCACACGGTGAGAGGAATCTATCTTCTCACTTGTTTTAAACAGCAGCCGTCTGTGATCTGTGTCAGAGGCCACTGCAGAAGCACCTTCAACTCGTGATAACAGACAACAAGACAGACACAAAGACAACTTTGTCAACCCCATAAATATCTTATCGGCAAAAACCATTGATAGGCTAAACATTTGTTTTGCATCTTACACTGTCAGAGGTTATGGTGATTGCTACTGTTTGAAAGTGGAATCAAATAGATTTAAGCTGTTAACTGGAGACTTTCATTTTCATTCATGCAGCATAATTTTCAAATGAAGAATGCTGAAGCAACACTGCTGCAAGGACTATGCTGGGGGGGGGTTAAAGGGTCAGTTTACCTACATTACAAAATACATAATTTGTCATTTATCCTAGTGGTGTCTAGCCATGCAGATAATTTTGTTTTTATGCACCACAAATTTAAAAAATCCACATATGACACTTCTGCCACTATCCCGATGAAACGGAGGCGAATCAGGTTTTGTTTGTTGTCCTCAAAGTAATCCTTAATTGACTGCAATGACATAAAATACTTATAATGAAAACTACTCACAGTTAGGCCTGTTGATTATCAAGATATCTCAAAACCTTGGCAGATTAAAAAAAAAAAAAAAAAAAAAAATCTAAAGTAGCTATATACCAGTAAGGATAACCTTTAACCTAGATTTCAAAGCCTAACCCGGGACGGGGGCTGCAAATTAGCTTGTGCAGGACCCCTTTATACATCACATCTGATGCACTGATTATCTGTATGTAACAATGCTTATCTGTATGGTCCCAGTTAAATAAAGAAATAAATTTAAATTTTTTTTTTTTACTTATTTGAGTGAATGGAGCCTTTAACTGAGCCCTGAGTCACATTGGTGCCATAGAAGGAGTTTAACTTGAACACTATAAAATTACTTGCGTCTAAGCAACATAAGAACATGCTTCAGTATTCACTGAAGTCCCTAAATCAAAGACATTCACAATTGCAAAGGATGAAAAATTAGGCTCAGATGTATGGAAGCCCATTTCCACCGGGAGAAGAAAAAACGGATTAAAAGTTTGACATGATGAAAATAAAAATGCTCCTGATAAATAAAAAGTTTCACTTACTAAGTCAAAGTTATGTGATATTAGGTCAAAATGAATTATCTATTTATTTGGACTTGTGATGAGAAACTCAATACAAATTATGTTAGAGCAAGTGGAACAAATCATTTTGAAATATTCTACTTATGTTTTAATTACTGAGAATTAATGGCTTTCCCACATACCACCAGAAAACCAACCTTTTTGATTGACATGGCAGTGAGCATGTCATTACATTTTTTGTTTGTTTGTTTGTTTATGCAGGTGTCTCTTAGTGGATATGTGTGTGTGTGTGTGTGTGTGTGTGTGTGTGTGTGTGTGTGTGCGTGCAGTGATGAGACCCAGTCTGTCTGCTGCTCTCTCAGACTGCACCCATGAGAGATCCCAAAATAACAACAAAGAGCCCTCAGTGGGTCGGATGAAAGCCCTGTCACCAACCATTTCAGCACAGAGTGTCTCCTCCCCTACTGTATCTCTGAGTGACACCTCACACATCACATGGAGACAGGAAGGGGAGACAGACTCTTGTATTTGACCGCAACAAATATTTCCATATGTTAATGAGTCTGTTGTCGGCTTTTAGAGGGTACCGAATGGGCTCTGATTCTAAGCTCGGTGGTGGTGGGATCACTGTTTCACTGCTGATGTTCACATATCCCGGGGTCTAGTGGAACTTAAAGTTGAGAGCGCTGAGTGATCAGGTAACTAACTCAGTCCAAACACTTATTCCAATTTCATTTTTTTTTTTAAAAAAAGCACTAGTTTGCCAGTTTGGGAAATACGCTTACTAGTGGTGTCCCCCTGCTTCCAGGCTTTGTGCTAAGCTGAGTTTGATCGACTTCCTTGCTCCAGCTCCATACTGAGTCCATACATGCAGGCATGAGGTCGGTGAAGACCCTCTCTTCAAACTCTCAGGAAGAAAAAGGCAAATAATTGGATTTACTTTAGGGTCAAACTATTACTTTAAATGAGCTTAAATCCACAAATCAAGAAAAGGTATAAATCACTTGAGGGACTAAAGAGTAAATCAATTAAAAATCTCTGTAGAATGACTGTTATATTAAACTTCAATGGCTATATAATCTACCAATCAGTTACACGAAAATAAAATCCAATGAAAAGTATTCTCTTACACAGTCCCAACCAGCGGTTAAATCCGCAGTGAAAATCCCTCCATGTTCTACTACTGATGTCAGGCCAAAAAAAAAAAAGAAAAACTACAAACAGCAGAGAAGGACTCCATTGTTATTTCTAACTGGTAGAAGCCCCGAGGTTATTTTTCCTCTGCCTTGAAACAAATCAATGAAGCACAACTCACTTTGAACAATTGCGCATTTGCTGAAATCAGATGTTGGTTGAGGAGCCAGCCATCATCGCGCTTATTCTGTTTGTTGACAGAGGAGGACTTTGATAAACAAGCCCGTTCTTTGAAACAGGTGCCCGAGCATGAGTTCAGTTTTGAGAGGCAATTCAGAAAACTGACTGATTAGAGAGTGTTTGTTATTCTGAATGCAACCAATTTGGATCCTGTGTATCCTTCCCTAAGTCACAAAGAGGCTTTCGATATAAACAATGATACTATTTACTTTTCAGCTAAGATAAGACAAAGGCTTGACATGGATGTTTGCAAAATTTCAGATATCTCAGCAGCGAAATTGTCCTTCCTCTCCTGTCAATTTGATAGAAGTGTCAACAAACAATAAAACTTTATAATAATGTCAGCCTACGCATGGATGATTTCTTTAGTCAACGTTGCCCCCAAGTGGTTATATCGGAGGTAGCATGAAATTTCACTGACGTACAAGTTTACATTACAAAACAATTAACATACTAAATCTAATGAAACTCTGCGGTCATTATTATTTAACGGGCTTTGATTGCCTCACTCTCGTTAAATGTATAGGCTGCTTTCTCAAAGGAATACCGGAAAACTGAAGTCAGGACTAAACAATGGTGTGTTTTCACTGGCTATTCTACAACGGTCAACACAACATGCATTTCTTCCCGGTTCACAAACTCAGCTTATCCTCCCTATCAACATATGGGAGTGTTTTCAAGTCGCTATCTACTAGCAGCAAATGGTCTTAAATCAGTCATTTTAATATCAAAGCACTTAACACTAGAATGATGATTACTTGCAGGTGGATATCCATGCTGCTTGTCAAGACTGCATTTGAAGAAAATGACTGAGCTCTTATCCGACACGTACAGTACAGCCAGTGTTCAATAGGCAAGATCACATTACAGAAGATTACTTCGGAGTTTCAGCAATTTTCTTAAATTACACTGGCCTTTGGTCTCTGGTAAACTTGATTGACTTGAATGGTTTTCATTAAAAAGCCTCACAGAGCCTTTGCTGTCGATGTTCGTACTCAAACGCTGAGGCATTTGAGGGTGAGTGGGTGCAGCTGGGACAATGGAAGCAAAAGGATATGCAAATCCTTTCATGGAAATGCTTCATCATGTTTTAAGGGAACATAAACTCTGCCTTTCGATTTGTGTCTCCCATCTGTATTTCACAACCCTGCCAAAACCATTTGGTGTCACTTAAAGATGACTCATCGGTAATGCAATGTGTATGAAGTACTGAATCAATACAGACTTTCACAGTCAGTGTGGAAGGAAAGTGTTACAACGTATGGTGTTCTGATGCATTCAGTGTGCGTTCAAAACAACCTTAAACCTTATGTGATTTACACTCACTGTTGTATTTGATCTTCAGAATAACCTTCCTCTGTCTCTCCCCACTGAGAGAACAGAATGTGAGTAATGGAAATCAGTTAAATGTCACAGAGAGCCTGAGCCCAGACTGACAAGGAAATAGCCATGAATAACATGACCACCCTTATTACCCATCTAGGAAAATACTTAGAGAGGGATCCTAAATGAAGAGTAATCTGGATGCATTTTCAGTGTCACAAAGAATAAGAGCGATTTATTTTGGCCAGAGATATTCCCATATTCCCATCAGCTGTTTGGCTGCTTTACCTGCTGCTTCAAAACTAAAATCAAAGAGGTATATGAGGAATTAAAGAGTGGTGTCATGTAACTTCTCTGCATTAAGAGACTATCTCACCCAACCATACACATAAAGCACTAATTAATTATCAAATTTGGCAACGTAAACAATAATTCTGATAGCTCACTGTCACTCAGTGTTCAGACGTTCAAATCTCTATAGCACACAAGTAGCTGCCACTGGCCAGACTTACACAGTTAAATAGGAGAGGACCTCCAAGTCTCTGAGTTTTTTGGGAGAGATCTGCAGGTTTGTGACGCCATCTTGAGGAGATTTAATAACATAGCGAGAAACTGAGGCACAGCTAAATATAATTAGGACTGAGACACCATTTTCGTAATTCTGCCTCTGTACACCACCACAATGGATTTGAAACATAGCCATCAACATTTGACTGAAGTGTAGACTTTCAGCTTTTATTCAAGGGGTTCAACAAAAATATCACATTAACTGTTTAGGAATTACAGTTATTTTTATACACAGTCCCTCATTTTCAACGTAATTGGACAAACCAACATAATTATAAATACAAGGATATTTTTATTACTTGGATGAAAATCCTTTTCAGTCAACGGCTGTCCGAAGTCTGGAACTGATGGACATCGGCAAATGCTGAGTTTCCTCCCTTGAGATGCTTTGCCACGGCTTTACTGCAGCTGCCCTCAGTTGCTGCTTGTTTGTGGGTCTTTTCCACACTCAGTTACAGTAAATGAAAAGCATGTTCAATTGGGTTGAGGTGAGGTGACTGACTTGGCCATTGAAGAATGTTCCATTTCTTTGCCTTGAGAAGCTCTCGGGTTGCTTTCGCTGTAAGTTTTGGCTCGTTATTCATCTGTACTTTGCAGCATTTGGCTGAATCTGAGCAGATAGTATAGGCCTATACACTTATGAATTAATTCTGCTACTTCTATCAACAGTCATATCATCAATAAACACCAGTCACCCAGTTCCACTGGCAGCCATACATGCTCATGCCATAACACTGCCTCCACCATGTTTGACAGATGCTGTGGTACGCTTTGGATCATGAGCCGTTCCTTTCCATCTCCATACTCTTCTCTTCCCATCAGTCTGGTACAAGTTAATCTTGGTTTTATCTGTCCAAAGAATCTTGTCCCAGAACTAGGCAGTTTTTTTTCAGATGTTTTCTGGCAAAGTATTATCTGGCCTTTCTGTTCATGAGTCTTACCAGTGGTTTGCACCTTGTGGTAAACCCTCTGTATTTGCATTCATGAAGGCGTCTCTTGATTGTAGACTTTGACAATGATACGAGAGCGTTGTTGACCTGGCTAGATGTTGTGAAGAGGTTTTGTTCACCCAGGAAAGAATTATGCGATTATCCACTTTAGTCGTCTTCTGTGGTCTCCAGGTCTTTTGGTGTTGCTGAGCTCACCAGTGCATTCCCTCTTTTTGAGAATGTACCAACCAATTTGGCCACACCTAAAGTTTCTGCCATCTGTCTGATATGCTTGTTTTGTTTTTTCAGCCTAAAGATGCCTCCATTTGCATCAGCACCTCTTTGGACAAAATATTGAGATTTCCCATGAATGCAAATTCAAAAGTTGGAATCAACTCAAGACCTTTTATGTGCTTAATTTGTCATGAAATAACACGGGAACAGGCCACAACTGATGACTTAATTTCAAAGCCACCAGTTTACAGAGACAAAATTAAGAAAATTGTGTCACTGTCCAAATACTTACAGACCTGACTGTAAATCTTTGGGTTACATTCCCAGAATATCAAATATCACTTAGGAGCTGAGCTAAATGTACCGTAAGCAAAACGGCGAAATGCAAAGTATTTTCTCTGGAACTGTGATTTGGGATAGATTAACATCAGGGGAGAAGTGGGAGTTTAATCATTCTTTGGAAAAAAAAGGGGGAGTTTTGGTTAAACAGACCAAATGGGGCAATAATATATGCTGTGTTTAAATAGACTGCGCTTTGATGTATTTGTCTGTTGGTTAGTGTGACTTAACCCAGCAAAACCGCTTTGGGAGCACAGGAGGAGGTTGATGCTAAATACTACTTGTAGGGGTTATGAGGGCTGTAGCAGTTTGTAATGGTGGGAGAATGAGGGTCAGCACTGAAACATGTACTGAACCCATCAAAGTCGATCAAGAGGAGGGCTCCACCCATGCCTCAGAGTATGCCTGACATGGCCACCGTGAAAAAAGCTTCCTCTATCCTATTTAGACGATAGCACTACTTACATTTTATTATTTCCTCTTTAATCATCTTAGCCCCATTGCATCCAGCTTGCATCATCCTAATATGACAGTTCAGAGTGTTTAAGAGGCAGGACACATGCACATTTCAGCCACAGCCGTCACCCAGCTGACCAGGGAGTGAGTGTTTTTGGATTGAGCAATCGACACCAAACGATTCCCAGACAGCTTGGTTTCTAATGCATAACCAGTCTGTTAGTTAGGTGGACTATTCATTATTCATAACAAATCTCCCACCTGGTGACAGTTATATCATTAGTTCAATACTAATATTTATAGTATGACATGAAGTTCTAAATGCTTTTCTACCTTTAAATATATCATTGGTGCCAAAGTGGGCCATTGCTTAAATAATTAATCTCCTATAGAGAAATTACACTACCTGGACTGGTACAGGCTTCTTATCCTATCTGACTCGGAAGACTGCTGCTAGTGCAACATTAAAATACAGCTGGTTGTAGGGATCCTGCGGTTGACTCCAGCAGCACCACCAGAGGCCAAGTCACAAGAAAAGCAGTGCCCCGCTCCCTCTAAGAGGATTTGTACATCCCAAAAACAAAGGTGAGTGCTTGGGTGGGGAGGCATGTGGGTAAAACCGGCACGTTTTCCACACCAAAAGCATCTGCTTGCTCTTTTAGGATGCCCTTGTCCTGCTCGACAGCTCTGTTAGCTGGAATGCTGGAACTAATGATGATCAGGGTGAGAAGAGAGGTGAATTACAGACAATAGGCCGCCTAAATCACAGGCAGACTACATAAGGCAAGCCCCAGTCTGATCTTACCAAGTATCACAGTGAGCCCGGTATGATCGATCTGATAAAAAAAAAAATACTCTATTGCTAAAGCATAGTCGCTCATAGTTGTACAAACATGTTTATCAGCATACAACGGATGCTGAATCAGCAGCTGAACCACAGGCAGGATATTACTAACATTAAGGTCGGTAATCAACAAACTTTCTCATGGCATCGTACCAGATAGCTGGCAGGCTCAAATAGCTGATATGAAATAGTTCTGCAGATTTGACAATGTTCCAGTGTTGATCTCTTGTGTGCAATGGCATGACGTACTCGGTAGATGTAGTTACTGCAGCAGGTGGAAGGGGTGCACAAACTGTTCGTATACAGTAGTTCCAATGGGTGACTTATCTGTTAACATTCTTTACTTGTGGTGGAAGAATTAGCCCCGCCTCAACCAGATACAATTGCTCTGTACATATTTATGAATCTGTAATAATAATCCAGTAATCCATGTATAACTTAAAATAAGGTGCTATTGAACGGTGCTATTCCTAATAATGAGTACTTATACATTCGATGATACTTATGCAGGATTTAAACTTATAACTGAGAAGTTTTTAATCATGCAATTACTTTATTGAAAAATCTTCATTTTTTTTTTACACCACTGATCAAGCAACCGAAACTGAAGAAAGACCTTGTATTATAACAAAAAGCACAAAAACCATGAGGGTTTGTGTGCATGATTCACTTGCTAAATTTTAATGGCAATAAAAGCATCTAAAAAGTTCATAGTGTGAACTACGCGTGCGTTCCCAAATCCGTGCTTGCTCAGCATGTCTGCGTACTTGCTCTCTGTTCTCTCCCTTCCCTCAGTCTGGGCAAGCATGTTCAGAGACTGCAGAGCAGAGTAGGGTGTCTGTCCATCCAACATGGTCTCAGCTATGAGCACTGCACATCCTAAAGCCCAATACAAGAGACTGTTCAAGACCTTAGTTCAAGATCTTGGGAAAATTATAGAATGGGGAGTAAGACATACACAATAATATACTTTGTTTTGTGGTGAAAACCTTAAACATAAAAATATCTTCTTTTTTTTTTAAATCTATCTTTACATAACAAAAAGAAAAGTACATGTTAATACATAGATAACTTTTAATGGTTCTCAGATGCTGCTTTACAGACTCGCTTCTTCATGAAAACATTCTTGACCTCAGTCCTTGATTTTCGCAACGGTTATCTACAACATACAGTATATTACAAGACCTTCTGTATAGTGTTGTTCAGAGTGATGACAGTCACACTTTAATGCAGAGCATAGCATCTAGGAAGTTGTCTGTGTGTCTGACACATGATGTAATGAAACCGTGGCTCTTCAAAAGCAGACTGTATTCCGTTGCAGTCCTCTGTCTCCCCTTGCTCATGCTGAGGGCCTGCAGCAGCCCACGACTCGGGCCCCTTCTGTCCTCATCCAGGAAGATCTCACTTAACAGGAGTCCACAGCCTGACAGCATGGTGCAAGTGCATGATATGTATTCAGATGTAGAACTTTAGAGAACAACAGTGGTGGTTTTGTATCCCCTTATCTCCTTGCATTTCAATTCTTTAGGCAAAGTATAATTCTCAAGAAGAATGAGGAAAAAAAAAGAAAACTACCATCAAGGTTTGGCATTTTGGCTTTCCTTTGAAATTTCCAGCTTCTTTGAAAGTGTTGTTTTAGGTTTCACTTTCAGCTTTTATATGAGTTAAACACTGACTGTATTAGTCCTACAGCAGTGGTTCTCAACCAAGTCGCACTAGAGCTCGACTGAAACCAAACTAAACAGCACCTGATTTTACATATAATTTTACCAGAATATGGGAACTAATCGGTAAAATAAGTTTCTACAGTCTCACTGTAGATATGAGAAACTCTTAAGAGAAAGGAAATTCTTAAGTTTCACTACCATATGACTGAAAACATCATACTCTGTTAGCATTAACTGATCAGTCAAAACATGTAGATGAAAAGACTTAACCTTTAAGACTTTTACCTGGTGTGCATGCATCCGAAACTTTACTCAGCAGAATATGCACCTTCTCATCAGGCCAGTCATGAAGAATTCTCGCCAGGATGTACAAGTCTGCTTTGGGCAACTCGTCTTTAAAGAAGTCTCCTGTTCATAAAGCAAGGAAAAAGCCACAAGTTATGGTCAGAGAGTGAGGAAGTGTCCATTTATATTTCTCACTTTGGTATCTTAGATCAACAAGATAAATTAATTACAATGCAACACTGTTTAACCATTAAACATTAATGGTCAAGATAGTATTTTTAGTACAAATAAGCAAATAGACCTGCTAGAAATGATACCCTGTTGTCCATTTGCAGCGGATGGAAATGTTCACTCATCTCAACAACTGCAGGTAAGTCAAACACTGTCACAGACAACCCAGGATGGGCCTTAGTAAACTCATAGGCCATGGCACCAGTGCATCCTTGAGAGAAAAAAAAAAAGGATGACAATAATTGGTTTATGATTCGAGAACCCAATTTTTACCTTTTGTACTGTCTCCTTACCTCCAAGGTCACAGGCTGTTTTGAAACTGGAGAGGTCAAAGGCTGTGGCAACAGCTTTTCCTGTAACTTTGGCAATGCTGTTCATGGCATTCATGAATCTCAGTTTCATTTCTTGACTGTTGTAGTACGTATCCTTTAAACAAAAAAAACAGCATCTGTAAAACATTTTTTACATGATCTCATTTGCATTATATACAGTAAATCTGAGGCTGAACCTGAAGATAATCACCTGAAACACATCCTCAGATTTCTTGCCAAAGGCCTTCTCATGCTGGTTGGTACCCTCCCGCACAGCGCTCTCAAGGTGGGAGAAAAGAGGCCACACTGTGCCATTACAATGCTGGATGTATCCGTGCAGCGAAAAAGGTGCATCTGTCCGCAAAAAACGCACCGCCAGATCTGCGTTCTCGTACACAGGCTTTTGGCACGCTGGGAGTAAAGAAACCACAGAACATCTGAGGGGCTGATTTAAGTTGGGTATTACATGTTTCAATCACTTTAAAAGGTAAGAAAAAGAAATTATCATGTAATTATCAACGGGGCTGAGTGCTGACTAACTTCTCTCTTTGCTCTTCAACAGTCCCAGAGACACACAAGCATCCAGCAGGCATTCAGTCCCCTTCACAGAGGCTTTGATCTCCTGGGCCACCTGTGCTGCATCCAGCCCTGGCCTGTCGTGTAGCAGGTCGAACACACACAACTCGGACGCAGTAAACAATGCCTGGAATATTTTTTGGGAAGGCAGAGTGGAGACGGAAGGAAAATGCAGTTTTATTTATGTGAATGTGACATGAAGTCAGACAATTTAAAAAAAAAAAAAGAAAAAATACAGTGCTGTCTAGTGCTTGCAGATCGTGGTTGATAGAGAAGCACGTGTAAAATGATTTTGATTTCATTTAGTTTCATTTCTATTCAGTAAATTCCACTACAGTTCGAAAATAGTACATTACATATCGAAAAAGGCAATTTTTAAGATTCTTAATTGTCCGACATTTTAGAGAATATAATTATTCTATATACTTATGCCTAGAGAGAGATGAGAAGATCAAAATCAGGTTGCCAGGGAACCAGCAGAGACTACAGGAAGTCATTGCACCACAACAAGAAATAGCAGAGCACTTAACCCCATTGTAAAACCACTGTTTTCACATTGTTGTCTTTATGCTATGTTAACCACCTCCTGGGTGTAGCTTCATATTTAATGGACAGATATGAGCGTGGTATCGATCTTCAGATTTAACTCTTGGCAAGAAAGAGAATAAGTCTGAGCATACACAGTTTATACCCAACTACCTTTGAGGCTTTGAATCCATCCAACAGTTCAATGATTTGCTGAAAGTCTTCTTTTTTAGGTTCGCTGTCCTCATGCTCCTTCACCTGCCCTCTGCTGGTTATCAGCGGTAATGTTGTATGGTCAGAGTCTTGGAGTTCAGCCTCCCTGTCTTCTCTACGTTTAGACAAGCTGTTGAGCAACATCCAAGAACTCTGACCCACTTCACTTTCACTGTCTTTCCTTTTCACCTATAAGAACAGATCGTTTCTTGTAAATAATGAGAAAAAAAAAAGGTAATACATTGTACTCATAGGTTGAGAAATACTAACCTTATGCAAAGGACTGCATGACGGGCTGCCGTGGGTGTGGTGTGTATCACCGGCAGATGGGCTGTTTGGTCTGGGGCTGGGTGAGGGGTTGTGTTTAGCTGAAGAGCTGGGACTGTGGCTGGACTGAGCTGGCAGATGGGGTGGGGGCTGAGCAAGTACTGAGGGGGTGTTAGTGCCGCTGTGGCTCAGACGGACAGATGCACTTTCCGGGTCCAAAGAGGAAGTACAGTGGTTGTAAATAAGGTCCAGCTGTTTGCAGAAGTGGTTAAGGGGGAAACCTACAACATTGAGGAAGTCTCCATGGACAGACTCCACCAGCATGCCACCAAGAGCCTGGATACCATAACCGCCAGCCTTGTCCCTAACACACACAGACACACACATTTCACTTACACAGCAGCATATACACTCAGAATGACACAGAAACACTTGCACACATACACAAAGAAGTTGTACATCTAATAATAGATTTTGTCAAATGAAGAACAGATCAAACAATACACTCACTGACCTGAGTCAGTATTTTATTTCTTGTTGACACAGTCCCTGTCAAATAGGACAAGGCAAACACACCAGGAAAAAAAACTCGGGCACCAAAGTCCAAAATGCAACAGGTTCACAAAGCCCACATTCAGTTAAATAACCTCCATTGATTGAATGCTTGGCGAGGTTACTACACCAAGAGAAATCAATGGCTATTACATATGTGAAAGTTCAAATGTTCATACTCACATGGGTTCACCACTATTGATGTACTCCCACAGCATATCTTCTGAGAGATCAGCAAACTTCACCTTTGTTTCTTCGTAGAAGTCAATGAGCTGGTAATCCACTTCTTCATCTGCAGGTCAGGGAAGTTTAGAAATGAAATGTTCCCACTGATGGAACCACTACATTTGGCCAGTAAATAGTATGAAATCATCCTTTAGGCTTAACTGTTCTAACTGATTTGCTCCATTAAATGTCTGCAGAAAATGAACTCTACTGTAAGTCTAACCATTGGGTTGGGACTCACTTTCTTTCTCATGACAGAGGACAATTGCTACACCAGTAAAGACACTGTGCTCTTTTCCGCTCAAGCTGGAAGAGAAAAATAAAGATAGAAGAGAGAAATTTTTCAGGACAGTTTTCAGGTTTTAATGTTAACTCAGACAGAAACCGTGCAAATGACCGACCTTGACAGCATCCTGTAAGCATCATGTTTGTCCACTGGCTTCTCCAGAATCATGCCATCCACAGTCTTTGGAAATGAAAAACATGGCCATAGGGAATTAAACAACAACAATCAAACAAACACACACACCGATAATAAACTTACAGTATACCGCAGACAGTAAACAGATAAAATGCTGTGATACTTTCTTGCTCTTACCACAATAGTGTCTGCTCCAATTACTATGTTTGGAGTTTTCAAGTGTTTCTAGGGCAAATTAAGACACAATATGTTATGAATATGTGGTTGTGCAGTAAAAATATACTGCATACTGTCATACAAAAAGGAGCCTCACTCACAAACGGCATCCTCCTGGCCACCTCCAGGGCCTTCTGTTTGGCTGTCTCAACTGCATACTCGTGAGGTGCTTTGAAAAGTCCCTTGTCAAGAGTTTCTTTAAACCAGGATGGTACCACCTCAAAGCGTAAGCCCTGATATGTAGGAGAGCATAACGCAACAATAAAATACTCAATATCATTAATTACATCAAGACTGACATCACTGCTCCCTTTAAAGTGAAGGTATAGACTCCCCATGGGCAGGTGTATTGCACTCCATCAATTCATTTGAATCTTTTGAGGTTACCAACACTATAATACAGTTCTTGTCTTATATTCTTATTCCTTCTTTTTCTTTATTCCTATTTCACAGATTTACCTGTTTTAATTTTTTTTTTTTTTGCTTATTGCTTTCACCTATCTTGTTTACTTACTGGAGATGAGTCTGTTTTGATGTGTCCATGTTTGCTATGCTGCGAACCAAATATCACATGTGGGGCAAAAAAGCCTGAATTGAGTTGAACTGATTTGAAGCCTGACATACCTATTGGGTCATGAAAGATTTACTGTACATACATCCTTTTTGATTTTTTACAGACAGACTAATATTGTTTCAAGCAGAATAGAAGAAATCCACAGTGATTATGTAGCAGTTGTGATATACATACAGTTCCTATGAGTTTAACCAGAAAGAAAAATACCGCATTGCGGAGAATCTCCAGTCTCCTTGGAGAGGCACTTGCCAGCACGACCAGTTTACCAGAGAGCTTGGAAATGACAGGGTTCAGCACCATGGTGGCCCTCTCGTCTAACTGCCCTTAAAGTTATGAACAGAGTTAAACATTACATATTTGTGCCTCGTTTAGGTCAGAGACTCAATAAAAAGTTATCAGATGACTGCTGTGACTGAGGGCAGACCCATGTTGTGCTGAAAGTATTAGCTGACTTATCAATCAAATCAACAACAAATCTGATAAGAGATTAATCATTTAAGTCATTTACACAAGGGCAAAAGCTAAATTTTAAATGTTTATACCTCTTATATACCTCCGGCCAGGATTTGCTGCTTTTCCATTATTTGATTCACTATTAATGCAATACCTTTTGGGTTTTGTACAGCTGGTCCGACAAAGCAAATCATTTAAAGGAGTCCTTTTGGGGACATGGGAAATTGCAATGGACATTTTTTAACTATTGTCTGACATAAGTAATCATTAGTTGCAGTCCTAGGCCCATATTTCCCCATACAAACATGTAATACAATACTGCGATCCAAGAGAAAACTGGGCTGTTGTCAGAACTGTTAAAAACTGTAATTACATAATGTTTGGTAAATAAAGGTAGCCATGAAAATAAAGTTACAGGTTTTTAAATAACTAACTGTCTAATGCCAATGTGTGTGCTGTGCCTATATAATCAATTTGTGGTTAATCACGTAACGTTAAATAATAAATGTGCTTTAAGCATACCAATAAGGAATTCGGCATACATAGCTTACTCTGCTGCTCTACTCATGTTAACTTGGTGCTAGCTAGCTATATCTGTTCATATCACCTAACTTGGGCTGTTTTGTCTGTTTTACGTTCTGTAGTTATGACAAAAAGCTCCTTTTAACTGCGACGAAACGTTACTGCAGCGTTTGATTAGCGACTTTACTCCCACTACAAAATAAAGACTCGGCTTAATAAGAGCAGTCATTTAAAAAACAAAACCAAAAAACAAAAAACGTTTCATGGTCTCAGCGTTATATTTAAGTAGATAAGCCGCAGATCACTTACCTTCGCGAGTTAGGAAACTGACTGAACGACTTGCTACGACGACCACAGTGACGGGCGCATACGTGATGACGTTGAGTAACGCGGGCGGCATCATCCAATCACAGCAATCGCTCACTTTTTAGAGTAGAAGAGTAGAAGGGCAGCATGCAAATGCCTACTACTAACAACAACAACAACTATAATAATAATACTAAATAATACAAACAACAACAACAATAATAATAATAACAATAATAATTTTATTTTGTAGAGGATGAAAAAAAAGTAAATAAAAATAAGAACAGGGACGTCAAAAGAGTTAGAAAGGTGAAAAGGAAGCTATAGTCATTCGTATATAAACAGAGGTACAGAGGTAAAAATGTTGAAAAGTCATCTATGTTCAGCCAGTGAAAGGCTAATGAAATACAAACACTTTATTCACATTTTATTTATATGTGTGCATGCTACATATTTTTTTGTCAGTATCTGTTATATTTGTTCTTTAACTATTATGAAGCTTGTGTCAGATATTAAAATAATAAAATAAAATAAAATAAACAGACAATGAATGGTTGCTCATTCTTTAAAACAAACAAACAAAAAAACAACCCACATACGGTAAAACAGAAATAAAGATTCATTTTGGCAAGGAGACTAGACTGTGGTACAGGTTAATTTGTTCTGTGGTGCAAATAAAAAACTGCAGTAAAACTATTTAGCAATTTGTCCAAAGGAAATATGTTGTAACAGCTTTTAACAGTCAGGACTACCTCTGAGTACCTTTTCTCTCACTTCCTTTCTCACAACTATCTCACTCTTTTTTCCCTTTTCTCACATTCCCTGTCTCTATGCTATGGTGTGCCGTTGCATCAAAGACATCTCGTTGTGTTCTCTCACTTGACCTGTAAGCATGCACTGTGTCGAGTAAACAGTCTCTTTATGCTCCATCTTCATTGAGTCCGCACTACTCAGGCTCTGCAGATTCATTATCTGTCTCAGCTTTTGTCTGAAATCCTTGGAAGCAAAGTAGTAAATGAACGGATCGAGGCAGCTATTCAGGCAGCTGAAACAGAGGGACAGTTTGTAGGCCGTGTACACAGACTCCTTATAGAAGAGTCTCAGCACAGTGTGAGTCAACAGCAGGATGTTGTTGGGTGCAAAGCAAAAGATGAAGACCAGGAGAACAATGAAAGCCAGACGTATCGCTCTCTTCTTCTGGGCTGTCTTGGAATCTCTAGCCAGTTTGTGTATGACACTTAGATAGCAGAATGTTGTGACACAGAAAGGGAGGAGGAAGAGGAGGAACAGCATGCTGAAGAGGAAGGCTGCCCAGGCCCCCGTGGACGGGAGCATGTTTCTCTTCAGCACATCGAAGCATGTGGTGATCCCGAGGTCAGGAATTTCAAAGGTCAAGTCTGTAGTCATCAGCGGGTACAGAGTGCTCAGGACCAAACCCCACATGAGGAGGCAACTGATGACAGCGACGGACTTCCTCCTCTTGATCTGTCTGAACAGCATGGGCCGGACGATGCCCAGGTAGCGGTCAATACTGATGGCCATCATGGTCAGGACGGAACAGTACATATTGCTGTAGAAGACGAGCGTCAAGAAACTGTAGGTGGAACCATGCAAGGAGAGAGTTTTATTTAGACACTGGTTATGAAAAAAAACATTATTTGAAGATTGGTTTGACACTTTGGGAAATGTGCTTATTTTCTATCTTGCTAAAAGTTAGATGACAAGATTGATACCACACTGATTTCTGGTCATTTAGTACGAATCTACAGCTAACACATGGCTAACACATGGCTAGCTTTGCTCAGGATAAAGACTGGAAAACTGGCCTGGCTCTGTCCGTAGGTAACAAAATCTGCCCAGCAGCTCCTCTCGAGCTCGATAATTAACAGGTTGTGTCTTGTTTGTTTAATCGGTAGAAAAACCAAAATGTAAAAATGATCCACTGTGAATTTACAGGGGGTTATTTGCAAGACGTTTGCCAGGCAATCCAGAGAAGAGAGCAAATACAGATATTTCCAAAAAAGCCCAAATATTTCAGCTGGCGTGCTGTGAACATACACTGGATTTCTGTAGAAGGACACCGTCTATCAATATTTCAACATCGTCCTGCAGCCCTAAAGAATACCTGCACATAATGGGTCCCAGATTCCAGTTGTATCCTTGGAGCTGGTAGGCAATCTGAAAGGGCAGGGCAGCGCCGAGGGCCAAGTCGGTGAGGGTGAGATTAATCATGAAGATGATGGAGGGCGTCTTGGGCGAGGTAAAGAAGAGGAGGAGCCAAATAGAAATACCATTTCCCACTATGTTAATGGCAGTGACGATCATGTAGCTGACAGAAATGAGGATGCTGGTGTTTACATTCATAAACAGATAAAGGGTGGCGTTGTCTAGCTTGGTGCCGTTGTGAATGCCCGTCATGACTGGATTGGAAGGGCCGCTGATTACCTGCCAGGGTTTAAGAAAAGCTGGTGAGGCTTGTGGAAGAGTGTCTGATGGCAAGGTGTGAAACAGATACTGGCGCATTCATTTCAGAACTCCATTACTTTATGTTGTTGTTTGCGTGAGAGCAGCACATGTGTTGGGTGGAGTTCTCACACAGGAAAAGGGCATGCATGATTTTGTGGTTCCAACTGTCGCAGTGGGTAGCTCGCGTTCAATTTAAACATGCAAAAATGTATGAGGGGTAGACACTCAACAGCTGACGATTATACTATCATTATATTATCAATTATATTATAAACAGTTTAAACTAAAAGGGAGGACAAAACAGACTCTCATTTGAGCACCATTAACACTTCAACACAGACAGGGAATAAAAAAACTTTTACCCACACGTGTTGTTGGTGTGTGTGGGTCGTGTGGGGGGGTTTACCACAGATCAGACAGAGGTTAACATCACTGAGCTATCGTAGTATTCACTGGATGTTACACAATGTAAAATACAGCATTGTGCCTACGTTGATCAGGACAACAACAATGACACTTACGTGCCTTACTACAATACTGTTTTATCAAATGTAACAGAAAAAAACTTATATATTACAATGATGAAAATGAGCAAACTGAAATTTTTTGCTACAATGTGGATATTTATTTGCTTTTTTCCCCTAAATTTTAACATTAAAAAATATATAAAATTTACAATTTTCATTTAGTTTCCAAACTTTCTCTCCAGACGATTATATGTTGTACCACTATAATGGGACCAAGTGTTTCTTTAGCCTATATATATATGTCTACTATATATATGTATATATGTATATATATATATACTATATATACTATATATATATATAGTATATATATACATACATATATACATATATATACTATATACATATATACATATATACTATATATATACTATATATATACTATATACATATATATATATATATATATATATATATATATATACTATATATATGTATACACATATATATATATATATACATTGTCAAAAAATTATGGCAATATTTTACTTTCTCTCTTGAATTATGATTTTAAGTCACTGAGGACATTAAAAATGTAGAATGCTGACCAAAGTGTTTTTACTGATAAGTTAGGAGTACACATAAATACAAGACAATAATGCTAAAAAATTAATTATCAAGCAACTGACATGTGGTGCAGTTTAGGCCTGATTCAAAACAACAGTAACACTGTAAATACATTAGGTTAGCAGCTCTCCAGATAAAACTCAGTAATAGTCAGTTGAGAACTCACCTTTACGAACACGGAGGAAAACAAGACAGGAGGAAGGTAGACATGTGAGTGCTAGATGCAGATTGAGGTGTGAATAATGTGACTGCTAAGCAAATGGTTTTGAAGTCGTTAGAGAGCAGGAAAGAGAGAGAGAGGAAATGGACCATGTGACAGTCTTCATCCTACCAAACAGCATTAGAATCAGTCTTGGAATACCTCTAAAGACATGAACCACAAAAAAAACTTTCCACTCCCATCACCATGATTACCAGCATTGTTGTGTATTTCCTCAAAATGTTGCTCATGCGACATGAACGTGAAGTTTTTAGGAGAAGTGACAAAATTTCAACTCACTGTTCACGAGATTCATGGGACCCGTTCTTGCTGGTTTCCTGTTGGTTATGACAGTTATGCCTAATCTGTGTGACACTGAGGCAGACACTGAGATTATTCTGAGTAATGCAATAGGAAACACGGGGCAAAAAGCGCACCGTTAACCTTTCACAGCAGCTAAAAAACATCAACACCAGCATACCACCTAGCTACAGGTATCTCTGTGATCTCAACTTTTTTGTTGTTGTTTCCTTTTTAGCCTTGGATGATCTGCTTCCAGTATAACTAGTGAAATGGCTAGGCATATCTACACACACTGATGCTTGTGTATACATAATAGGCTTAAGAAAACTGACTAATATCTGCCATTTGTAAATGTGTGCAATGGGCAGTGTTGCAGACAAATGCTGCCTCACCCAAACTGTCAGAGCACTACTACAATTACTCAAACACTGTTTAGGCTCTCAGAAGGGGAGAGGAGCTTTATTTTCTCACAACGTAAGGAAAAAAAAGATACAGGAGGCATGATAGACAAATGTTAGGGCATATTCAAAAATAATATAAGGTTTGTTAAACAGACTATATCACTTTATCAATATTTGTGGCTTTTCCTTTGCATTTAATTGACAGAATTAATAGAAAACCTTGCAAAGAGCATAGAAAATGCATTATTTTCACTTATTTGTATCATTATTTGCAATCTCACATGTTATTTCTAGGAAATACTTTATAGAAATGTAGAGAATGTGTTCTTCCTGGCTCATGGGTGATGATGTACAAAGCTTTGCTCACAAAAAAAATCTTGTCTCTGTTGTACGACACCTAAGAATAAGCTGGATCAAATGTAATAAGACACATAAGACTAGGAAAAAGTGGTAAAACGTGTTGACATTGTTCTCTTTATCAATAATAACTCTTCCTCTCAGCTGCTAGCCTTAATACACAAAAATACACACAGAATTTCCACTGTTAAATTTTCTACATCCATTCTCTGTGAGTTCTACTTACATTATATTTTGTTTTAATAAAAACTATAGGATCATTATAAACACCCAGTTTCAGCAGACTCTACACAGGTTTATCAACAGGTTCCATGGCAGGGGATGAGATCAAGGTTTCACCAGCAGACTGTTGATGGACACCACATGTGAGCTGCCTCCTACAGGGACACACTTCAAAAACGTGGTGAGGCTGAGACATGGTACTGGACTGCCTCATGTGACGAAGCTCTGATGATACTGAGAACTATCTAGCAGGAAGCAATTTAAAAAAATATCAATATGTGCATCTGCACCAAGACAGTGCAGGAAATATATCAAGTAACTGTTGTTCAATCACAAAGGTAACTACTATTGTTTGCAACTGTTCTCAGTATTTTTCAAACTGTTTATTCCAAAGATTCAGCCTAATGGTATACTTGGTTGTTCTTTGGATATCAATCGGTGAGACACTTAAAATACTTAGCATGTGCTAAAAATGTTCATGCTCCAGCAAAACAAAACCCTTTACCAACATTAAAATATCCGAGTTTTATTACACCTAACACAAATGACAAGTACTAAGAGATTGTTTGCTTTTGAAGTGCTTTCTCCCTCAGTGGGGTGTATTAGTCTTATAAGTTCAATAATGACCAGTCAATTCTGTCACCATCAACTCAGGCTGAAAAGCTGAAGAATTTATTTGTATTTCTTTGAAAACCCAGACTGCTCACTGCTCACTGCTCATCTTTGCTTTTCTCAAACCCCTTCTCCGGCCCTTTCGCCATAGTGACCACCTCATAACAACGCTCTGTCCCGGCTTCAGGCGAGGGGCCCACGGGGATGCAGTCATAGGCTTTGCCTGCTGAGCTCATGCGCTTGCGGTTGCGTGCGCCCGGCTGATAGAGCTGCATGGCTGGACGGTCCTGCCGGGAGACAAGAGAGCAGGGACATGGGAGACACAAGTAGCACACCATTTGAATACGGATATTCACATATCCACACTCATTCGTTTTATTAATTCATGGCTCAAGGCTTTTTAGCCTTGGATGATCTGCTTCCAGTATAACTGGTGAAATGGCTAGGCATATCTACACAAACTGATGCTTGTGTATTCATAATAGGCTAAGGAAAACTGACTAATATCTGCCATTTGTAAATGTGTGCAATGGGCAGTGTTGCAGACAAGTGCTGCCCCACCCAAACTGTCAGAGCACTACTACAATTACTCAAACACTGTTTAGGCTCTCAGAAGGGGAGAGGAGCTTTATTTTCTCACAACGTAAGGAAAAAAAAGATACAGGAGGCATGATAGACAAATGTTAGGGCATATTCAAAAATAATATAAGGTTTGTTAAACAGACTATATCACTTTATCAATATTTGTGGCTTTTCCTTTGCATTTAATTGACAGAATTAATAGAAAACCTTGCAAAGAGCATAGAAAATGCATTATTTTCACTTATTTGTATCATTATTTGCAATCTCACATGTTATTTCTAGGAAATACTTTATAGAAATGTAGAGAATGTGTTCTTCCTGGCTCATGGGTGATGATGTACAAAGCTTTGCTCACAAAAAAAATCTTGTCTCTGTTGTACGACACCTAAGAATAAGCTGGATCAAATGTAATAAGACACATAAGACTAGGAAAAAGTGGTAAAACGTGTTGACATTGTTCTCTTTATCAATAGTAACTCTTCCTCTCAGCTGCTAGCCTTAATACACAAAAATACACACAGAATTTCCACTGTTAAATTTTCTACATCCATTTTCTGTGAGTTCTACTTACATTATATTTTGTTTTAATAAAAACTATAGGATCATTATAAACACCCAGTTTCAGCAGACTCTACACAGGTTTATCAACAGGTTCCATGGCAGGGGATGAGATCAAGGTTTCACCAGCAGACTGTTGATGGACACCACATGTGAGCTGCCTCCTACAGGGACACACTTCAAAAACGTGGTGAGGATGAGACATGGTACTGGACTGCCTCATGTGATGAAGCTCTGATGATACTGAGAACTATCTAGCAGGAAGCAATTTAAAAAAATATCAATATGTGCATCTGCACCAAGACAGTGCAGGAAATATATCAAGTAACTGTTGTTCAATCACAAAGGTAACTACTATTGTTTGCAACTGTTCTCAGTATTTTTCAAACTGTTTATTCCAAAGATTCAGCCTAATGGTATACTTGGTTGTTCTTTGGATATCAATCGGTGAGACACTTAAAATACTTAGCATGTGCTAAAAATGTTCATGCTCCAGCAAACAAAACCCTTTACCAACATTAAAATATCCGAGTTTTATTACACCTAACACAAATGACAAGTACTAAGAGATTGTTTGCTTTTGAAGTGCTTTCTCCCTCAGTGGGGTGTATTAGTCTTATAAGTTCAATAATGACCAGTCAATTCTGTCACCATCAACTCAGGCTGAAAAGCTGAAGAATTTATTTGTATTTCTTTGAAAACCCAGACTGCTCACTGCTCATCTTTGCTTTTCTCAAACCCCTTCTCCGGCCCTTTCGCCATAGTGACCACCTCATAACAACGCTCTGTCCCGGCTTCAGGCGAGGGGCCCACGGGGATGCAGTCATAGGCTTTGCCTGCTGAACTCATGCGCTTGCGGTTGCGTGCGCCCGGCTGATAGAGCTGCATGGCTGGACGGTCCTGCCGGGAGACAAGAGAGCAGGGACATGGGAGACACAAGTAGCACACCATTTGAATACGGATATTCACATATCCGTACTCATTCGTTTTGTCAATTCCTGGCTCAAGGCCATGGGTGTCCTGACAGAGGCTGTTTCTTTGACATAGCTGATGATTATCATCTGCAAACAGCCACAGAGCAATAAACTTCTGAATCACAGCTACAAGTCTGCATCATGAGAGACAAAGCAATTGGTTGTCACCGCCCGACCCCCGACCCCCAACCCCCATCTCATGCTCACCTTCTCGCTCACCTTGTTTCGGAGGCGTTCCTTCCTATTACCCGGGTCCTCCCTGTCCTCCTTTCCTAGTTTGTCTCCAGTGTCAGGGCAGTAAGAAAAGCCGTGGTGGTGCCCCTCTTTCTTGGCCCGGTCCTGGCAGTAGCCCTTCCCCCATTTGGTCTCATCTTTGCGGCGCATGAACTTGTCGAACTCGTAGTGGTGTCGCTGCCGTTTTCTCTCCTCATCCTTCCCACGGTGATCTTTATCTCTCTGTCGGCGTCCGTGCTGCTCTCTCTGCTCCTTGTCGCTCTCCGGCTGACCTCTGGTGGCCAGAGTGGAGATTGCATAGACATCAGATGTAGAATTATATAACAAGACATAGTTGCTATTATGAGGATTATTGGTACCGTTTAACAGTAAGTTGTAGGGTTTTTTTTCTACCATAATTAATGGACATATTCACATTTAAATCTATTTTACCTATAGATGACAAGTAATATGTATATAATTATGTACGATTCCCAAATAAAATTACTAGTGACTTGTTTATACACCCTAACTATGCATGAAACCGCTGTCCCCTGTGGCAGAAACTTGGCCAGCTACAGTGAAGGATTTCACAATCCTTACTTTTCTTTGGGTTCCTTTGACTTCATTTGTCCTCCAGCTTTCTCCCATTTTCCCCTTTCGGTCTCCCCGATGTCACCTTTGTCTTTCAATCGGTCTGAATCCACATCGTCGTCTCTGTCGCACTTCTTCAGGAGCTGCATATGCAGATAATACAGAAAAGCTCCATGACTATATGCTACCTCACCGTCCAAACAACAAGTATAAACTATGAGTTTTGGAGATGAGTTGCCTTGATTTTGATATCTTTATCAGATAATTTCTTCTGTTTCTCGGCCTCTTTTCGTTTGCGTCTCTCCTCCTCCCGTCGCTTTCTCTTCTCCTCCTCCCTTTGCCTTTTTTTTTCAAGCTCTCTTCTCCTCCTCTCCTCTCTCTTCTCCTCTCTTATTCTCTGTAATGAAAGATGTGGCAATAACAAAAGATTTTTCATGCTTTTCAAAGCAGTTTGTGGGTAAAATCTTTTCATTTCCTTTCTTTTTTTTCTTGCTTACCTGTTTCTCAATTTTCTTATTTTTGATGTACTCCAACAGGGGTGTTGTCCTCTTTGCTGCGGACCCAAAAAGGGAGAGAGGTAAACAAACGTTGAATAACTTATGTACATCTGAACCTTGAAACTGATTATAATGATTCACGGGAAAATAATAATCTGTGCATATGATACTGTACCAATGAGCTCTCTGGTCTTGGCCTCTATCTCTCCCAGCAGAGTCTCAGGATTGGCCATAGACTTCTCCTCATCACAGGAGTAATTTTCCAAGAACCGCTTATATTCTGGGTCTAAGAGGGTTTAAGGGCCAAGATGAACATAAATCATAGCAAAACATGTCTGATCATCAGTAATGCCAAATAATGATTTTCTGTAGGTCTTGAAGGAACAAGATTTTTTACAAGCTAAATATCACGTCTATTGTACATCAGGAGAAATCCTAATGATGGCCTCAAGCTCTATATTTCAGTACCTTCTTCAATACTCCCAGCTTTGGCATCTTTCTTTTTGAGCTTCTTCTTGGAAATTTTCTGGAAGGGAGCAAACTCTACCACTGCAGGATACTCCTGGCCTGAGTAAATATTGAAATAAAAGGCAGCCCGTCATTTAACAGACCAGCTAGAAAATACTGACAATGGCAACGAAAAAGCTCTAAAACCACGTCCCCCTGTCCATAAAATCCATCCTCCAGCTGTGAAACAAACATGTTTTTGTTTGCATTTAATATTTAGCAGAATAGCTCACACTGCTTTGTCCACCTTCATGGCACCACACTGGCGACAAAGTAAAAACTCAGTTTAAACAAAATCACGAAATACCCTTGTTGTCAATGAAGACATAGCCGTCAAATCGGTCCCTGAACAGCAGGATATCTTCAGGGTTTTTAAAATTGATGTACGCTCTGGAGAACAGGTGAGGATAGAGACTGTGGAAGGAGCGAGGACGAGAGAGAGAAAGACAAAGAAGGAGAAGTCAGAAACATTTTTGAAAAAACGCAGAAGGCGACAGGATCTTGCATCATAAGGTTAAAAGGGTTATCATACCTTTGATCTGCTGGGAAGAACTCAAAATAGTCGTAGGATGGCAGTGGACTGAGCTGTTCTTCTAGTTGATCCTTCAACAGGTTAGGTGGAAGCCTTCGAATCACCACCTGCAATATATCATTTAAATATGGCTACTATTATTATTATTATTATTATTATGGCTATCACTAAATATGGCTAGGACCAAATAGGGTTATCTGATATGTAAAACCGGGAGATTGCTTTTACACATTGACTGAGATACACAGCCTGTGGAAAACAGTTTTATATCGTCTTCTGGCTGTTGTTTGTGTTAGTTCCTTAACTGGAAGTGCAGTGCGAACTTGCTTCGGATCCCCCTTCGTTCCCTCAAACTTTCCCCTGATCTGCCGCCGGGCAGGTCAATGCAAACTCGTACTGTGCAGGCAAACATCGTTCAAACCCTCTGAACTGCACGGAGATCCCAAAGTTTCCAAAGACACCAAATATGTCAGGCCGAACTTAGGGCAACGTGTGTAAACTGACGCACAGAAACCTCTAAAACATTTAAACTGATGGGGTGAAGGGATCCTTGGGTCTGAATATTCCACCCACCTCATCAAAGGGTTGGAACAAGCTGATACAGAATATACAGACATAATCCTGTGTGACTGTGCAGAATAAAATTATTACTTTTTTAAGCTTAGGATACTTAAGGGAAAATACAGGAGGAAAATTGTATGTCAAGGTCTAAAACAGAATATAAATATGTAACATGCAAGTGTGCGCAGACTAAATAAGCAGTTTTCAGGCATCACTTTGGGCTCTGGGACCTTCAATATTTTCCACATTTTATACACTGATCAGTGACTCCAACAGGACAATATATGGTTTTAATTTAATAGTGAAAATGCTTATTGGTCGCAGCATTACTCCGAATCACAGGACACTTGGACAGCTCTCGAAATACTGAGAGAAGGAGGGTTTGTGGGTCCGAAACAGGCGGTTGCAGGGCGTCAAATGTTAACCGAGCGTGTTTTAAAAACGCTTAAAGACTGTGGACGGGATCGGACGTCGCATTGTGATAATTCTCGCGCCGGACCCAACCAGGTCAGCGGGGGCGCGTCCGGTAACCTCGGAGGGAAAAATGGGAACGTTGAGCCGAAACGAGGTCCTGCGTCTGCTGTCGCTGTCCGCGGTGCTGAAACACTAGTCCCGTCTCCCTCCGAGCCTCCTCCATGTCTGTTTTCCACACGGCATAGGCAACGCGACGCATCGCCAGCGCTCGGCTCCCCCCCCCCTACCTTTGTGAAAACCTCTCTCTTCTCTTCTTTCTGCTTGGCGTTGCCGGGGACGTTCTCTTGCTCTCTCGGGATGTCCCTGAACTGTATCTCGACGACGCTTTTCTCCTTGCCCGCGGTCACTTGGTCCTTTTCAGACCTCATCTCTCTCTCTCTCTCTCTCTCTCTCCCTCCACCTCCCTCCTCCCGAGCCCGTGTCGAGTCACCGTGTACTCGCGAGAGCACGGCGATCTCGCGAGTGGAGAGAGAGAGAGAGAGAGAGAGAGAGCTAGAGCGACGGCTGCGATCCCGCGCGTCTCTGAGCTGAGTGTGTGGACCCGCACCTCCCGGGAGGTTCACAGTGACCGTCAGACGAATGAAAGGACGAGAAGGAAAATGGCCATGAGCTGATGCCGTCTTTTCCGGTAGCAGATGTTTCAGGCATTATAACATCTGGATGTGTTTGTCTCCTTACTGTTTACAATCGGTCTTAGTTTTTTTTTTTTTTTTTTAATTTTTAAAAATGGTTTTCCACAGCTCTTGGGTTGATTCAAAGTGCCATTTAGGTCGTTTTTGGGGTGAAATCTTTAACATGACGGTATTAGGAATGTTACTGGCGATTTTTTAAGTGCTTTTCTGTTGAATTCTGATTCAGTGGCATAATTTTTTCTCACCTGTTTTATTAATAACTCATTGTTATCGCTACCTATCTTGGCCCGGGTCCTTCAAAAAGAGATTTTTAATCTCCGGTTAAGTAAAGTTTTTTTTTCAAAACGTATGTTTGGTATTTATGTATTCTACAGCCAATGATGGAAGAAGCACTCAGATAGTTTACTAAAGGAAATTTACCTCAATGTAGAAATACTGTTACAAGTACAAGTCCTGCATTTAAAATTTTCCCTAAGTAAAAATACAAAAGTATTCGTACTAATATATATATATATATATATATATATATATATATATATATATATATAAATATAAAGCGCTCACTGCAAGTTTGTTAGAGTGATAAAGTGTGTGTGTGTGTGTGTGTGTATAACGACCCATTTGAGAATAATGTATATAATATTAATTGGATTATAATCATTGATGCATTAACGTGAATATCACTTTAATGTTGCAGCTGGCAAAGGCGGGGCTAATTTTGACTACTCTATGTACTTATCCCAGTTTGTGAATTCCCCCGGGGATCAACAGTCTTATCCTTCACTAACTCATGTGTTGAGTACGCTTTGGATTATTAATCTGAATCCGCAAAGCAACTAAAGTTATCAAATAAATGTAGTGGAGTAAAAAGAATTAAGTAGCAGAAAATGGAAATGCTCAAGCAAAGTACAAGTACCTGAAAACTGTGCAGTGCTCGAGTGAATGTACTTTCCACCGGGGGTCTGGAGCGTTCCTGTACTTCGCAAATATTAATATTTGAAACGAAATGTACAAATGCAACCATGCCAGTCAAGAAGGTCACCGGCAAATGGCCGTGCAGCTGCTTTTCAAATGTCATGACCGCAACCATTATTAGAAAAAGAACGAGACACTTTTTAAACACGCGTTTATTTCGTTAAAATGGCATCCAGTGCTGTTTGATTTTCACCGCATTAAAGCAGTGGGGTAAGAAACAGTTTCTTTTGTTTTTTGCACCAAACAATATGGAATGAAAACATACCGACTCCCAGTTGTTGTGGCGGCCAACGCGTGTCCCAGTGTCCCTTTAACCGCAGACTGGGGCCGGTCAAGCAGTGGCGCAGCCCTCGGTGTCAGCGCGCAGCTCCGGAGTCGGGCCGCGGGGCTCCCGGGGCTCCCGGGCTGCACGGAGCCACGCAGGGCGAGCTGCCTGGTCGGGGGAGGCTGCTCGCAGGGCTCCGGGACTCGGGGTCGGACCGGCTCGCCGACCGCCCGCGGACATCGCGCCGGGGAACTGGGGAGCAGACGGAAATACTCACAGAACAAGCCGCGGCACGGACCTTTCAGTCGGACCCATGGGACGATGAGGTCTGACTTTGCCGCGCTGCTTTGTGTCCTCGTTGGAAAGACATGGACACGGTTCCTGTTACACTTAACGCCTGCACTACGAGGAAGAGCGCCTCTCCCCCCTGAGCATCTACGAGACATTAGACAACCCGTGAATCTGAACCCATGTGTGTTTTGTGCGATTGTTCATTAAACCCACCGCTCAGGAAAGTTTGCGTGCCGCTGCCGGTCTCCACACCCGGCCGGGGTCTCTCTGGCGTCGACACGGGGCTCCTGAGGCTGGGAGCGAAAGTGGAGCAGGTGTCCGGGTCCCGACAGACCCTGTCCTGGGTGTAAATCACGGCCGACTTAGACGGAGTACAGCCCATCTCTCCTGGGGTTACTACAGGCGTTACACATTGGAGGGGGGGGGGGGGGGGGGGGGGGCCGGGAAGTGAAGGAAGAAATACAGACACTGGGCATGTGAACGTCAGAGAAGGGATGGAGAGGAGTCGTGCTTGTGGTCGGGAGACCTCACTCCTCCCCTGAGCAGGATCACGGCATTTAGAGAGGAAGGTCGGTTTCACACCACATGTACAGTTCGGTACGTTAAGTATTTTGGACAGCGACACCATTTTCGTAATTCTGCCTCCGTACACCACCACAATGGATTTGAAAAAACAAAGCCCTCAAGATGTGATTGAAGTTTAAATTTCCAGCTTTAATTCAAGGGGGTTCAACAAAAAAAATCACATTAACTGTTTAGCAATTAGTTATTTTTTTACACAGTCCCTCATTTTCAACGTAATTGGACAAACCAACATAATTATAAATACAAGGATATTTTTATTACTTGGATGAAAATCCTTTTCAGTCAACGGCTGTCCGAAGTCTGGAACTGATGGACATCGGCAAATGCTGAGTTTCCTCCCTTGAGATGCTTTGCCACGGCTTTACTGCAGCTGCCCTCAGTTGCTGCTTGTTTGTGGGTCTTTTCCACACTCAGTTACAGTAAATGAAAAGCATGTTCAATTGGGTTGAGGTGAGGTGACTGACTTGGCCATTGAAGAATGTTCCATTTCTTTGCCTTGAGAAGCTCTCGGGTTGCTTTCGCTGTAAGTTTTGGCTCGTTATTCATCTGTACTTTGCAGCATTTGGCTGAAACTGAGCAGATAGTATAGGCCTATACACTTATGAATTAATTCTGCTACTTCTATCAACAGTCATATCATCAATAAACAGCAGTGACCCAGTTCCACTGGCAGCCATACATGCCCATGCCATAACACTGCCTCCACCATGTTTGACAGATGATGTGGCCTGCTTTGGATCATGAGCCGTTCCTTTCCATCTCCATACTCTTCTCTTCCCATCATTCTGGTACAAGTTAATCTTGGTTTTGTCTGTCCAAAGAATCTTGCCCCAGAACTGGGCAGGCTTTTCTTAGATGTTTTTCTGTTGTTGAGTGTTACCAGAGGTTTGCACCTTGTGGTAAACCCTCTGTATTTACATTCATGAAGGCATCTCGATTGTAGACTTTGACAATGATACGTGAGCGTTGTTGACCTGGCAAGATGTTGTGAAGGGATTTTTCTTCACCAAGGAAAGAATTATGTGATCATCCACTGTAGTCGTCTTCTGTGGTCTTCCAGGCCTTTTGGTGTTGCTGAGCTCACCAGTGCGATAATTCTTTTTCGAATTCACTTGGAATCTACTCGAGACCTCTTTATCTCTTTATTTTGTCATGAAATAACGAGGGAACATGCCACACCTGGCTACGAAACTGATAAATTGTCCAATTACTTTTGAGCCTCTGAAAATGGGGGACTATGTATAAAAATGGATGTGATTCCTAAACAGTTAATTTCAATATTTTGTTAAACCCCTTGAATTAAATCTGAAAATCTACACTTCAATCACATCTTGATGGCTTCGCTTCAAATCCATTGTGGTGGTGTACGGAGGCAGAATTACGAAAATGGTGTCAGTGTCCAAATACTTATAGACCTAACTGTACATCACTAGGCATGTTTTTCTCTGGAGCAATGTTTTAGCCTCCCTGCTCAGGAACTCAAGGATATACCATATACACTATAAGGACTTTTGTATTCCACAGTAGGACAGTTGGGTGTGGACAACATCTAACACTTACATTTATATTGGAAAACATTTTAACTTAGCTAATTTTGCAAGTGAAATTTGGTTTAATTCTATAACTACTAATAACTATTTGGTCAAATATCAGGATAAGTAACAGAATCTCTATGACAAAATGTAATATTAAAGAGTATTTAGAGGATTAAAAATCACACTGGAAAATGAATAGTCTTGTTTGTTCATAACATTAATTCAAATGTTTAGTGGTTTACTAGAACATGAGTTTTGGAAGTATGCAAGATTTCATGCTGCATCAGGTTTTAAATCGAACATAACTCATGCATTTAGACACCAGAAATATAAACTACAGTATCTCAATGAGGATTATGTCAGTATGACAATAGGTAGAAAATGAATATTAAAAAGAGGACAATATTAAAATGTTCCAGCCTTACTGCCATAACACGTAGCATTTGTTCTGCAGGTTTTAACAAACCAAACACTTTATTCCAATTAACACAAAGATTAACACACAGATATGTTAAAAATTTTAAGATAAATGCATGGTTTATTGTAGGAATTACCAAGAATTGTTTTCACCAAAACTGCCTGTATTTAGCTGGCTCTTTATTCAAGGCGAAAATCCACAGGTTAAGCAACACGGAGGGTCCTGCCATAGGCAGTAATAAGTGACTATAGTCTTTTAGTTTTGATGTGAGATCTGTGGCTGTTTGCTTTGTTCAACCAAGTGTCAGAGGATCACATGTTCCCATTGTCTTCAGGCTTAACCCGAGGTCCAATTCTAAACCAAGTACTCAACCCCTTAACCAAGGCACGTGTTAATTCCCCTTTTAAAGTGCATTCTAGCAAAAATGAATATGATGTACAGCGGTTGCTGTACGCAAAATTCATCCTCACTTTTACTCATGGTCATAATGTTCACAATGGCGTGCTCTATGTTTAGTCACTTACAGAAACAACTATATCTAATGCACAAGAGGGGGATCCACAGGAAACCTTTGGCGGAGGACAGGCACCAAAGTTTTGGTTTGAACGTCTTCCTTGGGCTTGGATTTGTATACCTATGACAACCTGTTGCTATGACAGTTCCACCTCCTGACGGGATGAGATCACGTGCTGGTGTCTGACAAGGTGTCCAGCATGACGTCACTCTCGTACATGTCGCACTCCAGGGTTAGAGACAGTCGGAGAGGCGTCTCCAGCATCATCTTGTCCTGATTCGACAGTGGTGTTTCCAAAGACGTGATGCTGGTGTCTTCCACTCTCGGCGTGGCTAGGAGGTCACCAGGCTCTGATGTGTTCAGCATCTTCATCAGCGCTGGAGTGTTCAAGCTGCTTCGCACTTTGTCGTTAATGTCTGTGCCTTAGTGGAAACAAAGGATAATATATTATTGTCTTTGGTATTGAATACACACAGCTGGTCTCCACATTTTACAGGCTTAACAGGTTTATACTATGTGTTACCCTGCACATAGCTTTGCACTTGTCTGCTGACTTTTTGAGATATATTCCACTAAGATTTTTGTTGGCACTCCAAAATTTCATTTGTGGTACTCATAGCAATAACAATAATAATTAAAAAAAAAACATCTCTTCCCAAAGACAATGTCCCTGTTACTCCAGATAAACCCAGTAACATGCTATCAAGAACTGTCATAGGGACTTAAAAAGTATTACAAATACTAGTAAAGCATCACATAACTGGATTTTTCAGAGCTCAGCCAAGATATAAAACGTTTTTTTCACATTAATTTTTCAAAAGGTAGAAATAACTACTCTGAAACTTGAGCATAGCTGTATCATACCTATATAGGCATCTGTGTCACCAATGTACATCTCTATACAGTGGCCAAGCATTGTCACAGAGAAAGTGTCGTCCCTTTTCAGTCCAAGTGCCTGCCACAGAAAGAGAAAAAATACAACTTCAAGCCTTAAAAAGAAAAACATATTTGTTAACATAAAGAAAATCAACCAATCACAGGCCATTTTCCTCTCTTTAATGTGTTTAGTCCAACTAAAACAAAAACAGCAACAAAACAAAGAAACAATAAACAAAACAACAATGGTCAAGTCTCATATCATCACACTGTATTCTGGATGACGTCACAAAATATATTTTATTATATAATAAGCTTTTCTCTCCATTCCTTATTTTCATTACACTGGATTTTACATTTGTGCTCTTTCTTTCTTAGGCGACAGCTAGCTGTATAACAAACTGACCTTCAGGGCTACTCTGCTCTCACTAAAGAGCTCTGATTTCAATCCTTATTCCTATTCTTGCTTGCACTGTCAGCGGAAGCCATCAACTATCCTTTCTATGAGTGGTATCAAACAAATGACGTCAAACAGGAAACGAAACACGTTAAAACTGTGAAGGAAAGGGACTTTACCGTATGAAAGTAGTCGATAGCACTCTCGAAGTCGCCCATGAGGCTGTGCACGTATCCTATGGCAGCGTAGGTGGAGGCATGCTGAGGGATTAACACCAGTGCTTGACGGTGGTACTCCAGAGCCTGGTCGTACTTTCTATAGAAACAAACACCACAATATACAAAGTCGATGTCAATAGATTCAACACAATTTCATAAGCAGACGTTTGCAGACACGTTACAAAATACATCTGATCATGGAGTGTTTTTAAAAAGGTTTAAACAATACTACTAACTTCTGCATGACAGTGACGGAGTGACAACAGATAGATCTGATACAGTATATCTTGATGAACCCATGGCACAGTGATGGACTCAGAGTGCCCAAAACCAGGCTCAGCCCCGCATCATCCATTTGCAGAGCTGCAGTGCCAGCAGTTCCAGGCCTAACAGTGAAATGTATGCCATGTACACACAAAGAATGTAACAGCGTCTGCAATTTTGAAAATTGTGCCTTTTGTAGGCGATGAATGGTACAAGGGTGTTTTTGAATTTACCATTTTAAAGTTCAAACTTACAAAATGCTAACATTTTGCTATACACAGCATATTTTTCTGCTCATTGTGTGTCAGTTCATAGTACGGCAACACTCTTTGCCTATAGGTGGCAACATTGAGATGTCTACCTCAGCAGGTCTGTAAACTGCTGCTGCCATTGCTTTGTTGAATGTTGGTAAGTACTATGTGTAAATCTAGTCTGACAATAAGCAGACAAGTTTTCCTCTTGGACAACTGTCTGCTGATAGTGACTGAGTGAGTCTGTAAGTGAACTACAAGCCAATTTCAGGACGGTGTCATGACTAAGTAATAAAAAATGTTTATGCTACAGTTGTGGTTTTTATTACTGCAAAAGGACAATAAACAGTAGAAAGAGCCCCCGCCTGCTCCACAACTCAGACATGGCAAAACAACTTCAAATATCCACACATGATTGCAGATAGTGGAGAGATCACTGTTTTGTGGCAAAAATAGATACACAGAAAAAGAAAGAGGTTCCCAACAGAGGATTACATCGATCAGCCACAACATTAAAAGCAGTTACCGGTTTTGATGTTGTGGCTGATCGGTGTATGTCCAAAGTATGTAAATATTTCAGTTATAATCATTTTGAGAAATGTACATGTTTTACACACATATTTTAAAAAACCACTCTGAATCCGTTCTTTCAGCAATGCATTGGGGGATGCACTCAAACGCTTCTTGAAGTATTCATTTTGTATGGATGAAACCCTTCTACATAAAAACTTTCCAGACCTTTCAAAACAACTCCTTGTTGGCAAGAATTCTGCAACCCCTTTATATCTATTGAGTGGTGGCTATGCATAATTCATTAAAGGGTCTTTGCATGAATTCTTAATGAGGACCCTACCTATGCAAAATGATTGCCAAAGAACAAGTGAACACGTCTCTGAAAATAGTCTGAAGCAGATATGAAGGGGAATTAACAAATCTAGAGGAGAGTGCACTCCAGACAATCTTCTTTAATCATTCAGAGCAACAATTTGGAGTTAGCAATTTGCTAACTCAAAGAAGACCATGAAATCCATGATGTCATTTAGAAAAAAGGCAGAGCTGCAAGTACAAGCTATTCTCCCACTGGGGCTATTCAAGACCATTATTCAATACTTACTTCAGTTTCCGACACACGTGACCTAAGTTGTTTAGCAAAGGCTCCCATTTGTCCACAGTGACCTTAAATTTTAAAAGGGAAACAGCAAAAGGCATAATATAAGTAATTCTTACCGAGACATGCCCATGTTTTTAAGACACGCATCACAATGACACTTTTCCAATTAAATAAATTAGCTGTTACTTCATTCCCTATGGCTTTGATCTTCTCCATTGCATCGAGGAACAGCCTCTCTGCGGTCTTCCAGCTGAAAGAGTAGATGTGAAAAACATCCTTAGAGCACCTCTGAATGATCAATACAATAAACCAGACTTCACTGTGTGTGTAATCTGTGTACCCTCAATGTGTGACTGCTGTTCAAGCTTGTGCTCACATCAGGTGTGATAAGAACTATATTACTTATATTTGTGAATATACATATTTTCCTTAAAAGGGTCAGTACCCAGATTACAGGAAAAAAACAAACAAACCTCACACACACATTTTGCAGATATTTTTGATTTGATGTGGCAAAGTTTTGAGGTATCTGTGTTGAAAATGGTTTACAGCTACTGTTACTATCCACATATGTCAAAACCCACACAACTCTATGAAATTATCCGCATCTGGGGTTTTTATGAAAAAAATATATCTTTTTGTGAGCTGAGTGGACCGACCCTATGGGGGATAGTTCAGATCTTTCCCTTAAGATGATACAATTTAATCACTGGTCGTTACATCAATGTGTGAGTATTAGCTGATGCTCCGAGTTTCATGTAAATCTCCAAGCCAGTTGTTATACTGACAGACAAAATAAACAGCAGCAGACAGGGCTGCACTGAAAAAAAATAGCTGCTCCTCACCTTGTCAGGCAAGTTATTGTTCATCCAGTGATTTCATTTGGTACATGGACGGTACATGCAGGTCATATTTTAAAATAGACTTCTTACCCAGTTAAAATCAGTTTTTACAAATATCACTGAGGTGTGCCAACATCCATTTGTGCTGCCAATAACATTTTTACGACTGTTGTCACACTAGAGGTGTAAGCATTATTGTGTTTGTGGCTGCATGACTCACTCTCCATTTTGAAATGCAACAACTGCCACCTCGTGTATGACAAATGGGTCCTCTGGAGCGATACTAAGAGCCTGGCTGAAGAAACGTTCTGCCAGCTTGGAGTTGTTGGTCAGACCGTACTCCAGGCCGATGTACAGCATGGGTAAGTGACACCTAAATGAGAGGGGGTAGGAGACATCAAGACCCAAGCTATCCCTACCTCATGTTTTAACAACACTTTAGAAAGAAATCTGAGTTTAGAACCCTTAAAAAATCATTTTGACCTTAAAAAAACTGACATAATGTTTAAATTCTACATTACGTTTAACAGCTATTTATAACTGAAACCAACGATTACTTTAAAGTTTCCCAGCTTCTGAGAAACCTTCCTAAAATGGAAAAGGTCAATACATTATGCCTGCTTTTTTCTTGCAGGATTGAATGTTTTCACATTGTTGTTCTGAACACACTAGTGTAAAGAATAAAATGTCACAAGCATTATTAAAAACGGCAAATTAACAATTCAGATACTTATGACTTGAAAGAAGCTGAAAAAAAAAAAAAAAAAAACTAAAGCAAAAAAAAAAAACCCAACACTTTTTTTAGCTGTAAACTTCAAGCAACACCATTAATTAGATGAACGTTAGGCTTAGCAAAAGGCTACATCTACAGCTGGGGGAAACATTTTTGGCTGACAGTCCCTTTCGATCATAAAAACTAAATACCTTTATACGTTTGCCTGTCGTCATTTAATGAGTGAAACCGAGCAAAACAAATAATCTGTCAAAGCACAATTTGTGCGCCACTAGTTGTGGCAATGTGGAGTTTTTATTGACTGATAGCCTGTGCCTCCACAATCTCCATCTCAGCATAAAACAACTCGACTGCAGAGCTTAACTGTAACTATTCAGAAGAAATTATTTAAAGATATAAGCTTTTATCTACTGAAGCTCCATTCTATGATTTAGGCTAATGAGACAGGCATATTTTTCACATAAAACCTCGCCTTGGACGGCTCTAAAAAGACCCACATTTAGAAATGTATATGGAGTTGGGAAGTCCAGGACATGTCAGTCATGTACCTACCCTTTCATCAGCTGGGCAGCAGTGAAGTAGGCAGCCATGGCTTGGTCATGCTCACTCTCCACTGCAAATGAATGACCATAGGCAATCCATGCAGGACCATAAGTCCTCTCCAGGGTGGTGGCTTTGCTAAAGGAAATATACAATATACAAGTGAGTTTTTAAGTGAACTTAAATGTAAGTTTTTACTATGCCTGTAACAGATACTTCTTTCTGAGTGTGCTAACACATACCTAAGGTATCGCCGAGCGTGTTCGTTTTTATGGCCAACCATGAGATAGTAGCACCCAACAGCAAACCAGGATACCTGATAAAAAGTTTTATTTGGTTATCAAATACTGGAAATTATGTAAACAGGATAAAGTGATCTAACCGCAACACTTACTGGGTTGTTGGGATACAAGTCTACAAGTTTGTGCGAGAGGTAAAACAACTCTGCAGGGGAAAAAAAACAAAAACACAAAAAAACATCAAACAGCGCAAAACTACCCATTTAGCTATTATACTGATGAGTACCAACAAACTAAACATTTTTATGTGTGGATCAGTGGTTGATTTTACCATTTGCTTTTCCAAGCTCCACCAGAGTTCCTATATGGACTGGTAAACAGTTGGCATGGAAGGGGTCTTTAACCATCACCCTGAAATACAAACAACAGATCTGCGTTAATGGTCCTGTACTTTTTGTATACTGGCATTCTATGAACGTAAACTTTCATAGCGTGTAATCCAAATCATTTGCCTAATCAAGTAATTCTAAATATCCAGGGCCTCAAAGTTATGCATTTGGTAAATCATATATATTTTTTGCTAGCTACCTAACACAACCACTTCTCTTCACATCATATCCAATTCAGGGCAAATACAAAGAGACCATTTAAAAAAAAAAACTTATATCAAATTTCTAATGGGACACGAGTAAGATAACTGAGTTATCTTTTAAGCTTCATTATCTTCCAGTCTGTCACTAGTCAAATTCACCAAATATTATTATTAAGTTGGATTCATCAAAATACCCACACACTACAGTACTTGCAAAAGAAAGCAACATCTGCTACAGTTTGTTTATGATTGATTTCATTTTCACACTTACAAGAGACTTTCAAGCTTTCAAGCTACTGTATTTAAATGGTGTTCTTCTAGTACAAATTGGACATTCCAAGAGTGGCTGCTGCCAGATCAAACAAGCAAGCGTCCGAAACAGAGTGATAGAGAATGAAATTATCCATTATAACTGAAATGTCACATCCTATTTTTTCCCCCCAATTACTGCTACTTGTGTAACTAAAGTGAGTGGTATTGTGTCCAAAGTGTACTATTTATGAGCTGTTGTGGTTTGACTCTTACACTACAATAACTCCACAGATGTGTATCAGACAAAATCACTTCCTTTTATCGCAGTAAGGTATGACTTGTAAGCAAGGCTGTATACTAAGGCAAGCTACATATTGGGTACACAGCTGAGAATATGTCTATAATATATGATGTTGGGATGACAGATGATGTAGGCCCCAAATTTCCAGGGAGGCTTCTTATGAATTTCTAAATTATTTGCAGAACAATTAACCAAAAAGAAAAACAAGAAGTACCAATTGAGAGGAAAAGTGAAGACACTTACATTGATGTGAGTTTGTAGCACATCTTGAAATCACAGTTATAATAATGCCTCTCAGCAAGAGACACAACTACATCCAAGTTGTCCTGAAGACCATTTACCATCTCTGGCACCACCAAATCACTGGGCTTGTTGTACTGCAGAAGGAGGGAGAAGGAGAGTGTGTTTGTATAGGTTTTTTCGCGCATGTGTGTGTGTGAAAGGTGGATGCTGGTTCTTACTGAGTAGATGGGAAAATAAATAAAGCAAGGTCAGACAAGAAGGCACAGAGGTGACAGATGAAAAGACGGTAGCAGAAAAACAGGCCAGCATATCCTTAATAGGCATTTGCATTTTAATTAATATTAACTGTATACAAATGAACCCGGAGATGGGAACACTGCAGAGGCACCATTTAGCTGTCAGCTCTCTCTCTCTCTCTCTCTTTCACTCTTTCTCACTTTCACTAAACTTAAATTAAAGGGCAAGGCTGGACAGTACATAAGGGATTAACTCAAAATACAAAACCCTGCCCATGTTCATCGTAATGAAAGAACATGTCATCCAGTGCAACAATAAGAGTCATTCCTGTGTTTTTTAACATTTTTTGACAACCAATGGAACAATAATGTGTCTATGGCACAGAAGAATAAGATATATCAGGCTACAAAGACAATACGTGTTACTAGGCTCAATTCATTGTTGGTTTTGGACTTTTCGTGAGATTTGCTGACAATAAGAAAAAATATAAAATATCACCAGCCTTATACTTTAATTAACTGATGAGTAAAAGCAATTTATAAAAATTTTAAACACTAAATGCAGAGCTCCCCTACCTTCTTTAACTTATTCTCAAAAAGGAAGTGTAACAGCTCCTCCTCTTCCTCAGTGCACTGTTGACTCAGAGGAAGCGAATCAAGGAAGTCTTTCTCTATTGAAAAATGAATAACATGTTTCACATAGACTGCCGTTATACAAGTTACTGAAATGATAAGACGTATGGGTGTATTAAACTAAAAGATATCAGTGCACATCATCACCACAGATCAGCCTCACCTTCCTGTGCAGTCAACATGTGGTGGGACGTTAAAAGGTCAAAGGCTTCAAAGCAGTACACATCCAGTTTCAAGGCCTCTTTGTAGCTGGAGGTGGCCAGTGGTCTGTTGTCCATGGCATCATAGATCTTACCCCGCAGGAGGCAGATGGAACTGTTGATCTGAAATATTTCAGAGAGGGGAAAGATCAGAAAGAAGATCGCAGACGTCAGAGTCTTTAGTAAACGTTCACAATATTACTCATAACTTCATATAGTGTTAATGCCACATCCACACAAATCCTGCAGCAAATAGACATTAAAATAAGTCTTTCATCAAATGTTTTAATGACTTATGGGTATTACTTCGTATCCATACCTAGAACAAGGCTTAATCATTTTCAACCACTGAATGCAATCTATTATACTGTCCATACCAATAGTGAAGGGCAATTCTGAGCAGGTGACCTCTATAACATCAAAGTTAGTACAGATTATCATACCTATTGTATAGTATTGTAACATTATATATAAATCTGACATTGAAATAAAAACAATGATCTCATAAGTGACTACTGTGGTTGAAAAGGATGTCTGTTAGTTTGTAAGATGCAGTTTTTAAGAAAGATGTTTACCTCTGTGAATAATCTGACTGTTTTTAAATTCCTAACTAGCTAACATTTATGTTTTTGCAGTGATCAGGACTTAAACACACTATGGCAATCAATGCTGATGTATGGTGTTATTTACTATGCGTTGTTTTTTAAACTAAAGAAAAAGAAACATCGCTTTACAGGGCCTGCATAGGTGGCACTGCATTTGAGTATTCTGAGAAGTGTATATGTTCCCTACAAAATAATGCAGAAATAATGGGTAAAAATTGTGAATGTATGTCATTTCTACCAACAAGGTAAACACCAACAAGGTAAACAAAACTGTACTTGTTGGTGGGAAGGTTTGTGGGAACTGGAACTCCACATGGCTGAAAAGTCAGGACACTAAAATAAAATTCATTGGCAAACTACAGCTACAAATTTGCAGTAACAGCATTCAACAAAAACAATTATTTGTTACAAAAAAAAACAAAAGTTAACTGATGATGTGGATAGTTTTGGGCAGGCTGTGTTCCCCCCAAAGCAAGATTTTAGAACAATGCTGAGTAATAGGTTTAGATCATCCAACAATGACAAATAAGACAGCCCAAAAATCTTTAACCTTTATTCAATGTATTTCATCTTTTCAATGGCAGCCCAGACTTACAGAGGCAGGGGACATGTCCCAGTCCTTAGTTGACTCTGGTGACCCACTGTCCTCCTTCCCACTCCTGTCCAGCAGCTTCTTACTAGTTGGCTCCTCCGCATCCAGAATATCCAAGGCCTGCTGGAATTCTTTGGCAGCATACTTAAAAAAAAAAAAAAGAAAAAAAAAAAAGGAACAAATGCATCTAAAGCAGGAACAATATATATCAGGCTTCTCTTGATGATATCCTGGAATTTATAAATATATAGGAGAGGGTTTAGAAGTGACATGATAGTTTTATTTTTCATTTACTTACATGGCACCTAGCAGCAAGGTACTGACAAGCTCCATACAACTGTGTGAGAGAAGACAAGTGTTGTTTCAGACTGGGAACTGAGAAGATTGGTTCAATTTTAACACTTGGCCAAATCATTACACAAAGTACCCAAGACATAATCCCTCATATTATCACATCAGAACTCACGCTTAACCTGTTATTACCTTGTCAAGTTTTCGCGAACGGAGGGCATGGGAGGCTCTGTGGTACTGTGAGGTCAAGTAAAGGCACTGAGCTAGCCAGTAGATATCCTGGGGATCCTCTGTATGCCAAAGAAAGAGGTAGGGCCATCAATGTCTGACGTTAGAGAGTCATCACTGACAAGCTACATAACATCGAAGCTGATGGCAAGCTACCGTGTTATCCGCCATCACCCCCGTTCAGCTGTGATGTATGTAACAGCGGCAAACAGAACAGTGACAAAACATGAATACTCTCCCTATTAAACACCAGTCCTACTTAGATCAGCGTTATATTTTTAGGTGGCAGGCTGGTAAGTAGCTATCATGCCGGCTGGTCATAAACAGCATTAACGTCACTCACCATGGGAGAGGGATGCTATCTTGTCGGCCCAAAACAGAGCACTTTGATACTGTTGCTGTAAACACACAAACAAAGAAAAGCATAAGAGTCACCCGAGTGAACAGTTTTTGTTGTCGGTGGCTGTCGGTGATAGCTTCAGGGTAGCTAGACAGGCAATCTATGAAGGTTTGGTACCACTGACGCCAGGTTTGCTCTCAAGCTAGCATTAGCTAGCAACACAGAAAGAAATCATAATTCTTACCTGGTCAATGTACTGCCGTACTCTCTTTCGAAGTCTGTCGAGATTCATTTTGATTTTTTTTTTTTTTTAAAGAAGTTGTCGCTCCGACTATCAGAAGTGTGTCATTCTTAGAGAGAAACAGTGTATCAAACGGTGCACTCAACAGCAGTATGTGCTAGCTTGCTAGCTGTGTAAAATCAAATCCGCGGCTTCTTTCTGCAACGAGTGTTCTGCCAAATTGTTCCGTAAGGAAACACATTCTGGATGAAGTGTTCCACATTAACTCCAGTCTTTTTCACTCGCGACATGTCTGGCTGCAAAATAAATGTATTAAAAAATATATATACACATTGTTTGATTTCTTTATTTATTGATGGTTTCATTTTTTGTTGTCCAGTTCTGGAGTTAAGATTGTCTTTGTCCAAATTGCTTATTGTGGGGTCTCTTTGCTGTGCAGAAAAATATAACTTTGGTAAAGCAACAAGGCATTTCATCCCTCCTTTGTGCTTGTGGTTTCCTGTTTATGTTTTAGGTGTCTGAGTCAAGGACTGTTCAACAGACTAAGGGTGTTTATCTGTTGTAAATTGAATTGTGTCAGAAGAACCTGGATTTTCATGTGGTTCTGCTGAAATTGATTTCTCAGGTATGTCTTGTTCAGGGACAGGCTGTCTATCTGAGTCCTGCTGTATCTCTGTTGCTGGTTTCTTTCTTCTTTTCATTTTCCTCAGATTCTGCTTTGCCATTTCTCCTGTTGCTTGCAGGGCTGTGTGTGGTTTCATCTGTGCTTATCTTTTGTTCTTTATCATAACCACTGCTCTGCTTGCTGGGGTTCTTTTCTCCCTGGTTTCGACACATGAAATGAAATCTTTATTATGGTATAAAATAAATATCATGATAGTCTAGGAGGTGACTGTAACTCTGATGTTACTGTAATCAGTATGTAGTGTACAGTGTATGGATTGTGCTCAATAAATGAAAATAACCTTTTACTGCTTTGCTCTTTCTCTTGGGTAACGTGCAATGCTGTCCATCAGTTTAAGAGTTTTGAGCCAGTCCTCATGCCAGCTCCTCACATTATAGTGAGGCCTGCACTGGCTCAGACGGAACAGGATCATTTGATTCTCCTCGGTAATACGGAGCAACTCCAGCTGTTGTTTCTCCTTGCCAAGGCTACAATGAAGAGTAAAGACAAGGCCGTACAACAAGGTTTTAAGTTTCAAGGGGCACTCTATTTCTGGGCAATACAACTTGTTGCCTAACTTTAAATATGTGTTTTTCACAGCCCCGATGGTTCTGCTACTGTGAATACAAAGCCCAAACCTTAACCAACCTTTTCCTGTCATAGGAATTCCTGTCGTCAAGTCCTCCAGTTGTCCTCATGATGTGTGATATTTTTTCCATAAGCATGTTGTTTTCCCTCTGAATCTTCATTCTCCACTCTTCTTCAAGCTTAACAAGATTAAATATGATTAAAAAGAGAAACAATGTATTTACACTACAGGGAAGACCTGGTGGTTTTAATAAGAAACAAAAAAAGTTCTGATTTTTGTAACTGCAATTTATCACTTAATATGTGTTCTCTATTAAATTGATGTTAAAAACAATTGTATATTTACTGTGGTACTAATTTCTAATTTGATTTGGTAACGATTTCTCAATTTATGTTTCTAGTTTGAGGCTTTACTGGATGGTTTCAGCACTGAAACATCTGCTGTCACCCTACGGACATGAAGGGAGTGCATTTGAAAACACGAGAGACAAAGTGCAACCTTTTGTCTCTTCAGCTTCAGAGCCAGGTGACCATAGGTCGTTGGTGGAGTCGTGTTTATTGTTGGCTTAGCTGACTTTACCTGGGGAGAAAAAAAACAAAAAAACAAAACACTTACAGTACAGCTTTGTCTCACATACTGAACCATGATGATACAAATTTCAACATACACTAATTTGATTAGTGTCTAGAATGAAAGCTTGAGGTCAAGACATTTTGAATCTGGGATAACAGGGACAAGTAGGGATGATACACCAAAACCAAAATACATGTAGCTACTAACCTTCCTCCTGTGTAAATCATATGAAGCCTTGTCCCACTTGTGCTGAAGATATTTGTTTCCAGTTGGAAGCAGGGGTTGATATGCCAGATGCTGCATCATTGTCCTGTAAAGAAAGAACATTTAACAGAGTTGCAATACTACAAGCCCCCCCCACCCCCACTAGAGAAAGAAACACACATATTCAATGATGTATCAGTCTGCATATGTGCTGTGGTGCAGAATTAATCACGTAAACAGTATGCTTGCCAACCCAGTCCCTCGTGTGTCTCTGACTCACCTCACAGCCTGTGGTCGACCCTGGTGTCTCAGTAGCACCACTCTTCATCTGCCCAAGACCGTGTTCGTGCTCTAAACTGTCCAGGTTGACCGGAGCTCAGAGGCAGCAGTCTTTTTTTTCCGCCAGTCCTACATGGTTGTCATGACAATGGCTGGAGAGCGCAGAGATGGATGAATGGTTTCAAATGATGTGCTTGTTAAGCAAGTTCCACACAGAGAAACGCGTACGGGCATCGAGACAGGCTAATTAGTGAGGAGACTGTGAAGAAAGCGACTGTAAAATGAGCTGCCCTGTGAAGACACCGATGCTCAGTTAAAAGCTGAAAATGAACTGTTAGACCAACTGAGCTTTCAAAACCTATTTGTCATATTTTAAAAATGTTATTCATGCCTGGAAGGAAAATGAAAAAAAAAAAGAGACAAATTTATGAACACTGACATTAGTGCCATGGTTCAATGGATCTGTTAAATGAGCTGATGGTGAAATAAATAAATCAAATGTAAAATTAGTATAATTAATAGAAATGCTTGACAGTAATGAATCCATGACGTCAGTGGAAGGTATGTTAATATTGTTTCCTACTTGCTGCACCCAGACAATTGAAGCCTTGGTAACAGTTACTTGGAAACTTACATCAGAGCAACTTCAACTAACAAAATTAGTGCAAACACAGTTTTGTACACAAGACAGCAACGGAAAAATCTGCTCTCATAAAGCACACTGTAATCTTATGCCTGATCATGAGGAAAAAAATGACATGGAAAATTTGTTTTTAGTTCTGAAAAACCTTTGAAGTAAATTCAATACAAAAAGCACATAGTATTGTATACTATTCTGTTGTATCATGTTGAATTATATTAAAGTATGTACGTAAAGTGCCCTGTGTATCTTATGGATTAAAAAACACAAAGGAGCGTTATCATCAAATTTTGTTGAATGAATCCCATTGAGGTGACTTCATGAATGAACGACTACATTACAACACTCCCCCCTACAGCCCGGAGCTGGCTATGGCAATCTTTGGTGCAACTGAGATCACTGCTGTTACGGTCCCACGCCAGAATGAACAACCAAATCACTCATGAAACTGTTATAGATCAAACTGTAATAGATCATTATATCGCCCTTTTTTCATGCACCATGATAAATTTTGAATTTAGTGTAGGTGCAACGAGGGTTAGTGTACTTTTTAAAAAAATAATCTCAACATTAATATACACTACAAACATGTGCAACTGTGAATACGCAAACATAAAGGCAAATCATTCCACAAGTTTCAAATTTACGAGTGTATTACATAATAACACAGTTGTGTAAGTTTGCAGGAGTTGTTGTAAGGCTTCCCTGGCAAGGGGCGATTCTTCACGTCTGACATTTCTTCACAGATGCCCTCACAGGCCAATTAATTGTTCCCCCCAGTGCAGTCACGTCTCGGTGCGTAGGAAGAGCCTTCATGAATGAATTATAGGCAATAAAAACGTTTCCAGTTCAATTTGTTACTTCGTTGCATAAGAGGAGATGTGTTGATGGGACAGATGGCGGATACCAGGATGATAAAATAGAGTCTGTGTAATATGATGGCATCATAAAGCTATTCTGTAAACTCTGTGTGCTGTGCCTATAAACTTCCTGCCATCCAACTTTTCATGTTTACTCCTTTCACAGTGAATCACACCGGATGTACTTTAATTAGGATATGTTTGAAAGTAATCAACAGAAATAAATCTTTCATCTTAAAAGGAAACATGAATCTCTACAAGCCGACCTGAACGATTTACAAAATAAATCAAGTCAGCATAACTTGAGGTAGCTCTGGCAACAGTTACATCCTAAAGTCTGTTTGGATAGGTTTTTGTCGGCTTTGCCCATGTGGACACTGTAGATTTCACCCACTCTTCTTTGTGAAACTGGTCAAGCTCTGCAAAGTTGGTTGGGGACTGTGAGTGCAAAGCAATTTTTCTGCCAGAAATTCTGGGCTGGATTGAGGTCAGAACACTGACTTGGCCACTGCGGGACATAAACACAGTTGTCCTGAAGATGTTCCTGTGTAATTTTGGTTTCTTGTTTGAGGTCGTTGTCTTGCCTGTGCTACTTCTTTGGTAGTGTACAGGCTTTATTTGACTCTTTAATTTCACGAGCCTTCCGGGGACTGCTGCAGAGAGGCACCCCCACAGCACGGTGCTGTTACCACCAGGCTTCATGGTGGTGAACGGCGTGTTATGTTCCGCTGATGTGCAGTGTTTGGCTCACACCAGACAGATTTCGATATGATAACAAAAATGTTCAACTTTGGCCTAATCAGACCATAGAACCGACTTCCACTTTCAAAGTCTCACATGTGCAGTCTGGCAAATGCTGGCTCAGATGTGCATCCATTAGCTATAGGTGCTTAGATTTGTGGGGGATGCCAAAGCCTATCCCAACACACACTGGGCAAGAGGCAGGGTAAAACCAGTCACAATAACATTCACAGCTTTGGGCAGAGTCTGTAGTTCACCAAACCTGCATGCTTTTGGTCTCTAGTAAGAACCTGGTGCGCCTAGAAGGAACCCACACAGACAAAGAGAGAATATGCAAACTCCACAGAGAAAAGAGATTTGTTGTATGTGGAAAACCTTGTGGCCACCAAGACAGTACCCATTGTGTTCTCTCGGTGACTTCACTAGTTGCTTTCTTTCTCAAAAACTCAAGTTTGGAGGATGGTCTGTTATGGGCCCATTTTCAGCACTGCCAAATTCTTTTTAATCTCTGACCTTTCATGACTTTGAGGGACATTCAGTGCTTCAGAAATTCTCTTGTTTCCTTTGTGTGACTGGTACTTTTCAGTAACCTTGGTGTGGGCTTGTATGGAATGATCCTTTGTATTTATGAGGTAATTTTTGCCAGGAGATTGACAACCTACATAGGTGGACCTTTCATTATTCAACCAAAAATCACTTTGTCACACCTTGATTACAGGTCACAGCTTATCTCCATTCAACTTACAACGCCACCTCTAAAAGCAGCTACTTTTATCATTATTGATTTATGTACGCCATTATAAAGAGGGCAAATATTAGAATTATTGGAAGTATTCTTCTTATTATTATGATTGTAAGAATTTTATTATTTTGTGTCTTAAATTTGTAATCAATTTAGGTCAATAAGTAGATTTCTTTTCACTTAGTTTAAATTTTTTTTTCTGCTGATTACCACCAAAAATCCATGTTTGTGTCCATTTGGATTGAATGTGGTAAAAAAAAAAAAAAAGTATAGAAAGAAAAAGTGTATTACTTTAAGTATCATCAGTACTTAAGAAGGGATTTCATAACGCATTTAAGAGGATGAAGTTTGTTTTCGTGTCCTGTTCAGAATGGCAGGGGAAGCTACCAGATCCAGGGAAGTCTCGCTGGTGATTTTCATCGCACTGTTGTGGGAACAAGCGCTACGAAAGATGGTCTCTTTGGGACTGGGAAAGTGCAGTAAGACCTAATACGCACATCAACATAATAGAAATTGTGTCTTTGTTTGTGTGTGTGTATACATGTGTTTCTTGTTTTTCAGATGAAGACAGTTTTAATCTTAAAGCCAAGATGCACATCTGTAATGAAAAGGATCTCTTGTAATGTACAGTATATAGTGCGTAACTTTTATAGCGAATGAAGGAGAAATAAAAACTATTGCTATTGCAGGTGTGAAAACACGTTAACACATTCCTATTTTATTATGTGATGTATATATAGTACTTTGCTTTAATGTGCCATACAAACCAATAATTAAGGAAACTTCAAGTACTTTTTATACCTTCGTTGCTCTTTTTATCGCACTATGGCCACTGAACAGAAACAAGCCTCTGCGGATTGAGACAAATACCAGTAGTTCCCTTAGTGCTCATGTTTTTCTCATCTCTGCTTGTGGCCAGAACCACATTGAGATCAGCGGGAGAAGTCTGAGCATTTCCCCAAGGTCAGGATCAAGCTTTTTTTTTTGTGTGTGATGGAAAGGCACTATGGTAACGGGTCCCATGAGAAGATCCTGTTTAGAGGTGGCTGCATCATACTGGCCCCCAGTCTGCTTGTTAGGATTACCGAAGAGTCACCTGCGATCATGGAGTTCTGCTATTTAGGTGGAATAAGGTTTTGCTGGCTTTGGAGCAATTAAAGCTTAATTCTCTCTGCATATTTATGCAGTTAGTTCGCTCAGTTTAGTTTGCTCAAATGTGTCAAGATGGCTTCAAAAGTCATGCATTGTGAATGGATCAGGAAGCTTTTGCCAACAGACGGTGTCTCCTCTACCCTTAAGAACTAATTTCTCTACTCTCAGCGATCGTCTATCAGATTGTTTTTGATGAGGCATTGCAAACACTGCCGTGACCTTTTTAAAAATAGCAACAGACATTAGAGACATCTCTAGGCACACCACTGACTTCTTTTGGAGTTGACCCTGTTCTGCCAATATCTAGTAAAAGAGAGTATGATATGGGTCCGATATGATCTGTGATCATATCAGAAAATGCCGAAAACACACTGTCAGTATTCCATGTTTGAGTATTATAAGGCAGTGTTATCAGCCCCTGATGTATTTATCCCCGCATCTGTTCTTTTCCCTTGTACAAAAACTCAAACCGAACAAGGTCCCGTACAGGTTCCCTGGTTAATGGTGACAAAACCGTAACTCTAACAAAATCTGAAAACCCTTCCCACTTGATATATAGACAGTAGTTTTAAAGCCAACACAATTTTCAGCTAATGGATGGTAGAATAAGTAACGACTCTAAGGCACAGTACTCTCAGCCCTACTGCTCCATTAATGCTGCTGAGCTACAGAGCAATGGATGCTTGGACTCGGAAATAGGCTTTATCCCTCTAAAAGTGGCTCTTTTGATGACAGTTTGGCGCATACATGCTGCACTTCCTCCTGAATGCAGGAAGTTTGCCCCATTTTATTACTCAAACCCATACAGGCCTTTATCCAAGATAGATTTGTGCTATGAAAGGGTATAAATAATGAAAGATGCAGTCTTTACAAGTTAAAAACGACCCACTCATTCCACTGTTACATAACAGTGGAATGAGTTATGAGGATAACAAATTAGCCGGAGTGAGGCCAAGTACAGTAACATGCTGGACTAATCGACTGCAGTAAACTAACACAAATGCAGATTTACGCTCAGATTTGTCCTCTTAAATGTAACTTCACTTTTGTTCACAACTATAAATGTTCTCCTGTTTCCCTTGGCAACTTCATCTTTTCTGAACATCTCAGCTTTTTGGTTTCTGGTAAGGTCCCTCTTCCGTGCATCTTGTTTGAAAACCTGCAAAATGCAAACAATTCCTCTCAGTTACTATGTATCTGACAGGATAATCCTTAATGATTTTAACATGCGTGTCTCTGTCTTACTCTTTCTCCTGGTCAGACATTTCTAAATCATACAAAAAATTTTACAGTTTTGTTCAGGCTGATTGTAATATACACTCTCCTAAAGTCATATGCTTAACCCAGTAAAATAGAGAATATTTTTATGGGTCCACACTGTATGTCCATGGATAAAGTATAGTCCCATACACAGATAATCCTCCATGTCCGAATAAAAGGTGAAGAATGTTGGGCACCAGTTGGAGCTGTGGGCATATATTGTCCATGGCAAACTACATGTTCTTTTTATTGACTGGCCCTCATTTTTTACAGCATGCAGTTATGCAGGTAACTTAAGTTTATTCATATAGCAACGTTTTCGACCAGATATCCCAAAGTGCTTCACAGCAGAACACAAAAGCAAGACATGAAATATAAACAAGATGTAAAAGTAATAATTAAAACAGAGATAAAAGAAATGAAACTAAAGGAAGCCAAGTCTGAACAATGTTCAAGTTCTAGTTGAATATGTTTTCAGTCTAGTATGAAAACTGAGAGACTTGAAACTTGCTTGAGCTAGCAGTTAAAAGCGCCGACTGAATTGAAAAGTCTACTGCTGACATGTGCTGCATTCAGGTGCTCATGAAAGGCTCTGAAATCTGAGATAAGACAGCTGGGTGCTGAACAGCGCTGCATTCAAGAGCTTCTATAATGCTGTCATGGAGAGGATAATGTGAATTCAGCTGGTCCACAATGTATTTTTTTTGTCCAACAACAAAAGTTTTGTCACCTAATTTGTAACTTTTTTCACAAGATGAATAGACATTATGTGTAATAAAGGGGTAAACATGTTACATAAGTGATACACTTAAAAAAAAGACCATTGTTATCCATCTATTTATATTTTTGACTACACAAAATGATTTTTTTTTTAACGTAACAAGATTAAAAAAAATGCCTGCTTAGTCATATGTGTACTGCAGAATCTGTGAGTATAAATTATGTCTGAGTGAAACAGTTCGAATGCTTTCACAGTCACTGATGGTTGGTCAAATATTCCAGAAATCTTGACCCTCCAGTGTGGAGTAAATAAGTTCAAGAGGAAACATCCACCTTATGCTTAGCACTTAAAATAAGCTGCAGGTATCACATTTATTGTCCACCTACTTGTAGCATTTTGTTCTACTACAAGTGGTACAAGATAATCTTTTATCCTTCCTGTTACAGTGACTTCTACTATCTCTAAAGGAGGAGCAGGATAAAGATAGTGTATGGAGCAGAACACACTGGTTCACTACATGACAGATCAGTAGCTAAAGAGGGGGTGAAATAGCTGAAATATTGATTATCTTGTTGGCACTGCAGGAACCAATCAATGGCATGACCGCACATGGCTGTGCGTTCAGGCAGATTCGGGCTTCATGAGAATGACTTTGTAACTGCATTGTTCCAACCATAACGAGTAGAGCAATGGATCTCACTGAGATAAACACATTAAAAAGAAAACATAGACAGTAACTTCTGAAATAAAGCTGTTAAAATCACCAAAGGATCAAGCTAAACCGTGAGGCAGTGGAAGAGAGCTCAGAGAGGCTAAAAATGGAAAGTGTTTTCATGATAAGGAAACAAATATGTTGATTATGACAATTCTCACTGGACATGAAACTCCATGAGAGATGATTATAAAAGGACGTGATTTAAGATTGGGCTTTATTTTAGGCCCTGTGCATCATTAAGACGTGAGTGTGTGTATGTATCACTTCGGGGTAAAGTTTAGATGAGGGCATAGGGAGAGAGGCCAGAGAAATAGCAGTGCCAGCGCTCAACGATGCTTGGCATGAGAGTGACCACTGTAGCATTCATTACTAATATCAACTCACTTATTCACTGCTCCATTTGACTGTGGGCTCTTCCTCATGCTTTGGGTGACTACTCAGTAAAGGGACTTTTTGCCTCGCCCCAAAAGCATCTGCTTTGTGACAGATGTCTTCAAATATAGACAATACCGTAAGGGTGCATTGAAACCATGGATGATCTTATAGGGGTTTTTTTTGGTCTTAAATAGAGAGAAAAAAACTCACTTGCCGTAGGAACAGAGTATGCCAGTCTCATGTGGAAAAAGCGAACACCATTCGATTCATCAACCACTTGAAATCAATGCAAAGTTGATCACATCTCCGACTGCTCCCAATATTTCTGAAACTTGACAAGGTTTACTGAACATCTATGAAATGGGCCCTGAAGTTTGTTGGGAGGAGAGGCCGTGGCCTAACATTAGTGGGGCACATTCAGGAAGCAAAAAAAGGGGCTCATGATGGCCAATCTGTCTGTTGACAATGACAGGACACCACTTAAATGAAAACTTATTCATTACTCTGGGGACAGAAGCAAGTTAAATTTTAAGTTTCTGTCAGGCTCAGCTCTATGTAATTCCATTAAATGTTAAAATCATTAAGCAGGTAAACTCTTTAAAGAAATTACTCATTTATCATCTACTTCTTTTTACTGTCATTGAATGTAATTGTGAATTTTAGCCATGCATTTTTTAAGATTTTATCTGCATCATTTATACTTTAACCCGAATACAATGAAACTGACATGAAAGGGGAAATGATATTGTTTACAGTAAAGACACAGACCTCTGATCATAATTTTACGGTCATGATACTTTGCTGTATATCCTGGTGAAAAGAATTAGACTTTACTACTAGCACTCTATACTCTCTGAATGTGGGTTAACTTGCTAATAAGGTGGAGGATGTCTAAATCTGCCCTGGACCAGTGTCATTGACCTTATCTCTCTGCAATAATGAATATTGCTGAGTTGGATATTTGGTGTGTGGGATTTCTCAATTTGTTCTATTGGTCTTTGCCTTATTAGTCACAATGTGGGTGTACTGGAGAAGTTTTACAGATGATTTCTAAACATTGCATATGGTGTTGTATTTTAGCAAAGCGCCAGTGAGCAGCAACTGACAGTAGATCAAATCTGGATGCTAATATGAATTTTACATATCACCGATAAGCATGTCCACAGTTTTTATTTCATTTGCTGTATGCATATGAAGTATATCTACTCACTCTGATAAAACTAACAACTGTATCAGTCTAATCCAGTGAGTTGATTGATGGTTTTAGGAGCAGGGTCTAATAGTTTGCGCCCAGTGATGCACAGAAAGTAGTTCTGGCCCTTCACCTTTGTCCCCGGACATCAGCGGCTGTATTGTGAACGACTTGAAGGACTGGGAATGAGCAGAAGCTGGTTGAAGTTGGTTTGTGTTTATGTATATGGGAGTGTGTTTGTTAGTATGTGTGTGTGCGTGTGTGTGTGCGCGTGTGTGGTGTGTCTGTGTTTCAACAAAGTCTTTGGTCATGACTTGGTTCACAGCAGCTGTTCATTTTCTAGCGAACACTTGCACTAAGCAGTGCCAAACACAGCTCACTCTTCTCTGATTGGTAGACATCTTGGCTGTAGGCATGCTGGGTGAGGGGGAGCATACATGTGGTCCCAGTGTAGCATTCCCTAAAAGCATTGGCCCTGACTGGGGCAAAAGCACATGCTTCTAAATTAAACCCACAACAGGCTAAATATGAAACTGAATTCTTTTTACGTGAATGAGAGAATGGTTTCACTTTTAACAGATTAAATTGTTGAAAATGTTTCACTGTATTGTACAACTTTTATTTATACAGTGCGATGTCCATGCACAGTTTGTCATAATCCCTCATTAACAGCACTGGTACAAATCAACAGCAGAAATAGCTTCATTGTCATGGTAATCCTCAGTAAGGATGACATGATAAACGTGAGCCTGTGGTGGAAAATGCAGTACTTTTCAGGCTGATTTATTTATGCCACCTTTATTCGTTGATCTATATTGGAGGAAACTCTCGCCTCAAAAATGAAAAGCAAACTGACTGGAATATTCATTCCTTTCAAGAGAGCATGTTAGGGTACTGGCTATTGATGTGTGTAGGCATTTATTATTCAATTCTAGCAGTTAATAATGATAAAATACTCAAATTCGCACAACAAAAGTTCTGCCACCTTTAAATCTATTAAATTGATTTTTAATATCCTCAGTCTAATCCAAAAGATAGCCCATGTTGTGATGGATTTCTGGCTAATTCATTTTAGATTGTACCCACTAATTTAAAGGATCAGTTCCAAGTTACAAACATACTTTATATGTTTGCAGATTGTTACGAAGGATTTTTGTAAAGTTCAAAAATAGTCAAAATAGTCTGTGTTCAACCACCTCCCTAAATATTCTAATATTTTTCACATTAGGTAATGATGATATGAATATGAATCCCTCCATATATATATATATATATATATATATATATATATAAAAATCTCGAAATGATAACACTCATTCATGCAATCTTCACACTCCCCCGTGTGTGAGCCTTTTAAATGTGTACAGTAAAACCACAGAGACCATGAATAAAACTGGAGCAAGTCCATTTATCTCTGTGCATCTTAACTCAAGTTATTTTTCCCCATCAGGAGAAAACAGGCAGCTAAAAACTCACAAGGGAGCCACTTCCTGCTGGCCGCAGCCTGGGCAATCAAAAAGAAGTATTCTAATGATCCCTGACAAAATGGCCAGACAATATCCTCCAGGGTGCGATGATTCTTTACATTACAGTGGACGGATCGATAGGAAGGACGACATGGGAGGCCTCTGCAGAGGGAGAACACTGGAGAGCCTGCAGTGCGCTGCTCTGACTTGTGCTGATTCTACAATGAGTCCATTTGACCTCACACGTGTAAATTGTTTAAATAACTGCATCCGCGCTTTATCTGGGGCTCTGTACTGGATATTTGTGTGTGGGGGTTCTGTGGCTTTGTGTGTGTGTGTGCACCTGATAAGTGTGTATGTATGGGAAATGTGTTAGCAGGTACACGGCATGTGCAAACTCTGCCAGTAATTGAAGATTTGATGGCTACCTCTCAACATCAATGAGAAATTCCTTGCTGCTAGCCTTTAAAAAGTGACACAGCAAAATGATAATGCCGTGTAAAGAAAGTCAATCAGGAAACATTTTGTTTCAAAGTGGCCCACATCCCCGAGGAACCAGTTATCACAGACAACTGACAAGACCTGGGCACCACAAAACTAGGTCATTAAAGTGGATTAATCCTGTAATTCAGAGATGAACACACAACACAACCCCACTAATGAACTCCTCCAGTCTCTCATCAAGCTTCCTGTGCTGTGGTTCATACTGTTTACACAAACCTCGGCTTTTTCTCTGTTCTGCTCACTCGAAGTTACATTGGAAAAAAAAAAAAAGCTTTTGATGTTAACTCTGACACGCGGAGTTCAACTGTAACCTGTCACCAACTGTCCATAAAATGAGATGATTATGTAAAAGGATGATCTTAAAATGATGGGTAATAAATGTTAACAACACATAAAGTAAAAGTACTACGTGTCAAAGTTACATACATGCTAGTTTTGGAAGTAATTTGGAAAAAAATGGAAGGATCAATACAGTAATCTAATGCAACACTGTTGCCTTATAAATATGAATAAACCTTTTACTTTAGCTCATGTTTACAGCTAGTCACCATATAAGTGAGAATTCGATACTCATCCCTGACTCATAAATTCAAAGTTACTGGAAAAAAGGAAAAAAAACTACAGTTTGTAAGTAGGTCATTCGCTCTTGCTGGGGCCATAATGTCGGTCATTTGTATCTCCTTGTATTGCAGTTTAACGAAGATGGCTCACTGGCAAACAGTATCCAACACCTGTGAGTGGGGTCAACACTATACTGAGCAACTAATGGGTCCACTTCCAAATACTGGCAGACAGACTGACTTCTGCCATTTGTGCTGGGAGGGAGTAACGCTGACAGATCTAAGAGTGATTAAATACTAAATCTAAAGTATGGAAAACACATTCAACAGACCAAGCAGCAAAAGCACCACTGGTGCCAAATCAAATTTAAAAATTTCTTTGGTGGAAAAACTGAACTTTGCTTATTGACACACACACACACACACACACACACGCACACACACACACACACACACACACACACACACACACACACACACACACACACACACATTCTCTTTCCATAACCACTGCCTGGTGAGGGCAGGCATAATCAGGGGAAAATAATATCTTCTTCTCCCTCAGTTTGTGATGGAAAATCTTTTAATCCTCGGAGAAAAGTAGTCATACAGTGGAAACAGTCGTCATGAGCAACACCCCCTTGTCCTAAAGGATAAAGGAACAAAACAAACCTAGGAAACATAAACATACAACATTACATCTGAATGATTTGTCAATTATTTCATTGACTTTTGCTCTGAAAATGTTGCCCTATCATTACTATATTTTTAGCAGTGGACCAAATCGTTTTATGGAATGTTTTATGCTGCTATCCGGAACTCTTCTGTATTAACATTTTTTGTTTCTGCAGCTCGCTGAAGTACTAGCGATCTGTTGCAGTGCCCTATAGGTTTCTTCGCACTCTGCAGCCATGCTTCCGCAAGGCTTCCATGACTTGACGCGAGTACACCCAAGCATCCCCACCAGCCCTACTGCAGTTGAGTCTCGACACCTGTGACTTTAGAGCTTTCTTTTTTTTTTTTTTTTTGCACAATTTGCTCCATTGACACCCACCCGGACGCACGGGGGCTGCAACAACTTACAAGAACTGAGAACAAAGAGACGACACGCGAGGAATAAATGGAATAACGATGACTGATGTAACCGTGGAGTCTTTGACATGCGGTGCACACATGCGGAGAATCTACAGGGTCTACGAGGGTAGACACAGTCATTTCCACGGTTTCAAGCCGAGGCTGCTTGGGACAACAGTCTCAGTCGGATCATAAAAATTTCCGAGAGCATCACTGATATGACGGCGCAGAAACCACGTGTTTACGTAATGGAAAGCCAATCTTTCAATTTAACCCCTCCTCCTTGTCTATTTCTACCAGAGGTCCGACGCTGAAGGATATTCGGGCAAATGTTTTTATACAGGCGCGCCGTACTTTTGGAGATGCCAGTGGCGTGGTGCTGAAACGGCTTGAGGAAAATACCCCACAAAGGGAAGAAACGCACACTCCAGGAATCACGGACACACACACACACGCACACACAGACACACACACACGCACGCACACACCAGGAACCCAAGCCTGGCTTTGACAGAAACGTTGCAGTGTGGGACTACCCGAGATGAAAACTGAGGTTGGTGTTATCTGACCTCGGCCAAACCAGCTGGTTTACAGGAGAAAAACGCATTGGACTTGATCCGGCAATGTGGTGTTTTGCTGGGGCTATCATTGCAGCAGTCCGTGCATAGGATGCATCCTCCCTTGGCTTTTGATGCTGTGCAGATCCACCCTCCTCTCCTCAGAGTGATGAACTAATAGGCAATGGTTTTCTCCTCGGAAATCCGCCGCGTTCCACTGTTTTCACGTTAGTTGTGTTTGTTTACTGGCGGCCCGTCTCTCCTCCCGGTGCGACACATGCAATTCATAGAGTATATTTTCTATTATCGACTAGTTGAGGAGGCATTCTTTATACGCCAGAAGAAGAAAGCACACCATTATTACGAAGTCTGACAGACACTGAATATTTTGCCACGTGAATGAAAACGCATAGGACTTGGATATACCTATTTTTCTATGATACAGTTGGTCGCCGTGTCCTGGAGAACTGATCCAATTGTGTTATTATGCAACCGCAGGGATCTCATCTATATCTGGGTGTTTAAGCCACTGGATTGCTCTTCGCCCAAATCAATGTGGTTTCTTTGGAACATTTTCAGCAAAGGAACGCATATGCTGCAGTGTCTTTGTGGCAAGAGTCTCAAGAAAAACAAGAATCCAAGTGGTAAGCTCATCACCATTAAATGCCTACTCCTCCGTGTCGCCGTGAACCGGCGTTGTGCCCGAGTGTGTGCGAGACAGAGTGTGTGTGTGTGTGTGTGTGTGTGTGTCTCTGTGGGGATCTGCGTTATTCGTTTGTTTGTTGTAATGGTGATAGATCTGCAATCGTATTCATGCAGCGAGTGGATACGTGCAGTGGCGCTGGGAGGGGGGGCAACTTATGCCGTGCAGCTACTATCGGCGAGCCCAGGTTTTGGGGACGCGCAGCGCACAGACACACAAAAAGCCCCCCCACCACCCCCTGCATCACCACGGCACCGTGATCTCCTAACTTTTTAAATAGCGCTCTCTCTCTCTCTCTTACACACACACACACACACACACACACACACACACCCAAACACAAACACAAACACACACACACACACACACACACACACACACACGCGCGCAGGGGCTAGGTGTAATTTGAGTGGATCAAATCCACGCACAGCTATTCTGTCCAACGTGATTTCCCCCTCACCAGATGAATCCATCCTCGGGTTTACTGCAGCAGCATACCCCCCCCCCCCTCTTGCAACACCACTTCTCGGTTAAACGGGCTCATTCGCTAGGTTTTTACGGCAGGCCGGCCGGAGGAGACAAGACTATTCCTCCGTGTCTGCCTCTCGGCAGTTGCAGGCCGGTTCACATCATGCGGGGCCTGGGGGAAACGCGCATTCACACGGGCACTTGAGTTGATCTCGTGTTGAAGAAGCCAGGGCAGAGCTGGAGGTGCGAGCAGGACACGTAGAAAAAGGAACCGGGCTCCACTGCACTAATGCAAAACCCTGCACTTGAGCAGTCGACGTCTTTTCGATTCAGAGTCTGGACTTTTTTGTTTTTGTTTTTTTTGTTTTTGTTTTTTTCTCTGTGCCAAAAAGCAACACATAAAGCCCTGCCTTCGGTATCACACCTACAGTTACTAGTCAAATTTCGTAGCTAAATGAACGTGGCCCCTGATGTTTATTTCAACAGGCTGTTTGTAGGCAGGGAAGTAAAGCCCCGGGTGGACAACAGCATGTAGTGCGGGCTACTTGTTACCTCGGGTCGCGGGTTTGAAGACGACGTGCTCAGCGGCGGTGCAGCTCCCCCACGCCGCCGCTGCAGTATAGTAGATCAGCATCGTGCCGTAGCGGGACTGTTTTTGCCACGCTGATACTGCGGGAGCAACGGCAAAAACGTGGTCCACTGTCATCTGAAAACACGGTCTATTTATATACCATTGCGTTTCGCCGGCGCAGGTTGACCCGGGTCGGTGTTGGCGCACACTTAAGATGACGGTCGAAGCACAGCTGGCCCACTTCGTGCCTTTCACATAGCAACCATCATTTTTCCATTTTTGCACTGAGGAACTCAGCGCTCACACTGCTAATGCCGAATAGCTTTTTTTCCCCCCCAAAGACGAGTGCGAATGAAACTCCGGTTAAAAACCGCGCAGGTCGTTTGAAAAACACTTACCATCAATTTGGAGACGTTTTACAGATCCTTCCAAGAGTCTTCCCAACATCATGGACCAAACTATTGACTAGGCTGCTCTACAAAGAGGACAAAACTGGCGTCCCATGTTGGACGTTTAACGTTGACTGTTAGCAAACAAACCGTAACATCGTGATAGCAAGTGGTACTACTTTGCTTACGACAGCAAAAAAAATAAAAAATAAAAAAAATACTAATTTATTATCAGGTTCATCCATATGTATAAACAGTTTATACAATATTTATAGGTCAATTATTAATTTTAATTTAAGTAATTTTATAAATTCATACAAATGGCTTTCGCGCACATTTGTCACAGGAAGGAGATACGTCACTTCCGACTGCCATCTTTGTTAGCTTTGTTAGGAGCAGCATCTCAACTTGGAAAGAGTTGCTGTGTAGCAGCCTGCAAATTCTTTTGTTCCGGATGTTTAACGGACTCTAAAGAATCCGGAAATATCCCCCAAAACCAGTGGTAAGTGTTGTCACACAACGTTTGAGTTTCTTCAAAGTTTGGCTTGTGTTTATCTTAATCCAGGGGAGGCACAATTTGGGGCCAAGCAAGAGTAGGCCCCGGGGTGACAAATGACTGATAGCTGCTCAGCTTGAGCAGTGGAGAAGCACTCATCTCCCTAACTCACGCCCAACACCGTGCAGCCAGTTGATCAAAAGTGAGGCGCACTCTCAGGTCTCTGAAATTTTGATCCCACGTGCAGTTCAAACTGAGAGTAGCGCACATTTACTCATTATTGAATGATCATAAACTGATAGTGTGGGCACAATTGTCAGGCTCTGTGCTGAAGCAGCAGATAGAGCTCGTAGTTTACTGGGAAATGAAGTAGGCCAAGATGCAGACTGTGTCAGTGGGGTGCTGTACTGTTTCTTAAGAGCCGCTAACTTTTTGAACTTACACTGTCAAACAAATCACACAGCAGATTTGTTTCAGCTACAGAGGTGCCTTAAACAACCTCAGAGGATTTTCTAACACCTTTGTTGTAGTAGGACGGAGAATCCTCTTTGTGGCCCTCTGTCAGCAGAGGCAGGTGTTTCCAGTATGGTGCTCGCTAGGCTTCAGCTGCAAAGGCCTAGATATAGGGCTCCAGCGTTTGGCTGTATTTTTAGTAACACAACATAACTGAGAGAACACAGAGAGACTAAGCCAACCGGGCTGTATCAATAAGACTGTCTGCCTTTGTCAACATACTCTAAACATCTGTCTTATAATTCAGTGATCGTTTTCTGTATCTCCTTTCACACTCAGAAAGTTAGGCTTACTTGCTGGGCATCACCAGTGCATCTGAAGAGGTTAAAAGTAGAGTGTTGATTCTATAAAAGCCCTCTCCTCCAGCAGATGGCACTTGCTTTTAGCCTGGTGTGGGTTAATATTTGACCGTAAGCGGCAAAGCAGGGGCAAGAATTTGTGGTATTTTCTATCTACTATGTACTGTATGTGTGTGGAGAATTTGTCTAAAGTGATTATGTGTAACCTACATGTTTGTGAGCTTCCAGTGTTTTCTCAACATCATGGAAGATAAGTCACCAAAGTAAAGCATTAAATATTCACTCTCTTGTTTCAAACTATGTGGTAGTACATTAGTCAGTTGGTTTGATTTACAAATACAGTAGATATGTGTGGAGTATTTCTTGAAATAGATGGTTGTATGTGGAAGGTAGATGCAATGGATGCAATGTTGTTGTGTAGCTTAATGGGTATTGCACGGTGCTGACATTAGATGGATTAAAGCATCTCTTCTCTTTGGAGTCAGCCACACTCTAGGCGCTGTCACTTTGCTTCATGAGGCTGAGGATAAGATAAAGCTCTAAGACATGCTAAAAATTTGATGCAAGTGAAATGTTGGGTCAAAGTTTTAGCACACAGTGGAATGACTCACTTTCCTGGTGGATACATGGCAGTTTGCCATTATGTTAAGACTACATGTCCCCTATTAGCCCTTTTGCGAAATTGCCTTCAGATAAAGTCTCCCTAAGCCTTTATAGTCAGTGACCTGTTAATATTCTTCCAGCTGCATCACTGTTTTCCAGCGAGTTGTTTCATCAGTGGTAGCTTGTCCTTAGGGTTGGTGGTCTGGTACATTTGGCATTGCTGACCTAACCTTAATGATCGCTCTTGTGTCTCAGCTTGGGTACATGTCTTTGAGTGAATACATTTCATTAACTCAATTACATAATGAACTAGCTGAGTGGAATGGATGGCGATACAGTACGTTTCACCCTGCAGCCTGTGTAGCCGTCATGATTGTGAAAATGACCACATAGTTGTCACTGTAAAACTTTGAGATTGTCATTGAATGGTGCATACAGTTACAATGAATGACAGTGGTTTAATGAGGGCATTTGGTGGTAAACGTTGGAGGAGAAAGTTATGTCCTGATCCACCATATGTAATAAAGGCAGACATTTGATTGGCACCCACTGACATATCTTGGGCTTTGTAGTTTTGTAAAGCCTTGAATGCTGTAAATGTGGAAGGCAAACAGCCACGTTGCCGAAAGGGCAGAATAGCAGTGGATGTGTGAAGGCAGTAGGTGGCTTCCTCAGAGTAGCACAGCAGCGGCTCATTGACAGCTAAGTGACAGTACAGGTCACAGAAAACCCAGGCATCCACGTGATGATGGTTCATAGCGTATCAGGGGAAACTCAGCTCAATGGTGTGTGACAGAACCAGGAGGCCGAACTGAAGCTTCAGCACTGTACTGCTATTGCTTTTCTTTGGTCCATGGGTATGCTGGAGCTGTAACCCTAAGCTCCAGCTTGACTTAACACCATTTAAGATGTCTCTGGAACGGTCAACCATACTGACTATTGGAAGACTATAACCTTGTACTGATGCTGAAAACTCTGAAAATTAAAATGTTTTGATTATTGGTACATAAACCATTAAAAATAAATCTATGGATGTAAAATTGGGTCTCACATGATTTAAAATCATAAAAAAACAGTGAATAAGTACAGACATAGATAAACAGAGGGCACTTATTTGGACATGCAACATTTAAAAAAAAAAAAAAGAGTTGTGTTTACATGGTCTACCGGTATATGGCTATAAATTGTAGTTGGCAGGTTCATGACTAGGCTGTTAATACCTTGTAAAGAACAATGACTGCCTTTGTGTCAGCATATTGAATGACCCCTGGATAAGGTGCATGTTCGTGTGTCAAGATGCTGTTTGCTGTACTATCACGTATAGGAATCTATCAGTGTAAAATACTCTTTTAACTGTGCACTGTCATTTGCTGAGCAGAGACTTTCACAGTGTAATCTGGAGTTACATGTGCATTTTAATAACCAGATTCTCCTGCCGGTGTCTTTTCACCGTGCAATTCTTACCTCAGAGAAAGAGCCACATATCACAAATTCTGGTTTTTCAAAAAAATCATGCTGGTTTGAAAATTTAAAAAAGAGGCCAGGATTTTCTATACAGTTAAAAGATTATTGATAAATTTGTGAAACATACCCACGCTAGTTTAATTTGTGGTAACAAAGAAACATTAGTGTAATTAAAGGGGATGGGTAAGATTCAGACAAGAACTCCTACAATTGGAGGTTCGCTAAAAATATCCTTCTCCAACCACAGTGGCATGTTGCTAGGTTTCATACAGAAACATTGCAGTAATTTTGTAAATGGCCAAACTGCAGTAGCTTTTTTGAGAATACACATGGGTTTTGCAGGCCCTGGCATTATCACAGCTAAGATTTAAAAAAAAAAAAAGAAAAAGAAAAAAAGGCTTTACAGTTAACAAGTTTAGCAGGAGCTCACACGTTTATTGAGGACCATTCTAAAACAGTACTTCTTCATACTATGTGTCTCACTGGTGAGCCTCTTCGTTCTAAAAATAGCTGACAGTGCACACATCCTCACAATGCAATTTAATACAGAGAAAGAGGATAAAAGTGCTCCATTAATATGAAGCGAAAATTATTCTATACTTTGAGGTTGTCAAGGACAGATTTTCTTCTCATGGCAGTGTAAAAACTCAGAAATGGTGTGACTTTTGCTTTTGAGATCCTTTGGAAAAAGGGATGAAGTTGCATGTTGCTGCAGTGGGTCTGTCACAGGTCAACAAGAAAAATGGTTTCAATCTCATCTTTCTGGTCATGATAATGGCAGTGGCATCTTCATTTTCCACGGTGAACTAATTTGGGATATCTCTGTCCTGCTCTTGAGAAATATGACCTGCAGTGGTGATGAGATTTAGGTTCCTGGCTGCCATTTTACTTCCCTCTGTAGACAATCAAGTTTAGATACGAATCAGCTCATATGAGAGGGCAAGTACATCTACAGTGTGTATACAGTATAGAGGCAGAAAGTGAAAGGGGGCAAGGGGAGGTAAAGAGTTAGGCTTTATGAGGGTAGAGTGATTAACGTCTCCGTCCCCGGAAAGGGGGGGCATGCAGTCCTGGCTGGGTGCCCCAAATGGGTGACTCTGGCCACCGGACCTACAGGTGGATGATCTTACAGGCCGGGCAAGGAGCAGCTCTCAGTTCCCTCCACGTTAGTGGAGTGAGTTCATTTAAAGCGGAGACGCCATGAAATGAATCAGTTCTCTTAAGGATGGATACAATTTTTTTTGTCTGTGATGTTTAACATTTATGATTTGTTAGACGCATATTAGTGTAGATGTGCCTGCAAAAATTAAAAGGTAAAGTAACAGTCATTACTGAGCCACGTCACACAAACATTGCCATTATGTTCTATTGTCATTTTCAGCACTGAACTATAAAATGTATTTTTGGATTTAAAGCTGCTATAATCAATATTTTTATATTACTAACGCATCAAATGTATGTCAAAGTGTTGCTCGTAGCGACAAAGCCACAGATCACCGGACTCTGCAGTTGCTGTCAGCTCTGTGGAGAGTTTTTTTTGGCTCAGCAGGCAGCTGTTTTTCAGCGTAGAAATACTAAAAGACACTCTGTGCTACCTGCTCAGCACCAGACAGCAGACTGATAAAAGTTAGCAACTAGTTGGTGAAACTAACAAGTTTGCCATTTCATCTTAAAAGGTGACAATATGTCAGTGTTGCATTTACAGCCTGTTTCCGCTGTCCCCAAGTGGCCATAAAATTCTTCGAATGCAGGTTTAAACATTTAGTACATAAAACAGTGAATGCAAACTAAACTGGTAAGTCTTAGCAGAGCAAAGACTCAACATTTGTCATTTGAGAGCTTTTTTCGAACCTGATCTGTCTGGTCTTCAAAGCCAACTTAAATAATCTGATTCATTTTCTGTTAGCTCACGGGGGGTCAGTATTAGCTTGCATATTAGATAATAAAATTTTTGTTTCTAGCTAATGGTGCAAGGAGGCTACCTTTACTGTGACTTGCACCTAGTAGATTGAAAACATTAGAGATAATATTGCATAAACTGTGGTAGCCCTGGTAACCACTTTAAAACGTTATATCTTTCTTTGGTGCAGCATCTAATGAACCTTTCCTTTCCCCAAAATGTATAGAAACTGCTCAAGCTAAAACCATGGCATTTCTATTTTGCTCAAACTAATAGTGTACAACAGTACTATCAATTTTATATAAGTAGGTTTTATAAAACACACTGAATATCTCGAATGACGTACAGTGAATGATATATTTGTTGCAACCCTGTTAAAGGCAAATTATGAGCCGCAGGTAGAACTTAAGTGAGGAGCGACGATTAGTTGATTGCTTTTGTGATTTAAATCATAGATACAGTTTGCTACCTGTGGTGTGAAAGGCTGCTGTGAGGAACATTATGTGGCTGAATGAGAATTACAATACGATTACTGTGAATGATGCTGATTTGGCAAAATTAGACAGCTTTGTGAGGAAGTGTTTCATGTGTATTTTTTAAAATTTTTATTAGGGCTGTATACATGACATAAACAAAGTATAATCAAATCAGTCACCTTGAGAAAACTCTGGTAATAACTTTTTCCCTTTCGTCAGTTTTTATAGAAAGGGTTTTCTCGCAGCTTTTTTTCTGCGTCTGTTTTGAGTTATGTTTGACAGAGGGGTGAAATTGGCCATTTGTGGTTGGGTACGGATACGGTCAGATTTGAAGGAACAACTTCAGATAGTGTAATAAATTGTTTCTCAACTGTCAGTTTGATGAACTTTCTTGTCCTCAATTTTTCTGAGTCATTTAAGGTCAGTGAAATTTCTAGTTAGACCATGAGTGAGATGTTCACCATAATCCTTAAATGTGACACAGATCAATTTCTTATCTCTATACAGAAAAAAAATACAGTAAAATGACTGAACAAAATTTGTAGGACCGTACTATATTATACTGAAACTGCAGAGCTCTACTTAGGCGATTTCATTGGCCAGTTGACTGTTGGTTATGCCCTACCTTCTTATGGTTGCTACACTTGTCAGTCTTTTCTTCTTGCCTGCAGAAGAAAAGACTGCAGATTTTACACTTTTCTTTTTTTCATTCATTTTTCAAATAGCGAGTCCTTTCCTTTATATCAGACGGAGGTGGACAAAATCAGGGGTCCTATTTCTATCTGGCAATCCTCGACTTTGCCAGCTGAAATTACAACTAAAGCTGGCAGATTTTATCAGCTGTAGCTTGCTAGCTAATTAAGCTAACATTAGCTTAATGTGTTGGTTTAAAGCTCTGAATTCTGCTGACTTTTTAATGTTTCCAGTGCTGTGTAGAGCTAGTGGGTCCTAGTATTTCCCTGTCCACTAGGACTGGTTGTCACAGGGTTGGGTACTGGGTTCGGTACTACACAGTGGATGTGCTAGTTGTGAAGTTTTAGGTTTTTTTTGGGGTTTTTTTTTTTTTTTTTTTTTTTTTTTAAATAAATGTAACCTTTAACCCCACAAACTAATGCTTGTTCAGTAATGTGCCTGTAGCTTTGGTAGTAATGCATGGATACTACTGTAGATAGTAATCAAGCTCAGTCAGTTCAACATGCTAATGATTGCAGCTGACATTAAAAGGGGAAGCACACACTATTTAATCCAGTCTTTTCACTTTTGCCCTGAAAAGACACTTCCGTTCAAACTGATGCCTGCATTGCCCAGTTACGGTTGATGAGCTCTGATTGGAAAATCACTGCACGGGGTAGGGGTTTACCAAACCATCAATTGCTTCAATGAGGAAAAATGTGTGCTGTCTTTTATGAAGATATATACAGTAGTATCTTATACATATACGTACACACGCAGACAGGTCTTCTGGCCACTTATTGCCTTGATCACTGTACTTATTCAATGTAACCCTAAACTAATCAGCCTGCAGGTAATACTGTTGAACATCCAGTACTTTTGTTAGTAATCCTGTTTTTAAAATTGAAGACACAGGTGCGCTTTTAAACTTCTCTTTTTTAAATTACCGTGTAACAGATACATGTCAAGGACTTCCTAATTTCACTGAGCTCAGTAGTTTATAACTGGATTTACCGAGGGCATGCACAGTTCTGATAGCTCTAATTATTTCCTGGAACACTGGGAAATTGAGGTGCATCTCAAAATAGTCACCACAGCAGGATAGTATAGCCTGTGCTCTTTGCGGCTTGGTTTTCTGCCCTGTGTCTTATGGAGGCTCCATAACTCTTCTTGTAATTTGGATCATCCTCTGCCCTTCATATTAGGAGCTGTGTGACATGTCCCTCACTTCTGTGAGTGAAGGTGTAGCGTTGTGTCATGAGCAGGGGTGTAACACAACTGTAAACAGGTTCTCTCTAACATATGATATATCTTAACGGATACCAGAGGGTTGGACACATGATGGCTGCTTTGAAGCTACTGTGAAATCCCCCCCCCCCCCTTTCCTGGAGCTGCTGGGCTCCTTGTGCTGGGCTGATGCACTGTGCTCTCATTCACAATACAGTTACAAAGTGATGAGAAAGAGAGATGAAGAGCAAGAGAGAATAATGCAGTTAGGCTATGACATTATTTATTTACTCTACCAGTACTTCGGACACTCGTACAGCAGAGTTGGCAGATACATGTGCCTCTTGAAGTTCAACATCATTGCCTAAAAATGCATTGTGAGGTGTCAGAAATGTGTACAATTGATGTTAACCATGTGAAAGTGGATAAAATCATTTTGAGTGTGTGTGTGAAAGGCTTTTGTCTCATAGTTCAGAGTTTGAAAAGATTACCGTGACAGTCCAATATAATGTAGTCAACATTGTCAACTACAGGTAATATGTTTAACATGTAAAAAATCAGCGCTTATTTGATGCCACTGCAACCAATGTGCCATGTGTTGCTGCCGTAATATAGAGAGTACTTTTAAAGCTCAGCCTTGTGTTTTGATACCTGTTATATAGGTATCTTTTGTTGAATGTGACAATGTTAGCACATCCTTATGTTTTGTTGATTTTTGATAGAAACCAGAAGTGATTCATTCCAAAGGCCGATATTGTGACATTAGCAGATCAGTGCCCTTAATAGTCATAGAGAATCCCATTGACATTTACGGTAAATGAGTAGAAATCAAGCCTTAGAGCAGAGCCTCACTCAACAGTATGTTGAGTGGTTCACTACACATATGTAGATGAGGATGGTAGTTTAAAGAAAAAAATAATAATATCATTGTTTTAATCAAAATTTCTCTTTTTAGTGGCCTTTAATAAAAAAAAAATTCCCATAAATCCTAGACCACCATGGGTTAAACTTGACGGCTCGACAAAGTCCATAGCATGCTTCCTTTTTTTCCAGAAACACTGATGAGAGAAATGCTGAATGAGAGATTGCATTAAGTTACATTAACTTACAAAGGCTAGTAGAACAGAGGATAGCCCAGATGTGACTTCAGCTTTCTCTTCCATACTCCAAGACAAATCACAATCCATAACAGCAGTTATCTTAAGAAACTGAAACATTTGTGGTTTGAATAAAGTTAAAAAAGGATTACTTTGGGAGAACAAAAAAAAACCAAGAAAAAACAGCTCTCATGAAAAACAGTGTGCATGACAGCGAGAATACATCATTGTAATTTGGTTCAATCCATATCCATAAAACTCACCAACGCTCTCATTTAAAGTCATGTTTTAAACTTTTTACTTTTGTTCTCTGCTCTCTAGAAACTTCTAAAGCTTTCAGTCTTCAATGTCCAGCTACAGATATGGTTGAACTAATGTGATATTTAGGTTTCAACTGTGAACGCCTGGGGTTTATGGGAAATAAACTAATAAATAAATAATCATATTTGATAATTAAAAAAAAAAAAACTACCATCCTTATCTAGTCATATGAAGGCTCTGTTCCAGGGCTGGATTTTTAGTTATTAGTGTAGCTACAAATGTCAATAGGATTTTGACTGAGACTTTCTTACTTCTGTAACAGAGCCAGGAGCAGTTTTACTACAGCTCTTTATATTGTTTCCTGGTAGAGACATAGAGTTTCTTTGGAAAGTCTGTAGGACAGAGCATCAAAAAAGTAATGAATGGTTAACTCTGAGCACTGGTACAATAGTGTATTCAAGGGGAAATAGTTGTGACATTGTGTCCATATGAAAAGGTTTGCTGAAACTGTGTTTTGTTTTTGTTTTTTTAACAGTGAGGATTTAAACAAGCATTTTTTTTTGTTTTCTCCTAACAACAACAACAACAAAAAGGAATGAAATATGCTATTATTTTAATGATATGTCTTTTACCATTATCAGTAGCAGTGTATTCACTATAAAAAGCCAAACCTCAGAACCTTGACACCGATGCTTGACTTTGTTTCTGGACTGCCATTATCTATTAACTATCTCCCTATTTTCTAAAACCGTCTGTAATACATACACTCTCTTGCACATTTTTTTTTTGTGGTTCTTTGCTTTTATTTCAGTACTCACTGTATGTAGGCTATAGTCCTCTCCTGTCCTTCCCTCCCCCTCCTCGTCACTCCAGTGTTATCCCAGATCTGGATCCAACCCAAAGGAATGTTGTGGTTGTATAACTTACAGAGAGATGTGTATTACTGTAATGCAGTCACATTGATTTATTCTTGCGCTGAAAAAAAGAACAATTGAACATAATACAAGTGTATCTAAAGCTGTTTCCGTTTTGTTTCCTATGACCAGTAGCTCACCAAAGCCCATGGCACAGTTCCAGTAGTAGATGCAGTTCTACTGGATCAGCTTCAACTTCAAAGATGATCACACAATTGCAGATGTTCTAAACATTAATGGAAAACCCTCCGGGTAGCAGTCTGCAATTTATTTTGAGCCATGTCAAGAGTAACATGCTAACGTTTCTTCCTAGAAGCAGTGTCATCTAAGATGGTTACAGTGGTATCTGTCTGTACACTACTGTTCTTATATGCAGCTGATGCAGGCATCTTTATCCAGGAATATAGTACAAACAGTTTAAAAAGGTCAGTTTAGTTTACTGACGGGTGACTCTTTCAGAGTAGATGTTATCACGCTAATTATGATATTAAAAAACGGGATTTCTCTCTCTTTCTGTTGAATAATGGAAAAAAACCCACTAAGTGACATTGAATTTTATCCATAATGTTAATAGACAGAATACATGTTTCTTAACAAATCCCTTAACATAAATAAAATAAATTGTAAACAGTTGCATTATAGCTGAACCTATTTTTGCTAAGATACATATTCTTATCGGCTGTGCACTGTTAATGTATGTGTATGCAAACACTGAGTAAGTCAGAATATTTATGGAATTGTGAAATTTATGATCTTATGTTTATGTAAATTTCAGTGTTTTTGGTTAGACAAGCCATTTGTCTTTGTTTAAAACTTTGTGTGAGAAAAGAACGTGTAATATGTTCAAACTGCATGCAAAAACGGGAAAAAGGCATCCCAGAGTGTGTCTGACTTTGAACCTCAAATCTAAAAATAAAAGAAAATCTAAATCCTAATATTAACAAAATTCTAGAATAGTTACCCTTTGATTTTAAAGTTTTTGTTGTGTAGATGGGAACGAGCAGACATAATGCTTGCTACACAAGTCATTCCATTGTAACCTCCTTAAATCTGAAGATAATACTCAGTCAAGTGACAAAAAAGTATTTCAAATTGGTCCTGAATTATTCTCTTTGAGGATGCAATCATAAGCAGTCTACCCGATTCTGAAAGCATGATGCACAGTAGGTACAGAGGACAAGGAAAGTCGGCAAAGTTTCATGCCTGACCAGGCTTTATGGAGATACAAAATAAGAGAAGTGGAAAAAATACTGATGCAGATGAGATGAAATAAATCCAAGAGAAAGTAAATGCGTACTGTAGAAAAGGCTGCTGACAAACCACTGAAGTGGATTATAGGAACCAAATAATGGCAAAACACGACAAGGTATAATAAGAAACCAACATTCATGGAAATCATTTGTTTTCAATATTGTAATTTTGGTACAGACAAAAAGATTTGGCTGCACCTTTTTTAGCAATATGCTAATAGAGCCTGTTGATATTTTACCTGCTGTTAAAGTAGGACTTTGTTCTGAGAGCCAGCAGCTGAAGGGTTAAAAGGCTAACAGAGGGCTGAGTGAGTCCATGTATTCTTAGTAATATTGTTTCCAGGCCATCATCTAGGAGTGGGAAATGATGCAGCTGCATTACCATGTTGCTGATGCTATACGGCGGGAAGGCTGGGTCATGGTCCCTGTGGCTCTGCTGACAAGAATGTAGCATCTCTAACCTTTGTCAAGCACACCAGGCTGGACATACTGGGGTGTGTGTGTTAGTGTTTGTTATTGAGCCCCAGTACGAATTACTACAAATCATACAGCCAGAGGCACACTGCTAAAGTGATGGCTTGCTGCTCTACTGTTTTTACTGTACTTTTTTTAAATTTTTTTTTTAAGAGCAATAAGGACTGTTGGAGGGAAACACAGAGCGAGGTCAGCTGGGTCTGCTTCTTTCCTGCGCTGGAAGTACATTTCAGTGATTTGATTATGATTGACTGCTGATTTGATTTCATGACTCACTGTTGGCCTGTAGCTCATTTATTATCGTTGTCCATCATCTGACTGTGCTCCCTGCTGATGGAATAAGCTGAGCAGGATGCGCTCTCTTTTTCTTTCTTTCTCTCACTCACTCTCTCTTTCTGTCTCTCTTTTTCTCAAATTCAAATTTGCTTATATACACTAACCTTGATAAGCTACAGTATTGCCAAGGCATGTTGTTTAACGCTTACAATGTTTCTGTTTCTGTGTTACTCGCCACTCGTGGTGCCTAGATAACCTACCATTTGCTATTGTCTATGCAGTGCTAATTCAAAATGTAAAAACAACAGCAACTGATTTGCACATTACTACACAGTATTACAGTAATGAAGGGGGAGAAAAGTTTATGGTCTTAAATGGTGAGAACCATATAAGAAAATATATAAAAAGACAAGGTGGAGTTTTGAAGGAGCTCGGTATAGTTTAATCTGTTGTTCTGCTGGTTTTCTCTCAGGATGTGACCTGTCCTGATATATAACATTTGCAGCTTCCATGGCTCTTTTGTTTTTTGTTTTGTTTTTTTTTCTTAAATATTGAATTTTGTTTTGGTTTAGGAGTCTGTTGAGTTTTTGGTATTTAAGTTTTATATTGGTAGAGAATGTGGTTCCTTATTTCTCTATTCAGGCTGCAGTGTTGCTGTGTTGCTTTGTCTCTGCTTCTTGTCGTTGGCAGAACGGATTCTGTTTTGTCAGGGTTGCCAGGTTTGTCTGGATGGCCAGGTTGTGGTCACTCAATCTGTCGGTTTCTGTGTTTCTCGCCACTCATGGTGCCCAGATAATATGCCATTTGGCATTGGCTGTGCAGTGCTAAACTGCTCTGAAGTTCACTTTGACTTTTTGTGATAGATGTCCAAAAGTTGATGTACTTTTCGTTTTCTTTGGCTCTCATTTTGTTGGTTCAGTGTGAAGTCTCTGCGGAGGCTGTGCAGTGTTCAGTGTGTGTTCGGGTACTGCGGTATTGCATTCAGACCCTACTTTAACCATGTGTGGTGGGGGGGGGGCCCTCTCATTCATTTGAATGGGACCAGACTGTTGATGCAACAGGGGTGCAGAGGGCTGGATGGTTTTCTGGCAAAAAATACTGAACCTGGCTCAACTTTTTCCAATCCACAGTGCAACATCATCTGGCACAGTGCTGTGATGGCCAATCCAATATTCTCAAGCACACATCAGTGGTAGATTTGTAACTCTGTAATGGCATATTTGTTCTGTTTACCACACAATCATTCTAAGATCCAGTAAAATCCTTCCTCATAATATCATAAACCACTGTTCTGTGTTTTGGCATCAGATAAGCCTTCAAACTGATGGATCCATTACTGAAACAGGACTTTATGGATCTCATTTAATTGTCTCACTAGTGCCTGAAACAACCCCTCATCACCCTAAATGCACCCCTTTGGATTTTTTTCCTTCTCTTTTCGCTTTGAATGCCACCCTCACAGTAGCTGATCCTCATGTTTGAGGGGCATTCTCTCCATCTTCTTGTCAACACAGAGCTTTTTAACAGTAAGAGCTGGGCTCACCGGTTTACAGGTGTCCATAGAATTGTATTGCTCTTTTTTAATCCAGATTAAAAGGCGGAAACTGATCTAATTCTAAATGATTCATGGTATTTGTTGAATATTTTTAGAAAAGGGACATATTAAAAAAAGTAACGTTTTGCTTTCTCTTCTGTCATTAAATCTTCTTGTGTTTCCGAGTTTCACACACGTGCGTGTCGTCTACCTTAGTCTGTCGCTGTCACCCCTCACCTCCCTCGGTACAGGGGTCTGTTCTGTGCAGTTCTGGAGGTTGTGTGGTGGCTACGGTATGCTGTGTAGATTTTTGCTGCAGTGCAGCAGGCAGTATTGTGCTGCTGCTGCCTCTATCTTCTCTCTCTCTCTCTTTCTCTCTCTCTCTCTCGCGCGCTCGTGTGCTGTATGCATTCATTTTTGTGTACATTGTTTGGGAGCAGTGGAACACTTCCAGACAGTTTTGCTGTAAAAAAAAAAAAAATAAAAAAAAGGCAGTAGCCAGAGCTTCTGTCTCATTCATCACACCCGCCAAGCCGAGCACTTTGTTGCCTTCCTTTTCTTTTTTTTTTTTTTCTTGGGCAGTTACACCGCTTTGTCAACATTTTTTTTGATGACCTTTTGGAAGTTCTTATTTTCGTTCTTGTTTTCACCTCTTGCACATCCCAGTCTAGAAGTTCATATCCCACAGTTTTAGGCTGGTCTGCCTGTGGCAGTTGTCCTTTATTCAGACAGAGAGTGATGGAAAGAGCGAGAGAGAGGGAGAAATGATGGGATGGGCAGTGACTAAGTAACCTGTTTGTGGTGGTGAGTGCTTGGCTATCTGTGCAGAAATGCCACCTGTTTTCTGTTATGCACACTAGGCTAGAGACGGTGAAGCACTCAGGTACAGTGTGTCAGAGACCAGACAGATACAGCACCAGGGGACAGAGTGGGGAAGCTGATGCACGTCTCTACAAACAGCTTGTAGCTAAAGTCACCAGCCGCACAATATTTTTTTAGAGACCTTTTTGTTTGGGGACTCGATGCCTTGCACAGTCTCACTTGCTGTCGCATGCCATACCGGCAGTTTATAAGTTGCCATTTCACCAACACCATTTAGTCATGACATGACCGCACTTGACATTTCTGGTAGGTTACCTCCAGCCAGCTGAGAAAGTGTGAGTGCTATCTGTGGGATATAGTTATCTGCATGTTGGAAGGTTCTGGTGGGGAGATGGTGGCGGGGTCTTTTCAAGTGGGTGACAGGCAAGGTATGCGTGTGTGTATATGGGTGAGAAGGTGGCCATGCTTGTACCATCAGGTTAAAAGGTGGTGTCAAGCTCTGTGGGAAATTGTCAGGGGTGTGAAAACCTGAGCTGCTGTGGAAAGGATATACGTATTCTAAATTCTGTTAAATCAATTGTTTAAGAACTGAGAAAAAGCAAGCTAGATCCAAGATACACTTTTGCAGCCAAATATGGAGGCAACATCTTTTGCCAAGATTGTGGAGCGGCGGGTACGCATGGCGTTAAAGGCTGTAGGACAGCATGGTGAGTCCCAGAAGAGAGCTTGGTGAGCTATTGGATAAGAGTCTTAGCATAAGTGCACAATAATTATCCTCGTTGTCTTTTCTAAAATTCTATTAAGCTACTTGTCATGGCAGTAGACAGGTTAAACACGGGAAATATTTTTTTAAGGAGATCAGATCATTGATTCACAGTCTGAGTATAATTGCATGAACAGTCTACAACATATAAAAGAAGCACATGGAGTTGATGTGAACTCCACATGAGCAGGGGAAAGGTCCTATCAATGCAGCCTGCTTCCACACCAATAAAACTAATCACTGCATTGCAGATGATCAAACCTGAAGGTCACACTTTGTAATGCGTGCGTGTGTGTGTGAGCATGTTTACGTGTCTGTGTGCGGTTCACTCTCCCAATTATTTTTTATGCAGCAGCATGCCAAAGAGGAGGAAGTAATTTTATTATGTATGCAATGCTTCTGGAGTTTATTTCGTATTATTTGTTCTGAATAAAATATGAATCTTTTTCAAGGCCAAAATAGGAATCCAAGTAGATTGATGCGTGGCTGTGGATCTATAGTGACACCAAACACCAAGTCTTCTCTTCTCTTCTTTTCTCTGAGATAGGCACAAGTTACAGTCAGACCTACAGACCTACACAGCTAACGGCAAGTTAGTCTGCAGTTACGCCTCAACACCTTACCTAACATGTGATATAAGAATTGCGCTTTGACAATGGCTAATAAAGGAGTCTGTTTTGCAGACCTGCTCTTTTTTCCACAGGCTCCAAGGCCAAACATCATGGTCATCTTTTGTGACGTTCTCAATAGCTACCTCTCCTCCCAGTTAGTGGTAGAGGAGTTATATAACAGCTGAAAACCAGTATTAACAAATAAAAGTATACTGTTTTTAAAAGAGAGAATCACCAGATGAGATGTGGAGAAAAAGTAAGTAAAGCAAGTATTGAGGAAGCTGAGGAGAGTAAAGAAATAGGAAAAAGTCAGACAAATGGTCAAGATGGTTTAGTATCTATAGGTTTGACCACTGGACTACAAATGTAATATCCCTGTTTGTGTGTCATTTGTGCTAGTTTCTGCTAGATGCGCCATTTTCCCTATTGTATATGCATTTTAGAGAGGATCGTGAAAATAAGGGGTAATGGAGGCTGGTTGTGCCTTCCCCTGGTTTTACTAAGGTCTTGCAATTTGTGATGGTCCGTTTTGCATTGGAATTTCTCCACCTGACAATAGCAGGTGTAAAAATAGTTCAGACTGGATTTTCACATGCTAAAAAAAGGAGTCAGTGGTGGAGAATTGATACACGAACTATCCTTTTTTTCTAAGGAAACCTAAATGACGACAAAGAGTGAGCACACTGTAAACACATCTGAACTGCACTGTATATATAACTAAAAAAAACAACCACAAATAAACCAGATAACCTCGAAACATTTTTCACTATAGGAGAACATCATTTATGTCTGTAAACAAATAGGAGATGGAATGTTGTGGTTTTGTGTTCATAAATTGGAATTTGAGTTCTACGGCATTTTCCAAGTAAATGCTTTTGTGGATGTGTAATGGATGTTTCTCTCCGGTGCACCATTATGGGTTTACACTGTGTTTTAATGATGGTTACTGAGCCTGTAGCAACCCCCTTGCGTGAGGACGGTTTTTCAGTGTGAATGTGGGAGTGTGTTATAAGACCGTATGTACAGCACAGTGAGAGAGAGAGAGAAGGGCTGGCCAAGGTGTTTCACAGTAGCTCGCTCAGGCAATAACCGAAACCCCTGAAGCTCAGTAAGATTGAAATCCCTTTTTGAGTAATTATACTCTCTGACAAACTCTCAGATCTTAGCTTACCTGCTCCATCAAAGGATCTTATTAGCAAAGTATTTTTAGATTGTGTTACATGACAAATTCATGATTCATAACCAGTTCGACCTGTTTGTGACTGAACAGTTGTATCAATTTTTTAAAAATATCAGAGAAAGGAAGGACAATAAGGCTTTGCAGCAAAAATCTGAAGAAGCCTGCAGTTAAATACAGGGGGGCTGGTTGTTTAAAGAGAATTTATCATTATTATTTCAAATATTTAAAAAATGCAAATGAATAATACAAAATGTTGGTGAAAAATGGATTATAAAAACCCACCAGAGCACAAATACACAACACTTACTTCTCACTTTGAGTCTCTGTCTTCACATTTTATTACATGAAGCATTTTTGGAGATGTGTTTGCCTCAGATAACCACATTTAATGTAAGCTGCAGCAAATAGTGTCTCTACATAACTTTTTAAATGGTAAGGGACAACAAATCTGTGTCATCATGTCACATGTGATTTGTTCATTTTTTTGAAACTCTGAAGAAACTGAACCATCCAAATATTTTCCCACTGTTGTTGGAGGTGGTTAATATATTTACCGGTTTACCATTCCACTGAGCATATGCATATCTGTTGTTGGAACGTTTAAGGCGTAACAGAGGAGCAGAGAAAAAAAATCCAAACCATCCACCCCTCGTAGCTTTTCTCCTTATACTCACTGGAAGTAGTGACTACCTTGTGGCCTTTTTCAGAATCACCTAAGTACTGAGGGGAAACAGATTATAACATTAGAGTTCTGACCTAATTGTCTGACCTCCTCCTCCTATTCATCTTTGTGATACAAGCTCCTCACTCTTTCCAAGAGATCAATAGGGGAAGCAACCATTCAAGCACTCACAGTGGGGAATACTATAAAATTCTACACTAGATGTACTGCTTTGTGAGATAAAGTTTCCTCATATTGAATATTTTATTCATTGAATAAAGTATAATCCAAGGACAGTAAATTGAGATGAAAGAGTAACGACATTATTGTAAGTTAACTATTGCTTTAAGTGAAAAATAACAGTGACTACGTTACCCTTACTGTGCATATTAAGAGTGTTAAATCTAGAAACAGAGGCAGGTGGAGGGGTAAGAGGTAAGTGTTTAATTTTCCCAGTAGAGACAGAGGAGGCAGCTTTCTTTTGGAGGTAAATGAGAGAGGAAAGGTGAAGAGTGACTTTCTCCTGCTTCTCCTCAGAATCACGATAGACTGACAAAAACAGAAGTCTTTGTAACGATCAGTGAAGCAAAGACTACATTTTTTTTTTTATCAGAGTATCCTCACAGCTCACAGAGGTCATTGCCCTTTGTGTTGGTGTAAAACTGGTGTTAAACCCTACTGCTAATACAGTTGAGGGCAAAAGCTGCCATCACCTGTGTGCTGTTCATGGCGTAAAAAAGTGATGGATACACTGTGGAAAGAAGTGATTAGTCGTGAAATGACACCGAATAGGAATTGCTCTGCTGGTAAATTAAAGTTGCCATTGGATGGTTTCTTGAAGTTCTCAGCACTGACAAATACTCTGTGCTCAAGATAATAATTGCTTGACAGTACTTTGCTTTGTATCACATGGCACCGTATTGTCATATGTTATTGTTACTCCTTTCATATCGACTCACCAACGTGGGTTTAATTTATGTTTGTAGTTGATCTGAATGGGTCAACATGCTAAACTTTATCCTAACCAGGGTTGAATGCCGGTCCACAGCAGTTCTGACCATTTCTGTCACCATCTGAAAATGGCAAAGGAGAAACTGAGAAACTGAGAAAGGAACTAGGGTTTGAACTCTCTCTCTGTCTCTCTCTCTGTCTCTCTCTGTCTGTTTGTCTGTCTCTCTCTCTCTCTGTCTCTTTGTCTGTCTCTCTCTCTCTCTCTGTCTGTCTGTCTGTCTCTCTCTCTGTCTCTGTCTGTTTGTCTGTCTGTCTCTCTCTCTCTCTCTCTCAATTTCTGTCACTCTTCATTTGAATAACAAAATGCAACACTACGAATGTCTTCAGAAGACTGGAACAGTGCACTGTCTCAGTATTTAAAGATATCGTGTCTCCCCCCCATCTGACAGCTGGCTTTTCACCCCCCGCCCACCTGCTTGTTTAAATTACGTTTAAGAAATCGGCTTACTGTAGAAAGCAGTCTTTAACCCACTTACTTAAGTGCATGTAAACACAATGATTGTTACACCAATTAACTCCCTTTGGATGTACAAATTGTTGTTTTTCATTTCTGTTTGTGCATGCAATACACAAACACAATACTGAGATGTTAGTCAGTAGGCATAGTTTTTCACTGAGGAGAGAGCTAGTCTAGCTGTTTCCCCCAGTGTCCAGTCTTTATACTGGGCTAAGAGCATAAAGACATCCTGGTTCAAGCTCCTCTCTTAATGCAAAGGTATATATCGGTTTTCCAAAAAATAGGTGTATATCTTAAAATGTTGAGCTATATCTCTAATGGTAAAATGCAAGATAAAGACACAGAAGTCATTAGAAAACAAGGGAGTGTGAGAGAGAAACTAAAGTGAAACTTATCTTAATTTATTACAAATGTCATGTAGTTTTATGTAATTGTGAGATGTAGGGATCTACAGTGCACACTCAAGTCTCTAAATGTTGACGCAGAGGGATTAACCTGTGGCAGCAGTCTCATGAATGGGTCAAACCTAGGTTGAATGTGTGTTCAGTTGAGCATGTCATCTGTGGGTTTTCTGTGTGAAAGGGTGATAATTAATGCAGTTATATGGAAACGTGATCCAGATAATTTGGTTTTCGCACCATGAGTTTTATTGAACTTTCAGTTTTTCTTGTCACACTGAGTGTATTCTTTGGCTTTAATGTGATTTGTACTTGTTTTTTGTACTGGTACGCTTTACTGGCATCTTATTTTTTCTAACCAACTCCGATGATTGATTGATCTGACTGCTGTATCTGTCTCCCCAGGGCTTTCAGCATGTTTATTGTTCACTTGTCTTTCTGTTGCTATAAAACCTAAAAGATCAGGGCTGTTGGCTGTCTACACGCTTGGTTTATGCCATGTAATGGCTACATACTTTGTTTTTACTTGGTGAAACGTCAACAGACATAGACACACTGTATATGAAGTCAACCATCAAACTAACTTTCTCTAGTTTCCTGTGTGTAAGCTCTGATATTTTACGTATTTGAAGTTGACTGTAGCATTGAGTATTTGTATGCTACCTTGAAATGTTTCTTTGCCTTTTTAGGCCAGCAATCCTCTGCAGCCTCTGAGGTGGGGTCCTTATCTCTTTTTTATCTGTTTGTGGTGCACTTTATTTCCTTTTTCTCCTCCTCTGCTGTATCGCTTTTCCCTGCAAGGGCAACATTGGCTCCCCTCGACCTGCTCCGAAATGACCCGTCAGTAAAATCTGATCCTTTCAGACTGAGGAGGACTGGTCTTTTGCATGCCAAAGTCTTGTTGATGGGGCCCAAATGTCCTCCCGGTGCCCTCCAACTCAGTATGGCAGCAAGAAAAAGGTCTCCTAATATCTCCACAGTAACTCTAGATTCTGTTGACATTGACAAAGAAAGTTGAAACATCAGAGGGGTGCATGCATTTCTCACTAACCAAATCAGCAGTCTTTTTGAGCAGTGAGAAAAGAGCTGGAATAGGGATGTGTGACAATCATGGATCAAAGTGAGAAAGAGCAAAATATGTCAGATCTGAGACTTTATAATAGAATGAGCATTGAAAGGGAAGCTTAGCCCTTGCCACTGTTGAACCTTCCCAGTCATAAAAAAAGGAAAGTCATCTCGTTTAGTACCAGACGGTGATAAAGGACAAAAGTTCCATACAAGACATATAATCAGTGCTTTATTTTTCTGTCCCTTTTGTGTAGTGCAGGCGAGAATTGTTTCACAGTAATAAAACTGTTAATTATGAAGGTAGATGTTCTAGCAGCTTGAGTGGTGTATGGTCTTAAAATGGCTAAGGAACATGCAGGTATATCAAGTTCATCAGATACACTGTGTGCATGCTGTACAGATGAGACTATGAACTGCTTCATCCCCATTAATTGAATTTAATCTAATTTTGTTGGGCTAATGTTGCTGGAGTAATACTCTTACCATTTTTGGTTTATCATCCTGAGAAATGTTTTTCTTTTACTTTATTAGTTGTAATTCCCTCTCCACGACAATAGCTGAAGCAAAAATATCTGCGAGTGATGATCTAAAATGAGCACGGAGTCAACTGCAATTTTCTCGCTAATGATATTAAAGGTTTGATTTTTCATCGTGAAAACCCTAACAGCATAGAGAGAGCGCAGAGTGCTTGTCATCTAATGTTGTTACAAATAATCTTAGTTTATACATACTACTGAGGCTTTGTTTGTGGGTACACTCATGCACACGGGTCCTGGCAAAATCCAGTTGTCAGATTTATTGATTCGCATCGGTCCTTATTTGATTACCCCGTTGATGTGAGATGTTGGCAGCAATGATGATGGTGAGGAAAGTTAAGAGCAACTGACAAGGACACTCAGTGAAGTACCAAGGTCCTTGTGTCATGTATACCCTGCACCATGTCACTCCTTGCTGCTGAGCTCTTCAGAAAACTGCCTCCTCAGACCCTCTATATTAATATATGTTTTGAGTTGATCTTATTAGAGGTACTGGGATAAAAATAGATTAAGGAACAGACCACTGAACACTATTATGTATAGTATGTATTTATAAAGGATAAAGTGGGTGAAAGGACACCTGAGGGTTAATGGCATTGTAGTAAAACTACAACATAGGCAAAAAAAAGCCATCAGTGTGGTGAGGTGCCACATGCATGTTGTCAGTTAACAAGCAGATTTTCTCTTTTTTTTTTAATGTCAGTGTGTGTGTGTGATGAAATGTATCTGCTGCAGAATAGAAACCATACAAAATGGAAGGGGAATTGACATTTTATTGTCTTTTTAGGGATTTCACTGGTCTATCACGGCACTACCCTCTTTTTTTTTTGTCAACTGCTGTCAAATCATGTTCACAAGTGAACTGGCAAATCGAAACTGTCCCTTTGTTTAATTCAGTGACACAACACAAGGCATTTGTTAGCCAGTAAATATGAACATGACTTATAGATGTTCTGTGTGTGCTCTGAGGTCTCAGGCTTGCTGGTTTATCCACGTTATGTCATAGTGAGAGATGGATCATGGCCCTTTTATGGTTCATTATATCACACAGAAGATAGAGGCCCATATGTCCGGGCCCATTCTTATTGCCCTGTGGTACAACATGATTTATAGTGCATATAAGCCCTGAGATATGATGTGCTACATATGTCCATTGCTCTGAGCTTCACAACATAAACATATCGACAGGCTCTTTTGTAGGGAGAACTTTAGAGGAAGATTTATGATCTTGTTGCTGTTCTCCATCCCTTTCGATGATAAATATTTAGTCAAAAAAAAAATTACTACCATAGTTGACTATCATTCCAAATAAAATTAACCTCGGTGTTAAAGGTCTCTTTATTCTGAATCAAGTCAACACCAGTGATAACAATAACAGTAGCATAACAGCAAACTTTATTATTTATGTTCATTTAAATGGCAATTTTTTGTGGGTGCAGTGGCTGATTTTCTGACAAAACGTTAAGAGTCTACAGCCATGCTAGTGGCTCTGTCAGGATGTACTGAAGCACAGTTGTGCTTTGAGCCAAAGGCTTATGTCGACATGCTAATGGGTCTATGTTTGGCAGGTATAATGTTCATTATTTTATTTTAGCCTGTTAGCATGACAACATTTGCTAAACACAAGGTACAACTGAGTCTTTAGTGTCTTTAGTTTTGGAAGTATTTAGTCATGAAACATATTATTAGTCAATTCAAAACTCTGACCTGCTGGTGCTGATAGATGAAAAGTTAGGCGATCACCAAAGTCAGTTGTAGTAATCCTTTTGGAGGGAGCTTTCCAAATAAACATTTCAAGCATATTTCTCAGAGTTTGACCCAAAGTAAGCACAGTATGTAGCCGCTAGGAATAGCCATTATGGCAGGCAGGTGTTGGAGGAGCTCATCTGGTTGGTGCTGATGACTGCTGACTGTTGCATCTTCACTAAGTGCTCTCTTTCTAAGGTAATTTAAGGTTATTACACATACACAAACAGAAAGAAAGGGAATACAGTTACTTGTTACAAGAAATAACACAAAATTTCTATGACATTTGGTTATTTCTGCCCTGAACATAAAGTGACAGGGACATAAAATGTCAGCTCTCACAGTTGTAAAGGTTTTTTTTTTTTTTTCTTTTAAATCTCTTTTGAGTCCTTTTTTAAAAAACAAAGTCATGGGTCCCAGGAGCAAAAGAGGCACAGTGGATGCATAAAGATTATGAAACCAACCCCATATAAACCATGTGAACTTGCGTTGAGGGCCGAGTGATGACTTGCCACTTCAATCTCTGCACTAGATGTTGTTTGGAGTTAAATGGCTTTTTGTGTGGAGACCTAGGCTGGAAAAGCATTAACTATTCAGCAGTGTGTAATGTTTAAAAAAAAAAAAAAACAGTACAGTAAAATATTCATAATGGAATTGTCATGGCTAAGAAAAGACTTATTTATTGATGCAATGCATGTGATGGAAATTTGGGAGGGGTCCTGGGTGAACAAACATGCTTATAAAACAGCTGGCTTCTTGCCTTGCAACCTATGGAGCGTTTTAACTGCCCTGGCCTTGTTTCTCACCACTCTCACCCATCTCACATTCTCCTTACAGTAGCCATGCCACAGTTACTTGTTTAAAAGCCAGTGCTCGCTTGTTTTTATTATTTCACTTTATTTTATTTTATTATTATTATTTTTTATTATTATTACTATTATTTTTTTTTTTGCTGTCGGTGATGTTACAGTTGTTAAAAGCAGTTTGGTTGTAGTCAGCCTGAAGGTGAGATGACCTGTGTAGTTGATAACTGACCAGCGTGCCCGGGACCTGGAAGTCCCTAATGCCATCACACACCGGCACAAGCAGTGAATTTGTGTGTTTCTTTTTCCAAGGAATTCTCTCTATTATTCTTAGAGCACTACTTTTTTTATCCTTCATTTTGCTGTTTTGCCACTAGCAGAGTCACTCCCCTGTATGGTTATGTCAATGAATGAATTCACCACTTCTGTCATAACAAAAGGCTACCATACGTATAGCAGGTGTTATGTGTTTGTATGTGACCGGAGTACAGAAAAAATGCTGACAAGCAGAAAATCAAACCTTTAAAGTTGTTTCACTGAAACCTCTTTTATGCTTATAGTACAGTGGTTGTGCATGCAAGTTTTGGGTGTTTGCGAGTGTGTGTAGTCCTGTGTCCAAGGAGTCATTGTCATTCCACTTTTGAATTTTGTGCTGCAAACCACCTGCGTTCCCATGGGATTCATGCAACACCTCCACCTCATTGCTTATCGAGTTGCGCCTCAACCAGGGTGATCCATAGAGGAAATAAAAGCCATCTCCCACGACACATACTCGCACGTGTTTGTGCATGCACGCACACAAACCCACTGGAGTCAAGTCTAGACTTGTTTGTACTCGGGAAATAATAGAAGTTGTAATTGACTCTGGGTCTGTAATTTTTGTGCTATAACTATCTGCATGTTCCTTGCTCATTCTTCCCACATCTACTGCCTTTAAGTCCAAATGGAGCTCTGTGTTGTTGCCTGTTTCTCTCAATGCTTTGCATCTTCTCCATTAGAAAATGGTTTTTGGCAGCAAGCACTTAAAAAAAAATCTATTTCACCGCATTCAAAATACACATCGAATATAAAGCAAGCTTTGTAATAAAGCACTCACTGCAAGTTTGTTGGAGTGATTAAGTGTATATGCGTGTGCGTGCGTGTGTGTGTGCATGTGTGTGTGTGTGTGTGTGTGTGTGTGTGTGTGTGTGTGTGTGTGCGTGTGTGCGTGCGTGCGTGCCTGGTACAGTTGAATACAGTACAGCAGCTGTTGCTTGCACTCTGTCCTGTTGAATTTATAATGGTTTTAACCCCCTCCCTCTTTAGAACATGGAGCATGAAGCACTTTCGCTGCCTGTTGTGGGAATGGACGCATGACAGAGTAGGCTCTTAAGTAACAGTAAGGAAGTGATGGGCCTCCTTTAAGCTAGAAGCCATGTGCATAATGTGTTTTGTGGTGTTCTAGTAAAACCATTGTTAAATATGATGACTTTACAGTACAGTAGCAAGCAAAGTAGTGATTATTCTTTGTGTGTGTCTGTGTCTGTGTTTGTGTTTGTGTGTGTGTTTGTGCGTGTGCGTGTGCGTAAGAGAGAAACTTTTTAGTGCCAAAGTCTATTCTGCAACATGTGGATGAGGGTTGATGAGCCACTTTGCAGCGGTGCATCCTGGTTTTTCTCCCAATGGAAAGCGGAATGCTCAAAAGGTTGCATGCCATGGGCTGATTTATGTATTTATGATGATAAGGAAGTTAAGAAAATTGCATAGTTATGATGCTAAGAATAATCGCTAAAATCAGATGCATCTTGTTTTTCTACGGATCTCAAACTATTGATTGACACTTTCACACTTTAGCCGTTGGTCCCACCTTACCCCTTTTCTTGCATCCCTCCATTAGCTTCCCCGTAAAATTTAGAATGCATTACAAGATCCTGTTGAGGGCACTGCATGACCTTGCCCCAGTTACATTTCTAATCTCCTTGTTCCTTATTTCACTTCTCGACTGTTCCGATCCTCAAATCTCGGCCTTTTATCTATCCCCTGCTCCAGCTGCAAAACACAAGGTGATTGCATCTTTCCTGTTTTAGCCCCAACCCTCCCCAACCCTCCCCAATCTATCAGATTTGCTGAATCTTTGGACTTTTTTAAGGAGCTTCTAAAACCCCATCTTTATAGGCAAGCCTTTTTATAGACCTCCATCCCTGTCTTATGTATGGTTCATCTTGGTTTGGCTTGTGTCTCACTCTGCTGTGTTTTACATCGTAATTTATTCTTACTTTATTTGTTTATTCCTACATATTTTTCATGTGTGTGAAGCACTTTGTACCTGTTCTTTAAAAGTTCTATATCAACACAGCTTTACTTAATTATTTACTTACTATTCATATTAATTTGCACACCAACAAATGGACCTGGGAAAGGGGAAAGTTTTGGAAAATTCAAATAGAATGGAATAGCGTCTGCTTATTGTCAAAATCATTTAATAAAGGAAGACATCTTTAGTCACGAAAATCGCAAACAGTTTTACGTATTTTAAAGATTCAAGAGACTTTCAGGAGTGGAATGTGAGGTATCCTTTTGCAGCCGCATATCAATGTAGTCCAGGGCATCAACCTATATACAGAGTATACATACATATCTATACACATATTGCTCCACAGATATTATTTCACTGATGCTAGGCTGTTTTTGGAAAAAGGTGACTAAAGGGGACTTAATGGTCAACCAATCTAGCCATAAAGCTTTATGCATTTTAAAACTCTATACACTTACAACTAACAATAGTAGAATGCAGAACACAAGCCTCAGTTTATTCCTCAGTGTTGATGGTACTGTAATTGAACCTATTGAAAGACATTTAATAAGAATGGATTTAACTCCATAGACGATAAAGCTGTCAGGAAGCTTTTAAATTGTGAATGGAAAGCCAACAAAGTACTAAAGCTGTAAAAACCGTGTGGTTTTTAAGTCCTGCTGGGTTTCTGTCCCAGGTGGTTGTGTTCACCTTGTATAGTAGAGTTCAAATAAAAACCAGCATTTACCTTGTAAAAGAGATGCAATAATCTAAAGACTACATTGTCCATAATGGAGAGTTTATTTTAAGTCTGAGTTACATTCATTTCAGTGGCCTCTTGAGTCGTGAGTAGGTCTTGTGTTCCTCAAAAAACAGTTTCTTAGTTGAGACAAGTTGGAGTCGGTATGCCTTAGTCATCCATCTTGAGCATCACTCATGTAGATTTGATTATTATTACTATTATATCCTCTTGACAGAGCCAGTGAACATCCACTATGTTTGCTCACTGACAGGTTACAGCTATTACAGCAGCATAAAATGGGATGTACACAGCAGGACTGCTGAAACACAGCAAGAGCGACTTTTATCAATGCACACGCACCTGTTCACACTTATGTACAGATACAGATGCACAAACTCAGTTTTGGGTTCCTGCTTGTGCAAGATAGTAATGTGAAATAAGTGGAGCCGTAAAACATGAAGTTAGCGTGAAATGTCATAGATCTGTAAAAACACAAAAAACAAATCTGATATTGCCAGCGGAATAATGGGCTCAGTATGGGCTCTGTGGTATCAAACAATAGTGTCTTTTGCAACTTAATGTTGGTAAAATTACCTTTGTCTGTTTGAAACCAATGATAGTACAGTGCACAGGTGTATATTTAACAGCAGGTTTGATGAAGGATATCACAAGGTGAGAGAGGAAGAGAGTCAGTGACCAGGGCTTGAGGAACCAGTGTGGGAAAAATCTTGGATGTGCAGGTTGGGGGTCTAATTCTCTCTCTCTAAAATTATTTAAACATCAATCCTTTTTGGCACACTTGTGTAGTAGCAGTAAAATTTTATTGTTTGCATACCAAATGTCTCCTAACCCTTCATGTTATTTGCAACGTCCTTTACTGTGCCATATTTATGTTTTTATTTGAGTTGAAAAAATGCAGAATTAATTACAGCTAATTGTTTTTTTTATTGCCCGTTTGTCTTGAGCTCAAATCAACTTGGTCTCCCCACCATACATCACAGCAGAAGAAGGGGGTGTTTGGCATCGACTTCTGATTTATCACCACTAACTGTTGGCAACTAGAAAATGTACCGAGGCTCCCATTAGTCCAAGTAGATTGCCTTGGCCAAGACTCGTCGGGTCCTCATCTACTACTAACATATAGTTCAACAGAATTTTTCTAAACACACTGGAAAAGAAGGTATTGGGGCAAAGAAATGGTGTGTTATGGCTGAGACAGAGGTGTGTGAGGAAGAGAGGAGTGGGAGGTGAAAGATGAATAGAAAGTGCATTTCCTGCAATGCTGTATTAAATATAAATCCATGCTGTTAGGAAGCTCAACGATCACAGTCAATTGCCACGTGTTGATTCATTAATTGGGGAAAGTTGAACGAAAGATTTAATGTGTTTGTTTGTGAGAGGGGAAAAAAGAGACGGTGAGTCCTTAAATGCTTTGGTGTATGTTCCCTGTGGCAGGCTATCTGCAGGCTCTCCCAATTTTGCTTGGATCATAAGACAAAGCACCTAATCACAGTGTGGCGTCACCTTACAGGGACCCAGGTGCAGTTATGGAATTGCATGGTAGCAAATTTGCTGTAGAAGAGTGCCAAAAGCATGTTCAGACACAGTGGCATACAAAATAATAGCAATAGAGCGTCAGTTTAAGTAAACACACTTTTAGAATGTATTAGACATGTTTTTAAAGGTACTATATGTAAGTTTTTACTATTCATACATAGTCAATGTTAACATTAAGAGCTGTTTACTTACCAGTCTAGAAGAACAGTGGCAACTTCAGCATCAAACTTCATTTCTTGCAAAGAGCTGTCTTTGCAAGAAAAGGCGGACAGCAACACCAATATTATCTCTTGTTTTGCTTCTATTTCTATCACTTTTTTTTTTTTTCTAATGAAGTTAGCATGCCCACCAGCTAACCCCGGCCCAGCCCATCCCATCTCGTAATAGCACTTTGCAATAGTGAGTCAGTGTGTAGCATCCAGTCTGCCCGCAGTCCAACATTAGAGGATGAAGTAGTGCTGCCCGGAGGGCGTATTTTATGCGTCTTGTAAACGCAACAATGGCTGAAGCTCTTGGTATGTATACAGCTGTTAATGTTAACGTTGGCAAAGTAGTGATAGCAAAACCCTTACATATAGCGCCTTTTTAAGGCTTGTGGTTTCTATTTCCTGTCAACTGATGGACTATTCAGCAGCCATCAAACTTTCTGTATAGCCATTGCAGGAGGGGGAGGCACTTGTGTCCCCGATTTTCAAAGCTCACTTGATCATGCTACAAGTCATAAACAACAGCAGAACTGAATTATAACACAAAAGAAGAAACTAATGGATACACTTATAATTCGTAAATAGTCAATGTGTGTAGCCAGTGTTGTATAACGGCATCTATAGTAATATCAGAACCGTGCTCAATGTTAAAACTAAAATCTAAACTACAAAATATCTCATTTTCCTGTGTCTGGATGTGTTCATCAGTTTTTAGTGTCCCCTGGAAAGTTCTTGAGTGTTGTAACTAAGTTCTTGTTTTGTTCTGGATGACTTGCAGTGTTTCTGTGTGTTTGTGTTTTCTGTGTTTGAAGTTCATTTTCATGCCTTCTAAGTGTTACCAAATTGCTGAATGTGTTTCTTATTAGCTTGTGTGATGTCGTTTTTTTTGCCGCCTGTACAAAACAGGCAGTAGTAAAGACCGCTGACTGTTGACTATGAGGGTTGTAAAGTGGCATGTTGTGGAGTAGTGTGGCTATGTACAGTGATTTTCCATCACCTGTTCTTTGAGTTGTTTAGTAAAAAAATTGAGGTGACGTGTACTGTAGTCTTTACGGATTATCTTACTTTAGCTGCGTATAAGCTTAGTGCCCTACACCAATAACGCAATATTACAAGGTGCAGCAGAAGTACAGCACATGCAAGTAAAGGTGGAGCATCCTCACTGCAGGGCGGGGACATTACTTTGTGCCCTTTGTGCCATTGTGTATATGTCTCAGAGACCAAGAGAGAGCAGGTAATGAAAATGTAAAGAGTTTTTCCATTAATGTTTTTGCGTGTGTGTGTGTGTGTGTGTGTGTGTGTGTGTGTGTGTGTGTGTGTGTGTGTGTGTGTGTGTGTGTGTGTGTGTGTGTGTGTGTGTGTGTGTGTGTGTGTGTGTGTGTGTGTGTGTGTGTGTGTGTGTGTGTGTGTGAGAGAGAGAGAGAGCTGGTGCGCACGTGTACGTACTAAATGTAACTTGAATATCTGTGTGTATTGTCGTGCAGGCTGCCTGCTTGTTCACTCGTGTCCTACATCAAAGTGTAGTAGCCATGCAGTTTGCCTGAGAGAGCACGTTTCATTTCAGTATTTATGTGGGTGCCTGCTCTGTGAGTTACAGTGGTGAGGAAGTTCTGCCTTCAGATACAAATGGCATCCATCCAGACTAAAGCACTGTAGCTCTGATGAATCTGTTTCAGTGCAGATTCTCCCCACAGCAAAGCCACTACACCACTGTCTACTGAAGCATATTAAATTAATCTCCCCTTCTCTTTCTCTGTCCATGTGCATGTGTTTTTTTTTTTTCTGTATGCATGTGCTTGTTTGCATGTATATGTATACTGGGACTGCAAGTGATAATGCAGGAAAGGCATAATTTTACTTGTTTGCATTTGTGCGTCTTTTTCATCACCAAGCTTGTTGCCACCCAAAATAATCAAGAAAATGTCATAATATGACATTATGGTTTGCTATAAATTCTAATCAATGCAGTTTTAAATGGTCATAAAGATCCCAATTTCAAAGAATGATGCAGGGAGCAGTTATGCATAATGAACAATGTGGTCTCGATACAGTTTTCTGTATTAGTGTGTTTGTGTGTGTTCTGAGTGTGTGTGTGTGTGTGTGTGTGTACTGAGTGTGTGAGTCTCCACCTATGCTACTGTAAATAAATCCAGATGGGACATTTAAATGATTTATTAAAGATTTCAGTTTTAAAAATACTGTATAGCCGCACAAACTCAAACTTATAACTTATTACTTATTCTGCTAAATGCGGTGGTGAGTTTTTTTTTGTTTTTTTTTAATCTGCATTTTATAAAAACTTAATAAACATTTTTTTTCCTTGTGCTGTTAGCATATAACTAAAAAATGTTTTGTCCTTCTTCCTGAACAAACAGTACTGTTGTTCTGCTTTTACATTCACACAATGTCATGTAAAATTACTTACACACCATATGATGATATATTTTTGAGTTCTTGGTTTTGTAATGTTTCCTCCTCTTTATACTGGCCATGAAGTGACTGATTTGATATTCCTTACTCAAACTGCTAATGACTCATATTAGTTTTGACTAAACTTTAGAATGCGTTTTTGCATAGAACAAGGACTTCGGATTTTTCCCCATTTATGGGGTATTTGCGCTATGAAGGGATCAATTTATGGCCAGTATTAATAAGAGGAACAATCTTCATCACCAATATAATCTCTTTGAACAAACATTTGGCATCTGAGAATTGTAGTATTAGATGGACTTTTAAAAAAAATGGAACCTCCCCTTTTAATTAAGCGGTTTAGCAAAAAAGCAGTGGTGAATCCTGTGCATTCCAATTCTCTTTATCCATTATACTGTATACTTTCTTCTCTTTTCTTCCCATATCTCCTCTGTTACTCTTATTATCTCTCTCTCTCAAACCAACACACACACACACACACACACACACACACACACACACACACACACACACACACACACACACACACACACACACACTCATCTCCGCTCTCTTTTCCCTTTCTAGCCCCTCTTTATCTCCCCCCCCTTTGGTGCATATGGAAACTCTAAGAATAGCCCTGTCACCTGATGGGCCTGATAATACAGTATTGATGCCAGCCCTACACTGCCCTGCGCTACCCTGTGTGGGAGTGTATGCTGCAAAATGAGCGAGTTAGCGACTGCCTAAGTACGCATTTGTGTGCGTGTGTGTGTGTGTTTCCCACCAGGAAGCAGGGGATCAGTGGCTTGTTGACATCCAGAGTCCTGTTCTGCAGGAGCTTAAGTCACCCAGGGGGACACTGTGTTGCTGATTAGTGCAGCTAGATGCAAGGTGGACAGGGAACATACCACTGCCCCTCCCATATCTCAATCTGCCTCTCACTTTGACCCTCTTTTGTCTCAACCTCTACCCCTCTCTACCTACCTGCCTCTTTTCTCCTTTCCGTTTTTTCATCTCGCTCTCTGTTTAGTCATGCCTCAAAATCCGACAGCTTTCCACTCCTCTGTCTTCTCTCTGAGTCACACGTCAATATCTTTGTGTACACTTAACCTTTCCACGTTTTTCCTGTGCCTCTCGCCTCTCTCCGCTGATCACACACTGGATCTTCTGTGATGACACATGTGGTTTATTCAGTGGAAAACACTGTGTACTTTGCCTGTGTGCTGTTCAATCAGAGAGGGAAAGGGAGGATGGAGAAGTAGAGGGAGAAAGAGACAGTTGGCATTCTTTGTGCCGATAATCCAGCCCAAAATTTTCAAAAGATGGTGTTTGAGTCAGAGTTAATCTCAAGCTTTCCTGGGAGGAAGAGACTCAGACCTGGGCTAATATAATAATTCCTGTGCCTTTCTCGCAGGAAGGAACATAATCTTTTTTGAGTTTACTGTTTACAGTGTAAATGGAGCTTTACTCCAAAATAAGACATCCACAGTTGATGATGATGTATGTGATGGTGACACAAAAAAAAGCCCCAAACAAACAAAGAAGACAAAAAAAGTTCACTCCATAATTGTCAACATTTGAAGTAAAAGCAAGAATGCAGTGTGCAAATAGAGTAAGAAACTTGGTGTAGCAGTTTACATTCATTTGTCAGTTAATGAGGGACACCTAGCACCTTGATGAAGGGTATGATGTTCAGTTTTTGTTAAAACTGGTTGGCAGCTTTCTGGTCATTTTAGAGGTTGTAGTTTGTGGTTTCTAATATTTCGTCTGCCCTCACTGATAAAAATTTTCCCCGCCTCCCCAAGTGTTGGACTGAAGCTTTCCCCCCTTGGGAGGCAAAATGTGTATTTCCCATATACTGGTTTTGCATTGACACTTATTCTACTTTATGTTAATGCCAGTACTTAGGCTTGGTTACCTCCTGTGTATTGCCATTTGTCTGCTTGCTGAGAAGTGTGTGCATGCAATGTTCTGTATCCACGCAAGTTTAGATTAATGTGCAAATCTTATACCAATACAACACACCTATACGATATACATATGTGTATTCCCCACAGCTGGGGATTGACGTAACTGGCAGCATGAGCCAAAGTAAGCCCGCTGTTGTCTGGTATAGGCCACAATAGCTGTACTATGCATGACAGTGTGAATGTATAGATGCCCGAAAATGCCAAAAGATTTCTTGCTCCTAGTGCCGCAACAATTTCTTTATTAGTTAGTAGATGAAAAATAAAACAAAAAAATGCATTTAGTACTATTCAAATGTAATATTTCTTTTTTGTTTTGTTTTGTTTTTTCTCTTTTTTTTAAATTGAATTCTCACCTTATGTATGTATACTTAATATTAAAAAAAATCATAAGATTTACTGATGATGAGTCCTTCCAGATCCCAAAACAAAATTTATTTTGGGAGGCACTCCATATTTCCTTACTGCCCACTGTCAAGGCGCTAGTTAACAGTTAGTCAGTTAAAAACACACAGGAATGAAAATAAATTCAGGAACCAACAGTTTCTGTTTTGAGATAACACTACTGTAGTTAAGAGTTCTTTTACCATTGCAGTGGCAGAGAGCAGTGCAGCAGCCGTCGCTTGTGTTTTACCCTGCGGTAGAAACTTGTCATCTGTGTTATTCCTCCAGATTCCGAGTGAACTGAGTGTTGTCTAATTATGACATAGTACAGTTAGTGTGTGTCACTCTCCCTAATGATAAGTGACTGGACACAGAGAATAGGCCTTGTTGTACACCTCACATGTTTTATTCATGTCGACTGTACAAGGAAACTGCATCGGTGCAAAGAAGCATGTTTCTGCCTAGATCTGAGGAAAGAGGCTTCATTTTGGGGAAGGAGTGCAATGGGAGGCACCTTTTTTTCCCTCAACCTTAACAATGCAACATATGTTGTTCTTTTTAAAACATTTAAATAGGCAATAATCCTCGCTCATTTGTTGTTGGGTTTGCATAATTTAACCCAGTAACTCTGGCAGATACAAGTGTTGAGAGGAAATGTCCAGACTGAGACATAATGGGTTTACCTGCTGTGTGTGTGTGTGTGTGTGTGTGTGTGTATAGCAGTTTAAAATGAATTAGGCATATTGCTACGTAAACTAAACATATACGGAGAAAAATGTATCAACTGAAACTGAACCAGTATTTTGGAAGCTTTTCTTGTTGCACAGCATGCTTCTAACTAGGGCTGGGTGATATGATATATAGATACAGAGTTTATATAGAGAGTTTTGTCACCTAGTAGAGATTTTTGCTATACCAACTTTGAGGAAGCTATCCTTACACACCCCTAGTCCACGCAGTCAGGTGTTTTCACTTATGTTGCTTGATTAGACATCTTAGACATGGTAGCAATTGCTATTGCAAGAGGGTAGTGATGACCACAGCAGCGTTTTTGTACTTTTCCTCGTTAAATAAGATTTGTACCTCTTTAAGTAGAATGCGGTGTGCTTGTGTTGGAAGTCAACAGACAATGGAATGGCAGTCATACATGTAGAAATGCTGATTTCAGAAAAATTTGCAGTGGTCTCTGTGTATGTTGCATGGGTAAAAGTATGTGGACAACCAAACATTATGTGACTGTTAAACATCTCATTCAGAAATCATGGGCGTTAAAATACTGCTTCACTCTTCTAGAAGAACATTATTTTGATACCTGGCTGCTGCGAATTGCTCTCACTCAGCCACAAACGCATTAGTGAGGTCCAACACTGATGTTGGGTGGTAAGGCCTGTCTCAGAGTTTTCCAATTCAAGGTGTTGGATGGGGTTGAGGCTCTGTGCTGACCAGTTCTTTCTCAACAAACTCAACCTCGACCATTCTTTATGCAGCGCTGACAGATTGAAGAAGGGAAAGTTCCTCCCCAAATTGTCACCACAAAGCTGGAAGTTTGACCCTTAATTGGAAACAAGGGGCCCTGGCCCAAACCATGAAAAACAGCCCCATACCAAAAGGACGTGCAGTGGCCTTATATATATGAGTATATGATAAAATATTTACTCCATATTGCCCACCCTTTCCTTTACTATGGAGTAAGGGCTGGTGACGTTGGGAGAGAGGAGCTGTGGAACACATTTCTAGATTTTAACCCCACTCTGCTAGGATATATTATGACACAATTAAAATTCAAGCAAGCTGACAAGGTGTTTCTGATCAGACATACCTTTATCTCAGATGTGGAAAAAGCTAGGATTCCTATCGGTATGTGAAAGCAGATCAAGGTGTTGTTTAAAAATGTTGCCCTCCTTTAACATTCTGGGGGCTTTTTCCCATGTCCCAGAAGGCAATTGTGCTAAGAATTAACAATTGCGCTAACAACAGTAAGCTATATTTACATGGCAGATAATGGTAGCACCAGGGAAAAGTACTGGTTCTACTGTGGGAGGAAGTAGGGCCAGCTTCTGTTAACACTTCTTCCAGTAGACCACTGTCTCTTGCATGAATCCTCTTTGTCTTGTTTTAGTTTACTGAACTAAAATACATCCTTGCTTACACACTCATCTCTTGTTGTACTAATTTTCAGTTGTCCCCAATTTTTTGTCTTTTAACCAGTTATTCTGATCTTTCAAACCTCCCAGCCTTTTACTCCCCTTAACCCCTCACACCTTAACCTTGCTTTTATGTATCTGATGTGTTTTTGCCACTACAACCGCAAGCTTGTAAATGTCAGCTATACTAGATTTATCCCTTCCTTGCAGTGTTAACTCATTAGCCCTCTGATCCTGCACACTCACTCCTGCTGTGGATGTGGATCTCTGGTTTAAATAGCTGCTAACTGAAATACTGTACGCTGTATGTGCGTGAATGTGCAGAGTCATCAAACGTGATATATAAGAGATATAAGTTTAATATGTGTGACTTTGGTTCGCAGGTACAGGACTTTGGTTTGGTTTGCAGCCTCGTTGGACTAAACTGGGGGTGTCTTTGAATGTGGAAATGTAGTTGAGGAAGCCTGAATAGATCTGCTGTCCAACAGAGAGACCTTTTTTGTAGTTACACATCTCAAATTGCCTTGTTTGCAAGTGATAAACTTTCAGATGACTATCAGGTGCCATTTTCCCATCCTGTGAGTCTGCTATCATCATGTTCCAGGAGGTGAGAAGCCTTCACAGGGTTACAGACACAACAGTTGCCATCACCCTGCCCAAGTACCTCATTCGCTGAAAGAAAGAGGCGCCCCTGGATGTCTCCGTCAGACTGCGATGCCACAGTAAATGAGTCACTGACGCTGCATTACCAATTACTAGGTTCACTGTGTGGTCAGGAGGGGTGTGGCTTTCATGCAAAAGCATTGAATTAACCATTAACCTGTATGCCGTCATCATGTCCAACAGAGAGCAGATGGTGTTGTCAGAAGATCTTGTAGAAGTGATATATTTTTAATGTGGTTTAAGTGCTGAGGATGAGTGGAGGTATGAAAACGCTGAGGCTGTCGCTCATTTGACAGCTAGGCTTTTGATCCTCATGGTCCTCCCTACATTTTGACATACCCAGAGGAAGTAATGGTGCCAACACACAGTGGGTTCCTATCCAGGTTGAATACAACTGATATTGATAACTAATTTCACCGAAGGTATTTTTGTGTCCTCTGCTGACATCAAGCTAATGCAGATATAGTGTAGCATATTTTTTCCATGGGGATTGGAAAGAAACAAGCAGACCATAAATAACTTTTAATTCCACAGAACAGTCCTTACTCAAGGCCAAGTTTATCAAGCGTTCAACCACAATTTCAACCTGTCATTGATCTCGTAATAATGGATCATGTCAGTTAATGAATGTGAATCTCATGTGCTCGGTGTTTGTTTAATCACATTTTTATGTGTTTATCTATCTATCTAATCTAAAAATTTTTATATGTTAATTGTGTGTTTATCTGTGTGCAAAACACACACACACACACACACACACACACACACACACACACACACACACACACACACACACACACACACACACACACACACACACACATATGTCGTTGTCCTGTTCAAAAAACTGTGTCCTTGATTTCTGCCTGCCAAAGACTCTCAACACTGTTAAACACTCCCTTTGTTTCTTTGTTTTTGTTTTTGTTTTAGTTCCATTGGGAATAACTTTTTAGCTTGAATTGGCACCTCTTCAGGTACAGAGGAGTAATATGCATAAATATCCACCTACCTATTTTTTTTTTTTTTCACATATTATAATATTTTCCTGTTCTGAAAACATCTTCTTTTTTTCTTTTTTTTTCATTTAAGTTACATATATGATCCTGCTGTCCTTTGTCAGATGCAGGCTGTGGGATGGAACTAGAAAGCTTCCAATCAGACATTGTAATTTGCACATCTCCTAAGCAGGGATATGCACAGGTAGGGATATGCACACATTGGCTAAATGTGCCACTGTAGACTGGCCTCGTCTATTTTGGCCCAAGTTTCCCCCTGGGCCATATACAGAAACAATAATTAGTGAGTATTGGATTATTATTGTATTTGAAAACTGCTGCTGTTATTTTAAATGTTGAGAAAGCTGCCATTTAACATGCAAAGCTCCCATTTAATGGTCAGTAAGGTCACTGTCTTAAGTGCTGACATTCATTTCTTTAAGTGACCAAGTTAAGAAGGAATAATTTTCCTACGCCTCTTTTTTTTTTTTGTGTGCTAATGAACATTAAGCTGTTCTTGATATTTTAGCCACTCAGTAAGTATTGTATTTTTCCCTGACATTAAAGTTATCTTAGAGCACAGAGCTCACTACAGAGGTGATTTACATTTGGTTAGGTGGTCAGTTTGTTGTTAACTGCTGGTCTAAAACCCTTGTAATGTGTGTGGGGAAATTTCAGCTGCGTAATTCCTTTTGATAATTTATTTAGATGTATTCAGGCCAGTAGTTTGGACACTGTTTATTACTGATTTCAGCACCTTGCATAGAGATAATAGAGTTCGTGTTGTAAAATTTAGTAACCTTAGCGTCATGTCTGACTTGATTATTGGATTGGAGTCACATCCATATCTGTTTATCAAAACCAGTTAAATTTTCAGAAACCCAGGCTGTATGTTTAGATCTGTTTTACAAGTGACTAGTAACGGAAAACTGCCACATCTCTTGTGTGCAAATGTGCAGGGGAAGAGAAATGCCCCCTTTAAAGAAAAACGAACACACAAACCAAAGCGCTGCCCCTTGGCCTGAGGTGTGTCAGAGATTGTGTTTGTGTGTGTGAGAGAGGGAGAAATGAATACACTTACACATGTGGCGCTACAGTAGCACCTTGTTGAGTGATTAAGAAGCACTTGACATATTCATGCCCATCTGTTGTTTAGAGTCAACACAAGGTGGTACTCCAGAGAGGAGGTGTCAGACCACATCATGTTTGTACTACACTTAAGGTCTAGACAAAGTCATTTCTATATATTTGGGTTTTGGCCTTGTCATCCCATTTCCTATCTGCATGTTGAAGTCAATGAGAAGATAGAAACTTTCCAAATAGTCCCCATTTAGCTTCCACAGTTATCACAAAACTACCAGATGTGCACTGCCAAACCCTCTGTGTGTTGCACACAGTGGACTTCACAGGGCTTTGTGGTCGGCATCTTGATTTACAAAAATAGAGGACACTCATGTTGTCACTCTTTTGTAAGAATAATTGCTAAATAATTTAATTCTAATTATTATCACTGTCATTGACATTCAATGTTATGTTTTTTCTTTTAAATGCAGTTCCTCATACTTTTTTTGCAATACCGACCAAATGGCTACCTAATTACTGGTAGAAATTAAAATATTTTTCATTATTCACCATTATTCACCTCAACTTCAAATTGCCAGTGTGGAAAGCATTTGTTATTTGGTTTTTCTATGTCCTTTTCATTTTCCCTCTCTGCTTGTGGTTTGCATGCATTGTTCTCAGTATAATGTGAAGCTGAGTGTGTATGAATGATAGCTGTGTCAATTTGGAGTGTGTGAATGAGAGATGAGGTTTGTGCATTTTAGGGTTGAGTATCTGTTGGATTTTGAGAAGCACTGAGTAACATTTGTGTGTGCAAAGGTAAGGCCCACTTACAGAATAAGAGAACAGTTGATTGAAGCTAAGCAGGTTGTCCTGGGTAGTATGGTCAAAATATGGGTCAAGACTGGATCCTTTACAACTGCTTCACTTTAACCCTTCTGGCTGCCGTGAGTCAAGTGTGTGTGTGCCTCCATGCAGGTGAATGCCGTTGAGCATACATTTATAAAACTATTAGTGCATACAGTTTGGAGTGTGCATATTTTATCCATCTTACTGGATTTGCATTAACAGTCTCACTTCTCCTCTTTATCTGCTGAAGATAAGGCAGTTCTGTCACTGGCCATTTGTTTTGTGTCACATCTTTTTTATTTCTTCTGTGATCTGAAAAAAGGATGTCACAGCTGTACAGATCACTTACTTTCAGTTCTCTAGTTGTAAGAGATGCCATTTGTTCTGCTCCTGTATCATTGACGTCACAAGTGTGACAGAATACGACGTAGCATTTTGAATCATCTCATTCTCATCTAAACAGGGCACTTTTAGCTTTACACGTGCTCTAATATTCTCTATATATTAAATGTGAAATGTTGTTAAGGAAAGAGACGGATACCTTCCCAGATTAAAAAGCGGGCCCGTGCATATGTGTCTTTGTAATTGTTTCATAGATCTGTTACTTCTGCGCAGGACAAAGCAACCAGCGTTTGAATGACTGTCGCTGCTGTGAACCACACTCAGTGTAAAGATGGTTGTTTGTCTTTATCATTTACCCGATGGTGTGCAAATTCAGCACTTTTGTAGCAGTCCTAAATTGCATGCACCATTCAGAGCTGTGATGGCAGTTGTCTGCTTTGCCTTGATGTACTATGTAGTAAAAATCTGAGTTGTGAATCCTAAGATAACCTCTCTGTCTGTAGTCTTCCCCATTATCCCCATTCAGATCGTTTGCCGTTTGTAGATTGGAATATCATCTGGCCAGCACCTTGCATGGCATCACCGCCGTGTGTGTGTGTGTGAGATTGAGAGGTATTGTAAAGTGTTTTGTCCTGCTTAGCTTGAAAAGCGCTACTTTTATCATTTTCTGTTTGCTGAAAGCAGCTATTCTCTGAATAAGCTCACAGTAGCTTAAAGTGGCGGTGCTGTCCATGGTGCTGAACTTTACTGTCTGAATTCTGTCTGGTCAAGTCTACAACCTTCGTTTTTTTTTTTTAATATTTAAATATGATATTTGAGTTCATGTCCTGTATGCTCCTTGCCTCTATTGCAAACTATTACTTTGTAGTTCGTGTCATGTACGAAGAATGTCAGGCATGTCTTAAAATGCCTTCCGGTGCATTATTTATAGATTTCTGAGTTTGAGAATTTGGGTCTGAGGCTTTGTCATGTTATATTTCCATCAAAGAGTGCTTTCAGATTTTATTCATTTTACAGATACTGCTTCCTGTTTCCTAATTCTATTAGATGACAGTCTTAGAGAGAGAGACACACACACACACACACACACACACACACACACACACACACACACACACACACACACACACAAAGGCAGAACGAAAATAGGGAGAGAGATGTTGTAGTTGTCATTTACCAAGCCCATTTTAAATACCATTTGAAATCAGCAGGTCCATGTCTTACACCACTCTGAGCCCATCTGAAGAGACGTTTAGATGGCCAGTTATCATCACTGTCATTTCCATGTCCTACACTTTGCTACCTTCCTATGAAGGCATAGTAGTTGGAGAAAACTTTGGTGTATAGAAAAAGTTTCTTTGACAGCGACTCACAGTTCACCATAAAGTCTCCACATTTTATATCTATAAATGTTAAATCAAATGCTTCTTTAGTTGCTGAGTACTCTTAAGTTCTTTCCACGACTCATCAGACAGGCCTCGTCAGTTTCACAGAATACACAGTTGGTCCACTTTGCTTTGATTTTTTTTTTACCAGGAGATATCCCAAGGCCTGGATGACACTGAGCCCTAGACATCTAGCCGTATGTTTATTTGTTTGTGCGCTCATTGGTGGCTTTGTATTATGACTATGTGTCATATACTCTAAGGGATGAGTAAGCGATAGCTGGCAAAGAACTGTTAACAGGCTGTTACTCATGAATCACTGCAAGACCCAGTGAAGACTCAGAGCATCCCCGAGCTCCCAGGGCACATGGACACATATTGCATGCCTTAAACATGCTATCTTTTAACGCTTCTGTTTTGTTTTCCTTACCACATCAACCAGTAGAGCTGGATTTGTCTACTCGTGTACTATTTGTCTACAGTGATCATATGTTGTCTCAAGTAGTCATAGCTAATCTGTATCATTGCATAGATAGATAGATAGATAGATAGATAGATAGATAGATAGATAGATAGATAGATAGATAGATAGATAGATAGATAGATAGATAGATAGATAGATACTGGTGAAGAGAGAGACAGAGTGCACCCTGGGAGAGTACATCATGAGTAGGAGGTATGCAGGCCTCTTGGGAGCCTGCCTGCAGGTTAAGTGAGGCTCTTGGAGAAGCTGGAGAGCCTCTTTATTCATTTAATTACAGGTTAGCACAAAGTCTTTGATTAAAGACTTTCTTATTGAACTCAAGATGGCTTCAACAGTCCACATTTACAACTACTGTGTAGTTCGTTACATACTAAATTAACACAGAGCCCTCACGTTGTACATGCGAAAGCAGAAATTAAAACATTGACTCATGACTCAAAAGGTTCTTTTAATTTATATAAAATGTGCACTAATTTCTCTGTAGCTCTAATAATTTTTGTTGTTAATTTTTGTTTTGCATTTTAAGGTTTTACAGATCAGATTAGGTGAAAAACTGGCACTTGATCAACGGTCTATAAGATTCAGGTTATCATTCTTTATACACCAGACCATCAGTAATAATTTAAGTAGTAAACAGAAAGCATGCAAACTACACCTGCTCCTGCTCCTCTATCTGTTTGTGTTGATTTTTTTTACTCATGTGTAAGTATCAATGGCAGGAATTATTGGATGGATATGGAGTATTTTCCAAAGAAATAATCAATGAAGAACTACTTAATCAATAATTAACGGATACAGTTTGCAGCCTGATTTAATAAGCAACGCCTTTCTGATTGTAAAGCAAAGTCTAAAATTATTTAAATCATCAGCTGTTGATTAAATGTTCCACTGAGTGTCTGTCGTCCTCTTAGTCATGGATATGCTCTCAATTTAGATCCATCAGGGGAAGGGAAATGACATTGACCAAAAAAAAAAAAAAAAAATTGTCAAGGGTCAGGGGGAACTTTACTATTGCTTAGGTGGGATTAACTAAGAAGTACATTGTTACACATGTGCATATGTGTGCCACGCTGGGAAAATCTCAGATATACACAGAGTAGCAAAAGTTCCAGTATCTGCAAGTGTTCTACTTTCTTGAACTTTTACTTTGGAGTACGCTCAAGGGAGTCAGCAGTCCCTTAAAGGTACCAATATCTGCTGTCCACAGTATGAACTGTTTAGCTAGGTGCCTCTCAAAGTAGGCTGTTTGTAATTAAAAAGAGGTTTATTATAGAAGGACAGAGGATATTTTAAAACAGATAGGAGCATTCTGAAAGCCAAGCCTAGCTGCAACAGCCCTGATTCTGTCTTGGTGATTTACACCACTGTGTCATGCAGGTCTTCTAGAGGCTTTTAACACAAAGGACTGGGCCTCTGTCGGGGCTGTATACATGATGAATTACCTGGTGGTTATGAGATAACACACGTCAAAGTGCTGCTGTCACACTCTCACAATGCCTACACAGCAGTCATACACAGAAAACAATGCCTGTGTTTTTCTCACTCTAAACAGAGAATAAGAGATGACAGGGAGGGGTGGCAATATTGCAGCACCTAGCTGAATTAGAGAGATCAGAGGTGTTTATGTAAAAATATACGAGTCGGTGTCAGTGACAGGCAGAAGAGAGATCTGCTAATTATCCAGGGTGACTTTGCTCTACTCGAACTGAGAACGTTAATGCATTAAAAATCTGAAAACAAGCCAATTATGACATGTTATTAAGTACTTGATAGAAGTGTTTTGCCCCCATGTGAGCCCTGTTTTTCTCCCTCACTATATCATCACTTCATGTGAGCGTCTCTCATGTATAAAACATTCTCATCCTTACTCTGACCTTTATAAATGTGCATTTTCCTGCATATTTTTATCGGTGACCTCACTTAGATCAACATATTGGAATGATGCTGTTTGCCCCGCAGTGCTTTTAAAATGAAAAATCACAGGCAGGCTAGTGGGTGAGCGGGGTGGGCCAGCCACCGGATTCACAGTCCTCCAGGATGCTTTAGTCCGCTCTCAATGACAGGTTTTCCCCCTGTCCACCTCCAGATGCATTACCTTTGAGCACGGAGGGTCATGAATATTCAACAAAGTGTCGAATGTTTATTACTATGCAGCAAAGATCAATGCGTGCCCTCTGCATGTGAACACACTCTGATCTCCCTGTTAGTATATCAGCCATTGCTAGTATTGTATATGGCCACCTTCCTGCACTGTAATTATTTGAAGTAGAGAAATAAAGATAGAACTGGAGAAATGAGTGAAGTAAGAGGGAGGGCATAGAGCTGTTTCAGAGCGAAAAAGTTTCAATCTTTTCTACGCTCACTCAGGATCTCCTGCACCCGCTGTTTGGTCCTGTTTTTCAGTGGAAATTCTGCCCCTTCTACATGATTCTCACCATGGATAAGCTGAAAATTAAACATTTGGGCAGCTCCAGAGTGAAACAACTCCCCCTCTCCAGCATTCTAAATAAATATTGAGTTTATGAGTTTGTATTCGTTCTCTAATTGGCAGCAGACTTTGACTGTGACACTGTAGATCAAATAATTTAATTCCAATTTGGTATCCCTCCAATCATTTACTTTCAGCTCTGGAAATAATAGAATATAATAGGCCTTATGTGTTGTTTAACCATTGTAATTGCTAAAGAATATGATTTACAGCAAAGCAAGATCCAAAGTCAAACAAACAGTAGTACTTCACAAAGGTACACAAATTCCCTCCCTTATATGAGAATATGTGGTTGTCCCAAATGATGCACGTTGTTTTCCCAACTTGTTTAACATGGATGTAGATTTTTATTGTATTTAATCAGCTAATGCTGCACCAGATTGACTTTCCCTGATGAAGTCGTACTACCGCTCGTATTGAGTGTGTGTCGTGCTGAAGAGCTGAACTCAGCCACTTACTCCGTCCAGCCCAACGGGAGAGGGCTTATAATAAAATAGTTTTATTGGGAATGCTCTAGCTAGCACATCAAGTGCAATGGGAGGAGGGAGTAGGTGGGTGGGCAGGGTGCTGCAGGGGTAGGGGTAGTAGAAAGAATTGGTTAGACAGAATTTAGAGGAAGTGTTTAGATTTGTATGGGATGTTTGTATGTTCATATCATAAAATGTCAACATAAAATATGTCGTATAGGTTTAGGTGGAAGGTGAATGTGCTTCATGTAAAGCGGGAACACGCTGGAGTGTGTAAATAAGAGATGGACTCAGTGTGGGTGGACGCTGTGTGTGCCTGCTACTGTGCATATTTGCTTGTATACACACATGCATATATGTGGAAGTGGGAGGTGGACCAGTGGGTGTGCACACCAAATGATTCAGCACTTCATGGACAAGATTCATGTTTTATGAGTATGGGCTCCCATAAATTACATTGCCCGGCTTTTCTGCTTCTGCAGCACAGCGCCATTCTTTCTTCCTCCCTCTTTCTTCCTCCCTCTTTCTCCCTTCTGTCACTCATTCTCATACGCCTTCATTTTTTCACTCACACGCTTTCACATTTTTCTTCTTTTGCCCTCTCTGTTGCTTATTTCTTACACTCTAAATGTCATCAAAATGTGTTTTGTCAATATATTTTACTATGTAGTGTGCCTAAGGATGTTTACTGCTCAACCTACCAGCGCGGGTTTAAAGTACACTGTGGCAGAGAGACGTGCCACTGACTTGACTCGGTATGTTTACCTGTGCACCATGTGTAGGCTTGTGACATGCCATTGAACTTACTGGAGTATACTTCGGGGAGCTTCCTGTATGTTACTTAGCAACGGTGCGCTTGCACTTTAGAGTCCGTTTCAGTTTTCTTAACGAGCACCATCTCTCCCTCTGTAAATGCCCCTCTGTAAATGCATTTCAGAGTGTATACGAACAGAGGACGACTGAGAGACAGAGGCAGAATTTACTTCTCTCTGTGTTGAATCAACAGATGTGTCAGGCGAGCTGATGGAATAGCTTGACTGAGGGGAGTGGGTTCACCTGGCGCCGCAACTGAATGCATACCCGGTTTCTGTCCCCACAACCTCTTTATTTACAGGCGGACTTTAAAGTCAAAGCCAAGTCAAAAGTTAGGTGCAATAATTAACTGTTTGGTTAGGTTTTTTCAAACATTTGGCCCTTCAGTGTATGCACGTAGCTTCTATGTATATACTCTGTCTTGTTTGTGTTGTTGGTGGCCTGTCCTAAGAATGGTGTACCTGTTAGTGGCCCACCTCTTCATCAATCAGTCCATCTCACATTTGTCCAAGGCAAAAAAAACCCCAACTGTTCCTGTAGTTCGGTCTGTCCCAACTTCTAAGGGAATTACCTGGCTTGTTAGTTGTTAAATGCTCAACTAGGTTCACCAGCTAGTTGCTAATATTGGTGCTGGGCAAGTAGTGTACTGGGGGTTTATCAGGGCTTTTATGGTGAAAACACCTGTTGCAGCTGTTTAACCAAAACAATGAGCTCAAAAATGCTAAGACGCTCTGTAGAGCCGAGGGGAACTGCTGAGTCAGGTGATAATTCTATGGGTTCATCACAATGTGCACTTTTTTTTTTTTAATATTACACATACTCACTTTATTCAATTTTTTTATATACAAATATTGATTAGTGCAACTAATCAGGCTAAAATGTCAAATTTTCACACCAAAATATTTGAGAATTTATTGAGGTTATCGCCATGGAATTTGGTGAGTGCATTTGTCCTCACCACCCTTGTAGCGTAGCAGTAAGGGATTTTGCCAGTAACACCAACACAGGGCTCTAGACAGAGTAATTAGGGATTTGTAGTCTGATCAGTGATCCTATCAGCACTGTCCTCCTCACTGCTGTGCCCCAGGAGTATGATCCACTGATCCATGGACAGAACCGCAGCATCAGAAGCTGCAGTGAGGACAACATGGTCTAATCCTTGTTACATACTAATAGCTGGAACCGTTCCTCGACAAAAACGGTTGCTTTTAGCCCACAAAAAGACAAGACTCTGACCTCTCTTTAAGACAGATAACTTAAACCGATCTAAATCAAGCTTGTCGATAGGAAAGGAGCACATTTCCCTGAGCAGAAATTGACCAGGTGTCAGGGGGACTGATGGAGAGGGCACTGTGGTGTGTGTCTGTTTGTGTGTTTGTGCGAGCGTGTGTTCGCGTGTGTGCGTGCGTGTGTGCGTGCATGTACTAATGTCCCTGTATGTGTGTATTGGCTTCTTTGAGCACAGACATTTGTGTGCACCTGTACTTCACAGGCGTCTTTACTTATCCGGGAGCTCCCCCTTTATTTGAGTGTTGCTATTTTTAGAGCTATGTTGAAAGGTCAACTCCTCTGTCGGCTGGAAAAACACTGAAGCGACGGTTTAACAGAACACATGCATCCTCTGGGAAATGGACAGCAATTTGTCAGAGTCACCTGCTGCATGCTTTACATCATCCTAAACAATGCATTGCTGTGATGACACTGTTTGATGTTATTTGACTGAGGGTTTATCCAGTTAGTTGACTGCTATACACGATGACTTGTTTTAGAGCAGTGTTTGTAAAACCTTGTAAAATTCACATTAATGAGCTTTCGTTGTCTAGCGTCGTCCTTATCCCTCAATAAACTATAATCCAAAAAGACTGCAGAAAGTGATATGTAAGGATGTCAAAAAAAAAAATGCTTTTTGTGCACCTACAAATTCACTTTACATTGACCTGTTTGCACTCTGGGCAATTAAAAAAAATGTTACTCAATAAAATCTAATCATTCATATATATATATATATATATATATATATATATATATATTTTATTTTTTATTTTTATTTTTATTTTTTATTTTTTGGGGGGGGGCAATCTTTGTATAAAACCTGCTAATCAACCTTTGTATTTAAAATGACACTCTACTCAAAAACCTTTCTTTAGAACATCAAATGCTCGCCCCATGTCAGCCTGAGCGCTTTCTGTGAAAGGTTTGTAGTTTTCCTCTTCATAAAGAGTAGCCGCTGTTCTGAGGTTGAATTCATCCGTGTACAAATAATTTCATCAGTAAAGATATGTATTCACCTGTATTTTGGCAAAATAATGACTGTTTTGACTATACTAAGACCACTGGTAAAAGAAGTACTGAAATTCTTTATAAAAGTAACAATACCTCAATGTAAAAATACTCCATTACAAGTACTATAAAAGGTGTTGTTTTTTTTTTAACATTTTAGTAAAAGTACAGATGTATTAGCTAAATTTACTTAAAGCATCAAAGTGAAAGTACTAAAAATGCATTATATCCTTTTTAAGAGTTTTATATTATTATACTGATGCGTTGACATTTAAGCAGTATTTTAATGTTGGAGCTGATTGTAACTACTTTACATACTATTGAGTTGTTTAATCGATGTAGTACTACAGTACTACATATTTTATAAACTTACATATTTTGCAAGTAAAATTTGTATCTGCAAAATAAACTACAGCTGTCAGAGAAATGCTGTGGATTTAAAATACATTTTCCTCTGTAATTTAGTGGAATAGAGGGATTAAGTAGTATAAAATGGAAATACTAAACATTCAAGTACCTCAAAGTACAATGCTTGAGTAAATGTTCTTAGTTACTTATGTCTAGGAATAAACTTTATACTGCAGGATGAATTTATTCATATTTTTCAAAGAGAAAAAACTTGTCACATTGGAATCCACTGTGAACAACAGGAATTCAAGGAAGCAACTTTCCTTATAAAGAAGTGAACAAAAATTTCTTTTACAACTAACTCTTATGAAGAGTATGAAAATTTGTTGTGTAAGATGTTTGATACTAAAAAAAATAAGTCGGGGTGGAGTATCACTTTAAACTAATGGGCCGCACCAGCTATCATATGAGGTCAGAAATGTGTGAAGTTGCAACACTATCATCTGCAGCTCTATCTTCTGCCACAACCTCGATCTTATATATCCTGAGGCCTGCAATAAAAACATGTCTCCTCCTCTTCGTCGTCCTCCACCTCCTCTGCAAGTAGGCGGGATGGAGGAGGTGAGTGAGCTCCAGCAGTACAGTGGCCAACATCCATGTCCACGTTGCAGGCTTTGTCCTGCCAATTTTTCGAGCTCTCGAATCAACCCCCTCCCCCCCAACAGTCTGTTTAATGTGGGAAGAAAATTACAGTCTTTTTGCATTGACTTAAGTAACTTTCTCGCTCATTTTCAAATGGGTTAACATCCCCCTCCCCCATGTGTAGCCAAGTCATAAAGACCTGGTTTCTGGCATCTCACTTACATACCAGCTAATTATAGTCCACTGTAATTACAAATGTGTCATTTCTCATTAGGCCCTAACTGCAGACGTGCAAATGAAACACTCTATTTGACAAAGGGCTTTTTTATCTTTTCCTCCACTCTTTTATATCTCCCAGTTTGACACAGAGTAAAAAGCACCCATACCTCAATTTTAATAAAGCCTACATTTCTATCATTATTATTTCATTATGCTGATTTGCATTTATGTTAATTAGGCCCTTAGGGCATAAATAGAAAGCATGGTGTTTAGGCTTTGATTTCGGTATTGTTCTGCTTAATGTGCGAAGTCTTTGCACTGTTGTGTTCTGCATTACTCGCTTTTCATTTCAGCCTACTCTCTCATATATCCTGCTTGACATGCACAATTTGGTTCCCTACCTTGACCTTTAACCTGTGGCACCTGGCCAAAGATAGAAAAATTAGGTTTATGAGGTCTAAAAGGGGTCTTCATTCACACTTCACACTGAGATTATTTGCGTTTATGTAATTTTGTCTGCGCTGTTAATAATCCGTGATTTGTTATGACACAGTGCAGTTGGAGAGTCAGTGATTGATTGGAAAAGGCTAATGTCTGCTTTTAAAATGAACAAGAACACATAAAAACAGTGCCAACTATGTGCTTCCCTGTACAAATTAACAGTGACCTGCTCTGTGTGTGTGTGTGTGTGTGTGTGTGTGTGTGTGTGTGTGTGTGTGTGTGTGCGCGCAGTGTGATCCTACGACACTGCACCACTGACTGCTATTGGAAACTGTTTGTCCTAAGGGTCTGATCTATATGTCACAGAGCCCCTTGTGCCTCTGTTGCATAACGTACGGAAATAAAAACAAATGATGGGCGTTTTACAGCACCCAGAAACACATCAGGTTATGGCCTATCACCACTGACTCTAATCCTAGTTACTGCTCACAACACAGCCTCACTTCCTCTGGTTAGGTCACAACTTCGTACGGAGTTAACTGCTTTCATCATGTTGTCATATTCGCTATGGGTTAATTGATTGATAGGTAAATTTGATAAACTGAGTTGGCCACAGGGGATGTCATTATCGGACACACAAGTCCACACACAGTATCCTAGCCTGTAGCCTGTTTTGGCCACTTGAGGGCATCTTGGTTGAAGACTGTTTTGTTTTTCTTGTAAAGGGCTTCGTCAGGTGGTTGTATAAGTGCAATGGAAGATACAAAACTTAAAATAGCAGGCAAGACAAAAGTACCAACATGACAGTCTGTTACTCTCCCAGAGATCATCCCTATGTTTAATTCACTGGATCCTTTCGCACCACGCGTTTCCCCGTTGCAAATTGAAGTTGATGGAGCGCCATTCAGTGGGAACCCTTTTGTTTTTGTCACTGTAGAAGCCATCACAAGACTTGTAACCTCTGTTTTAGAGAGAAAAAACTTTTTAAAATGGAGGAAAGAACATAATCTCTGCACAGAGCAGTTTGCCTCTCCTGTCAGCACTGTGTTCCTGCAGCAGTCTCCTGCTGAGCTCTGCACTGCTCTCTAGTGGCTGAAAAGAAGTAGAGCATTTCAACCAGAGCATCTGCCTCACTGCTGCCTGTCGCTGTGCCTGTAAATTGAAATTAGTTGATTATGGTGGGCTGGGAAGTGCTCATTAACTTGAAAAAAAAATACACATTATGTTCAGTCTCACCATCTACCCAGCTATTCTCCTAGAAATGTTTTAAGATTATTTTTCTCGTGGAAAAACTTTTACTGAAAATAAAACAACTTGTGTTTTCATATGACAGAGCTTGAAGCAGGTTGATACAGAGACACAAGGGCTTGCTTGCACCCATAACCACACAGCATGAAAATGAGATGCCTTAAACTGCACATGTAGATGCATTCCACAAGGATATTGACGAAATCATTATTTATCCCTACGGGTCTTAGGTAATTGCTTTGTTCTAGTGTCGTCGTTTTTCTAGTTTTGTGATGCTTCTCACACTGCACATCACTGATGATACAGCGCTTTACCACTATAAAAACAGAAGGTTTGGTTCAACTTACACACTAAATTATTACTCAACCCACACAGATTGTCTAAATAGGAACTTCTTCTTTTCTTTTGAGAGACAGTAAAATGTTTCTTTTCCCTTAAGTGCCTATCTTTGCTTTGCATTTGTCGCCACGAGGCAGCCATCAAACACAATTTTTTCAGTTAATTTTGTTTTAAAGTCTATTGATTTTGTTGTTCACACTGGCTACTGGCCAAGTGTTGTTGTTATTCTGTGAAAAGCAAGTGAACTACATGAGGATATTTTATCTGATGAACAAATTCCCATTGGGATTTTTACGGTGTGTGCACTCAAATATGTGTGTGTGTGTGTGTGTGTGTGTGTGTGTGTGTATACTTCTTGTGTTGGTGATTGTGTGTAGTTGTGTGGGTGTGTTGTCCAAAGTCATACGAGGTAACAAACTAAAGCAAAGACTAAGGACATCATGTAAAATAAAACATGATATATAATATTACTTTAGCAACATCTGATACTATAGTAACTAATATGCTGTAAAAATGCATGAAGAGCATGGTAACAGGAGTGAAACTAACCTGCCAGTGAGGAATACAAATACAGTGCTAAATGAAATGAAACTTAAAATGGAAAACAGTAAAAACGACACTGTTACCACTGTACTGTAAGTCCTCAAAGTGATTTTTAAATGGAAAACTAAGGGAAAATACTAAACAGGGACATGTTGTCGTCATCGGGTGTAATTTGGAGAGAGCTGAACTTAATTTTGTGTGTTAGTTTCACACCAAGGATCACAGACACCTCCGATAAGACTGAGTGGATCAAGGGACACGAGAAGTGTTTGATGTATTTTGGAGCTGTGGTAACATTTGCTCTGTGACAGTGTTAATGGGTGTCTAAGTGTGTGTGAGTGTGTGGTAATGTCTGCCGGTTAATGACTGCTGTCATACTAGAGTCGTAACCCCTGTCACTTCAGACTAATCACCTCACTCCTTGTCCCCCTGTCCCCTCCACTAGCTCTCAGTCAAACACTCACACGCATGCCCATTATTTCTGCAGTGGTAGGGTATCGTCTGTTTTTTTCCTTAGTTTATTCTCAGGGCTAAGAGGGGTCATAGCGGCCAAATTGCAGCCCCGGCTGAAGACGGTAAGCATCATAACTTTGGTCATTACAGACATCGTTAGTCTTTCATTGTCTCCTGGGGAAAAACTTTATTGCTGTTCTCAATCAGAGTTGAATGAGGTCCCATTCACACGCTGTCTTATTGGAGATCTATGGTGCAAATCTTATGAACACACCTTAATAGACCTCTTATGAGGGAACCATTAAAATGGGAGTAATATTAAACACATATCTCACGGAGGTGTAATTTTTTTTATGGTTATGGCTGGGTTCCTTAATTAAGAAGATGACCTTTGTCATGTTGTCGATAAGAAAGTTTATGATTCAGAGTGGTCCACTTTTTTCCAGTGCACTGGTCCATACCTGTAAACCTCCATTTAACAATATTTTTGAACAATGAATCAACTATACTCCCTTCATGCAGTGTGAAAGGTTTACCGGTACCGCTGGTGTTTAGTAAAAAAAGAAAACAAAAACTAAAAAAAAAACTTTAGCTTTGCAGGTTTAAGTTGCTTTGAACTTTGGTCTTTGTCCACACCTAAAACTTTGTGGTTGCATATTTTTGTTGTTGTAGTTATTGTTGAATTCACACTTGGAGGTTTGCCTGACCTCACCTCACCCTCAATTACCATTCTATTAAACCTCAGAGCTAGGCTTAGGCCATTTCCCTGAATCAGATAATTATTAATATTAATGTGCACACCTATACACTCTATGAATTGCAAATACACACATTTTCTTTGCTTATGTTCATGCACCACCTAGAAACGGTAACAAATATACATATACATACTTTGGAGATCAAATGTGTGTAAAAAAATAAGATGAGGAACAGCCTGATCTTGAGGATTGGTTTGAAATCAGATCGGCCCGTTAGCTAAGCTTAGCTTAGTTTAGTTTTGTAAAGTCTGGGAGGTTACAGAGGGAAACAGCTAGCCTGGCTATTTTGAAAGGTAATGAAAACTACCTCTCAACACCTCTAAGCCTCAATAAATAACATGTATCTTTTTTGTTTTAAACCGCACAAAAAAATGAGTGCAAAAATGCATATTTGCAGTTTTACTGGAGTTATGTCCTGGAGCATTTCTTGGCTGGCTTACTCCAGGAGGTTACTGGTCCCGGCCAAGAAGTAGTCCAGCACTCAACACCTTGTAATTATGTACCATACAGAAATTAGAGTGGTATCTTCTAATCTAACTCTTGGCAAGAGAGCGAATAAGTGGTTTTCCTAAAATGTTGAATTACTCCTTTTAAGGTCTGAACTTGAACCATTATTTCTTTATTATGTCTGGAGTAGGGTTTAAGCTTAGGGCTACGACAAGGGTTAAAGTGTGGGTTTAGTTTCACAAAAAAGGGTTAAAAAAAATAGGGAACTATTCATATAAACTCAAACTGCCTTTAAATGTAGTTGTGCATGTGTTTGTTTTTGTGAGTATAGGAGTGGATTTCCTCTAAAACTTCTGTCTCATGTGGTCTGTCCAAAGCTCTCTTCCTCTTTCATGCTATTTGATTTGGGCTTTTTTTTTTTTTTTTTTTGGAGAAGACCTGCTAGTGTATATGTGGTTTTATAGTTTGTGGTGATTTGACTGTAGTGCGTGGGAGCTGTCAGTAATGGTAATGCTGTCAGAGCAAAGCGGGGAATTTGACGGACCTGTGGGCTTTTTACTCCGGCATTCACATCAGGTATCATCTGTGGACCGCAGCTTGACAGGGAGCCAGATTGGAAGAAAAGACACTGACTACACCTGAAGGTCAGTGTCTACTCCATTAATGTATTAGAGGAGAGAAGAAACATAGAAAAATCCCTTTGCTCAACAGGATTATTGTCTTCAAACGTGCATCCTTTTTAAAATTTTACTTATAGTATCTGTGTAGCATATAGTAACCTGATTTTCTCCATATCACATCTTTGAATTCGCAATTGGAGCTTGGCCTGACCTGACATCAACCTCATTACCATTCTATTAAGCCTTTCGGCACCAAAATACACCCAGGGCCTTCACCTGCATCAGAAGATTATTAATATTAATGTGCACACCAACACACACGCATTCTCTTTTCTTACCCAAGCATCCGTACTCCGAGACATTCGCTCACCCAGAAGAAAAAAAAAATAAAGAGAGCCTGCTCACACACCTATGCACACTTGGTGTCAGCCTTCAGCTCCGGAAGCAGGTCTTTTCAGACGGGTTTGGACTAATTGATATTCTCCCACACTGCCCAGGGCTCCTCCTAGGAACCTCACTCAGCAGTGCTGCTGACAAGGCACATTCCATCACAGCCGCAGACTTAAAATAGGATCAAAGGATGGAGCAGTATGTGTGTTTGTGTGTGAGAGGGAGACGGACAGACAGAGTGAGAAGGGGAGAACAGCGAGGATGTGTGTGACCAGCATGTTGACTCCTCAGTGAACTGCGACTGTGTTTTGCCTCTGCACGTCTGGCTTTTGCTCCCCTTCTTGTGGTTTTTAACTTTATTTGCATCTCTCTCTTTATATTTGTCTCCTTGCTCACATCAGTGTCCTGAAATACCCTTATTTGGCTCTCAGGTAATGCACCATATCGCTGAGTTGTTTGTGATATGGGCTTTTATTCGATAGTTAACCAATCACTACTGGTGAGGAGCCACAGGGCTGTGTTAGGTCACTGGCACTTGTTCCCAATTGTTCCCCTTCCTTTTGCTGTAATCAGGTTTTCTTTAAATGTGCAAAAGTCGGAGGACGTGTAAAAAGCCCCCGGCCACATTTTTTTTTTAACCGACTGGCTATTTACTTTCTAAAGTTATAGTTGTTAAGAAGACCTTACTTAAGGGTTCTCCATTACCCTCTCGCCATAGAAACTCAGAATTCAATCAGTGAGGTTTAGAGTTGATGTCGTTCTAAACATTATGTCCAATCATTCCTCCCCACGGGTCCATCCTCCAACTCCCCTTCTCCGACTTGTTCACTCGCAGGGCACTTGTTTCACTTGCAGGGGTACAGGCCATGCGCGGCAGTTGATTTTGCTTGACTGTGTGTGGAGTTCAGAAACATTGGAGGTAAATACGTTTTGTTTTTCTGAGGGGAACTCACAGTTTGAAGCCACCGTGTTTCATTAATGTCTCTGCTGGAGGGCTCCACACCTCAGGACCCTGTCTAATCTAATCCCTGGGGGACGGGCAACACTCCATCACGCTCACAACAGAGAGACATATTGTAACATCGCTATACCTACTCTCCGGTGGCATATTTAGTAGAGCTAACGGCAATTATGTGATGTACATGTGGATGATTTTATGGCACTCTGGGTGAGATGACGAACCAGCTATATAAAGGTCTGTGAGCAGAGACTTAATATATCAGCTCCTTCACCACGCGTTCGGAACTGAAGCTCTCGAGAGTTGTTTTTCTGACCTTTTCAAATATATTATTCATTGACAGTGTTGCACGAGTTATCCTGTTGGCAATAAAGCAACGCTTGAAGATTGCATCACATTTGATCACTCCACGAAGCTCATTCCATCCGTTCCTTCACTTGCATGTTATCAGACTGCTGCAGGAAATAGCCAGAGGAAACCCTGACAGATGAGGAGCAATAGTCATTAAGGTCATAGTCGTAGGAGTTGGATGCTCCACCTTCATGTCACACGGGCTGTATCTGAAATTCAGTTATTCTTTATTCCCCACACTCAGTGGGGATTAAATACAGCTGAATTAATACAGCTGCTAATAACGTTAATGTTCCTTTCAACAATGCAACAGAGGTTTTGATTCAATTATATTGTTCAACAAATGAAGTGATAGTTAGTGTTGGTGTTGTACTAGACTGGATTATAATTCAGCCTTTCTAGTATTCTGCCCCCCTCATGTGTGTAAATAGGGAGGACAAAAAAAAAGGCCAAAAATGATGCGTTATGCATCATTTTAATCACATGCCCACAAAATCCTGCTTAGCATGGATAACCAATCTTTTAGATTGGTTATCAACTACTAAAAGAAAGAATACACACAATATATTTTTGCAATGACTGGCTCATTGGCGAGACCCATATTCTTTTTGAGTCTCCATAGTTATCAATGAATATGAGATTGCTTTTATTTGGTCTGTTATACTTATTTATCCATTTATTTTAATTGAACTTATAAATATATTTAAAATTTTCTCTAAGCACTTTTGTCAGCATTTGTTAAATGTGCTCTGTAAATAAACTTTACTTGACTGTCCAAAACTTCTCAACAACTCATGTGCGTGTCTCAGCAAAATTTGCCACAGATATTTATGGTCCCCTCCCGGAACATGAATCTTGTAGACCGCCTAACTCCAGGGCCTCACCATGCACTCTTTATTCGTGACCACTTAACAAAAGCTCTCCATTTTCATCTCCCCTTACAGGCTCTTGATGTGCGCTCGTCGATCCTAGCCTTCTGACTAACTAAGACTATTAGACTCATCAAAACAAATGAGACCCACACACATGCACTGAATACTTACGGTCCATAAGCGGGCTCTCTAAGCTTTTATTGCTTCAGTAGATGGACTCATGATATTCAAAGATTAAACGGCTAAAGCATGAGGAGGAAGAAAAGACGAGGGAGAAGAGAAAATGACATAAATCCTAGCTAAACAAAATCGTTACTTGTCTCAAATTAAATTAATTATCTGTCTTTGACAATGCAGTGTAATTTGATTCCAGCGTCTTTTATTTCACTAGGCCTGAGAAGCGCCGAGGCCCACTGACTGCTCTCCTTATCAGGATGGGTGATAAAAGAACATGGCTCTGAGGCAAAGTAACAGCAATAATCAAATTAGTTGTTTATCCCAGTTCCATTGGGTGACATTTACTTTGCCTTGGCGGCAGGGCATCTAACTAAGTATAATCTAATTTCCTCAGAGGGAGATAGGATTAAAATGTTCCGACCTGATGAGGCCGTGGCTTCACGAGTCTGCATCAAATGCTTTCGCCAAATCTTTGTGCACTTTGGTTCCCACGTTTTTCATAAAGGGCAGGTGTGCATGATGATATGGTCTGGTATTCCGCGTGAAGAACGTATTGACGACAGAGGAGTGCGGAGCGACGTGCACCGTATTTCACCTGCATCTTCTGAGCAACTGGCTGATTTCCTACGAATTACATCCCAAGGCAATATTTGGTCCTGTTCCGTTTGTGGCCAAACTCAGATGAAGTGTCCAAATGTGTTCATCTAAATGCCTTTCTCTGTGACTGAATGAAGTGTTTGAAAACGTTTGTGAACAAATTAATGATGAACAGCCTGGGGCAGACCGTCAGTTCGCCGTAACGATGTTAGGTCCTAGAAGGGGCAGTATAAATTGGGCATTAGAAGTCACAGGGAAAGGTCTTGGCTTAGAGTGCTTTGGAATGGGACTGCCATGGACTCTCAAACGTTCACATGTAGGAGGAAAAAAAATGTAGGTACGTGTGCCCTTGTTTTGCTTCATGAATGAATATTTCACAGGGTTTAGATGTCATTTTGACACCTTGCGTTGTATTTGTGTTTGACAGGAAAGCATTCTCGGGTATAGGGCCGGTGGATTATCTTTTGCTCCCCCCCTGTGTATTCTGTGATGAGGCTTCTGCATGTGCATGTTATGTTAGAAGGCTTGTCTGACTGTCCATGCATGCTGTGTGAATGAAAAGGTAAAAGCCACAGTGGAAAGCCTCTCCGCTCCTTTCCTCCCCTCTCCAGTATTATCCCCATCCTGGATCCAGCCCAGAGTTGAGGGTTTGGTTTTTTCTTTTTTTTTTTTTGCTGTAGTGCCACATTTGTAGAATTTATGGGGATACTCGTGCTAACCCAAGCCAAACAAATCAGTTTTGTAGGAGACACTTTCACATTACTTGCCAAATTCTTATTCCAAACTGTGATTTTTTTTTTTTAAATATTGCTCTGCGAGTCGTTGCGGGTGAGGGACCTTGGTTCGAGCTGACAGTGCCCCCCCCCCACGGCACTGCGGAGTGGGGGGGCACAGCCACGGGACACAAACTGTGCGTCCGTCCGAGGCGCGAGCTCGGGTCAGCAGAGTGAGATGACAGGAAAAGAAAGGGCCCCTATCTGATTTTAAAAGAGGAGCGTCGTTAACCCCACCCCCACCAGAAAAAAGAAGAAAAAAAATTCAATTTTGTAAAACCATTCTTAAGATGTTCTGTATTTCAGTATTTCTTCAGCCGATATGTTGGGACAGTGCGACCATTTCACTGTTCTTCAGGTTTTAAATGGCCTCAATTGTCAGACACTCGCCGCTGTAATGGAGACGGACGAGTCATCGTTGTTGGCTGAGTCTCTGCCAGGTCGACTCATCCTACATTCGCTCGTAGGTGCAGTTGGATATCAACAGGTGCGTCTGGCGCGCAGGCAATCGACGCACACCAGGGCAGTACAGTGCGAGGCTCCGCTTCCCCCTGCGAGCCCAGCGGTTTAATTACAGCCACGAACAGCAGATGGCTCTCTTGAGTTTTTAATTTCCGTGCCTGTGATTGTGACTCAGGTGATATTCGCCCCGGAGCAAGGGGAGTCCGAGGCGGCATCCGAGGTGGCCGAACGAGGTGTTTGGGCGGTGGGGGAAGCATTGAGCGGATCTCCAGTAGCGTGTGGCTCGCATGCGACCATCCCGCAGTCGGTGGCGGGCGTTTACGTGACGCCTCCGTGGTGCCCGAGCGAGGGGGAAAACGTCCGCCCTCCTCCGGTGTCCGTCGCTGTCCGTGGTGCTTAAAGCCCACACGGAGCAAACGGGGCGCGCAGCCCCGGAGGGTTCGCGGTTAAATATCATATCAATGTGCTTCTTCCCCACAAAGCACGAGAAGCAGCGGGCGTTTCTCGTCTCCTGACACGGAGCATACAGTGACACTAATCCACCGAGATCTTTTTGTCTGTTTGTTTGTCTGTGTACACAAGTTTGTCTGTAACAGTGAGGTGAAACCACAGTCAGGCACATGCCATCCTGTCAGCCCGGGCTCAGATTTATCATTCCCGTAGTGGGTCCCAATTCATCGGGTTTCTAATCTTGAAGTAAATGTACCGGGGGGCGAGCCGAGGCTTTTAAGGATGCAATCTTACCATCTGATTGCAGCACTCGCTCATTCCCCCCCTTCGGGAAACGAATACCCCCCTTTGGTGGTCGAGAGGGAGGGAGCGGTGTGTGTGTGTGTGTGTGTGTGTGTTTGAGGGGGGGGGGCATCATCCTCCTTACTCAGGCGTGAACTAACGAGCGGTCAGGACTTGTTGAGGGGAAGGATATGTTGATCCGGGGAATACGGACTGAAAGCGAGCGATCACCTCGTCCTATCGGCTTTTCTCTCCGAGCGTGGGAAACTAAATTGCGCGGTGTATCACTGGCGCTACTCTCTCTCTCTCTCTCCTCGCCCCCCCTTAGGGCTCTATACGGAAATCCCGCTGGGTCGGAGTGTGCGCTGATCGCCGGAGGGTTGAAGTTTATTTGTATGCAGCTTGTCACACAATGCAGACGTCATCCTTACAGGACTCAGATCAGCTATGGTTATGTGTGTGTTTTTTTTCTTTTCTCCCCCCCCTCTCCCCTGGCTCCTATCGCGCCCACCCGCCTGTGTCTGTGATTGTGGAATATAGAGAAGGGAATGTGTTTTGAGAGCATTATCCGGCCGATCGCCAGGTAGTTTGGGTAGAACTTTGCATTCATTTAGCCCGCCGCAGCCATTTATATCTGCACGGTGGCGCATTTCCGCGCCTCTCCAAATGTGCGGCTGTTGATCCGTCGTCGCGGACTGCCCTCCTGCGAACTTGGGAGTTCGTTGCGCCTTCGCTCGGGCGCTGATCCTCGCAGGAGGCGCCCGCCCGTATGCGCTTGATCGCTGGCGGCGCACGTGCCCGGGCGTCCCCACCGCCGCTCGCACGGCGACTTGCGAGAGAGCAGCCTCGACCGGCGGGAGGAGGAGAGAAACGGAGGGCGAAGGGAGGAAGAGAGTGGGTGAATGTGCGGTGAGGACGCTGCAGCCGGAATTGGACATTTAAGGCGGCGAGCGACCGAACGTGTCACAGACAGTGAACCAAATCATCACTTTGCAGGTATGAACAATCCTCCGAATTCCCGGGCCGCCTGAGTTTGGCGTAGCTCTCCATCAGGACCGTGCTTATTGATGCATGGGTGAGATTACGCATGAACTGATCTCATTTTTCCCATCATGTCCAAGAATTTTTCGAGTGATGATAGCAGCCCTTTTAATACCACGATTACCATGTAGTGTTTGGACAGAGAAGAAAGACGGCTTCTAAAAATACATTTGACATTTGACACCACGGAACGGATCACTTAGCCCGCCACCATGGGACTGTGACCCAGGCTGCGAGCTCTGAGAGGCGGCTGTTTGTGTAGTCTGTGCTCCGTGTGCAGACCGGACCTGAGCAGTTGTGACATTTTGAGCCATGGCTGCTGCTATCGCAAGTGGGCTGATCAGACAGAAGAGACAGGCGCGGGAGCAGCATTTAGACCGGCCCTCGACCAACCGACGGAGGAAGAGCCCCAACAAGAACAAGGGGCTCTGCAATGGGAACCTGGTCGACATCTTCTCTAAAGTGCGCATCTTCGGCCTCAGGAAGCGGAGACTACGGAGACAAGGTCTGGGAACTTTAGTGTGCAAGGTGCCTTCGTTGTGCAGTCAGTGTAAAGATGTGCATACATTGAACCACTGGTTGATCGCTTAATTAGGCCTTTATCGTAATTACTTTTCCACCTACGTGGTTAAAACACACAAGGCAATAATGGAATAATTACCGATTACATAGACCTGCCAAATTGCACCTCTGCGTAAAAAGTTAAATTGAGTGGGAGAATGCATTGTTTTGTTTTTTTTGTTTTCTTAGCCACATGCTTGAAAACAACAAAGCTGCCTCTGATTTACACGCAGCCCCAGGTATCTGACGGGCTCCTGACCAATTGTACCAAACGGTTCAGACAGGCTTTACCGGGCTGTCACCTCGGCGATTTCTGAAAGGGGCCTGATCATTATGAAGCACGTAAAAGATGCGCTGAGCTGTTTTACTTTATAAGCACATCGCAAGAGCCAGAAATGAAAGTCATTTGCATGCAAGCGAAAAGGTCAGTATCTCCCGCGGAACGGAGGTCACGCCTTTCAAACATCATCTTTTCTCGCATAATTTTGCGAATGGCCTCTCGTTGCTCAAGCTGATATTCCTTCCACTTGTGCAAATGTCATGAACAATTTTTTATTTTTGCTCCAATGTGGCAACCTGGGATTGTTAAAGATCACTGTCAACAATTATTTAGCTGCTGGAATCATTGCCAACTGCAAGGATACAAAAACGAAGTAGGATGAGTCACCCAGGAAAGAAATTACTCGTTTTTTCCTCTTATTAGTGAATGATGAAGGTGGCACTGTGTTCTTCTTGGAATCATCAGGTATCTAACCTGTTGCACCAGGGCTACTATAACTCTAACTGATTAAACGCCCTTAAGCATTCCTAATTTTATGGGGAATTAAGATTACAAACATCATTTGTTTTAACAAGGTGCCTAGAAGCAGTGTTTAATCTTTCATCTTGTTCACAAAGAGAGCCATTTTGATAACTGAGTCTCTCTCATCCTCCGTCTGTGTAATACTGGAGCTGAACAACACTGTGAAACGTCCCCTTCAGTAGCCCTCAGTGATTACACGGATTAACATGGCTCTGGTAAAACATGATCTTTACGATAGCACACAGAGGACACATCTGGACGTGGGTCCGGTTGAATCAGAATGGCAGGTTAAAATCAGCTGTCCTCCAGCCTGCTGTTTCTGTTTCTGCCCACTGCGAGCATGTGTTTGGAACTGTGTGCGTGCGTGCGTGTGTGTGTGTGTTGTTGCTGTCCCAGTGTTTGAGTGTCTTAATTGTCTGTCCTCCTCTGTCACCTCTGAATGGGCTTGTGGCACATCTATCTTTTCTTTCGAAACCGTCTGTTGTGTATAGACGCAGATCAGAGTTGTGGACAGACGTTGTCGTCATTTGTTCAGGGAGTTAATGTCTGGCCACGCCAATAGAAAAAAAAAAACATATAAAGCTGGTGAGAGTACATTTTAGTATGCCATTGGGGGTAAAAGCCTGTGATACGGCACAGACACATCTGGGAGTCAGACATGACAAGTGGATGCCGTGTCAAGCTGCAGTTGCACCCCTGAAATGACTCGACAACATCACACCTACAACGGCCATTTCACAGAGCAGCTTGGGAACTCCCTGTGCCTCAGCATATTGATAATCCACAGAAACAGTGTCTTGAGGCTTCAGAAAGCATGACCCTGGTGTCTGGAAGATGAAAAACACTCCCACTAAAATCAAAATAGAATTACGGGGAAAGCGGGTAATTTGTTCTCATTTCTGAAGCTCTAATCAGAGCAAACACTCTGTTTTCTCTTGCTTTAATTTTGTGTTATTTGTCATTAAAGGCCTAATGGGAATACACTTCATTAATTTCAGCCTCACATGAGAATAAGTGAAATCTTTACAGTGTGATTTCAGACTTGACTGTCGGCAGTGCCTGGGAAATACTGCACATCATACCAGTGTTTCTCTCCTCACCCCTCCACACCTCTCACGCACTTTTCTTCTCTCCCTAATTCCCTTCTTCCCTCTTATTCACTGTATTATCAAAAGAGCACACAGCGTAGGAAGACAAATGGCTTGTTTGGTGTACTTAATTTAATGTCAGACTCCGGAAGGGCTTTTTTTTTTTTGAGTCAATAATGCCAAGTGCACAACAGATAATAGGTGTTGTGATAACACAGACGGACTTCCACAGTTGTCTTCATTTCCCAGGTGAGAACGACATCGGGCTTCCCCGTGACGGCTGAAAACGCAGAGAACAGAGCAGCTTTCTAACCATCCAGGCTATGATTATATATTGAAGTCACATTCAGATCCCACTGAGATCTGTCAGGATGAGGGAGTGCAGGTGTCTGAAATGCACTCTAACAGCAGTATTCCCTTTGGCTTTGAGTATCGATCTTCTGAACGAGGCTCTAGATTAGCTATTCTTATGGGCTGCATTGATTGACACTGACATAAATTGTGTTTTTGAGCCAGAGCATTGGGGTCAAATTCAAAGAAAGTGTTACCATAACTGTCATTAAACAATACTAACAATCCCCATCTTCTTTTATTCTCATTTAATTTTTGAAGTGGTATTATCCTGGCAGACTATTAATAAAAACAGAGTATCCATAGACATAGGTAAAAAACACAAAATTTAAAAGTGTTGTCTGCTGTGTGCACAGATGTGGTTTCCTGTCCTTCTCCAACACTTGAGTGAATATCCTGCAAACACGTTTTCTCTGTCCTTTCAGCTTTAATTTTAAATCATCCATGAATTTTGAAAGCAAATGTGGAGCAAGTGATCACACTGATTTTTTTTTTTTAAGGGATTGGATGTGAGTTGTAAATCCTATTACACTCAAACCCAGTAAGTGAGCTGGGGGCACATTCAGCTTGGGCTCGCCCATAATCTCACTGCTCTGGCTCTCATTATCTCTCTAGATTAGATTCATAGATCATTAGATCATGTTACAAAGATCAGACCATTAGATTAGCCAACGTGATCTAGAAACCCATTTGAGATAAATGCTTTGCTGCGCTGTGGCTGTTTATTCAAGAGTATGTTGACAGGACACAGCAGTGCGTCATCAGTCAGCTTTCAGAGTTGTCCGTATCAGATGAGTTATTGTTGAAATGTCAGAGATGTTGTTGATCTAAGAAAAATGGGAAAGGGGGTGTGAACACTGTCGTTTTCCTTTGCTTGAGCTGCTTTTCCATGACAGCAGAATCAACATGGAGGGGTTTTTCCTTCGCAGGCTGGAAAAGCCCGTCTCCTATTCCAGAAAGATCCAAAGTGGGTCAAGCAGGGCAGGGCTGACAGCGGTCTACAACTGCTGCTGCAGCTGTGCCCCGTGTGTGTCCTCTGTGCTCTGTTTGCTTTGCACTGAGCAGAACATGTGTCCATGCGCGCACACACAGACAGAGGAATGGCACAAAAGAAAATAAGACAGGAAGGGAATGAGGGAGCCGTCAGGCTGCTTTGAAAAAAAAAAAAATTAAACCTTTTGGTGACAGCCAGTTTATATGCAGAGAAGACTTCTGCTGCAGAATAACATGATTTGTGATCTTGTGGTTCTGATGCCTATTGTTTTCCAAGGAAGCCCCCTGCTGCTGCCAAACCACCACTCCGTTTCCCTAGAAACAAAGAAGTGGCATGTAGAAACATACATCGTCTCTGTTGTAAAAAAAACTAATACCAGTGCAACTGGGAAAGTCCAACTGCAGTGGAGGTGGGATACTCATCGGTGATAAATAGCGCTGTCGGTTCACCACATATATAAGGAGAGTATTCAGACAGACAAGAGACAAAAAGACAAAGAGTAACAAAAGAAAGGTGAGTCAGAAACCTCCTCAACTTAGGGAATTCCACAAAGACGGTTTTAAAGAGTGCATGCACCATATCAAGCTTGTCTGACAGAATGGAAAATGCTGTGTCACTGAGCCTTTCCTCTATATCTTTGCATGCAACATTTCTATTCTTTCTCATTGCCGTTCTCTCCTTCTCATCCTGATTTCATGCATTGTATCACTCACTCAGTATTTTTAAAAGAATGCACAAAAAAGTAGAGTGTCTCTGCGGTGTAAATAATGAGAGACATTAAATTACATCAGAACCATCTGAGACATTTTATCTGCTGGCCACGAGTAAGTTTGACCTTCAGCCAGAGTTGTATAAATGGGTTGCCTGCTTTGTAAGAATTACAAAATCCATTATGTCATAATAATGTATGCGCTAGCATACATGAATGTGTGATGTTAAACTGTCAGTCATAAAAAATGCCTCTGGTATTTAAGGATGTGATTGAATTCTAGACATATTCATGCAGATGCCTCTCAGAATAGGATTATACGTCAACTGTCAGAAATTATTGAGATTCAGCTCACACATTTTTCCCATTGTTTTATTCAATTTTATAAATTAGCTAAAATTCTACAGATTTTCATCTCACTCTGGCTGCAGCTCAGAATAACTGAAGCTCAAAACTGGAGGGAAATCCGTGTGTGTGTGCGTGTGTGTGTGTGTGTGTGTGTGATTGTGAGCTATACTGGCTGGCTCGCCCCAGGGAACGCAGCCAACATCACATGATTTATAGCACGATGGAGGAGCCAAGTTCACCTCCACACACATGCATATGCACACACACACACACACACACACACACACACACACACACACACACACACACACACACACACACACACACACACACACACACACACACACACAAAGAGAGAGTATTCACATAGCCAGCAACCAGTTTTGCAGTTTTAATTATTACAGATTGGCTCCCACTGATCTATCTTCAGAATCAATCTCACTCCCCCACATTGTTTAAATGCTGCTGATCAAAGTCATTAATCGATCGCAGGTTAGCCGACTTTGTGTGTCCGCACAAGAGTATGTGCTCATGGGAATCGTGCACTCATTAAAAATCCATATGAAAATGTGTGTGCAGTGCTTGTGTTGGTGTGGATGGGTGTGTTTTTGACAATGTGTGTTTCCCTGCTCTCCCTGCTGTGTGAAAACTCACCCTTCTCCACCGTCACTGGATTGTAGGGAATATGGGTGTGGTCTTGAGGTTATACTGCATAGTATCAGCTGGATGCTTATGTGTTGTGTTTGAAAGCATGATTAATTAATGAATTGGGCCGGACATTTTTGCTCAGTTTAAGCACAAGCAGAATTTTTCCAGAAGCATTTCAGTGTTCACACACATGTACTGTAGGTTTATTAAATTGTATCCCAACTAAATTGAAAGCTGACTGGTTAATTGCCAACAGTTCCAAGTCATTTGTCAAGCAAAAATGCGAAGCAGTTGTTGCTTTCAGCTTCTCTAATGTGAAATTTGGTCATATTTCTTTGTTTTATACCATTCGAAATATCTTTGACTTCTGTTTGAACAAAACAAGACATTTGAAGAGTCCAACTTGGGCTCAGGAAAGTTGTGATGGGCTTTTTGCACTATTTTCAGACATTTTGTTGACTAAACTATGGGAGCCCATTTTCACTGTTAAAAGAAAAGAATTGATGACAAGATAATCATCATCACAATTTAAAAAGAAAATCCTCATTGTAAATCAAAAATACGAGATGGTAAATCAAAATTATGAGACACAAAGTCAAAATTTTTTACTTTCCATTAGACTTTTCATGACCAACATTTCATTTGTTTTTCTTTTACTGGTAGAAACATGTTTCCAAACTAAATCAATAAATTAACTGAAAAAAAAAGATAAAATTACAGCTTAATTGTAATGAAAATCTTCATTAATTACAGCCGTAACATGAACTTGTAGGTGGGTAATGAGGACAATTAAAAGGATTCCTATTGTATCCTCTTTACAGAGTAAAGTATCCATTTGAGTGTTAGAAAGTCATATACAGTATACTGTAAGTTCATCAGATATTAAACCCAGTAAACAGAGAAAGGACTTTGTGTGCACAGTGACTTCTGTCTCCTGCTGAGTGGCTGCAACAGTTTTGACTGTGCGGAGTATTATAGTTAACCTAGAGAGATACTGTCACCATGCTGTCAGCCTGCTCAATGCATAGCTGAGGAACTCTGACAGTCAGATTCTGCTTTGGCCACCTTTTCATTGTTCTGGTGAGACAACAAAGCAGCGCTGCCGCATGCCGTTATAGCGGTATTGTTCGGAGACACCAGGAGAGAGGTATTTTCCTCCCCCCTGTCAGGCAGCAAGGAAAGGTGTCAGAGCTACCTAATGCCACCACTCGACAGAGCCCGTTTCAGGAGAGACTGCCTTGAGCAGTGCCCCGATAGGGTGCAAGACCTCTTGAGTTCTCCCCTATGGCCACGCTCTCTCTCTTTTTCTATCCCTTTCTTTCTCTGTCTTTTCCTCTCTTGCACATACACACACAGACACATACACATGCTTGCAAGGAGCGCGGTTTAGACTCAGGTGAAGTTGATTGTTCACCTCCCCAGGGCTTTCTTCGAATGAAATCTGGTGTGATAGCTGTCTCCACGATAAGACTAATGTTGATGGTATATGACCCCTGGGGTTGTCCATGCACACACCCAGACACACACACTCACACACACATACACGCACACGCCCAGACGAAGAAATATTGTTGCATGGCTTGAGCACAAGCGATATTTTTCCAGAGACATCCCAATGTGCAGTCCCATGCAGGTTTATTAACACGTATCCTTTTCAGTTTCCTACTCCTTCACTTTTTACATTTTCACTTTCACTTTTTTTTTTTTCTGTTATTACAAAACCACAAAATGGCAATTAAATTGCAACACGACTGGTTGAGCGGTAGTGGCGCTGGGGAATTTAACCGCAGCAGTGATTTATTTTACAGTGGATATTCTATGTGGCTAATTCCCCTGTTGGGTCAGCTAGACGGGACAGAGCAGAGGCACTCTCACATCCTACACACTAAGAACCCAGAGAGGGTGCTGTTGGGTTCATTATGGGAGTCAGACAGCCGCAGATTAATTCCGCTGCCTATAATTGGATGGCCTATCTCTGAGCATCGCAGGGCTTATGTGCCCGGAAAGTTGGCTGTGGGATTTTCCTGTGAACATACATAGGAGTCAGAAAGTAATGTAAAATAGTTCAGCACAGTGTGTCATGGTGTTTTGCAGTTAAGACCCTCAGAAAACAATATACTACTGTATAATATACTTGCTATATTTTGACATAGTTCATTTTTTGAAGCTTATATGGTTTGCTCTGGCAGTCCTTGTAACAAGCTTTTCATCATTTTGCTAAATGATAATGTCCCCCTCTGTTCTTTCTCTATTTTTCTGTCCTGCAGATCCCCAGCTCAAGGGTATAGTGACCAGGTTATATTGCAGGCAGGGATACTACTTGCAAATGAATCCCGATGGCTCTCTTGATGGGACCAAGGATGACAGCAGCAATTCCTGTGAGTATCTCGACAGTGTCTGTTGGCCCTCTTGAATATAACTCAACGAATTTCGAAGTCTGATTATTTAAAAACTTAATTATATAGGTTCCTTGAGCACAAAGTTTTTTCCAGTTACATACTACTTCACACATACACACAATCCACTGTAACAGTTGGAGAGGCTGCGTGCATGGCTCACGTCTGGTCTAGATTTATCCTCGGTTGCTGGAAATGAACCAGCAACCCTATAGTCAGTTTCTCTAACCTTAAGGACAGGATTTCACCTGATTTTTCATCGTTTTGAGCAAAAGTGTCTTCTTAAATTGCAGCTATAGGATCACACAGATTTGTCCTCCTCTCTGAAAGGGAAAGTGGACCAGGAAACAGTAGGCTTAACAGGGAGAAAAAGGTATTATTAGCTTGTTCTGGCACTGCTCCTCTAGTGCTTCGGGCTAGGTGGTTAATTTGATTCCTGTGCTTGGTGCTAACGTTGGTCTGACACTCTACTTTGTGTCACTTAACTCCTGTCAGCATGAGGAGATGTGGCACATGTCAAATCTGATAGGTTTAAGGGACTTATTGAAAAAGTGGGATTACATATAATGTGCCCAAGGGATATAACATATCATTAAAACTCCAAGATCAAATAAGTGTTGGCACCGATGTCTCCACATTAAATTTAGCATTTTTGAATTTAGCCAGAAGCCACTGAAAAACAATGGTCATAAAGTAGTTCTCTTAGCCTTCCTCTGGGCTCCAAACCTGCCAATACAGATTACTATAGGGGTCAGCAGAGGTCATTATGTCCCTTTTAAATCTTCCATAAACCCGCACTTAATCTCACAGCCAGGCCAGACCTGTTGTTTCTCACCAGTACAAACCATAGCCATTACCTACCAGACCCAAGGAGTCTGCTACAACAACAAAAGGGCTATTAAATATGCCATGTGCCAGTGGTGGCCCCAGTTACAGCCACTTCTCCGGTAGCTCTAGGTGGCCCAGGCTATGCTAGGCTAGTCACGTTCACCAGCCATGCCGCAAATTCGTCTTCAGACATTACCTAAATGCAACAGCTAGCCGTTGTATAATCTACGCTTTGTAAAGCATTAATGATAGGCAGCTTGCATTTGGATGATGAATTATCCCATAGTGTTTTTTTTTTTTTTTTTTTCCAGTGTATTTAATGTTCACCTAATGGTGAGGTCTTTCTAATGATGTTTGGTGATATTTTTATGTATATGTGTGTGTTTGCCTGTTCACATTTGTGTTTTTCAGCTTTGTTCAACCTTATTCCTGTGGGCCTCAGAGTTGTTGCCATTCAGTCCGTGAAGACAGGGTTATACATCGCCATGAACGGGGAGGGCCACCTGTACACATCAGTAAGCACTCTATTTTATTCTATTCTATATATATGCTAGATATATGTAATAAACGGACCAGTTTTCACGTCAAGCAAGACACTGTTTCCAATAAGTGTCCCTGAACGTGTCTCAGGTTAGGGATCCCTTTAAGCAGGAATTCATGCATACAGATTTTCTATTCATCAGGTTAAATGCTCCCAGAGTTTTCATTCCAAATGAAAAAAAACATTTATTGTATATCAGGTGACAGAACACGCATTTCGCTCTCTCACATGGGATTTGCTGGTTTGACATTACAGAGTATATTACAAAGTATCCATCTTTTGGTCTTATGGTCAATAAAAGAGAATTAGATGTATGCTATTTGCAAATAAATGATTTGATGCCATGACACATGTGTTTAGCACATTGTAAATCATACCTTGAAGTAAGTGGAATCCTGAGCTGTTTTTGACGAAGGAGCATTCTTTTTCACCACAGTTTGTAGTCACCCACTGCTATTGACTGCCTCTCTTCAAAAAAAAAAAAAAAAAAACTAGGCTTCGGCACGCCAGACAGCCAATGAGATGATAAGACGTCCCCCGGCACAGATAGTGCCTCTAGTCTCACTCCTCTACTCTGTCCTTTCTCAGTCATTCAAATCAATCAGCAGGAAGTACATTGGGAGTAGTGCTCCTTTCCCAGACAGGAGTATCCATCAGAATCACTGTCTCTTCTTCCCTCTGCTGTCCTCATATTCCTAATCGTTGGAGTGCAGAGGGAGGAATTGCCATCTTATTCTTCATTCATTACCTTGGAGGTTAGGGGGACTACTTCTTTTTCGGTAGAGTGCACCAGTATTCCAGTAGAATTCCCTAATACTTAATCACTGCTTGACTTAAGCCATGAAATTAAATTCAGTTGAGGAGGATTGACCTAGAATCCTATAGATTTTGTTAAAGAATTGCATCGTGGGGATTATGAATTAATATATTATGGGTACACTATTCTGCATAATACACAAGAAGACATAATTAAACAATTTGTTGTTTGCACACATCTTTTTTTCCCTTGTAGACACGCACTCCAGCACATTTGATTGCAGAAATGTAGCTCTACAAAGTATTAAGTTGATTTTAATACCCAATCAGCAACTTTTATAGATGTAGACACTGCAGTCAAGAAGGTTTTTATTCATTCAGTTCATTCAACTCATGAGCACACCTCACTCTCTTTTGCATGGGTGCCCTGTGCAAAAGCAAAAATCCAACATTTAGCCAAAAATGAAAACTTTAAAAAGCTGCAAATACAGGATAAAGATAAAAATTTAGAAAGGGTAACAAGGGCATAAAACCAGCAATAAATAAAAGCTGAGCAGAACAATATGGGATGATATTGTTCATACATACATATATACAACATAGATAATCTCTTTGTGTGTTTCAGTGCTTCCTTTACAGAATTAATGCAGAACTAATTTAGAATCATGTGTTGTTATTATGACCGTTGCCCAGTACATATATTAATAGTTACAACCGTATAAATCATAAAAATCTGATTATACTGTACTGTACTGTATGCACAGTTTGAAAATGTTGTAAGGGGTAGACAAAATAATCATTTCAAAATAAGTAACTTACTTACTATTAAAAAAAAAAAAAAAACACTAGTTCACAGCCAGGTTAATTTATGTTACATACTAATTAACGATGTTTACCAAGCCCACTGCATATGGCCAACCTTTCATATTTCTGTTACTTAGATTCAACGTGTGATCACTGTTCCTTTTCGTCCACACAGATTTGTCTGTGTCTGGCATATGCTCTCATGATTTTCCATGCTACTCCACTTGTCACATTCAGTAATTGTGGAATTTGTGATGCCTGCAAGCTGATCACCGATGATTTGGCATCTCTGTAGTAAGCAGACAATTGCTGCTGTGAAAACTCACATCTAAGTGTTGATTGCCAGACCTGCTTTATAGCTGATAAATGCTGCTAATTGGCATTCACACTAACCCCCTTTCTACAGCAGTGTTTGTGACTGTGATCATGGGACATCAGAGTCTCTTATCATTGAGTGTTTATGTTATATTTCCACTACCCTCTGGTCATGTTTAGTCCATCTAGAAGTGCTGTGAAGAGGGTCTCATTGAGCCCAGTCGGAGCACTGTGTTCCTTCAGCACAGGTTGCCTTGCTCCTCTCTTCACATAGCTCCCCTGCTCCATTTGCAGCTTATTTCTGTGCTAATGGAGGTTCTGATCAGACCTCAACTATCCCGCCACCCACTCAAAGGTCTCTTTTTTGCTCTTTAGTGTGTGAATTACTCCGATAATGGTAGCCTTGTAAGATGTTCTTCATCCTCCTCCATGTCCTCCTCCCCCTTCCTCTGTAAGCAAGGTACAACTATTCCGCCCATAATCATTCTGTTCATTTGCAAGTGAGGATATGATAGTCAAACCTTTCTACCCATTAGGGGTATTTGATTGTAGTGCACTCATATTTTCAGGATATACTTTGAAGGTTATAGTAATGCAGAGTATAGGGAAATTCTGCTTAAAAAAAAACCCAACCTTTTTCTTTTTTTTTTCCTGTTTTTGGAGAAAATATCCTTTTTCAACATAGAGTTGTTTCCCTAAAGCCAGATCATTTTTACTAACTAGAATCCACTTGGTCAGTTTTTCACAATATCAAATATTAAATACATTACACAGAGGCTTTTACTGTGATGACGTACTTTGATGAGTGACACTCAATTTTTTAACAAACGAAGCGAATCAAAATGAGAGTCCCACTCTATCAGAAAATAGATGGAGAGCCCATTCAAGGCCTCTGGTAGTGCATCATATTCTTTTGTGTTAGGCACCCAAGGCGCAGCGTGCGGCTCAAATGACAGAGATAGCATCAAAGTGGCTGTGCAGCCTGGCACAAAGGACACACCATGGAATAAAGGAGAGTTCAATCATCTCACCCCTTTTCAATCTGCTCCTTTTGTATCCGAGCCAATAAACTCCCGGCTAATTCCTCCTCCAGGCTGGTCCCAGGATAAGGCATTTCCTCTCAAATGTTGTAAGAAGAGAGGAATTCTTCCAGCTTGTTGTAGAAGGTAGCGGTAAGACGACTTATGTTAGTCTCTGGATAACTGGAATAGAACTTTATATGCAAAAACAGAATATTTAAAATGAGATAAAACATGAAAACCTCAATTATTCTATAGGGACTACATTATTAAATCCCTAAAAGCAAACAAGGACGTGTTGGATTGTATAGTTTTGTTACACATGATGAAATGGGGTGCCGGAGAATGCAACTCCCTTGTGCTGATTTTGTTGTTGTTTTGTTGTCCTGCTAATACCGTCTCCTACCACATCTCAAGTGTAAAAGTTGGGCATTTCATGGTTGGCTGGTTTTCTTTAGAACTAGTTCCCCATCCCCTCACTTCACTGGAGCCTCTCACTGCAGGCTTTCTTTATCAGGAGTCTGCACTTGTTAGTGCTACCTTTCATGATTGTCACATTGACTTGCCACATCACTTGAGTGGCCCCTTTAGAAATGAAATCCTTGAGAGGGCCAATCTGGAGCAGTGCAGTGGCTTTAGCTTCACTTGTTAGAGGCTGTATCATCACTAGTATGAACACAGGAGACTGAGGGCATCTGTTTCCTGTGATTCAGAATGTTTGAAAGCTCGAATGAGCTTGATGTGAAGGCTCCCTCAGTTTACTTCAGTATGAAATGAAAGTGCAGGGGCCGCTATGTTTAGGGAAGAATAGAGAAGAGTAGCTTATTCAGGAGTCGGTGGTGTGAAACCAAGAGAGTCCTTTTGAAAACGCTCAAGACAGGATTCCCTTGTGTTCGGATATTTGATATTTTCCTACCGACATTCTTATTCATCTTCAACCTTTTCTGCCACTTTCCTAAAGCTGTTCTCATGTGTTCCATCTATTAGGGACATTGTCCCTGGGATGCCCTTTGCTCCCTTGCTTTCATCTACATGTGTCTTGCAAAAGCATGGCATTTCATTGGTGGAGAATTCAGTTCCACCTGATATTCAAATGACCTTTCAGTGTGAGATCACAGAAGATTAGGATATTTAAAAAAAGATTAATTTGAGATGTGTGCACATCTAGATTTATTTTTTATCTTCTAGGGCTGCAACTAACAATTATATTCATTATCGATTTAATTTGCAGATTATCCTCTCCATTAATCGATTATTCATTTTTTCCATAAAATGTCAGAAAGTAGTAAAACATTTCTGTTATTATTTCCCATGGCCCAAGGTGATATCTTCTCTAACTACAATATCGATCCATTGCATTTTTATTGTTAACAGTGCTGAAAGGGTAAACCTGTGACAGCATAAACAAATAAACCTATTCATTTTAGAGGAATCCTCACAATCTGCGAATCAATCCGCATTAGTCTTTTCATTTCATGTTCAATTTTGGTTAACTTAAACACCCGAAATCACACCATTGACCAACAGCCAAAATCTCTGAGGGAAGAGAGAACAAGACAGTCCAAAACAGAGGAAGCTATGTTAGCTCATTAGCTGTGTTGCACCATACACTTTTATATAACTATGCTCTGCTGTTGTATAAGCTGCTCCACAAAGGAGGCATGATCTGCAGTGAGGAAACAAGAGTCGATGACGCAAATATGTCTCTTGATTAAACTATGCTTGGAGAGCCATTATGCTTCACTAACCCCAGCATGGTTTCATCTGGACAGCATGTTAACATTAGCTTGCCAGCCCCCTTGTCTACTAGCCCCGTGAGTAGTCACCACGTAACCACCACGCATTGCAAGGATGCCTGGATGAACTTTGCTATTTCACGTTCTGTTGTGACCAGGGTTTAAGTGTAAAGATGAAAGGAAAGAGAACATAACAAAATAAGACAAAAGCTATTCCAGTTATGCACTTACAGTACATACATATGTATACAAATATACATATATGTACATATGAAGAGCATAATTGTAGATACATGAAGGTCAACAGAATTGTAACACCTCTTTGCATGACATCATGTGTGTACGAGCACACGTGTATGTGGGTTTGTGCTTGTGTGTGTTGGTTTAGGCTACATGCAACATCAGTGCCCAAGAGATGAAATTGTGTGAACATGTTTTATCGGTGTTTAATGCAAACTTGCCATGAATGAAGATGATCTCTCCCAAGTTTCATGGTTGTTTTATGTAAGGAGAAACAATGAAGGCCAGGCGTCAGGGGCATCCCAGGTTCTTTTAATGCAAATGGAGCCTCTGGCATTTGGATGTGAAGTACTTACACATTTAAGTAGTCAGACTGATACTCTCACTTTTTTTGATAAATTGCATAAAACACACACAATTAAATTTTCAAACATGCAGTAACTGTTTTGACAGGGAAAGTGATTCAGTATTCATCACCTTGACATACCACAGCAGCATGACTGATGGGAACTCAGGCATAAGTGAGAGGTCAGTCAGCACTATCTTTATTGAAGACTTCTCACATTTGTGAAGAAGAGTCACCGTTTGTGTGGAAGTTTTGAGTAAACAAATAACTGAGATCCTGCTGTAAAAAAGTGGTACCTGTAAAATAATTTTAAAGAAAACAGACATCTCTTGCATCTTCGTTTAGGGATTAAAACATACCTAAATTTTGTTGGTCATAAACTAAGCTTCTAAAAAGTTCCCGTTTAGGTCTTTAACCACTTGAAAAAATCTAAAGAGACACATAAAATACAGTAGTCTAACAGCAGAATAGCAGAGGGGTGCTGACCATGATATTTTCAGATTCCCACAGATTTCGGGTACCTATAGTAATTACTAGGAGGATTTTGCCTCCAAAGGATTGTCAAGCTCAGAGTTGAGGTGGAGGGAGCCTCATTATTTCCAAAGCGTTGCTCTCTTTTGCCTTTAATGCAGTGTCAGTGTCAGGAGCGGTGGTGGTCATAAGGGCTGGAGGGAGAACAGCTTCATGCATTAATGAACAACAAGGTCGGAGGTAGGCGTCAAAGCCGAACTGGTGAATTGCTGGCAGGGGCCAAGAGGAGCTAAGAATAAAATGACCAGTCCTTCGGCCATTTAGTATCCCTGTCGTTATTAATGGCTTTCTAATGGATGTACACTCTTGGCTTGTTATACACTCTTCAACACACATTGGCTTAATATTGTTATTTAGAGAACTTCCTTCTTTGCAGAATTGTCTCAGTTCAGTTTGCTCTATGGAGCTGTAGTTTGGGTTGTGCCAGTGGAAAAATTAGTTTTGCATCACAGCAGTGAGTTACCTAACATAAAACGGGGAGTCCCCACACAGTGTGTTTGGCTTTACCCGTGGGGATGATGCGCCTCTAAAGTATAACTCATAAATTCAAAACACAGCAAATTTGTCCTCTATTTCTTTCAAGGTCAACAGCTTAAGGTCTGTTAATATCAGATCGCCCCATGTTCCTCAATCACTCTCTTATTCCCCTATTTATTTAACGTAATTAAGAGTCAGCAAGTGCAGCCGTTTTCTGAATCACTTTTTTGCATTACACGTACCGTATTTATGATATGCAGTATAGCAGAGCAGTTACTGAATGTGCTGGGAGGAATATCAGGAAATATTTAATGGCTCAAGAAAGTCTCTTAGAGACTAACACTATAAGACCAAATCATCACCATTAACCTGCCAAGTTGTGTAATGTACATACCAGAAAGGGGAGAGGCTTTTAAATTCAATTGAGATATTTTTGCCGTGAGCCTTGTTACAGTGTCATCCCACCCTTTTATCACGTGCCCATGTTGTGAAGGAATTTCAGTTAACTTCCTGGAGCATTGCATTAATTCAGATGGTGTACTGCTTGCATCAGCTGCTTCATTCAAGCTGCACTATCAGTGGCTCTTTTGTTAGCTTCTTGGCTACCAGCTGACCATAATAACATTCTATCACACCATTGCGTTTTTTTTTTTTCACAATTTCTCTGCTTATTCTCTCATGCTAATGAATTTTCTGATGCACTTCCTTGTGTCTTCTTTATGTGCCAGTAGTTGATATAACTAAGATTAGTTCTCTGAGCAGAACTTTCCTTGCTGCTCAGATTCTTTAAGAGCTCCCACATAGAGCAGAGCCTTTCCCACCAAATTTAACTCTATAGCTATTTCATATTGATGGTCAGTTCCCTAAGTGTCTATCACTGAAATTATGTTTACTAATCCCCACTTCTGGTCCCATGCTTGCAGAACAATCAGCCAATTCATGGGTTGCAATTCTCCTCATGTCCTGAAACCTAAAACATACTGTTGGTTTACACCAACATACTTATGCATAACTTTACCGTTTGCTCTATGGGATGGTGTTGCATGTACATAACCGGGAAGTATATGGTGCGCAAAGGAAACCTGGAAATGAAAACGTATTTATCAACCAAGAAAAATACTTTTTCAAGACAGTGCCAAGCTGTTTTTATAAGAGCTGTCATACATAGTTCATATTGATGACTCTCATCTGCAAGTTACTTTTTGAACTGCTCCATTTTATGTTACCTTTTCCCAGTGGATTCTTTGCTTCAGTTTAGTGCTTTGCATTGGTGATCGCCCCCCCCCAAAGCTACACAGCGTCCTTTCCTCTACCAGCCAGTGTTGTACTGTACAAGACCATAGTTCCCCAGCTATAGAATTGTGCTTGCTGGTTGCTCTCACAGCCTGCAGAAGCCTCTGTGAGCATCCCAGAAATCCATTTTCAGCATCTCTAAAGTTGTTTAACTGTGTCTTTATAGAAGCATGTTCAAGCTGTATTTTTCCTCCCAGAGTGGACTGACTTTCTGCTATGGTGGCCATCAGCCAACTATCGATCTGTCAGCTAGAGCTTACACTGAATCTCTCTCATCCATCTGGGATAATCCTTACATCTCTATTAAAATGGAGTGGCCGAAAACACACACAGTGGTTAGTCATCATGGCAAGGATGCTGCAGAAAATGGCTATAAATTATGTGCTGCTGACAGATAATGAGAACGCAGGAGACTGGAAAGAATATAAATAGTGCCTCGACCGGTTGGGAGAATAGGAGTTTGGAGAGAAAGAGGGGAAAGGGAACTCTGAGGTGTGTTTTGCAGGGAAAGCCCTAGTGTGGTCAATATAATCAGTGTAGCGTGCAGACAACTGCTGCTTGTTGCCCCCATTTGTCTGCTGCTCCTTCTGCTAAAAGCATGCACCATTTTGAGCAACACAGAAACACATCAACCAATAAAACCAGCAGCCTTTTAGAAACTCATAGTGGAATATTAATTTATTTATTTCTGAACAGTGGAAATGTTATTGATCCCCTCTCGTCTCCGTAATTACCTTTTAAGTCATAATCTTTAGGTGTGGCCATTTTCATATGGGAAGTCCTAATCTATTAATATGGGCTACCACACATGCTGTGTGGTAATAGATTGTATTTGTGAGTGCATGAATCATTTGGCTTCAGTCATGAATGAATGAATAGCAAAGTAAACATGAAAATGCTCGAATGGATGATTAGCTGTGATTCGTTCATTAGTTACTCTAAAACATCTAAACTTCAATCATTTGTCAGAATCTGTGTTTATATTGGTCTCGGTAAATTGATTTTGAAAAGTTTGTCACAGGATATTCATTAACTTGGAAGAGCCTTCACAACACAATGGGATTGTTTTTATTTTTACACATTTAGTTTCTGTCTGAAGCTCAGCATGGCAAAATAAAACATTGTAGATGTTCAAAACAATATTCACACCTGCTGTCCTAAAGTTGCACTGATTTGAATTGGATATTGACCTAAAGCCTTCCCAACTACAGGGAAAAAAGCTAAGCTTCAAGTTGTTTGGTTTTCTTACAGAAAAGAGGACTACAATGAAAGGTTTGGTTTTTTTTTTTAAAGGAATGATGCTTTTAAATAATGTACACTCTCCTATACAAATTACTGTATATATACATACATCAGTGAGCAAAAGTTATTAATGAGACTCTGATGCATGGCTATACTGCAGGATGCCACCTGTCTGCAAGGTCCTCCTCCCCTCCCTTTTGGATGACTGTTTCAGTATCTACTTTATAGTTATGACAGGGGACTTCATCAAGTTTAACTTACTTCTGAAGTGAAAGCCTTCATGTACAGTTGCCTGCTGTCTCTCCTGCTGCTGCTTGTGCCAAATACTAAGCTAATACTAATAGGTAAACAATTTTAAGAAATTGTTCATGTCAGCAATTAGTATCCCTCACTGATTCAGTTTATTGTTGTTTTTATTAACCTGTGGTCCTACCTGCCTCATTTACCTTGAATTGGCTTCAGCAACCAGCAACATTTATTCACACCATCAAAATGAACTGCCTTGTTTCCAATGCTGTTCCCTGTATTCCCTTGTTTTCCTTTGAAACAGCTTGAATAAAATGCATGTTCAAAGTTCAGGTCTTCATACTACTTAGATTCAGGCTGCCAGCGATAAAAAAACACACATTTTTACTGAGTATGTTTTCATGGCTGTGTGTTTTTACACCACTGAGCAGCACAATAAAGGAGAAACAAAAGAAGAGTAAGCGCAACGAACTGGGAATTCAGATCTTCATCTATGTTCCTCTGTGAGTTCCACAGGGGGTATGTTAGCATGTAGAAATGCAGATGGCATCATTGTCCTTTCTCCATGAATACATATTGCAGTAGCTATCAGAGCAAACATGTCTAGTCTGTTCACTGTATTAATGACTCTAGTTCTAGCCTAATTGCTTTCCTAGTGTGTAAATGTCAAGCATCATGCAAATACAAATGGCATACTTGTGCTTGTTGCCCCAAGAGCAAAGTAATGTGCAAATGAGTAGTCCTTAAGAACTCAGTATCCAAACAGTAACAGGATGCGTATCACGTGCAGACTCATGCCTCTACCGTGCACCTAACACTCCTCTAGGTGAGCTATTTTGTAACTGTAGTGCTGTTATCACAGTTTAGGCGTGATTGTACTCAGCCATCCAGGTAAGCTTGTTCAGACATTAGGGAGTTTAACCTTTCTGTGGAGGGGCATCAACCAAGGTACCAAAAGTAGCATCAGTGAGGTCACAATTCCACAATTCAAAGAATTTTTTTAATATTATAAAAGTAGTGAAAGTCAGATTTAAAAAAAAAAAAATAATAAAAAAAAATCAGATGAAAACATACCAGATACAGGTAATCAGCAGCTTATTTGCACATTCTTCTCATTTTTGTCCTCATTTTGTATCGCTGAAATTGTACAGTATATTCTGAGCTTTCTTTGCTACAAATGGACCTCATTTACTGTGAAAAAAACAGGCATCTTTCATTGAAGATCTGATACCTGCATGATGCTGCCTCCATTGAGACAGATTTGGTGTTGAGAAGCAAAGGGTCATCTTAAGGTTAACCCTAAAGAGTGTGGGTGAGATAAGTCACACTAAATACAGTATACATAGAGTATTCACTTACTTCGGTTTATTCTTGATACTATTTAGTGTCATAGAATGATTCATAAAGAGAAATTCTTAAAGGTTATGGCGCTTTCATCATGGTTCAAACCGCAGAAGGACTTCTTTGTCATGCCCACGGGGTTGCAGGTTCAAGTCTTGTTCTCACTAGCTGGATCAAAGTGTGGGGGTGGTGTGTGTGGTTTGCCGCGACAGAAAGAACGTCAATGTTCAGCCTCCCTGCAGGTGTAATAGCTTTACTCTCCTTTTTTCCTCCACAAGGATCCTTCTGTCTTTTCTACTTCCACCCATGAAATGAAAGTAACATTTTATCAAGCTTCACCCCTGGAGTTGTAAAAATCAATACAGTGAGAGCTCCTGCAGAAGGGTTGTAAATCATGGAAATTCATTCTCTTAAATCTGAGCTAAGCCTCTCTCCACTGTGTCTGTGTGGCTCTTCACACTGTGAGCCAGTCAGCACACCGGTTACTGCCAGAGTACCAGAAACTGCAAATTCAGGGACCACAGTGTTTGCGTGTACAGTATGTATGTGTTTACACATACATACTATACACATCGTCCATCTAAGGGTGGCACTACTCATTGGTGTTATACCTCGTAAAAAACTGTAATATTTTTTTTCTACAGTTAATCAGACATCTGTGTGTGTGTGGGATGGCATTCATTCAGTATGGAAATAGTATCTTTCTCTTCTTGTAAGAATAGCTATGACCTGTACATGTAAATGTTTATTCATATTTTTTTTCATCTTGTGGTTATGATACTTAAACCACAGCCTCACTGCAGAGGCCAGCAGGTTAGAGGAAGTTATGGTGGGATATACCCACACACATTATTCTATTAGAAAGCTATTCAGACTAGAAAACATGCAAACAGGAAAAGCAAGCTTACAAGTGTAAGGCTCTCCAGTAAAAAAAATAAGCAGCTCTTGAATATCTGCACTTTCAAACTGATCACACACAAATTCCTCTCGTATTAAATTGTGCATGTCAAGTAAAATTTTTAACTTTAGAGGGACTCGAGTGATATCAAATACTGGCACTGGCTGTGGCACCAAGCTCCTGGATTGGCTCTCCTTTTTTGGAAGATGCCAAGAGTGAGAGGCACCTTTCAGGTTTGGCGATAGTAATGAGGCTCCGGTGTGTGTTTGACAGTCAGGGTGGAGAACAAACAGAGCAGTGGACTGATCACCCCCTTGGTGGTATGTTGGGTTAGGTGGTAGGGGGAGCTGCTAGGCATACCTGGTAAACTCAAACCTGGAGTGAGGGTTAAATCGGAACATGTTGCTGGGGCCACTGTCTACAAGGTCTTCAACTCCCACATCTTTAGGAATTTTTCCTGCATACCAGCAGAGTCTGGGGGCATGGAACCCAACTGGGCCACCATTAAAGTCTTCACTGTGGAGGTGGCTGCTTGAGGTTTTGGCTCTTATCAGTGCCTGTTGAGGTGGCAATCCAAGAAATCTGCATGAGAGTCGACTTCCATAACAGAGGCATGGAGTATATTCCAAAGAAATGGGCTGCTGTAGGAGAAGACACTTTCTCCTGAGGATTTAGTCTAAGGTACTGCGATATCAAGGTTGCCTGTCTGTTGAGATCTCAAAGCATGCAAAAGAATATAAGAGAATATAAGGTTCAATAATCACAGAAAAGCACACCCATATATTTAGAAGTCCTTGTTAAAATCTGTGCCTAACTGTTTTGAACAAACTGGAGCTTTATCAAAGAGCTAATCTTTAAGACAGCAAAAAACATGTTACACTTGTCAAATCTGGTTGTTACAAAGACATGTACCAAAGGTACATCATGGAAGAAGGTAACCCTGGCTATGTCATTAAATGTTGAATGATGGGTCTGCATCAAAGGTTTTGCTCAGTTTTTCACAAAGGAGTTATTGGAGCCAATTTTAACAAATTAATTAAAATTTGATGTCACCTGTATGTAAATGACCCTTCTGATGGACAGTGCTGCTCAGTGAACCATTAGGAATTTCCAATATGTGATATTGATACATTCACACAAATTAAGAGACTGTGATAGATAGCAGTGATATCGAGATGATATTGCCCTTTGATATTGAGACAGATTGCATGTACTGTAATCATTCTTTGGACAGTGACATTTTGAGCTGCTGTTGATAAGCGTCAGCTCAATTATGACAATCCCATCCAGCACCATTGTGCCCACTACATGAATGAAAAATGAAAATGAAAATCTTTGCCTCTTTCCAGAGTGTAAATTCAATGTGTAGCATCTGAAAAACAAACTCGCTGACTGCCTGATTGACAGAATTTGGCTTGTGGTTGAACAGCTGATGCGCAGGCCGGTTGGTTTCGTTGTTCCTTTCTGGCTGACTGGGACTGAATCACTCAGCCTTCCAGCTGTAGCCATTCCACATTTGATCCTCAGAGAGCGACAGACTGTTGGGGAATCCTCTACTTTCCCACCCATGCACAGGCACTCAGGTTGAGTGCGCTGGCTGCTTGTCAACAAGGTTTCAGGAGAGATGGACACTGTGAAATGGCCCATCTGCTGTCAAATTTCAAAATATCGAAGGGAAAGCAGGAATTTTTGTAACCATATCCTTCAATCCTATTATATATTATACCAGGTACTTTGAGGAAATCATCAGCTTTAATCTAGCTCTTTAGATATAGCCATTAACTGCATTAACTAGTTTACTACAGTGCAGTTCCAACATCTGGTATTATGTACATCTGTCATCACACACATGTAGTAGTAACTGAGTGATATACAGTAACTGTTCCTAATGCCGGCAGTAATAGTTATGTCTACGTATGTAATGCTTTAGCTTCCAGGTTATGCATTGGACTACAACCCCTGCCAATGAATGATAACCTCATTGTGCCCACATCATAATATTACCGTCAGTGACTACCTCTGGCAACAAGGCTTTTCAGAAACACAGACAGCTGTAAACTGTTGGGATCAATTTATACTTGTATATGTATAAACCTGGTGCACTAAATCTGGGCATAAGGGCTTGTGTGTAGCCACCCACAATAACCCTGTTTACAAGGGAAAAAATATATTATTTTTATTATCCAGGGTAAATGGTCTTTGTAATTTTGTAAGGACCCTACTACCCTATTATTATAATTGTGTGGTAATGCTGTTTAAATGCAGCTTGATATAAAAACTCTGGCTTTATGTTCACTGTGGACAAGAGTCCTATATAAGATTTTTGTCTCATAGCTAAATAAATGGAAACTAATGGATGTCTGAAGTGGTAAACAAAATGCATTTTTATGCAGCTGCATGGTTTGCTTTAAAAAAAAAAATCTTCTGAGGTTCTCTGAAGAGGTTAGTTTACCACACTAGTGTGTAAAAATAAAAGCACAGAGGGTTAAGTACTCATTTTACAAGAGCCCAGCACTGTGTCAAAAGATTGATTTCATTCATTCATTCATTCATTTATTCATTTATTTATTTATTTAGAGATGGACACTGTGAAATGGCCCATCTGCTGTCAAATTTCAAAATATCGAAGGAAAGCAGGAATTTTTGTAACCATATCCTTCAATCCTATTATATATTATACCAGGTACTTTGAGGAAATCATCAGCTTTAATCTAGCTCTTTAGATATAGCCATTAACTGCATTAACTAGTTTACTACAGTGCAGTTCCAACATCTGGTATTATGTACATCTGTCATCACACACATGTAGTAGTAACTGAGTGATATACAGTAACTGTTCCTAATGCCGGCAGTAATAGTTATGTCTACGTATGTAATGCTTTAGCTTCCAGGTTATGCATTGGACTACAACCCCTGCCAATGAATGATAACCTCATTGTGCCCACATCATAATATTACCGTCAGTGACTACCTCTGGCAACAAGGCTTTCAGAAACACAGACAGCTGTAAACTGTTGGGATCAATTTATACTTGTATATGTATAAACCTGGTGCACTAAATCTGGGCATAAGGGCTTGTGTGTAGCCACCCACAATAATCCTGTTTACAAGGGAAAAAATATATTATTTTTATTATCCAGGGTAAATGGTCTTTGTAATTTTGTATTTAAGGACCCTACTACCCTATTATTATAATTGTGTGGTGATGCTGTTTAAATGCAGCTTGATTTAAAAACTCTGGCTTTATGTTCACTGTGGACAAGAGTCCTATATAAGATTTTTGTCTCATAGCTAAATAAATGGAAACTAATGGATGTCTGAAGTGGTAAACAAAATGCATTTTTATGCAGCTGCATGGTTTGCTTTAAAAAAAAATCTTCTGAGGTTCTCTGAAGAGGTTAGTTTACCACACTAGTGTGTAAAAATAAAAGCACAGAGGGTTAAGTACTCATTTTACAAGAGCCCAGCACTGTGTCAAAAGATTGATTTCATTCATTCATTCATTCATTCATTCATTTATTCATTTATTTATTTATTCATAGAGACATCACCAGTCTTTGACATATTTGAGTATGGTCTTTACATGCTCAAAAATTCAAATTCAAATTACATACCACAGAAGGAATTCACATACCATTCTTGCTGCCGTGTTTGGGTTACTGTGATTCAATTAAAAGAAAGACCGTCACAAATCCTATAAGCAGCTACAGATGACATTATTGGTGAGAATCACCAATTTGTCACACACACTACAAAATTTTAATGCACATATAGCGCATAAAGGACGAGGTGTGCAGCAAACATGGATACGGTTTGTATCATGTTTATTTCTATCCCCCCAACAAAACCTCAGCAACAGCTCTGACATTGTAATCCCTGCAATGTTCCAAGGCCCCTGAATCATTCAGCCCCCCCTCCAACAGCATACCTGGCATCAAAATGGCATGAAATTTGGGTGCGTTCGGATTTGTGATAAGAGGTGCGAACAGACACAATTTCATGCCAAAACTGCACTGCACTGTATTTTATCTGCATAAACATAACCTCTGCTGTGCCGATCCACCCACACAGTACAAGGTGTGAGTTTAGAGCCACAAAATTGCCAAAAAGACGCAAGGGCAAAACATGCATGTGTGCCTGACAAAAATGGCATTGCACCTGCGTTTGCTCTATCTCTGCTTGTATGAAAATAGAGCCCTTTATCCGTGAGCCAAATTTGTTGCAAACTACATTTCAGCTCTTGCCTACAGTAAAGCTCAATGGGTAGAATATGCTAAAACCCTTAAGACAACTGTGAGAAAAGATTTCATACTTCAGGAAAGCAGGACTTCCCTGGACCATCAGATGAAGTTGTGGTGAGATGTGGGGTTATATTTGAAAGCATGGGCCATTTATGATCCCAAAGTGACAATGCTGGATACGTCACATTATACATGTTTGTATATGTGAAATATTTTGGCCTTGTAGACAATTCACACCCCAGTGAAGCCTGTCACTGGAGCTGTTGTAGTTACGAAAAATACAGAGTATTGCCAGCCTTATCCTTTAAGTCTTAGCAAAGACTTTGTGAAGTTTTTACAAGTTTTGGTTAGTTGGTTGAGTCCTTACGCTTCAATAGGCTAGCCAATAAAATTGAGTCTTATTCCCTTAACAACAACAGTAACCGAAAATAAAAGTCGCCCCAGAAGCTCAGCTAACAACAAAAACAGCAGCAATTACGCCACTGCCACTAAAAATAAAACACCATTAGTAACATCATTAAGAAGACCAACAAGGCTAATGTTAAAAGCAACGTTAACACACACTCATGGATTAGGTGTTACAGCTTAATGTGAGTTAAAAAAAAGGACGAGTTGCTCTCTCCTCACACGCTGCAGTCTAACATAAAACATAAACATAAATGGATGCGCATTAGAGTTGAGACCTGAGATGAGGAAGATGTTTAAGTGTAAAGTAGCACGAGAGAGAGAGGAACTGACAAGTGAATCTACAAGGAGATACACCCGCTTCCTCTTTAAAAAAAAAAAAAAAAGAAATGGTACACTGTTCCTGAGGGTGTAAACAACACAAACAGAGCAGAGACAGACACACACACACACACACACACACACACACACACACACACACACACACACACACACAGACGAGAAACAGCTTTGTACTGTACCTGCAGACAAACCCCTCACATTTTTCCTCCTGTATGTATACTGTACCTCTGCCTTGCAATGAGTATCGGTGTATTTTTGCTAGCCACTCTAGCAAAAATCTGGCTGCCTTGACACCAGTCTGCCACCAATTTACGGATCAACAGCAGCTGAGTGGACGAACACACACATACACTTGAAACCCCACTGATCCCGGCATGGGTGGTTGTGCTTTGGGTATGTCTTCGCTCACCAACAGTGTTTCTGTGCCTCTGCGCCGGCGTCAGCTGAGGCCGGGGGCATTCTGTTTTCGGGTTGTCCGTCCGTCCATCCGTCCCGTTCTCGTGAAATGATATCTCAGGAACGCCCAGAGGGAATTTCTTCAAATTTGGCACAAACATTCACTTGGACTGAAAGGATGAACTGATGAGATTTTGGTGGTCAAGGTCAAAGGTCAAGGTCACTGTGACCTCACATCCATCCCATACTTGTGAACCCGATATATCAGGAATGCCTGGAGGGAATTTCATTACATCTGGCACAAATGCCCACTTAGATCTAAGGAGGAACTGATTAGACTTTGGTGGTCAAAGGTCACAGTGACCTCACAAAAACACATTTTTCTCCATTACTAAAGAAATCATACACTAATAACATTTCACACAAACTTCTGATAGAATACAGTGATGAACTGATGACATTTTTTATCGAAAAGGTCCAAGGTCAACTTCACTGCTATTATTCAACACCACCACTGAGAAGCAGAAGGGGAGATTGTGACCATATTTCCTTCAAACTGACTGGTTGGCAGAGGCAATGTAGTATGAGAAACACATTTTTTTCTCTTGAAGAATTTACTGTGTTCTTAAATGATTTATTCTAAAGGCTTACAGTGTTTGCCACTTTCCAGACAAGACTTTCTCTGTGTTCTTCAAAATTGACCCCAATAAAACTGGAGTTTGATAATAATGTCAGCTATTTTCAATCAGTTTAGGCTGGCTTTAGGCTGTATACTTTTTTTTTTTTTCATTGCAAAAACCCATCAAAACTCACCCAACAAATATTACAGAAATACCTCATTTCATTATTACAATAGCTAATACTGTGATTAATTTGAACATTTTGACACATATTTCAAATCATGGTTACCAGAAATCATATTTCAGATGGAAATGTGGTGACTGAAAAGACAGTTGTTTCGAAAGAATTTGGTGGTTAGTCAGATAACATAACTATCATAACCTGTTACTTGTTTTCTTTTTTTACTGCTCAGCCTAAATCACTTGTGCCTAAACTGCAGTTTGCCTTATACACAGTTTAATAATGACATTCATTTTTACTGCAACAATTAGTGATTTTTTTTTTTTTTTAAGAGCATCACTGAATAATTTTTCGATTTGTGTGTTTTTTTTAGAATCTCTTATTTGACCAGAAGAAAACTTAACAACAATAAAAATACATTTAGCACATGTTTTAAACCCAGATTGGACCTTAATCTTTACTGGATGTTGCATGCCACAGGCTCGTCTCCCACTGAGAATAGTGACACTTCTATGCAACTTTTTTTCTTCTGTGTGTCTGTGTGTGTGTGTGTGTGTGTGTGTGTGTGTGTGTGTGTGTGTGTGTGTGTGTGTGTGTGTGTGTGTGTGTGTTTGTGGGATGAGCCAGGGGAACTGTACAGTGCCAGTGTTAAAAGGTTTCTGCCTTCAGGGAAACTTTACTGAACACTTAAGTTCTTCTGGTGGCCCAACATTTTAAAGGTGTCACTGCTTTTTGTCATCCTTTCAGTAAAAAGTATAAAGTGTAGTGTTGTGAAGTACACACATTTTTGCTCCCTTGGGCTATAAACAAAAATTTTCAACAGCATATTATGGTGACTACGTATATAGTCTGGTAGGAATGGCTGTTATGTTGGAAAAAAAAATTTTCACCCAGTAAATTGGCTTTAAGGCTTTGGTGTGCAGTCTGCTGGCTTACTGTTACATGGCTACAGAGATGGACATTTTTAGTTATATATCTACTTCAATGAATACGGAAATAAAACGTCTCCATGTCGGGGAAATGAAAACTCAACATATCTGTATTGGGATAACATGATGCAAAATACTTTAAAAAATACAATTGGAAAATTGATTTAATTACAAAGATTTTGCAATAGTAAAAACAAGAAATCTTAATTAAGTTGTTTGCTACATTTTGAGTTTTTAAAAAAAAAAAAAGTCTTGTAATATCAAACAAGGACTTGATGATTCATAAGCACCATCTAGATCTGCTTTTCTCCAAGTCATTCATGAAACACAGCATTATTTGCATTGCCAGTGAACTGCAGATGTCTTCATCAGACGTAGCTAATAATTTCTAACAGCTCAAATATGATACAACATTTAAGTCAGTGTTTCCAAGCAGGACAACATTCACTTTTGCTGTCTGCACATCCAAGGATCAGAGGAGAAAAAGAGCAAAGTCGAGAGATACTGCTTTGACATTGTGACTTTGAGGCTCAGCCAAGACTTCACCTTGATCTTACTTTGACTTCTGTCCCATGTTTTTATTCTGTCACACTCAAATCTGCATGTTCTCAAAGCTTGCTCTCACTTTTTGAAAACCAAACTCTGCCTGTAATTTCCGTTTTTGGCTTAGCGCCTGATTATAAATGTTGTGAGACCCTAAGTTCTTGTCATGTACCTGTAACCACTGTTACATGAAATTTCCCCATGTCAGTTTTCTCGTGTGATAATCATTTATTATCAGCACATATGCTGTTGGTCATGTCACGTGTATTCAGTTCATTCGAGAATAAAAAATGGAAACTGATACTGTACACCATCTATGGGCACAATTAATCCAGGTGTTTACCGGCGACGCTCCTCATTTGGTCCCTGTCTCCTCTTCTTCGTCCGGGCTTGATAATCAGACAGGCCTGCTGAAGCCCCCATTGTCTGCACACACTGTCGACGTGACTCCTATGCATATGAGAGTAGGTTAGCATTGTGAATGCAGCTCAGCTTTCTGGAGGTTGACCTTTTTCCATGGATTAATAGGTTTTACGCTGGCAGCATTAATAAACAATTTCTTCGTTTCCACAGTGGGGTAGTGAGCAGTCATTCTGCATATTAATGTGCGCCCTCTCCTCTCACCTACTTTTAGGCGGTCATGCTCGGCAATCACGACCTGTTTTGTGATTTTTGTTTATTTATATATTTTTTTTCTTCTCCAAAGGATGTTTGTTTCAGAGCGAGTCTTTTTGCTCTCTTGTCTATTCAGTATTTTCAGGGCTTTTTATTTTAAACTCCCACTCTCTCCAACTGTCTGTATCCATTTGCCTCTTTTTTTTAATCTGTTATTTTTCTGTAGAAATTGTACTCCTCCCTGGATCTGCCCCTTCCCCTCAATCTCTCTCTTAGTCAATGTTTGCCTTTTATTGTTCTGACTCTTCATCTCTCCTTTATTTCTGTCCCTGTACTTTTGCTTTGGTGACTGGGGCTGATCATGTGGGGCCGAGCAGTTTTGTCCCCCACGCTGTCTGTGGCCAAGGTCAATTACGGCATTCCCATTCAGAGCATGGCCAATCACGGGCCAGGGAGCCACTGATGTGGAGCGCCAGGCGGGGAGATCGAGCGGGAAGAAAATCAACCGTTTAGTGCCTCAAAAATGATTTGATTTGCCACTGGCGTGAAAGTGTGTGCTGTGTCTGAGTCTCCTTCTCCTTCTTCAATGTCACCCATATTTTTCTAAAATACCAGTTTGATGCTGTGCAGAATTATGCAGCAAACAAGATAATACTGTCTCTGATTTGACTGCTTCTTTGAAAGTGTCATATGACAAGCTCGGAGTCGTTCTATCAGGGTGTGTGTGATGTTAATATCAGAAGACTTGTTTGTTATTTAATGTACAACCATAAAAAACCTGAGGGTTAATTAATGCTGGAAATGCTGTAATGCTGTAATGCGTCCCATGAGTCTGGTTGTGTTTGTATGCACATGATGGGGATGCCCTGTCCTTTTCACCAGCACTATATTATCCTGGAGTGCCTCTGTGTTACCATGGAAACACAAGATAAAAAGTGTTTGTCATGTTCTGGTCTCCAGGAAGAAGAATGTAAAAAAAAAAAAACAGCAAAAAGAAACAGGTAGATAAAAGTTCTCCTTACGAACGGCACAATAGGGGCAGGTTGGTAAGGAACAGTGGTTGTTTCACCCTCATAAAGTTCAAAAGCTGCCAATCCAAGTGGCATTCCTACTGGAGCGTTTGCTTGGCTGAGGCACCCTCTCAGCATTATTTTTATAGTACATGCCTCTTTGACATGCCAAACAACGGTTTTGTCAAGAATTTTATATATTGATTAAAAAAAATGTTACAGGGCTCAGAGAAAGATGCATATTAAATGTTACTTGTGATAAATATATACACATAACCACCAAAAGTCGGTGGACACCCTGTCCTCACAAGTTTTTGTACTCGTGCTGGGCTGTTTTTCTGCCTTAGTTCAAATTAAAGCAGCAATAATGAGGTTGTTTTTTTTTTTTTTTTTTTGGCCACCCGGGTGTAGTAGAACAAGCAGTAAACACAATATCATTATGGAAAACGTGTTAGCAAACTGTTGCCTATTTACACACACCCAGGAGTCATGAAATAACAATAGCATAAATGTGGAGTGCAGTGAAACTGAACCAAAAGCAGTAGAGTTGCAGGCTGTAAAACCAAAACAATGAGTTCAGAGGCTAAGACACTTCGTACAGCTGAAGGGAACTACAGAGGTGTGTGATAATTCTTTGTAGCTTTTCCTCACTTTCAGGGACCCTTTTCACATTACATGTAGTCATTTGATCCTGTTTTAATCCAAAAGTATTGATTAGTGCAGTTTTAAGGAAAATAATTGCTACAGTCAATAGTATGTTCGCACGTTTGCAGCAACAAGTTGGGGAAGGCCCTTTCCTATTTCAACATGACAATGTAGCTGTGCACAATACCAGGTTAGTGATATGGGTGTAATGTTTGGCTCACCGTGTACTCTGTTTGGGTGTTCACATACTTTTTCCCATGTAGTCATTCAGAGTTTTTTATTACATACGTGTAAATAATTATTGATCACAGATAAGGGAAAATGACTAAAGGAAAGTCTCTCTCTTGTTTTGTGGCAGGACAGAGATCAAACATGATAAAAGCCTTTTGCTTGTTGTTGACATTTGACACATTTAAAATGCATTCCGCAAGCATTGTGTCTGAAATCAGCTGCCTTCACAGCTCTGAATTCAAATGAAACTAATTATTGTGACCGACAGTGTTACATTTTTGTTCACCATCAAGCATCATTCCACAAACAAACCACCCCCACTTCCTCTGCCTCCGTAAAACAAACACAGACTTTTTGTGCATGTGTAGGCATTTGATTAGCTGCAATTATGGCCTCTGCGCCAGCTTGTATGATCACTTTTACTCAAGGCTGTTTTGTAGTATAAGTAAAAAGTGCTGAGCTGGTCCGTCATCAAAATGATGTGTCCAATTACAGCAGTCAAACCAACCTGCGGTGCTGCTCACCTGATGAGGAAAAAGTAGAATTAATTACCTAACTGAAGCAACTCAAAGAACCATGAAGGTAAAAATATTTAGCCTTCTACTTGGCTCAGCAACAGAGTTTGCTTCAGCTTGGATAGAGCATGTTTAAACATTCTTTCAGGGTACAAAGTTTTTTGGTTTTACAAATGAATCAGTAAAATGAAGACATTTGTTCTGGTTGTTAACTAAAGATCACCAAAGCAAGTTAAATATAAATGACAGCCCTCCCTTGAGATAAGACTTCTCTTATATAATTTGGGATCTATTAAGTTGTATGTGTTGTGCACAGTCTCTATCAGCCCCCTCTTTCACCTGCCGATCCTAGCAGATAGGACACAGCTCAGCCTTTCTGACAACTTGGACATAATAAACAGCCATTTGATGAACGGCCACTTGCGGCTGACACACAATAAATCCTAATGACGGCAACAAAATGAATAATGATTGGGTCACGCCTGTGCATTGTCCTGAGAGAATGTTCATTTATTCGCTATGAAACATGCTACATGTCCTCGTGCTCGTGGTTTCTATCATGTGAGGCTCAGTTTTTATTGCTTCAGCCTGCAGTGTGTCTGCTTATCAATAGATTGTTCTTTTCAACCTCTGTCCGCTACGGAATAACAGATCACCACTCTGACCTCTCAATGCCTGCACTGACAAACAGTTTTGACCGTTTTCATCGTAATTGCAATGTGAAGAATCGTGGCACCTCTTCCTGAGTTTTTTTTTTTTTGACAACTCAGCTGATGCTGTTGTTATGCTTAATGCATTTGTGCCCTCCACTCAGAAATGCCCAGGAGTCCTCAATCAAGGATAGAGAGGACACTCAAAATACAGCCGGCTGCTTGTCAGGATCATTATGGTCATCCCAAGTGTCTCTCTGCCTCTTCCTGCTCAGCTCTGCTTTCAACTCAATACTGTATGGAGGATAAGCTCTGACAGGAGTAATTCACCGAAGGGCTAATTATACCATAATCAAAGCATGGTGTTTCCTGTGTTCAGAATTACGCATTTAGCCTGTAAATAATGTCCTGCGAGGCTACAGTACAGGAGATTTACACAGAGAGCCTCGACACAGTAACTATAAAATCTATCTCATGGTAAATAATTGAGAATTGGTGACATTTTTAGCCAAACAAGTATCCTGGCTTTAGGGATGGCAATATCCATCAGTCAGTGCACCATTTTGGTCCAGACTGAAATATCTAAACAACCATTAGATGGGGTTCCATGAAATTCAGTAAATGCATTCATTGTCCCCAGAAGAGGAAGTTTACTGATTTTGGTGATTCCTGATTCACCCTCTTGCATAGCTGTAACGTTATTGTTTTTTTTCAAGTTAATGTCTTGACATCTGGTTTGATGCGTTGCCATGAAATTTGGTTCAGGTAATAATGGTGCCCAGTGGATGCCCTAATGATTTTGGTGATTCTCTGCTTTTTCTAGTGCCACTATGAGATTGACCTTTGTGGTTTGAGTTAAATGTCTCTACAATCATTGGATGGATTGCCATGAAATTTGGTTAAAACATTCATGTTCCCCTCAGGATGAATTGTAAAAACTTTGCTGATCCCTTAACTTTTCATAAAGCACCATCGCCAGGTCAAAATTTCACTTTGGTTTATGACCAAATACCTGCTAAATCAATCGCACTCCCATCAGCCACTGCTGTACTTTGTGTTTAGTGCTTCCTAGCAAATGTTATCATGCTAACACGCTAAATTAATATGGTGAGACATTATACCTGGTAACCATCAGCATGTTAGCATTGTCATTGTTAGTATGTTGGCATGCTGACTTTAGACTTTAGCTCAAACAACGCTGTGCTAAAGTACAGTCCCTTGACACTAGCATGGCTGCAAAATTTTGTTAGTTTAGCTGTATCAGTTTTAGGACATCAACACAAAGGCTGCAGCCATATTTTTCCTGGAATTGTATGTGATACAGTATAATCTTCTTTCACATTTACCCATATCATTCAAACACAGTGTAATCAAAGAGGTACTGTGAGATAGCAATTCCAAAAGGCTTTTTCAAATCTTTGGCCGTTGAAGACCATGTTTATAAGATTGTGTATGTTTATTTACTATAATTTTGCACAGAAATTAGTTTTTAGTGTAGATTGGAAGATGACACTATATAGGATAAAAGTATCCTACACAATCTCCATTTTTGCTTATTTGATGCAAAGAAATGAAAGTACTCCTTATTTTGGGTCCTTAAGGAATCTTCTCAATGACCCCAGACTACTGTGATATAGGATGTATCAGAGGATTTTTACATATAGTGTCAGTAGTTCTGTGAGCTAGCTCAGTGTGAATTGCTTACAACACATGTGGTAAAACCCGTCATTGTGATGAGTGTGCTTTGATTAATACACCCTGATGAATGCCTTTATTTTTAGCCTGGCAGGGCAGACAATGTGGAAACGCTTTTTATTACCCTTCTGGTTGGAGATGAATGGGCAACAGCTGAACGAAATGTGGTGCCTCAGTGTTCATTCGTCATTGCCAGATTTAGGTGTAAAGGATGGAAGAGTCACTTGATTAGTTCTATCATTATTCGTCCAAAGTTCAGAAGGCAGCCAAAGACAAATTCCTCATAGAAGACATAGTATTTGGGAAGAATGATCCCCCTTGGGTTTTGCCAATTAAAAATTTTTTTGAGGAACAAGCCAGGAGTGTCTGGCTAGACATCGGTGGGGGGGGGGTGCTGAAGTGCTGGGGTCAGTGCATAACAATATATACTTTCTGCTGGGAACATGAGCTAATTGACTAAACGAGTGCTCTTACATCTGATGGCAAGGTTAAGGCCAAGGAGAGAATGAGAGTTGCATTTCATCAGAGCACGTCATTAGGCTTGGCTTGAATCAGACATGATTCTAGTGAGATAGACTCTGCAGCGCTCATCCTTTTCACGACAGGTTGAAGTATGAAGTCCATTTCACCTGGCGAGGCGGTATCTGAGCCTGCAATAACATTATTCTGTAAATCGTGAGTGATATACAGGTGGCATGTGTGCTGGTGACCTTCGTACAAGTTCAAATATAATTTATGAATCTGACGTCTGTTTCATTCTTACATAATATGAACCATTAATTATTAATTTGAGTCTACTGGAATGTCTCCCAAATACAGTATATCATGGGCAAAGGAAATCCTTAATGTGGTGTTTTTTTGGTTTAAAAATAATTTCAGAAAAAATGATTACAATGTGTCTGGTGCTTGTCTGTGTCTTTGCAGGAACTCTTCACAGCGGAGTGCAAGTTCAAAGAGTCGGTGTTTGAGAACTACTATGTGATCTACTCATCCATGTTGTACAGACAACAGGAGTCGGGGAGAGCTTGGTTCATAGGGCTCAATAAAGAAGGCCAAGCCATGAAGGGGAACCGAGTGAAAAAAACAAAACCAGCTGCTCACTTCCTGCCCAAGCCATTAGAAGGTATGTAATTAAAACTCAGAGTTTGATAATAACATATTAAAACTTCACTGTTTTACATAGACAACCTCTAGAGCTCATTATTGGTTTTAATTTTTCAAATAAGTAAAGAAATAACAGTTATTAAAAAGCTGAATTTATGAATGTTTATTTTGATTATTTAAGGTCAGGAATGGGGATATTCTTTTTTTTTTTTTTCTTATTGTCAACAAATTTCATGAAAAGACTAAAATCAATAATGAATTTATCATGGTAACAAGTAGTCTTTGTAGTCAGATCCTGATACAGCTTATTCCTCTGTGTAACTGATTGTTGTCCAAAATCTTTCATTAACAGTGTAGTTTATTTGAATCCCTTACACACCGTCCTGCTCTCGTAAATACTGACTAGTGTACCCAGAATGTAAAAACTACACTGCCCAGCTATTTTAAGAAACTACTTAGCAGCTTTTAAAAAATGAAACTATATATTCCTGACCTGTTTTTAAAGATTTGTGTCTTCAGTAGGAAAGAATTGTCTTGGGGTGGGGAAGTTGGAAAGTATATAGACGGACAAACACATTGTTGGTTTTGGTCTTTTAATGGACTTTGTTGACAATAAGAAAAATACTGAATATCCCCATCCTATACAAGGTCAGATCACCCAAATCACAAAATGATATTTTCTCAGTTTCAGTTTTATGTGCAGAGGTTAGGTCAGTTATCGACTTCTGAAAGGTGTGCAGCCACCATTGTACTAGGGTGGCAACAAAAGTCTCAGAGATGGATATCTCAAAACTAAACAAAACTCAAGCTGTCCGCATGCCCATTTTCTTCTAATGAGTCAGTGTTTTGGGGTGAGATGACCCTTAAAAGAACACGTGAAAAAAGACTCAATAGTACAAAAAATCTGATTATAAAAATATAAGTAAACACTATGTAGTTTTCTGTCTTCTATGTTTTCAACTCACCTAGAGAGACTCAAGGGGCATAATCAGCAGCTCATTAGCATTTTCCCCACAGTGTCTCCTCACTTTTTGTTACCTGAAGCAGTTTTTTATTTGTCAAAGAAACTTCATTACTGTAAACTATGGTGTCTTTTTGCAGCAGGAAACATTTTAGCTTTTAGTTGGAGACATGAATAAATATGGATATTATTTAATTACAACTACAGAATAAAAATCAAAAACGATGAGCATGGCATGATTTTATACTTGGTAATGGTACAACTACTTTATGTGAAATATCCATCTTTGACATATTTTTGTATTTATTCGCTGATTCTCTATTTTGCTGTTGTAAGCCTACAGTGTAGGAGGTGGGACAGTTCTGTAAGTGCGGTATGAAATGTTGATGGTCCAGCAGATGCCACCATCACTCTTGTCAGCCACCAGCCTGATTGCTTCCCATCATTTAAACATGGAATCAAGTTGAAGTGCCCTGTCATGACAGTAATAGAGCTGTAGTGTAGTGGCTTTAAAGTGGGGGATAACGAGACACTTTTCACTGTTTTGTCGACAAGCGTGTGCTTTGATTAGGAAATCATCCCTGATGGAGACGTAGCATTAATCCCACAAGCAAAAAAAATGTATCGGCTTGTTTTTTCCATCTGTAAATTGCAGGAAGTCTTCAGTGCAGGTTTGAGGGATTTTTGCATGTATAAAAAGGAAGCAACAGGAAGTTTTGCAGGGGAAATATACTCCTTGAATAGCTTAAGACAGGTAAACTTAAAAGTGCAGGAAAGAGGTTCTTGCCAATAGCTTTTCCCTCATCTCTCTCCTTTCTTTCCTTATTGTCTGCTCCTCCAGTTGCTATGTACAGAGAGCCATCGTTGCATGATGTTGGAGAGACAGTGCCCAAGGCGGCAGTACCTCCCAGTAAAAGCACAAGTGAGCCGGCGGTGATGAATGGAGGTAAACCTGTCAGCAAGCCCGACAAGCCCACCACATAGCCACACCTGACCAGTGCCCAGTGTGTGTGTGTGTGTGTGTGTGTGTGTGTGTGTATGTGGAGGTGGAGGGGGAGGGGGGGTACGCGTGTGACGGAGGCAGGGCTTTTCCTGACTGGACTCCAGACCCTCCTTCGTCTGTGGATCAGATCCAGGCGAACCTTCCTTCATCTCTTCTCTTGCTCCTCCTCCTCTTTCTCCGCCTCGTCCTTCTTTTCTCCAGCCGTGGTCTCAGCATGGGCGGATGGATTCTGAGGCGGCTGAGTTTCTCCAGCACAGGAGGGAAGAGGACCTCTGATCAAGGAATGCCTTTAGATTCCTCTGAGACTGTGAGAATTCATGTGAATAACGCGTGTTTCACAACCACGCTCGTGGTACTTTGCTTGCTGACGGTTCATCCAAGAAACCTTCCCCTTCTCTATAATGCCCTGTTGGAGCAGAGTGTGTGTACCTTCAGATCTATTTTCTATACCACAGTTCACCAGCTATGTTCTGGGATAGAGACTGTATAGATAGAGTAAATATTTGGACTGTCGTCCTCTATTTTTTACGAGTATGTTCCCCTCCTTCTCTTTCTATCTCTAGTCACACACTTTTCTCTTTGTCAAGTAACCTAGAAAAGATTAAAACATTTTGCAAGGGAGTTGTGTGATTTTCTAAGAAACACATTCACACAGATATGACATAAAAACAAACAAATACAAAAAAAAAAAAAAACTATCCAAATTTTCTTCTTGCCTACAACATGCACACACACTGACAGACACGAAGTTTGTTGGGAAAATCAGAAATGTTGCTTTTTTTTTTTTCACAGCCGATAAAGACACACTGGAGGCTGGCAGATAGCTCCTGCAATCATAGCTGATGAAGTGCTAATTACCGCCACTGCAATCAATTCTAGGGAGCTCCCTACACACATACAAACACACACGCACATGTAAACAGATGTGCGTGTGGGTGGGAGAGCGCTGGAAGGAATGGGGTATACATATCACTATCTAAGTCCCACCAGCGGTTCAGTCCGCCTTCTCTGGTAAATAGAAAACCTGAAGTCTATTTTTCTTTAATCTTATTTCAGAGCGTGGGCTCTAGGAATATCTCTAGGCCTTGTAGGCCTCTGTCCCTCACTCGCTGACTTCTGTGGACTATAAGGCAAGGCTTGTGGCTTTGACCCAGATGGTCTATAACTGCAGCACTGGCAGCCATCTTATGGCAGCGCCTACTTAAAGCCAGAAAACAACATGGCTGAAAACCAGTAGGCGACATTTATACTGGCTGCATCCCTATTTGGTTCAGCAAACTAAAGCATGGGCAAGGTTAATATTGTGTTCTCTCTTCTTGCAGCAGTTATACAAGAGATGGCTTATATTGTAACATTTTCACTGTATAAAACTTAGGGAAAATGACTATTAAAAATCATAACTTTTTAAATGACTAGATATTATTATTATTATTATTATTATTATTATTACGATAAGAGGATTTGTCTCCTAGCTCAGCATGCAGAGTCCAGTACTGATCATCTTGGCCTGTCACGTGCCTGTTTGGACCTTGATTCCCGGCATGCAAAAACAGGTTCCCAGTCCCCACTGGGCCAAAGGTGCCTCACCCACCCGATACATCCATGTAGAGGACACGTAGCATTATCCATTGAGAAACTACACTCAGATGTATACATTCTGAAATGACCAAAGTCTTTTTTCATCCCAAGAAGAACTGAACTCTTTAATCTTTAAAAAAAAAAAAAAAAAAAAATAGAAAACAAATCTGACTCTCTCTCTCATTCAATTCATTAAAGCTTTCACTGTGATAGCATCTTTTCTGTCCGACAGAATCAACTCTGCTCAGACCCGCAAAGGTCTTGACTGATGTCATTTTGGAGAAGTACGTATACCTTGAACTAATCACGTGCATGTATTTTCTATAAGGAACAAGGTATGGGTATCGTTCTTCACTCTGTTTAAGCTGAAGAGCACTGAAGTTCGGTGTGGGATTTGAATGGGCATGTTGCAGGCTACGGCGCACACACACCTAATCTGAAGGTAACCCGCTGCACTTTCTGTTTTGCATTTTCATCATGACTGTTAGCAGTTTATCGAAGCTCTATCTGATCAATCAATTTATAACGTTTTAACGTCTTGCTTTAATGATTTGTTCCTAATAGTTTTGTTAGATAAGATTTAGAATATTAAGTAGATTGTTGTTGCTGTATGCTGCTAAAACTGCAACTATATTGAGATATTGATTTGGTAAATATAATTTTCTGAATTTATTTGGATTACACATGACCATTTCTTATTAAAGCACATCAAAGCACATTAGTTAGACTTCAATATTTGTCTGTAAAAAGCTGTTAATGTTCTAACAAAAATGGCGTACTATAGACGCACATACACGGGAGCTGGAAACCATTGTAGTTGTATTTGAGGCTGATGTTCTGTCCTCATTACAGCCAGTAATCCTCCACTCTTATAAACTCTACATGCTGGGCTGGCTGCTGCTCCAGCCCTGCGGTCCAGTTAACTGGTTCCTCCAAGGCTGACTTTATTTTTGTAAATGACCAGTGTGTAAATGTACATTTCTGTTTGGATCTCTGTAGCCACTTTTTTTGTTTGTTTTTGTTTTGTTTGTTTGTATTCATTTTCTCTCGTATACGGGTCGTGTGTGATGTCGTCTCCTAAACCTGATCACTCTTGCTTAGGTCCCCCTGTCTTCACATGTGTTACAAGACTATTCTAGCAAACTTAGTTTCTTTATCGCTTCAGTTTTCAACCTCTTATTTTGTACGTTGTCCCATCTGTTGCATGGGGAGAGGATGGCATCGATGAACTGCATGTAGTAGGCTATGTCTATCGAGAACTGTTGGTATGTACCGCTAATTTTACATACATATATGCAACAAGTTTGTCTACACTATACAGTTTGTGTTTGTTGTATACACATATACAACATATTGAATAAAAATATTTATATAAAGGTGTACTGTAATGTCAGTAACATACTTAATGCAATATAGTGTGCAGTATATTATTGCACCTGTCATTTTTGATGGAACAAAGAAAACAGAGGGGTTGGCTAGTTTAAGCATGAAAAAGGCCAAAGTAGAATTTACATTAAATTTTCTTTGTGACTTCTTATCAGTCCTCTTTTCAAGTGGTGACTGGGCTCTTGTGTCAATGCAGCTCTCATCCCCTGATGCCACCTTTTGAAGTGACATGGACATCCAGCATGCCACAACTAAACTATGTATGCCCTTCTCTTTGTTTCCTCCACTTAGAATTTAACCTTATCACTAGTGTGAGTTGATTGAGAAATGTACCTTCAGTACAGTGTGGGTTTCATGGCAGATTGTTTGGTTTGACTTCCCGGTGGAGAAGAATGGGCACTATTAAAATGATTTATTTTCAAAAATATATATATACCATTGCAAGTATACCCATTGAAGTTATGTCATGTTATAACAAATTTGTAACCATGTATGATTAAGGTCTTCGCATCATTTTCCATGCAAAATGTTGTGCCATGCGGCACATTTAATGTTTTATTATTAAAAAGAAATAAAAACCTCAAACAGTAACCCCTGCCTTGAGCTTTCGAGTGAACTTTCAGTCCAATTTGGGAACAACACCTCAATGCGTACCAGTTAAAAACAGACGTACATTATCCCCTGCAGTATCCTACATATTCCAAAAATGTCACCTTAATAAAAGAACATCATCTTCTCTTTCCAACATTTGGATTTGTCATGTACCTGCATCCTATTATGTGCAGCCATCTGGAATATGTAAGCGTTTCTACATTATTAAAAAAAAAAAAAAAAAAAAAAAATCATACATAAATCTCTTTTAGAAACCTAAATGTTTACACTGTAATATGTCTTAAACAGAAAAAAATATGGTTGTTTCTTTTCACCTACAAAATTCAGTTTTAATAAGGATCATTTGTAACCAGTACAATAAAAGAATGAATGCTGTTAGTGATATGCAGAATTATATCCATGTTTATTTATGTCTTCTCCCTCCTCCTGTGGTTTCCAGGCTGTGGTGTTTTACCAGCCTGGTCGTGACCAGCGGTGGTGCTCCTGGTCACTCGGGGCAGCCAGGCCTCTTGTCTCTAACCCCCGTGTCCCGATCTCCTCAGTACTCTGCTCCAACCCAGATTTCGCAAGCGTTCCCTGTCCAGCCGTCCCAGCACTCACAGTTGCCGCAATTGCACATCCCATTCCCTGTGAGAAGATGTGAGAAGAAAAGCTGTGAATTAAAAGAGCTGTGCCATCATGTCTGACCTTTAACAAGGTTCCTCTTTTCACACCCTGCATCCCTGGGTGCAGCTCTCTGGTGGGGGATCGAGGGCAAACTACACTGCTCAGGACAGTTTGTGGTTTTCCACTGCTTTTGCCCACACAGTCGAGAAGAAAACCCTGGTTTAATTAAAAGTGTAAAACCTTCATGCTTTATATATTCACCACATTTGTACAAAGCTTAGACATCCTGAAACCCGACCTGTCTGGCTTCCCTCCTCCTTCCCGCGGTGGTGAGAAAATAAATCGAGATTGTCCTTTTCAGAAAAATGGTTTATAACAGTCCATGTTTATTTTGTGCTTAGTAACAAAGGAAGAAATATTGCTGTCCAGAGTCTCAAGCAGGAGTTTGTGGTCAATGGAGGAGTGTAGTGCATCAGACTTAAATACAAGAGACTAGAGTTCAAGTGTCGTCCCCTACAATTTTACCCAAACTTTTACTAAGTAGTTGTGGCCTCAGCTTGGAAAAAAATACTGATGACATGTCATTGTTCACCCAGTAGGGAACAAGCAGTATAATATCCTACTCTGGGCATCCTTTAAGTTAAAATCCAGTATCCCCAAGCTCTTTGCTAGCTCCCTGAGCTGTCAGAGAAGCTAGGGTTAGGAGGAGGACCCCCACTGGCCTTCTCCCACACAGTGTAAGATACAAGATGTATCTACTGCAGTGTCTCTGTTGGAGAAGAGGGAGTAGTCTGAGGAGGGAAAAGGGGTGATGGATGATGACGAGCATAAAACAGTGAAGGCGATGGGGGGAAAAAAAAACAGAAGGCAGCAGAGTTTGGGTAAGTGGGTGAGAAAAAGAACATGATTTCTCTCAGAAATGGTTGAGCTGGCTGTTGATCTGCTGAATCCAGAGGGCAGACTAGACAGACCTTTCGCTCATTAAACAATAAGGCCGGCTTTACTCAATATTCTCCTCAATGTCAATAAATTCCCAGAGAAGACCAAAACCAACAGTGCTTCAGTCTGTGTCTCAATATTTTTCAACTTCCCTACCCTGCTTGTGGCACTCAGCCACAGGCCCATTCATTCCTACTAAAGAAATAATCTTTAAAAACAGGTCACAAATCTACAGTTTCCTTTTCTTTTTTTTTTTTAAATACAAAATTATTTCCTGAAACAGTTGGGCACTGTAGTTTTTAGCAAACATTATTCAAACAGGCGCAAAGAGTGCATTTGTCAGGGACTATTTTCATCTGTGGATTAATACACATTTGGTGCTCTAGTGAGTCTTTACTGCACCAGACTATAGTGGCCATTTTAATAATAATGAAGGAATGTGGCACCGGGTGCAAGGTGTGGCTCATTTTTGTTTTTTTAAATAATTTTTAGGCAACAGCTCAATCGGACCACCCATCTTTTCACTGGAGTGGGAGAGGAGGGAGGCTGTGTTCATGGTTTCAAGCTCTCCCGTGTGTAAAGCTCAGCATTGGCAGAATCAATGCTCAGATTCATTAGGAATTTACTCAAACCGACAGACAATCTTTTGATTGTATTCCTGATACATGAACCTTTCAGGTGATTTCCTTTTCCATCAGAACTATTGCAAAGTGAAACCATAAGAGCGACTTCTACAAATTGGTGAGCATTACCCCGATAAACAATGTCGTGTGGTGAAAAAAATGTTGTAATTTGTTTGTTTTTAGACTTTTACCTGTGTTGCAGACAGCCTCATAGACCTTTTTTGTCTCTTCTCTGAAATGGTTGCTGAAATTATCATAGTCAGTGCGTGAAATTAACCAGCAAGCATTCCTAATACGCTGAATTTTCCACATCACTCATCAGTTGTATGTTTAATGAGAATCTACAGCTTTGAAGGGCCCATGAAATCTCAGAGTAATTTATTGGCAAACCTGCCAAACAAATTTTTGTACCACTGGCGTGGAAAAAAAAAAAGATTGCGTCATGGCTACCTGGAGAACAGAAGCAGTGTCTTATCTGCATATTCAACCTCCTTTCTGGAATTGCCTTTTCATGTAAAACAGCAGTAGGCTAAGTTATAATAATTCTCATGCATATGGTAATTTTCACATACTGTATATACTCCTGTCACTAATATGGTAATCAGGAACGTTTAACAGACATCAGCATACGTTTTCCTCGTTTTTCTCCCAGTTTTCCCCAAATTTTTTTAAGCAATGTTTGTCTGCATCTGGAGCCACTGATGCGCATTTGAATGACATTAAGGCTGACATTTGGAGTCATGGAGTCATGATGAGAAACGCTTCTGAACAGCTGTCCAGATATTGACAGACCCTGGGGCAAAAATAATTATAAACATGTACTGAGATTTCCATCGTCAGTGGGGAGAGGACGGCTCCTGTGGTTTAATGACTATATAGAAGGATGTGTGTGTGTGTGTGTGTGTGTGTGTGTGTGTTTTGTCTGTTTTCTGATTCACAACCATTGACGTTCACATTAGTGGGATTGGTACAAAATCGGTTGATAATATTGTGTGTGTGTGTGTGTGTGTGTGTGTGTGTGTGTGTGTGTTTGTTTTTTTTCTTGCACTACCTGTGCAGATGAGGCCGTCGTGTTTGTCACACTCTCGGTCGTCACACTCGCAGTACTCTCCAGACACCCACCAGTCTCGGGGAGAGCAGATACACTGGCCGCAGTGACAGGACCCTGCAACACACAAAGACACACACTCGCAGAACTGTTCATTAAAATCAAAATTTTCCATCCAAGCTGAGTAACATTTTGACAGTGTTTATTTTGCGATTCATCTTTACACCATTCCCTTGCTGCTAGTGTTTTTTTTTTTTCCAGTAAATGCTGTTTGTATTATTTCCTGTAAATTCTTTATTTTACACCAAAGTTTGTGTAGGGCAGAGTGGATATGAAAGCTTCCCTGGGGAAACAGCTACTAATATACTGTTGCCACCAGGAAACCAATCCACCCACACCTTAAACTTCATCCCGACCCCACCTGTGTCTCTCCGTCTCTCTCTCAAGGGCAGCAGCAGCATAATAAGGTATTAAGGATTGGAGGGAAACGAATCTACTGCTGTTTCCTTCATTTTTTTTTTCCTCCCAAATCTCACACCCTGAGGTCCAGCAACTATGTTTTCAATCTTCCCAGTTTCTATCAGCGTACACTGGGCTACATGAAACCCACCATGAGAGCTGGAGGCGTACAGCGAAAGACAGACGGTGTGAGGAGCAGGAGAGCGAGTAAAACAGATAAGAGGGAGGTGAGACAAGGGGAGGAGCCGAGGGGCAGATTGTCCCGTTGTCTAAATGTAGTGGTGCGTGGAGAATGAACACGCTCATTTTCATTTTCACACCCTGCCCGGCTCTGCAGAGCTGGATCCACTGTGGATTCACGACTACACAACGGGGGGGATCTCTGTTGTGTGCTGTCATTCGCCGCGTAATGATACAGTGTAGTGAAAACATGGAGGACGGAAGGGACACAGTAAACGGACAGCTACATAGAGCTGCAACAATCATTTTTAACAATCACTTTTTTCCCCCGTCAATCAATTGGTTTTGTTAGACCAACATCACAAAACCAGAGGATGTTTTATTAACAATGGTATGGAACAGGAAAAAAGCAGCAAATCATCAGATTTGAGAAGCGTAAACCAAGTATATAATACAGTATATGTTCTGATAAAAAATTACATAGCTCATGATGTTTTATGAACTCAGTCATAATACATTAGAGTTTTGGTAAATTGTGTTTGGGTAAAAGATGACAACCATAAAGGAAAGTAAATCTGGTCCAGATTATCATTTTAATCATAAAAAAACAAGGCATTAACATGTGACAGAGCAACACAATTGGACAACTGGAATTTTGATGATAATTTGAAAAAACTGTTGTAAAGCTTATCGCTTTAATTCCTTGGTACTATGAACTCAAAGACAGTAGGAAATTGTAGAGAGTATAAGTCTACATCAGAGACAGTGGGAGTAAGATAAGGCCTAATCTTGCTGTACATGTAAAGGTTTTGATTGAGCTGATTTTTATTTAAGTTTGTGAATATGAGATAAGTTCCAAGACAAATATTTCATATATTTTATAATGATAATGGTAACATGGTTTATTTATTTTGGTCTTTTTTTATTTTTACATAAATGGGCAAGTGTTTAGTTGCAGCAAAGATCAAAAGACAGTTTTGAATTAGTAACTTAATTTCAATCAGATTTTTTTTTTTTTTTAAGGTCACTTTTTTGGGCATTTTTGTCACTATTTGATGGTCAGAACTGTAGTTAAGAGGCAGACAGGAAACGTGGGAAGAGGCAGGGGTGGTACGAATGCAACACAGGTCCCTAGCCGCAATTGAACCACTGACATTGCAGTTATGTTGCATTCATTATAACTGTTTGGCCACCAGGGTGCTACAGAAAGGAAATCAGTTAGAAATAGTCCATATATACAGAGTCGGTTTTACCCCGATTCTGAGACCTGTTTGACAAGTATAAGAAGAACTCACCCACAGAAAGGTAGCAGCATAAGCAAAGTCTATTAAGAGTGTGTGTATTTTTGAGATATATTCCAGAAAGAAAGAGTCAAAAATTGTGATAATGAGTTTGTTAAGATAGTGAAAGAGCTGAATTAAACCAGTGGTTGTAATGGGAAAGCGAAATTTTCAGAAATTGCCCATTTTTTTCAGAAATTGCTCAATTTCTGTGATTTTTTTAGGGAGAGGACATCTTATTATATGATACAGATAAAGGACATGAAAATCATAAAGAGACGTTAAACCTCTGAAGAGAACGATTCAATAAAATCCGAAAATAGACGTAACTGGGGTGCCTTGTTGCAGAGTTGCATTAGTTTCTTATCTGGGTGGAAGGTGATTGATTCTCAATGAAAATTCATCCAGGACATTTGGATGGAGGATTTTGAACCCTGTATTTTCATTGTTATTTCTATATATCCTCTCTATTTCATAATAAAAGAGAGTTGTGTGGGGATTCCAAGGGTTAAATCTTGGATAACTGTGTCGGCACATATTTCCAACTTGCGTTCTTTGAAATGATAAATTTCCATTTTGTGTGTATTTAGCGTGTGTGCATGTACGTATGTATTATTTCACATCAATCTTCAATCATCAATAGGGACTTTTATGAAAACTTCTACCAAGCGACATTTGATTAAAAAAAAAAAAAAAGTTGTTCACCTTTTCCACTGCACATGACGCCGTCTGAAGTCTCACAAAGCTCCTTGCTCTGGGCATCGCTCATGTCACAGGACCTGGGGAACTGGCACAGCTTCCCGAACCAACCCTCCTCGCAGATGCACCGTCCACATGAACAGTAACCGTGACCTGGCGGTGGAGGGCAGAAGGGCCTTCATTTAAAAGGAGACAGAATATGGAGCAGGCCCATGAGAAAATAGCACGAATAGAAGAAAAAAATAGATAAATAAAGCATTCACAGATACAGTGAAAAGTAAAGGGAGATGTAACTGGAGAGCGAAAAATAGCACTAAAGCACATAAACGCAGAAAGTTGACAGTGCAGACATTGAACCTTGACACTAATAGGCAGTACAAGGAGACAGAGCTGCAGGAAGACGAGAGAGACGCAGCAGGCTTATTGTATTTCCCCTGGGGACATGAAAGGAACTGTCAGCACTGGTCTTGTCCTGTCCTTAATAAATCCCTGGCACTTCAGAGAGAGATGAAAAGCAAAGACAGGCAATGGCAAACAAAAACAAACACACATGCACCCACAGAAGAAACCAGGGACGTTTAATTGGTTGAAAGACGTAGCTGGGTACTTGGGTGCCTTAATAGCTGACAGCGTCACTGTGGTTTTAACAAGCACTATAACACTTATTGCCCTAACTTCATCCTAACAGGACCCCAGGATCAATCCCCATGTGCTTACGTCAATATTAATTAATGTCATGTAGAGGCAGCCGCATCATTGATTGATTCTTTTATGTTCGCATCTGGTAACAGATGCCGGGTTGAAGAGGCGGTAATGAGCAAAGCATTTTCCCATCGTTTTCGTCACTGTAAATCCATACCGCGCTGCTGGAAATCGTTTGATGTAGGGGTGTAACGATTCAATCAAACAACCGATCGATTCTATTTTGAGATTCAATGCCCCTTGAAGTCACACATTCAGCCCAGGACTCACATACATGTACGAACACATTTCAACTGTTACACTTGCTTAACTGATTTAAAGCTTTTCAAGGCTCTAATTCAAGGAACTTTTCAACAATAAGTTTTCAACAGCCAGTATTTCCTTAAACATTAAAATCAGTTTATTTGAATCAGTTCTATTTTTTTCTGATCAATCCAGTTTTTCAAGGGAGAGGTTTGGAGTTTTTGGGGAACATGCCTATTTCGCTGTCGTGCAAAGAGTCTGGTGGGAAAAAATAGAAACCACTCTCGTATCTTTACATCAAATCTGGTGCTACAGCCAGCAGCAGGTCAGCCCTGGCTTAGAATTAAGGCTGGAAGCAGGGGGGAACAGATAGCATGGCTCCGTACAAAAGGTAAAGAGAACAGCCTACCAGTACCTCTAAAGCTCACTAATTAACATAGACTCCAACCTGGAGACACTATCCCCCTGCTTTCAGCCTTTATGCTAAGCTTAGCTAACGGGGCTGCTGGCTGTGGCCTCATATGGAGCATACAGACGTGATACTGTAACTACCAGCAAGAAAACAAATTCTACTATTCTACTGTTCCTTTAAAACTGGAGTTTGTTACAAACATTTAAATCAATTTCTCTGAGCAAATACGTGAGGAAAAAAAAAAAAAATCAAACCTTCCGTATCTTTAGGGGCACAGCTTGTACAGGATAAACACCTACTATGTAAACTTGAAAGCAATGGATATAGATAATACAGTATATCAATACTGGCTGTCTTTCCTCACTATCTCTCAGTGTCTGCCTCACCTCGCTTCCTGGAGCTGTCTGAATTTTTATCAATCAGATGCAGAGGTCAGGGACGGTGTATGGAGGACGTGTGAGTGTGACGGTGGTTGTGGTGGGAGGTTGTTCGTGAAAGTTACCCAGCTTCCGGAGTGGAGTGGCAGCTATGGCGGGCCATGCATGGCTGCCTCAATCAGCCAGCCTGGGAGAGCGGTTAATTGCTTCGGAGGAAAGGCAACCTACTCCTCATTCAATTAGTCTGCACCTGCCTTTCACAGGTGCATTGTGTTACAGCATTTAGACAGGGGCTCTGTAAGGGAGTTGGTGGTGAATCAGCTATTTCGCCCGGCAGAGATCCTGTATGCAGGGAGAGTCTGTCAGAAGTTAAGAGTTCATTTCCGCAGAGAAAGGATGGAGTTGAGTGAGTAATGCGTGGAAGAGAGGTAACTGGTCGGGGGGAGGGAGAACGATCTGAGCTCCCCTCTGCGTCATCGCTGCATTGAAAAAAATGTATCTGATCAAGTCATATCCGTTTATGACTGAGTTCTGATAATTGTATTTCTTTAAAGAGAGAGAAAAATATTTCCTCCTGTTTCCAAGAGAAATCAATCTGTTCCACGAATTTTCTTGAAATGACTGTCTCTGTCTTGAAAACAAAAAGAGTAATGCATATAGATGCCTTTTTAAATAAAGGAAAATGTAAAGTTAATTTAGAAAATACTTGAATCACTTAGAAAAAAATTGAAATGTTCTTAATTTAGTAAGAGTTTTTTTTCTTTTTTTTTTTTTTAATACTCCTCTCGAGAAAGCCAGACTTTGAGGATCAACACTGGACAAACTCTGACTTGTTAGTGAGATATGAAGAATTCTTCTCTCTAAATTTTAAGGACACAAGCGGTGAATCCTTGTCCTCAGTGTCCAGCCATCTATTGTGCAGCTGTCAACTATGTGATTTAAGCATTCGGGCAATCCTCAATTTACAACGTTTGGAAATATCACACGGCCACATTGTATTTACCAGGCTTTTGCAGTTAAGGTAACTGGTCATTGATCACTGGTAAATATTTCACTTGGACTAGATCAGAGAAACATTATGTTATGATGTCTTGTCTGTTATTTTGATATGAAACCACCACATCATTTATCACATGCTGATGTGAATCATGAGTATCGTGGAATTTGCCTGATAGGTTTTCACTGATCCTAAATTTGGAAATGGATGATGTGGATGAGGAGTGCCTGAACACGACACTAGTTTCTGATCTCTAGACTATTTCATTTGGGGAGGAAGCGCAGGGTCAGCCTGGACCCACATAGTTCGAGGGGAGACCGGTACCTGCTGGGATGGATCTTCTGGCCTGGTCAAACCAGGTACCCAAGAGCCTCCATTTACTCATCGATGTGAGATAGGCATAGTGGTCAAGGCATCAGTATAGACCTTTCACAGAGGGCATTTGGAAATGTCATGGCAGAAAAAGCACAGGTGAAATGAATAACATTAATAATGGCTACATTGCATTTAGGCGTTCTAGCTCAGCTTCAACGCACAAAAGGTGACCAGAGAGGCCTGAAGCATGAGCACTCAGGCCTTGTAAAGGGAGTGTTTTGGCTGCTCTCTCCCCTTGGATTTTTGTGTGTGGAGAAAACACTTGAGAGTCAAGTGGGGACTGAGCTGACTGACAAGCAACACTTCTCTCCTCCCTGTCGTCTGCAGTGAGGCTCAAACATCCAGGGGCACATTCTGCACCGTACCCTGGATTTGGGAGCTTCTTACGGCTTCTTCACCATAACGTTTTACTTTCTGTTTAATCCCCGCTCCTCACTTTGGGCACCTGCTCTAGAGTCTCTCTCAGTTTCTCAGAACACCCCATAACTTCCTCAGGCCTCTGAGTACACAGACGTAAATGTCAGCCTGACAGCGTGTTTGTGTGTGTGTGTGTGTGTGTGTGTGTGTGTGTGTGTGTGTGTGTGTGTGTGTGACTGAGTTGGCGTTTGGCGCTCAGACAAGCTCTCCCCGGAAGCCTCACGAAGAATTGTCTCTGGATGGCCCAGCACAAAATGAGCCCCTGTAATCCATTCACATAAATACTGTCCTCCCCCAGACATTTACCCTCAGATGCTGCAGTGCACTGCTGATACAAAATGCCCCCCCCCCCAAAATAAAAAAGATTAAAAAGCCCAACTCAGAGGAAGGCACTTGCGCACACAGCTGCTGGGTGACAGGAATGGTCAGATTGCATGTCAGTTTAAGAATAAACATAATAGCAGCTTGAGGATTTACGTGTGACAATGAATGTCTCAGAGTTAAACTGACAATGGACTGAACATTGTAGGGAGTTTAACAATGTCCCTCCCCCTGCTTGATACACCCCTTGGAGGATAAAGCTCCTCACTGTTGCTATAGAGGTATATGTTGCTGCTGCGCATGTGTCATGCTGTGTCATTTCTCCAGCACTTTAGGTGTCGCATTGACAGAAAAGCAGATATCAGAGTGGTGTATGTATCAAGAAGATACAGATCTGGTGTCCTGTGTGATGAAACACAGCGATGACATGTTCCCATTATTTAAAAAAAAAAAAGTCGTTGAATAAAATAAACGAATCCCTCCTACGAAAGCCCTCAAATCAAGAATCATGCTTGACCAAATAAATTTTACATTTTGTCAGTTTTCCCCTCAGCCTGTTGGTTTTGATGTAAAAGAACATAACTTTTCTCCATTTTTTTTTTCTGCTTTTCTTTCCACAATCCTTAACTGCACATTTCCTTCCTCTGACGTCCTCCATTCTCTCTCTCTCGCTTTCCGACAGCAGCAGCAGCTGCAAAGGGAAATAGCAATTTCAATTGAGCCTGTAATGTTTTAGTGCGATCTATCCATTACAGTGGTTGTGCTTAAATGGCTCAAATTAAGAGCGCAAACGTCCCAAGACCTCAAGCAGAGGCTTCAAAGGCTTCGAGCAATTTCTCTCAAATTCAGCTCAAGGGCTTGGAGGGTTGTGCCTGTGGCTAGCCGAGAGAGCAGATAGGATCATATTGTATTGATCTTCAAATTCAGCATCTGCTCCTGGCACAGTTTCAAAGTGGGTGAGTGTATGTGTGCACAGGCTGTACATTATGTGTGTAGTTTTATGTGCAATAATTAGAAAGGGGGGAAGTGGGTGAATTTGCAGGTGTTTTCTGTGGCGGCTCAGGATCGGAAGGACTCAAATGCAAGACTCGGAGACACCGATAAAAGTTCAAAACAGTTCACCTTTATTCAGGCTTGGCAGACAAAAGCAGGCGGGGACAAGCAGCAGGTGAAGTCAGGGCATGGGGCAGTGGTCAGTAAGGGGCAGGAAAACCAGGCAAATAGAGCAGGCAAAAGGCAAAGTCCAAAAACAGGTAGGTGATTCAAAAAACAGGCAGGCAACAACAGAGAAGCAAGGCTAGATATTTACAGTGTGGAAAGCAGAATAGACAATATGGCAGAGAACGGCTGGAAAGGGGCTGGTACATATAGTAGGAACTGATTAGGGAATTAGGAGCAGGTGAGTAGGGAGGGCGGGGAGGGGACAGGTGGCTGAAAGGCGGGAAGGGCTGCCGCAAGGCAGGAGGGAGGGACAGGGTCTGAAATGACAAGAGAGTTAATAAAATGGCAAAGGCAGGCAGAGAATGAATAAATGCATGAATGAACTGTGACAATTTTCCCTACTCAAAATTCATAATCCACATTGTTCATCGAAACATGAGTCTCTAAGATAATTCAATAATTTTGTTCTGTTAATTTATGTATTTCAACTCAGTTTTTAAGAAACCGTACTGTTTTTTGTCACAGCATTGCACATGGCTCTAAGCACCATGGTACCCATGGGCCTCCGTGGCCATTGCAATGAGGTAGAAAACAGAATTCATTTAAAATTAATCCAAATTAAAGTTTAAACTGCTCAGATTTTCTACAAAGTAGTTTGTTAGTTTCAGCTTGCAATTAGCATAGCAGACAACAGAACTTTAAGCTCAGTGATTTGATGTTTGCTACTGAGATAGCCTCTGGGAATTGTAGTTGAGCTCTGTCTTTAATTTGCCCTCGTACCACCTTGGATGTGATCCAGCTGTTCGTCACCTTGCATCGGCCCTCATGCAAGAACATTCAGGTATTCTTATCCTAAACCTCCACCTACTTTTTTTCCCATGAATCTTGGATTTATGATTGTTTCAAGTCAGATTTATTGTTTCTCTAAGATTTTCATCATTTACATGTAAATGTACATCTACTGTATGTCCACAAATTGCTATGTGAGGCTATCTGTTCGGCCCCATTTGTTGACAAGTGTCAGTCATAAACATGTCACCCACCGAGATTTTTCACAACACAGAGCTCCGAGTCCTGCTGCCTAAAACCAGCAGACGAAAAGTGACAAATTTAGCGGCGTCGGTGTCGATTAATTATTAAGTCAAATGAGTGTTTTTCACCCAGCGGAGAAAGGAACACCATCTGTGCATGACTTACATGACAGCGCTGGAGCACTTGTGAATTTCTTTCATGCATAATTCTGAGTATGAAAAAAATTGGTGAATGCGACAAATTCTCTTAAATCGCGAGTGCCACTTCAGAACAAGTCTGCTTGTATGAGTGGTTCTTGCACGACGTCCATTGTCTTTGCAGAAAATGAATATAACTTTAGGTTCTGGAACACTGAGACAACCTCTCTACTCCTCTCTAATGTTAAAACCTAGACTTGCCATCTGTTTGTTCCCGTGTTCTGTCAGTTCCCTCTGTTCCTCACACAACTTGCACAGTCCTTCATGGACACAAAGATTTGTTGTTTGCGTTTGTGTGTGTGTGTGTGTGTGTGTGTGTGTGTGTGCGCGCCCTTACCTCCACAGACCTCTCCACTGACGTCCTCGCACTGACGGTCGTCACACTCACAGTTTTTGCCATGGACGCGACTGTCCCCAGGTGGGTGGCAAGTACACTGTCCACACTGGCACTGGCCTACAAAAAACAGAGACATTTTCTCACATCTGAGCAGTGCTTCACAGCAGAGTTCTGTTTTTAATAGCTGCTCAGTAGGACATCTTGCTTCTCGTTCAGTGCCTCACATCGTCCTGAGTTTTTACCTTTGCTGTTCTACCGGAGAGTGATTTGCATGCCAACAGTAAGATGAGGTTCAATAACCGATTTTTTTTTTTTTAAGCAAGACTTAATCTGCCTGACAACAACCACACAGTGAAATCTTATAGGCAAAGCATACACTCTAACAAGCACTCACATGGGCTATACACCCACCGCACACACCCACACTTCAAGATGTTGCTATCCCACTTCAATCAGCGGGCTGCCAGCGAAGAGGGCCACGGGGGAACCTACTGAGTGAGCATGCTGGCTAATGGTGAAACTCATTAGAAAAACATCATCCATTCTGAACTATCGTTGGAGGTGTGCAGCATACCTGGTCATTGATCACTTAACCAGGCTGCTCTGAAATTTGGAGGGTTAGAGAGAGAGAGGAATGTCCTCTAAAATGTTAACCACTGCCTTGTATTTTAAAAAAACAAAGTTGTTGATGCTGCTTCAATTGATTGTTCTTCAAAATGTACTGTAACTGGATCATTCGCCCCTCTTTAATGGTGTAACTGTAATACTACATTAGTAACAATGTAACTGAGGGGTGAAATGTGTTGCACTTCAACCTAAGAGTACAGAGTGGGCTTTTTAAATGCTACCTTGAAAAGAGCTCAGTGTGAGTAATTTCGCATGTAATGCGCATATGTCTTTTCTGCTCTGTGCTTTGATAACAAAGGAGAGGGACACACGCAATTAGACGTTGCGATTCACTGATGCCGCAGACAGAAGACAACCACGAGGGCTGCAAACAGGTAAGCTGCCCACCATGAAAAACAATTGCACGAAGGGAATTTCCCAGCTCGGTTACGACAGATGGTTAGAACACGGCATACTGAGTGCCTCTCTTTCTCTTTCCTCCTGTCTTTTTTTTATTTTTTTTATTGAGCTGGGTATGTCCTTTCTGCAAAATCATTACTCACTCTGAGTGTTTCCCTTTTTTTGTAGCCCCGCAGGGTACGTTTTGTGTTTAGTCCCACTAAAACATATCCAGAATGTGTACGTGCCTGCTTTTCTCTTTTTGATGACTCACTGAGTGGAATTGGGGGAAATAAATGGTGCAGAGCAGGAACTTACAAGACAGCCACTTGACTGACAGTGTCATCTAATGTGTTGTCAATGTCACATCACTGTCATTTCTTATGACCACACACACACACACACAAACAGTCTAGCAACCTCTCTTCCTGCTTCACATATAGCATACCACCATCTGCTCTGGGGACTCAGTTACCTTAGCAACCAGTGATGTCATAACACCCTGCCTTATTGATTATCCCTGTGGTCGTCAAATCGTCTACGCCGGTGTGTGCACGTGAGTTTTGTGTGTGTTGATCTTTTAATTTGTCATCCTGTCTAAAGTGCACAACACCTTAGTGACAATGTCACATCAGTGGACACCAGCCCGAGGCTGTGGCAAACTCGTTTTTGCAAACTCAGTGAGCAGATGTGCAAGTCTAGTCATGTTGCAGCGCAGCCAGACCGGGGAGGGGCTAGATCAGGCTGAATATGGTTTTTAAATGGATGACTACTTAATCAGCAAGTGGTAGGGTAGGCTTGAATAATGGTCATTCAGTTTCCAGAGGGGCTTGAAGGAGAGTCCAAGCCAGCTTCTCCCAAGGGGAAAGTACTTCTCTCTGTTTTTGAATTGTCATTTCAGGAAGTTCCTCACTGTTTTTTAAACTAACGTTGTGCACAAAAAATATTTGTATAAGACAGCGATATTCAAGCACTTCAATTTATTGATAAGTTTTCATTCAGTTTGTCATATTTGAGTAGGTTTGAGCCTGTGCATGTGCTAACTTATGACAGCGCTACAAAATTCTTACATGGCTATATATACTGACAGCATCCATAATATTCAATATATTAAATAAAAAAAATACTATCAGTTTTCAGAGAGAATGCATTTTGGAGTTTCTGTTCTCTGTAGAATAGCTGGGAGTCTATTCTTAAAAGTACCGAAGGTTGTGTACTTAATATTTTACAGCCAGGTGCCGTGTCTGAGGTTTAATTTATGTTTCCACCCTGTTGAAATTCATGCACAATTTCTCGCGGCTTCGAATTCAGATGAAAGACTGCGGATAGAACATGGCGACAGGGACTTCATCAGGGAAAGCCCTCATACATTCTGTAGTGGTAATAGATGAGACATTAATGTGACGTGTTCCAGTGACACACTGAAACAGTGTTGCTATGGGCATCTAAATGTGAACTTAAAACATTCAAGTCAAAGAGAAGGCTGTATAATTTGACAAAAGCAGAAGTTTTATGTTATTTTGGAGATGTCTCACATTTTCAGTAAAGTGGTCTTGACCCAGTGGAAACGCACGCCCATTTTCATCCAAAATCAGCCCCAAAATTGTGCCTCACTTATTGATCTGCATGAACACACGACGCAGCTGTGACGCTCATCTCACCACCCGGCTGCGAAACTAACACACAGACACAGGTACGAGAAGTGCTCTTGCATGGCACCTACATTTGCGCTTTTGCCATAACTTGAGCCTGGATAAAAACAAAGCTCTTTGACTTAACAAAAACCATTTGTAGTGTAAAATCGAACTGTATTCACTGATTTCCACTGCACTGCTTAAAACAAGAAATGACCGAGATTAAACCTGGATTTTTGGAAATAACTACTGCAAAACATTCTCAGAGAGTCTCGTCACCTGCTTAACACCATATGACATTGAAAATATGTCACATTATTGAAGCTAAAGACATTCAAAATCCCATTTCACGGGAGTCACGGGCTCCTCTGCTGTCTCGACTATGATCATATTCTTAATCTTTTTAAATATGTTTAAGTTGGTAGTACAATAATACATCACTGGTCTATCCCTTGATTGTTAGGTAATGGAGGGCAGTAATGCAAAAGGTATGTGGTTTTTAAATATTAACAAGCACACAGTTAATCTCTATTACAGGCTACTATTCAGAAAGCAGAGAAAGGAACCCCGAGAATCAGCAGAAAGCTGTTGAAAGCAGGTGTTTCCTTGAGGAAATACCACAGTATAAAGAATGTGCTATCCACAAGCGTCTCGCCTCCACCTCTCAGGAAGAAAAGCTCCGAAGCTGCTGTTTCAAATTTCAAAGCTTTTCCGCTCAAGCTGCCGTCTGTACCAGCTGCATTCATCCATGCCTAAGTGATTTTTTACGTCTGTCTCCTTCAGTTTCTCTCTCTTACTCTGCCACCCTGCTTCCTGTCTCCCTTCATTGGGTATCCTGCAGACCCTCTCTCTATCTCTCTCTCTCTCTCTCTCTCTCTCACTTTTCAGACCTATCTCCACTCATCGAAGCCTTGCAATGAACGCTGCTACAGTTATTTGTTTCCAATCGCTGTGATCTTCCAGACACTAAATCAAATGGGAATCCTAGAGAAAAGGAAGTTCAGTAAATAAAACGACGCAAGCGTACACACACACACACACCATCTGAAATGCTCAGGTATGCATGCACACACAGTCCCTTCCCCTTTATAACTACCATGACAGCTTCCCTCCTCTGTCTATCTAAACAGAGGCAGTTAATATATTTATGACTACTTACAGAGGAGTAGCAGGTGGAGCTGACAGTGTGAATTTATGACATACAAACAATGCTTTCAGCATGTAATAGATATAAACTGTTGGCCTCAGCAGCCATTATAAATTCTGATTATCCGGAATAGCGTCTCCCAGTTTAATATATTTAACAACAATAGAAATCCGCACACAGAATTGATGCATTTTGGCGCATGAACAGGAAAATATTAATTCAACACTGCGTTGGCTGGTGTAAATCTACCCCTTTGACTGACCTTGAATGGACAGGAATGGCTGCAAAAAATGCTTTTCATAAAAGGAAGAATTTATGAATCCCATTAACTGTTCTTTTGCACAGGGTAATTTAAAGTTCAGCAATTGGAGATAATTTAAAGGTACTGCTGGAGGAATTAAAGCCTATTAACTCTCCCCAGCACAAGTTAATCTTTGCTGTTTCATTATATGACGGGGAGCACCATGCTTGCTCAACCTTTTTGCTGTGGAATTAGTTTGAGGCTGTCAAGAACAAAGTCTGTTATGGTAAAGGCACAATATGTAATGAATAGTTGATGTACTCAAAGGACACCAAATTGGTTCCATTTTGAGAATGCACTTGCATCGTTCCATCGTTGGCCCATGAGGATGTTGACTAGTTAATGTAATTGTCTCCATGGTAGCAGCCCTGTCCTATGTGGTTTCAGGTGCCCAAATCTAATCAGCGGCTTTCTCGGCCATGGGTGTGAGGGATGTCTATGGCCACTGTAATAACAGACAGTAGGCTACAGTCCACATATCCTCTCTTTTGGTTTGGAACAAAGCAACAGCTTAAAGGCTGTGGACTCCCCACTGATTTCCTCCACAGGCAAATGAAACAGGAAATCAATGCTTCACATTAACCCCTGATAAAACCGCAGAGCCCTGAGACCAAGCAGGTCGTGTCCTCGCAGTATCGCCAACAGCCAACTGCATCATAAAACTGAATCACTGTGAGACCCACTGTACCTTTTCTAGCTGTCCTCTCATCGTGAAGTACAGAAAAACTGGTATTCCTCAGAAAAGGACGTCAGTGTTTAGGGCAAAATGAATGGAGAAGAGATACACTGAACAATGGCCCAGACAGCACTGTAAAGCTGATTGATTTAAGCCTGCTGCATCAGCGTAAAATACACGTCCAAGAAATACCTCAGAAGACTCTAAAGTGTCCACTGCTTAGCTACTAGACAATGTATCTCAATGACAAATGGCCAAAGCATATTTTGGAACAATGTTGGTTGTCAGTCAGTTTAAATGACCATTTTGCATTATTAACTCTGGATGACGGCACGGTATGTATCTGGCAAAGCTGTACCATAGTTTTGGCTTTGCTTTTGGTTTTCTGGCACGTCTATAGATTAATTAACCTTGGACTTTTGTCATTTCAAGAGAGCTGCACAATAGGGGATCGACATTTTGACAAAACTGATATTTCCTACATTTGACTGGATAAACACACCACTTGCCAGGCTCTCGTTTATCCTCACTTCCGATTTTCAGGCTGAAAAAACATGGCAGTTTCTGTAAACATTAAATTCCTCCTAAACTATCAACCAAAGGTTTCTAGGAAAATCTAGGACGCATAGAAAAGTCTTGCAGTCACACATCAACTCTGCCTAATCTATCCCTGCTTGTTTTAATTCATTTTTATTAAGGCACTGCTTTGTACCTGGATATCCTGTCCACACATGCGGGTTGAACATCTACTGTATATTGACAAAGTCACACATGACCTGCCCTGGGTAACAGATGCTGCATACTGTGCATAATGTTTCTTTTCCACCTTCTTATGATCACTCGACCAGGCGGTATCTCCACATGACCAATTGCTCCGTGAAGCTGTGTTTTGTTCTTGGCATTAGCTTTGCACAATTTCTGCCCTCCAGAGACTACAAACATCCTGCAGCTTGCTGTCTCTTCTAAAGCATAGACACATGTTTATCTGCTCGCTCCACCAAAAATAAGATTGTGGCTGATTTATTATTGCACAAGAATTTATTTGGGGTTTTTTGTTGTATTTTTAGTTTTTTATGATCAGCTGTGGAGAAATGCTTGTTTTTTTTGTGTTGCTCAGGGTTTTATTTTGCAAGGGTTCGACATGCTTGTTTTAATCCAAGCTGATATTCACGGAGTAAAAAATTTATAGGCCCTTAAAAACCTATTTTCTTCGTCAGCTTCTTACTATGAGTAGCAGGGTCCTATATGAGCACACACAAATTTCTGCGAAAAGTGAAGACAGTTTTGGTTATTTCAATTAAGGGGATTTCTGTCTGAGCTCTGCCCAATGGTTTAAAATGACTGCGAGAAGACATGTCCTTCTTTGCAACAATCAGGATTTAGCAACATCGAGTATGAATCAGATGACAGCTGTGGGGTTGGTTGCTTATGTTACCAGTACTGGCAGTCACATCTGATCAAACCACACCCACACGGTCCTTATGAAACGGATTTGTAAAGTATTTCAGTGTTTAACTCTTGATAAATATTACCTGGGGATTTTTTTCCTCTCTGAACTTGACTGTTGCTTATTCACTTTTATATTCACGTTCATTTTTAAAAAAATCAAGATTTAAAACCGAGTTTTCAAATTAAAACTGTTTTGAATGTAAACAGCAATACACAACTCCCAGTATGTTCACACAACAGGCAGATACAGCATGGGTAGCAAGGTAGAGTAACAAAGCCTCTATAGCATATTGGTTTTTTAGACGTAAAATATAACACTATACTCCCTCTTTCACCTTACTGTCATCGATCAACAGGCTGAAAAAGGCATGACTGGGACAGGCACAACCTGGACCTTTGTTTTGTTAGCATCTGAATCCAATATAAGTATTAAGCCTAACATTTGGAGGCTCCAAGAAAACAAGCTTCCTCTGTTCAGAAGGCCCACTAATGAAGCACTCAGTGCACTGTAATAAATCTAGACACATCGACCCACAGCTTGTTCCACCGAGAGAGCCGTTCCAGCCATGGCTCGCTTTGTTGCTAGCAAACAGTGCCCCTCAATCTCACACACGCACATAAATACGCACACATACGGTAGTATCCTTATGTAGAAGCACAAGTGCACATCATAGAACACAAAACTTACAAAAAATGAACAAAGACATCAAAAAGTAGAAGTACAAACACACCCATACATTAATGAATATAATGTATATGTAACAAATGCACTGAGTGGTTGCTGTTCAGCTCATTGGATTGCTTGACACCCTCGTGTCTTTTAGGATGGATTAAGAGATGGCCTGGAAATGGCCTATTTTATACCAAGAGGTTAGAGAAGAGTACAGATCTGCTGCGGTAACCATGGCAACTGGATCAAATGGGAAGACCAGGTACCTCGTCCGAAGCAGGGCAAATTGGACGTTCCTCGACACTTCTTCAGACTGCTCTCCAGAGACAGGGAGCAGGACAGAGGATGCTCACACTTCTTTCCTGCCCATCCCTCCTTGCAGTCACACCTACCACAGTTACACTGGCCATGACCTGCCAAGAGGAAAGAAGAAGAGGTGGAGGAAGCAGCGAGGTGAAACAAACGTGTGGGTTTGTACAGGACAAATCCAAATAACCTTGATGAGAAGAGAAAAAAAAAAAATGGGCACACCAGGCACGGTAGAGGGCTGGATAGGTTATGAAGCGGAAAAAAGGGCAAATGGGAGCTGGTGTGAAAGAGGGAGGGAGAGAGAGAGAGGAGCAAGGGAGGCTGTAAAATTAACAAGGGGCAAGACATGCCAGTGGTGAGAAGATGAGGGGTGTTACGGTGTACTTAGATCATCGGCTGAACAGACTTCTCTGTCTGGCCTTTCCAAGCTGCTGGACGACAAGCATTGATTTTACATGGCCTGTACAGCGATATATATATATATATATATATATATATATGTTAAATGTAGAGAGAGAGAGAGAGAGAGAAACTGATGGAGAAAGATTAGATTTAAAACATTAAAATGTGAACTGTGTCTGCATTCTCCCAAACTGTGAACAATTTTACATGAAGAGAACTGTTGGCTACGTATATGCTGGGATGTAAAAATAAATCCCCTAGTGCAGAAATTGTTAGCTTCATGAGCAGTAGGCACAGTGATAGCATCCGTCATTACTTTGTTCATTAATTCTTTAGAAAAACAGTGAAAGGGTAACTCCCAGCCCCTCCCCAGTTTATTAAGTTATATGGAAAGAGAATTAGAAGCAGATGGCAAAGTGTTGTTGGTGTTTGCTAAGTGAAGGGAACTAAAGCTACTCAAAGGTGAAGATCCATATACATGATACTGGCATTGACAATATTATACACAAGTACTTGTACATTGTAAAGCACTAGCCAGTTCTCTTTTAAAGCAATTGTTTGACATTTTGGGAAATACGCTTATTTACGTTCTTACCGAGAGTTAGAGGAGAAGATCAAAATTCCTCTCACGTCTGTACAGTTGTCAAATATTTAGCCGGAGCCAAGCTCGGCCAAGCAATACACTCACCAAGCACTTTATTAGAAACACCTCTTCACCTGCTTATTCATGCAATTATCCAAACAGCCAATCATTTGGCAGCAGTGCAATGCATAAAACCGTCTTCGCATCCACTTTTTGCAACTGTGGTGAACAGAAAGGCATCTCAGAATGCCGAATACGCTGAACCTTGAGATTGATGGGCTACAACAGCAGAAGACTCTGTTTGGTTCCACTCCTGTCAGCCAAGAACAGAAATCTGAGGCCGCGGTGGGCACAGGCTCATCCAACCTGAACAGCTGAAGACTCCTAAAACATAGATGTTTGTCCATCTGCTTTTTTGGGAAAGCGATATCCAAACTTCTACTGAAATCTTACTATAAGTGCAATACTTCTTAGAGTACTTAGCTCAGCTTTGTGAAAAGTGGATAATTTGTTTATCCCATTGGTGGCTGAGAATCTTTGAGCAGTGCACATTTGTAGTAGTTCAGTGTGTTATCTTAACGGTTTGTGCGTCAGTTGATGTAGCAGTTGGACAGTTAATGGACTGCATGTTTTCCCCTGTCTACTTAAAAAAAATGTTTTGGCCCCACTTCACCAATAGTGATAAGATTGCTGCTGTTCTACTACTGCACAAGAATTAGTTTTTCTTTTTCTTTTTTTTTTTCTGTAATGCTACAAACAAGTCACTAGAACTGAATCCAATAGAACCTCCTCGGGATGTGGTAGAACAGGAGATCTGCAGCATGAATGTGCAGCCGACATATCTGCAGAAATGATGTGATGGAGTCATATCAACACGGACCAGAATCTCAAAGGAGTGTTTCCAAAATCTTATGGAATCCAGGCCACGAAGAACTAAGGCTGTTCTGAAAGCAAAGGCAGGCCCTAACCAGTATTTGTACGGTGTTCCTAATAAAGTGCTCGGTGAGTGTAGTCCAGCACATTTATCCCAGAAAAACAGCACATCGACGTTTTTGCACTTTGGTACCTGTCGGCGGAATTTGCCACCTTTGGACAGAGCCAGGCCAGCTGATCCGCCTGTATCTAGTCTTTATGTTACCTAAGCTAAGTAAGGTGGCTCCAGCTACACATCTAGCAAACAGCAATGGGAATGGTTTTGATCTTCTAACTCTTGGCAAGAAAGCGAATAAGCTTATTTCCCAAAATGTCAAACCATTCCTTTGACCACTTTTAAACAGGACTCAGGATTACCATAAATGTATGTGACTGTTTTTTTGTTTTTTTTTTTTAATCCAATAACAGAATACTGACCTGAGCAGAAGTCATCTGTGTACCGGTCATACGTTGCATGACAGTTCCTCTCATCGCACTCGCAGGTGTCTCCATGAATATCTCCCCAGTCGCCAGAGGGATCTACATCATAACAGTTACACTCCCCACACACACAGGTCCCTAACACAACCACACAGACACACAAATACCGTAAATTCACACTGTATTAATTATCTATTGTAAGGTTTTTTTTTTTTTTTTAATAGTACAGTCCAAACAATGCAACAATGCAGATTTAACTGGGAAAAAAGAGGATACAAAACAGAAAAAAGCAAAATCCAACTCATTGTCTTTGACATCTTTCACAGAAGTGGAAGGAGGTGGGACCACATATTTTTTTTACTTTAGCAAACGCAGCAGCCAGCAAGGATAAATGCTCTTCCTCCCTCTGTCTCATTTTTCTTCCTTTATCTATCTGTCTGTCTGCCTTTCTCTTTCTCATTTGTTTAACATCTTAGCCAGGGGATCAGCTGAGCAGCAGCCAGTGGAAATCCCATTTTCTCTTATCAGCACTGACAGAGCACGGGGAACCCCAGGGGAGCAAGGCCAGCTGGCAAGCCTGTGGGCTGTGGCTGGCGCACGTCTGGCCCCTGGCACTGGGTTCAATCTCCGCCACCACCTCATAACCCTGGAGCCCTGGATTTTTAGAGCCATGCGCCTTTATGTCTGCCACAAATGTCGCAGCTGATCTTCACCGGAGCAGATTACAGCACCTGTACTAGTTACTGTTGAAAAATGTTCCTTAAACTATAAAATTAGGAGGACATTAGAAAAATGCATTTATATTTTTGACCATATTCCTGTTTTTCAGCAAAAAGCAACCTTCCTCTCCACACAAAAGGGAACTGTTTCCTCTCTGTGCGCCTCATGCAACCATATTACCAATGAGTCAAATTGTTTTGATCAGGAAATTCATACATAGATGCACATATTTAGCCTCTAGCGGCTGTTATCGTTCCGACAGCATGCCAGTTAGCGTATTATTAGCTCAACCGAGGAGACTAGGTGAACCTAACAGACGGAGGGGCTTGACAATTTGCTGGAATGAAACAGAGTTATCTATAGGGTGCTGTCAGTCAAATCAATCACTCATTCATTTCAGAGTGTGAGCAAGAGATAAAGGTTACTGTTCAGCAAAGTAAAGGAGAGAGGAAGACATTCTACACTCCCACACAAAACACTTCACATCTTTACATCTATAGGCTACAGGACGGTGAAAATCAAATCGACCTTCTATTATGTAATCACCTTACTCGATCCATTGCCTATAATCACTGGGAATTATCTTCACAATGCTTTAAAAGAGGATTAATTCAGAGCAAAATGGCTGCATGTCACATAGGGAGGGGAACTGAGAATTGTACTCGTTATAATCAGCACCAAATTGTCTGACTTGCGGGAATTGCTTAGCACTTGAATGGGTTAGAATGAAAAGATGTTTAAATATGTTGGTGCATTTTACCGAACTGGGAGCGAGGGCAAGATACAGTATTTATAATATTTAAAACAATGGTCCCAGTACTGACAATATACCGTCGATGCACTAATATCTGTTGAAAGTGCATGTTTTTTCAACAGTTTACAGTACGTGTGTGCCGCATTTTCTACATAAATCAGTTACCTTATAAAAATTTTTAAATATCATTATCATTAGAGCAACATCTGCAGCCTTATCCTGATTATTCATACTATTATTTTGCCTCAGATAAGAAAATGTAAATGTAAAAAAACAATCTTTCCCAAGCATGAATGTCATTAGAATTTAATTTGATCAGTGTTAAACACTGTTAGTCAGACTCAGGCTGTAACTAGTAATTACAGAACACTAGTGAATTACTCACAAATATGAATAATGTAATGCACTTGAACAGCAGTTTAAATGTTTTTTTAAATTTTAAGGATTCCCTGTATATGCTGTAATGTTTGTTCTTTTCAATAAAACTGTTTAAATTTATCTGAGCAGCGAGAGTGGAGAAACCAAAATAATGCTATAAAACCTGAATGTGCACTTTTTTCCGCCGTCGAACGGTGAATCAAGAGGGGATCTATAAAGGAGTCAATGAAGATTTAGATTGATAACAAGTACTTTTGAAAGAATCGGAAAGACTGTCAAGTCAATAGAGGTAGAAGAAAAAATGGGTTCAGGTCGATTTTAGCTAAAACCAGTTACAATATACCATATATTTGCAAACTGATATAGATTCCTTTTTTTAATGGCAGACATATCTTCTTTGTTCTTTTCTCTGGTAACTCTTGGGATCATCAGGCCTCTGCCTGCCCTTTTTTATACTACAGCGGAGTACAATGGGCTATTTCACCATGAACACAGTCGATGGTTGTTCACGCTGTGTCAGCTGTGCACTTAACCCTAAATCGCAGCTCTGCGATTAGGGCTCTGTCCATGTAGCCTACCATTTAGCCCTACCACTTAGCCAGCCCTCAGCCGGTCCACTGTAATTAATTTTAGAGAGCTTTACTGAAATCCTGCAGGATCACTTGAGCTAGCTTAGTGAAGCTATTTCCCTGACTGCCTGTCCACTCTGATGACTTTCAGCGGAATTTACATGAGGATTTTTTAAACCAGCCTATTCTCTGTGTTGTCGCTTTCTCTGTATTTCTTTGTATGTGTTTATTTTCTTTGTCTCCATCTCTGTCTTCATGCTCAGTTTCAGAGGTGCGTGCCAAAGGTGACTCTTTTTCATCTGTGGCAGCCGGCTAGCAGAAGTCACACTGAACTGGGGTTCTCTGTCATACATGCTAACTCTTGAAACAACCTCAATCACCCAGCTCCACATCTGAAATAATAGTTCACACCTTGTAAGAGACCACATACCCCACCTCTTTTCAATCTTACATTAAAATTTATATAGACCTTATCAATGATGGCTAGGCCCTTTGACTACATCGGTGCTGACAGACTAGTCCTTCTTTTGCGATTGTCTCTGCTGTGCAGTTCTGTACGGTTTATTTAACATTTTCAAACAAATATGCTAAATGTATTTTTAAAAGTTTATTTGCTGTTGATGTACTTACGTACACATGGCTGGCATTATGAAAGGAGGATATTTAAGTTTTACAACATAGGCAATTAAAGACCAAAAAAACACCTGGAGACAACAGGATACAGAACCTTCAAAACAAGGGAATAACTGAAACAAAGACACAATAAACATTATTAGTAAAGAGTTTTCTAGGATGTGACACAATGTTGGAAACTACAGCAGATCCAAAAAAAAAAAAAAAAATTGATTGGGTGTCAGCTCCATGAATTTCTTTCCTAGTGTTTCCCTACTTCCAGGGGACAGTGTCTTTCATCCTCTTAATGATCCTACATAACAGACAGGAAATGAACTTGACCCCATTTTGAATGTTTGTCTCCTGTTTCCAAGCAACGCAATCCCGTTGAACTTGTTATTATGATGAGGTGGATCGTAATGAGTTTTGAGGTTGTAGTGACAAACATAACATTACAGAACTTCTTGGCCGTACTTCATATCATTCCAGAATTTTATTGCTTTGTGAATCAGTGATAATAAAGATTTGCGTAATGACTGTTGCAGAAAATATAGATTTTCAATATTTGTTATATTTTGCATGTATTTTACCATCTTATATTTCATTGATATATACCGATCAGCCACAACATTAAAACCAGTTGCTGGCTTTAATGTTGTGGCTGATCGGTGTATAGCGATAGTATCACATAGAAAACTGGATAGGATAATTTAATCATCAAATAACAATTTTAATTTTAAACAGTTTAAATAATTTAATTGGAAACCAGACTACCAGGGCTGTATACTGGTTTGAAGCAGGTAAACAGACCTCGGTTGCTGCAGATTTTGCCATCTGGAGATGTGCATCTCCGCTTGCTTTCCCATGGGCTGATATCACACTGGAATTCACATTTGTCTCCATGCCAACCGGCAGCACAGTAACAGTTTCCACAGTAACACTGGCCATGGCCTGGAAGCAGATCAGAACGCACATGCAACAACTGATCAGTTCACCTCTGTCAGTTGTACAGATTAACAGTTACTTACGCAGACTTCACAGATTCTTACTCATTTAAATGTACAAGTTTTAGTACTTCAAAAGTTGTGTACAAATGCCACAAATCTGGACAGAGTAACATTTTTTTCAACCCAAAAAAGAGAAGGCGCCCTCTTTTTTTTTTTTTTTTATAATTTCTTTAATCAAAATTTAATGTGACATATTTTACAAATAACAATACATGCCAGATTTTATTATCTTTTCCTATGCATTTATTTGTCTTGCTTGACAAAATCGACAAGTTAAGACAACTGATGTATTTCTCAAAAAAAGGCCTCAAGCAATTTCAATTATTTGTTTTTCAAAATTAGATTATGAATAGCAAATTAACAAGGAAAAGCCGTGAAAAACCTGTGGGGAACACAGAGAAGAGTATAACACCATCATGTGCAGTAGATACGACAGGTCAAACCACACTTAACTTCCAATTAACCTTCATGGACTTGTAAGGCTGATGTATTTTCCTATTTCAAATTGTACAAAGGGCGTCGCATTGATTTAGAGTCTGGCAATTCATGGCCACATGTGGGAAATAATGTTCGTGCGAAACTGTACAAACCAAAAACTGTTCAGGAGGTTTGAACATTCGCTCATCAGCCAGCTAGCTAGATGAGAAGATCAATAAATGTTAACTCCATCAGTAGGATGTAGAAACTCTGTCTGGCAGACTTTTTAATATATCCAGCTGACTTCTTTGAAAATGAGTACCCTGCAAAAATATTCTAAATATGCGTTATATGGCTACATACATAACGTCACGTTGAGTCAGTGCCGTGTAACGGTGCAAAAAAGACTGGGGCTGAACCTAAGACTGGGGCTTCTGGCACAAAAAGTTAGAATCCTCACCTGTTGATGCTCCATGTAGAAGACATAAATGAACAACTTTGTTCTTGTTTTTAACGGTAGAACCAGTTAGCCATTAGTTAAGAATTAAAGGTTGGATGTATGATTTGTTGTTACTTTTTTCGAACAATGTCTTTCACTTTCCAATTAAATCCAATCAAGAGTCAGACAGCTAACAACAGACTAACGTCTGATTCAGTGCCTATAATCTGAAACACACCACTTCAGCATGTCGAGAACTTGACAGGCCTGCTGTGCCTGGTTGCGGTTGCTAGGCTATGATTGATCAACTGTTGTTCAGTGGAGGGTTAGCTTATGCAGTAAATCGACGTCAGGGCCCTCTAACTTTCAGACAGCAATTCAACAAATTGTGGCAGTGTGCCTTTAAGCGGTCATTCAAACATAGAACTACCGCAGTTGGCCCGACGGCAGCTTACACGCGAAGCAATGAGTCAGCTAAGAGAGAGGGACGAGATGGGGAAGTCCTTGAACAGTCGTATGTTAAACGAAGAGTGAGAGCGTGAGACAGGGGTTGTGAGGCATACCTCCACACACCTCTCCGGTGTCCTCATCCAGACACTCGTTGTCGTCACACTCACAGAAACGTCCTGTCACCAGACCCCTGTTCTCCTTATTGTCACACATGCAGCTACCACAGTGGCAGGTGCCTACGGAAGATACCAGCTTTAGACAAAGTTTAAGCTTATTTTTCGGAGAAGGTTAAGTTTGTAGGTGTGTGTGTGTGTATGTGTTCACAGTGTGAGGCTGTAGATGGGAGGATGTGTGTATGTTCTGATGCCGTGCACTGTACGACCAAGAACCCAGAGTGTTTGCAGCTTTGTACTGGAGGCGCCGTCAGTACGCCGTGTGCCAAGAGATCCAGACTGGTGCCGGACAGGTGTGTTTGTGTGCGTTCACGTGCGTGTGTGCTGGGGGTTTTTCGAATGGTGCACCATAGGGACAGAAGGCTAGACAACTGCATGCTGTGAATAAATTTGCAATTCAAACAGGGCCACATACTGTACAGTACATGCTTTCACAGACACACACAAGCTCGCATGCAGACGCACAAATACACGTTCATCCTTCATTTAGCTGGAGGCATTGCGGGCCAGTGGTGAGGTTAAGCCCAGGTGGGCGAGGGGCTGTCGGTGTGTGGAAAATAACCTCAGCCCAGACATCGCCTCACACTGTGCGTCTTCAGTGTGCCAAAGCTTAATCATGTGTTCCACAGAGATAAACACACAAACTGGGACTGTGTGCATCAAATATGCTCTGGCTTGCAAGATTTAAGACCAAACTGAATTATCAATACTTACCTTACTTACATCGTTGTTAACTCAAGATGTCAATCTTCCCAAAGATGCTCATTCATGCACTGATTTATTAATCTGCCTGTGTTAGTTGTCCATGCTGCTGGATACAGTACGTGTGAGAGCAAAGAGATCACAAGTACCTGCCTTAACCGAAAGAATGGACTTTAAAAGGGGTTTGTAAGTTGTAAATAAAGGCTTTATCGTGGTTAATAATAATTATATTCATGTTTTGGTCAGTAATAAGCTAATAACAAGGACAAATTCATGCAAAAATATGAACTGCAGACTAGATGACTCATTAGAAAAATCTGAATCCCCCCAAATCATGTGTTTTTGACTTTGTAATAAGAAATCACATCTTTGTTTATTAATGTCTGAAGATTTTGCAGCCTGGCAACTGAAAAAACACAATGTTTTGTCTTTATTAACAGCTGGCTACTAGTCTATAAAGCACTTATAAAAACCATTAGTTCAAGCCATTGGTTAGAACTTATAAACCATTTTCAGAGAATGCTTTGTTGGAAAGTGATACCAAAAGCAAAATACTAAAAATGCTATTTTATGTAACTGAACAGCATATTGTGCATATGTGTATGTGAGTTTGCAATGCTGGTTGTTTGTTTGATACAGGTTTTTGTTAATGCCTGAGTGTCTTTTCATGCAACTGTGCAATAAGACTCACTGTTTGTATACGTGTGTGGATATGCGTGTGTGGTCACATTACCTCTGTTGGAGCAAACCACCCCCTGTGGGTTTTTGCAGAGCTCTTTGCTCTTCTTGCTGGGTAGGTTACAGTCTTCCTGGAACTGGCAGGCATCTCCGAACCAGCCTTCATCACACTCACACATCCCACAGTCACAGTAGCCACGGTCTGAAGGGTCAAAGAACACACGTATCGGTTTTGTTACAGGAATATGTTGGCATTGCACTACCAGGAGAGCACAGGAATTAGAGATATAGGATTCATTTGCCCCTGACTCTTAATTATTGTAAAAGACACATTGTACTCGAAAGTGACTCTTTTTAATGGATGCGAAATATCATACATTTCCCTTGAGATGCATAAATATACATATATTAAACATGCAGGCCAGCAGTACCATGTTTCCATTATATTTTTAAGTCTCATTTGCAAAACAAACTTTTTGGGTACAACGTTTCAGGGTGATACTCTAGCTTCCCCATCAAGCACTCAGTGAGAACAGTGGCTTGTTTAGTGTTCAGGGGACTTACACGGGCAGTTTGGCGTCACTATTTTCTCATCATTCTGATGGCTACAGTGAGCAGTATGAAAACCAGGAGGAATCATATGATGCAAATGAGGGCTGTTGACAAGTTATTATAAATGTTGCTCCTATTGCATTGAGCAGGGAGGGGCCTTGTATGTCGCACTCAATCATTCTCCTCACTCGTTCATCATGTAAATGTGGTGTCCTTTTCAAGGGCTATCCATCAGTCATTAACAACAGGCAAGTCCCCTGTCTCTTCTCATTATCGATACGTCTCAGGGGACACTCGGGAACAGTTACGAGGAGAAGAAGAATGTAGAAAGTGCACTTCAAGGAAAGCTGCACAACTGAGACAATACGTTTCTGAGGAAAATAAATTCATTTAGAAAAATTGTTGTCATACGAACTGTTCAAATTGTGAGGCTCTGAGTAGACTGTGCTCTCTGCTGGCTGTCTAGGCAACGTATTATATTTACATTATAAATCCTACTGTGACAATGGGACCTTCATCTATGTACAAATATAGCGAGATTTCAACAAATCAAACAAAGTTCAAAATTTTTTTGATTTGTTATTACAATTTTGCCATATATAGGTTAGAAATAATCTTGTGAAGCTATGGGTAAACTGCATTACTTGCTAGGTGAGTTTTCTTATGCAGATTTACTGTACCCCTCTGGGTCATTTGATTTTTCAGTACACACTCAGCACATATTTATGGAGATAATCTGAATGAGATTAAAATATTCCTTTTGCAATGTATCATTTAAGTTTTGCAGATGGGAGCTACCACACAATGGCTATAAAACAGAATTAGGTCTGTCCAACTTAATTCAGCGGAGTGTTCCAAAGTTACTGCCACCCACTAGCCCCCATTAATCTCCGCCTGACAAGAACTCTGACATATAAAACGGCTCCTCTTTGTCTGATGGGTGAAAGTTTATGTGCGTGGGCAGGTGGTTGTCCGTTGAAAGTTTTTCCTCGCTGGTGCTTCCAGAGCAGTAGTTCCCTGAGGCTTGGGGGGTTTCAGGGTCCTTCCTGAACTCCTCCGACAGACACATATGCCCAGCAAAATCACGTCCCGACCACAGATACATTCGGTTGGGGGCTGGAGAGATCTGTACCGGTGTCAGTGGCAGTAATAACAGGTGATGTAGCGTGATCGTGATTAACTGCTGACACGGAGAGGATGGTGACTCATGTAGCAAGCAAATTTTGGATTTGAATTTATCCTGTTCCTGCTTGATGATGAAAAAGGCGTAATATTGGCAGGGAGATAAACAAGAAAATAGGTTTGTATGGAACATAATAATTCAGCAATAATTACTGGTCAAATATATGTGCTAACAGTAATTTACTAACTGTGAATAGAAAACAATTATATCACTTGCATTTGAATCAATCTTGGGGATATTATGAGCTTTCAGTGTGATTTCAATTATAAGAAGAACTATAGTGCAAAACATAAATTACATACTGTGAATCTAACAACTCCCTGAGACTGTCTCTGTGCTCATTTATTACTTGTACTTGATGTTTCCTCTCCAAATGACATTTCCCCACTTACTTTGTTTGGATCGTATTCTCCATAACACGATACTCATTTCAGTGAGTAATTATTCCTACTTGCTTTCCTCTCCCTGTGGCGTTGTGGAGCGTGAAGCATCAGCACGTCAGCTCATGTTCTGTGGAAAAGATCTGGGAGACACCTGTCTCAGGTAATAACTCATTCTCTGTATGTACTGTCCTCATGATGAGGAACTCCTGCTTTCATCCTTCTACTTTCTACAATTCTCCAACAATAGGCATTCAGTTTACAAATTTTTTGTATTCAAAACTTTGTAATTCTTCAAAAGATTTTTTTTTTTAAACCCGTTCTGTCCAAGATCACAGGTTAACGCTTTATATTACAGCTTGCAATGTGAAGTGTAAAACTTTTACAGTGTAATTCGGTGTCCCAGTACAGTGTGTACCGATACATACTGTACGTGAAAGTACACGGGAACGAGATGTGAAGTAAGGGACTGATACGCCAAAAATCTCGGAGCATAAAAAGAATTGATACTGTAGGTATTTACAGTATGACCTGCTGAGCAACAAAGCTGGAAGTTTGGGGAAATGTGGTTTAAAGAGTTCTGTAGCGCCACATAAATCTGCTGTGATTTTGTTTTCAAATTTACCATAGACAACTTACCAACACTTGAGTGGTACAGACAATAACAAAAGGAGGATAGACAAACTACATACTGTTGTTCCTTTTTTTTTTTGTTTGCAGAAAAATACTGTGGGCCAATAGCCTCTATCTTACCGGGTATGTTGTAAAGTAGGTCTACCATTGGGGTGCAACATGTACTTCAGAAGCACGAGGTGGGTAAAGCAACTGCGCTTGCGTCCCTAAACGACAGCTGAACAGTCTCAGCCGCCCCTCACTTCAACACCTAAAACATCGAGGGCCAGTTTGCAACTTTGTTATAAAAATTCCTACAGTATAGTTTTCTTTAAGTTCCCAGATTGTTTCTCCATTATTCCCCAACTTCATTGATGTGTGCATCGGTATGTACTGTGCTAGTACACCATTCATACAAAAAAATGACACTGTAATTTATCCAGAATTACGCTGTGTTGTGGGCCATAATCTAATTAATTACTGATCACAGCAATGTAGAAAACCATATTTCCCAAGTTTTAGGTCAAAATTTCATTTTACTAGTGGAGTTGGACAGACTTGAATGGCTATTTCTCCTTGCAGCCCACGCTAGAATCACTAGGTGACTCACCGACAAGGCGCCTACTAGAGCTCTGACCATCTTATTAAGAGCACATCAAAATATGTACCAAAAAATAGAAAAAAATAATGAGATGAACAATTTAATGCGCTGTTGCTCAAGGACTGCGCTCCACTGTGAGTCCATATTTGCTGATTTTATCTCTCTCGTTGGGAAATAAACAGAAATTATGCATTAAACCCATTAGTCACTTTGGACAGACTGCCATTAGTAAGCTGTTCTCTCATGATTAGTTTATATCATCTGTCTATAATGTGTCCTTATTGGAAACAACATCATAAGCTTACATAATACTGACGGAAAGTGCATCTGGAGGAGTTTGATTTGGAACAGCACCGGCTAAACTGGCTTCTAATGTGCCGCTGACATAAAACTCCCTTGGGTGGGATCTTCTCTGGCTCTGGCAGGTGAAGCAGAGTGCTAGGGGCTGAGCCAGGGAAAGAACAGAGGCTCTGAACACCCATAGCTTGAGAGAGAGGGAGAGAGAAAGGGAGAGAGAAAGCGGTAGAGTGGCTAAAATGTGTTCCGACAGAACCCCAAAACAACCATCCATCAGGGGGAAAAGGGTTTTCGCTCCCATGCTTGCACCTCCCTATTTCAACTGTTCCTTTGAGATAGGAGGAGAAGGACACACATACGATGAAGTCGGAATTGTAATCATAAAGAATTCTAACGTTACAGACTGTTTTGGATTGCAGACATGCTTGGCTTTCCGCCTCAATCCACATCAGTGGCTGGGGGGGATGGTAGCTGTTATTAGATATGCAGGGAGAACCACTGACCTGCGTTTGATCAAACATTTTGTGCGCTATTACAGGAAGTATTGCTGCATTGAGAGTCTTGGATAAAGAAAAATTCAAATAAATGATTAGTTGTGTTCCAATTAAGAATGAACGCAAAGATGATTGCTAACTGAGGAGTTCAGTCTTGATATACTGGTCTAATTCTACTCAATATTTTGACAGTAATTACTAACAAGTTGACGCAGTATTTTTTTCACTGGGATATTGCAAGCCTGCAGCACCCTGGGCCACTCTCTATTTTTCTGACAAAGGAAAAAGACCATACAGTAAATCGAAGAGAAGCACAGCCTGTCTGAACCCAAACCAGAGGAAAACACTTTGCTCAGTTCAGCAGAGACAGGGGGAGAGAGTGAGCGAGACAGACAAAGCAAAAGAAAGGGGAGAGAGATCTCAGGAGGCTCATTCGATGAGGGGAGAAAAGAGGGAAGCCTGTGAAAAAGAGAAGGGAAACATTGCCATGTTGATCTTCATTTATGACAACAGGGGAGTTATTACAGAAATTACATAAATACAAAATAACCTCAAAAAACTTGATTTTAATATTCCTTCAAACGATCAAAAACAGGGTCAGGGTATTCTACTCGAAAACTTCAGAAATGTTCAAAAGTTATGTTTCTCGTGTGCTGTAGCTTATTTTCAAAACGGGGCACAGAAAACAGAGCAGGAAGTTTAAATACATATAAATGGTTTTGCACAGTTGGTGAACAGATGTTAGTCCAGGTCATCATCCTCTTCTCTGCTACAATGTGGGATGTACCAGAGAGAGGAAAAACCTGAGGGACATCATCAGCGCTTTGTGTGAATCCTGGAAAATCAACACTTATTCAACAAAAATGGTTCTGGATAGTTTTTTGGATATCTACTACAAACACCTTCCATTATATTGTAATGGAATAGGCGGTGTTTTCAGTTTTATCTTGGAACATGCCATGGCAGTGTGCCGATTTACTGGCAATTTTTCTAGCCACAGATCTAGTAGTATACCATAGTACTGGCCATAGCATAAAAATTTTTTTACATGGTATAACCCAGAATGATTTCTGCCATCCCGGTACCCAATCCATTCAAAGCATGACTTTGCAGTAGTCCCATCATGCACACAATAGATTCATGACATAGGGGCAGCAGCTGCTGGTTTCAGAAGTATAATTTGTCATTGTAAATTCCCATTTAAAAGTTTGATATCCTGGATGTTCCTTAATATAGAAACACAGAAGCCTGTGTTTCAATTCTGCTATAGGTTAACATTCAGCGGTAGTGGTAATTTTATAACCTGAGACACTTCCTATGTACTGGATCAAAAAATGGGGGGGGGGGAAGAAATGTTAAACAAAATGTTTAACAAAGGAGTATCAATGCAACTTTTATTCTGAGAAAAATAATGCAACGCATAATAAGAATATATTATAGTCATCTCCTCAGAATAAAATGCCAAGAAGACCTATTCACTTTCATCTAATCATCCCGAAAGAGGGCAGTAACATATCAGTATATGAACTGCTCCCATATTCTTCTATAATGCCTCCATCCCAGGATGGATTGGACAAGAACACCCTGGGCAGTGTCCTACATACTACATACATATACAGAACTTCCAGTTCAGATTCACTTGTTCAGTTCAATGTCTATTGATTGCATCCACAAGAAAATCTGTGCAACAAAAGGACAGACCGTGTAAAATCCCCACAGAAAGGACCGGGATCTTGTACCAAACTGTGTACATTGTTGCTCTGTGGTGACGGTACCATTCCTTATACTTTCCTATACAGTAAAGTGAAGTAAATAAAATAAATGGAACTGAAAATTATTTCACTTGGGATTTCTTCAACATGACAAAAGAGAACACATTCGACAGTCAGTCAGAAATATTTTTATATTGCTCAGACCTACAGCTTCTTTGTCCAGCTTGACTTGTTGCTTTAACTGAGAAGATTTGAATTAGCCCATGTTTGTCTGATGAATGCCATCCAAGGTAAAAAAAACAAAACAAAAAAAACAACTCAATGCCAGGAAAGCTTATGGTTTTGGAAAGGAAAAAACAGACAGTTTATCCCTAAGGAGAAAAATCTATTGGATCTTATCAGTGGGCAGTTGTGAGAGGCAGAGATAAGGGAGCCACAGGGAGAGAAATTGGCTGGTGATCTCAGACAGCAGACCATGCGTGCTGCATGGGCCATTGAGCAATGGGGCGAAGCGGTGTATTCTTTTCAATACGCTTTGAGTATAACGGTTGGACCCTGTGTGTACATGGACATATGACTGTGTGAGTATGTGACTGGTTGTGAATATTTGTGTGCGCACATGAGTATTACATTGTGAGAAAAAGCCCGATGCTGTCTGTGTGTGTGTGTGTGTGTGTGTGTGTGTGTGTGTACGGTGTCTGTCTGTGTGTCTGGGTGTGAAAACCCATTCCTCTTCTGATGCATCTAGCTTCCATTTGCAGACTGTGTAACAATGAGTGAAACCCCATTATCGGGCTGAAGCAGGGCCTTCTCACTCCAGACTGCTGAACCATAATGAGCTCCTCACAGCAGCCAACTTGTCTACCCAAATAAATCACTGCACCCCTCACATGCACACACGCACACATGCACACATAACTCCAATAAACCCTGACACTCCAGCCCGGTGACTACAGAGGACACAAAGAGGAGGATTTTTTTCCCTTACATCAACATATGGGGATCAACCTCTCTCACAGCTTCCAGGGTAAGCACCTCAATAAGTGTCTGCTTGGTAAAAACTTAAACGAGTTGAAAATAAATTATACAACTCTGCAGAGCCGAGGCAGACAGCACGGTCAGATGATAACTCTCATTGCGCTAAACAATACCTTTAGCATAATTTAATCATTTAATTAATTGTTTATAAGAAAATAAGAATAATAGCAAAAACCTAACAAAAACAACATCTCAAGCTACAGCTGTCAAAATGACCATAAAGATAAATCTACAACTAAAACAGTTTAAACAAAAACTGAACTTTGAGTGCAGACGCCCTAGCAAGTATTTTTTCTGCGAACTTGTAAAATTTCAGGCAGCGGGCAAAGTTCAAAGCTGTACCTCCCAGCAAAAGCTGATGCCTTGGTAGCATATGCGAGTCAACCAGCTGTCTATTACCAATGAAAGCCTTTGAAGCACTGCCAAGGTGATACGGGTTCTCAAAGACACAATACAGCACCCCTCTGATTCGGCAATAGAGATAGTAACACAGAAGACACAAAAATATTCTAAATCCTCCTAAAGTCTGTGAAATACATCTCACTGTCTGAAATAATATGAAGAGCCTAAATAAATTTACTAGGTTTTTGCATTACTCCCTTAAGCTTTCCATTCGTCCTAGCACCTGGCTGAAACAGACTCTAAAAATCACCTGGAGAGTCCATTTGCCATGTAAAACCACACTGAAGGGATCTGTTAGAACACTTACTGACCCATCACCAGCAACCATACTCAAGTAGTTTAGAATATGTGGAGCTGTGTGTCTGTACATAACTTCAGAGTCACATGTTAATCATTTTAAAAGAAAAATTGGATGTTAAAACATTTATTGGACAATATCCAAATAAAAGAACAGAGAACAGTGCGGTAATCTTTGACTCCTTGCTATAACACCAAACCATCTGATTATTTTCTGTGTCAATACTTATATCATTGTACACACCATTGCAAGTTTTCCCATTATGCGCACCACAGACCCAGTCGTGGCACTCGCAGCGAGGCCCATAGAACTTCCCTGGATCGGTGGCCTCGCAGATACAGACGCCGCAGTCACATTTGCCCCTCCCACTGCAGATCTTGCCATCAGGTGTCCGGCAGCGGCGCAGGGATGACTCTGTGGACAGTTTACACACACCACCCACCTGGCTGGGAAAAAGAAAGAAGGGTCAGCTGTTCTGCAGCTTTGGAAACGTCTGAGGTCAAGGATCAAGTGTGCTACCACCTGTGTCTGTTTGAAATACAGAAGACCACATCTGTGCAAAAGTATTCACGCTCTGATGTGGCAGAAATATCTCGTGGCGGCAAGTTCTTTCATTCATACATCAAAAAGGCCCAAAGGCACAGTTAGGGTTAGGATTGGTTAGGTTTAGGCACAAAAACTACTTGGTTAGGTTTAGGAAAAGATAGCGGTTTAGGTTAAAATAAGTACTTTCTCAGGAGTTAGAGGACCTTCGTCACCACAGTTACAATAATAGACACAAAGTTAGGGTCGTCGTTGTGAGTGTCGGGGATAAAAGAAACAACATCAGTTTCACACGGGAAATGAACAACGGACTCCTGTGTGAAACTCCTCTGTTTTGTTGACCCATCCATCCAGCCCAACCACCTCCTAACACAGACTTGGTCGCTCTATCTATCGCGTCACCCAACTTCCTCCTTTGCTCCTGTCATAATTACTTCGACCGCCAGAGGTAGCCCAGTAGTGAAACGTAACTGTGTTCTTTTAGTAGGGGACAGTCTTATTTGGGTCTATATAAAGAAGAAACACAACTGCCTTGGAAACACACACACACACACACACACACACACACACACACACACACACACACACACACACACACATACACACACACACACACACACACACATCAAATGTGGAGGAGGATCAGGCTAATATATCAAATTGCGCAGAAACAGCCTCACCTTTCACGGGGCACACTTCAGCAGCTGTTGCGGTGCTTCGTTTTTACTCCGCGGGGTATCTCAGCGAGATTTGTTACATTTGGATGCTGTCTGACATTCTTTTTCTATTCCTGCCCACTCTTGATATTGGCCAGCTGTCCAATTCGGTAACAGTAGACACATTTCAAACATTCCACAGATAAAGTGTTCCTGACACTCCCATTAAAATCAAATACAGAATGTGTGTGTTCCAGGGGTCACGGGGAGGTTAAACAAGTTCCATGTCACACAGGCTTCACCCACTGATGGCCTTTTCAGGCTTGACCAAACTCCTCCGTCGAGCAGCTCACTGAATTTTGAAAATATCTGCTAATCAGGATGAGCCCTAGTCCTTTACCATGACAACATGACATGAGATGACTTTCTGCAGTCAAGCATGACCCTGTCTCTGCCTTCCACTATTTTACACTGCCCTCCAGCCTCAGCTGATCTTCATTAGGATTGCTACATCTGCTGTGAGCTTGTGCTGATGCTGTCAGGCTTGTTTGGTCTGCAGGGTGAAGCAGCTTCAGCAACATGGGACTCCATTATGATGGGTAATGTAATCTAGAAGATGGCAAGGAAGACAGTGATGGTGGGGAAATTCCCATTTCAGGCTTCACTATCTCACTTTCTCCCCGAACCTGGGTGCGTGATTTTAGCCCTGGAAGAGTTAGGCTAAAAAAGGGACATTGCTTAGGGCCTGATTAACTGCCAATGCTGACAGTGTCAGAAAATGCATTTGCATTTTTGGTGGCAATTTCAACGGAATTTTAATGGATGTTGTTTAAAAAAAATGGCTGATTAAAGTTGTCCTCAGACAAGTAATGCCTGCACCACAACACTGCAGCCTAAACCAGACCTGGGCGTGCCTTATTTTTTTCTGGCACTTCTGTTTCAGCAAGACATTTGTATTTCACCATGCAGTCTTAAAAAATCCAGCTGCTCACCTCTCAGTCTCCCAGTGAGTCCTTCCTTTATTGCAAGGCTCTGTAGAAGAAGCCATTTGAGACTACTGAGGAGATTCACTCAAACTACTCTCCAATAAGACAGCTTTGTATTTGGCCATGACCTTGGCAATGTAACAATGTAAATGAGCAGTTTGTGCTCCCTGTTGGTTCAACTGACCTGTTTGCTCATTCAGAGGGCTAAAAATTGTGGTTTACTTAACTCAAATCCATCATTTGTACCTAAGAACAACAGGTGTTCTTTTGTGTCTGCAACTAAATGCATTTTTCCCCCGTGTCACTTGGGAAAGAAGAAAGAATTGCATGGTTTGTGTCCTAACAGCCAACAAAGCCAAATTAGTGCAGCCTCACAACATTTGTTAAAAACTGCGGATGCAGCCTCACAAATTCTGTAAAAAAGTTTTTATTGGAACAAAACTTAAAGGGTTAAGCTAATGGCCATCTGACCACTGACATGCTCTTAGGTTCTGCAACTGCATGGAATGTTTCTTTCTTTTCTCAAAGCTAGCAAAACATTTTCACACCACTGAATCTGACTAAACGGCCTTTCAAATACTTGAAATGCAAATTTCAGGCATTTCTTCTCCACTTTTTTTTAACCTTTGAAAGGTATTAAATAAGCCTTTTTTTCCCAGTACTGTTCTGTGGGTGGCTTAGTTTAGTTTAGTTTAGTTTAATTTATTAAGATAAAAAAAAAAAAATCTATACATGCTACATGTATATTGATGATTTCTTTTATAATGGTTGTGTATGGTCTCTGGCCCCAAGCACCTCATGTGACCTCCAATTTCAATGTACAAATATCAACTTGTGTTGTTCCTGGGGCCTTTTGTTTGTCCCTTAAACCATAGGGCTCCTAAAAGGGCAAAGCGTGGGTTAAAAAGAATAAAGCTAATGTATTGTTACCCTAGTTTTATGAGTATAGACGGAGCCCTCAAACCTTATTCCCTATGCTCTAAGAAATCGCTTACTTTGTGGATGTCATGTGGACTGAGCATTACATGGATATTTCATAACACTCCTAGCCTGTGCTCATAGAACTGAGGTTACAAAACATAGCCTTGATTGCTGACTGTTTCACACCTACAATCTTTCACACTGTCCAGTTGTTATGAAGACACACCTGGTAAACAAACAAGGAAGCGATTATTTGGATATGTATAGGGGAAAACAGAGGAAAACTGTGTGATCACTGCGATGCTTTCTGAGGTAAAGCATGTGTGGGGTTGCCACTGCTGTTCAATAAATAGTATGCAATGTACAGTAGGATATACACAATATAATCAATACACAAGCACGGTGCGCTTGCTCGGAGTAAACACCCCCTCTGCAGCTGAGTTAAGTTTAAATCGCATGGCAGCATTTACAGTTCTGCTGATGGGGGCTCCACTGTAAAAGACAAAGATAAACAGAAATGAATGTTTCACGTTCATATTTTAACCAATTCCAGCGACTGACTGCGTGTCATTCTTTCCATTTTTTCCCCCAGAAAATCAAAGGTTTTACAGCATTAGGGACTTAAGTTAAATACTCTTGATTTTAGAGTAAAAATGTTACTATTTGGGTCACACACTTTTTGCATAAATGTGTTTTTTTTTCTGTTTCTGGCTACAAATAATCGCTCAGTAAAAGCTTGAAATACATAACCTTTGCTCCAGCCAAAATGTCACTGTGGCTTCTCTTGCACCAAACACATGACCAAGAAAGTTGTCATAACAGTGTTATAATGCTTCATGTCAGCTAAGTAAAATAAATGAATGTCCTTAAGTTTTAAACAATGCTCTGCAATATTAGAAAAACAAACAAGAGAAAAAAACTAAGGAGCAGGCTTTTGCCTTATGACTTGGCATGCAGCATTATGACATTTGGCAACTACAACAGCATAGAGAAACTGGACAAAACTTTGCACTTGCAAACTACATGTATAGGCACTCCACTTTTCCACTTTTCCACTTTGTGCTCTTCAAATGTTGTCTTTGTCAGCAAGACTCTGCACCTCGCTCTTCCTTCTTGCTCTCCAGACTACCCCAAAATAAACAAGAAAAAAACGAAGCTGTGTGGAAACTCACCTCACCGATTGTAACAAAGTGTCCTCCACGGTAGAGAGCAGAATCAGAAACAACGGCACTAACATGGACTGTACCAAAACCTCAGTGTGCATGTTTAAATCCCACAGAAGCCTGAAGTAAAGTAGCTTGAAGGAATGTCCCAATCTTTCTCTCCTTAAACAGACAGGACAGGAAGAGAGAGTGAGAGGGAAAAGAAAAGGAGAGAAGGAGAGGAAGAGCAGCAGGCTGGCCTGAACTGGGTCAGTCCCTTCAGAGGCCAGCAGTCCTCTCCATACAAGTGCCTTTGATTAGTCTTGACTCTCAGACACAGTCCTGGGCAGGAGCTGGAGTGGGGAAAACTGCCAAAATGAAAAGTCACCAGTTTGACATGTAATTAGAAGCAGACTGGTTTTTTGTTTTTTTTTAATTTTTTTGTTTCACTTTTTCCCCCTTCATTTTCCAGATGATCTCTCTATGATGCTGTAGTTTTGTTTCTATTTCCTTATGATGCTGTTAATAATACATGAGAGCCAGAATCAACCCCTGCCCCTAACAGGCCTATTTCTCTGAAGACATCTTGACATGGCATAATAGGAAAAGCAAATCCAATGGCTGAATATCATTTAGCTGCTTTGGGTTCATGATCCTGTGCTGTTGTGCATGATTGCGCTCTCTCACTCTGTCACTGTCATGGCTTACTGGGGCACTTGAATGGAAACGAGCCATTGAAAGTGTTATTAGTAACACGTATGTTTTTCCTACAATAACAAGACAAAATGTCTGCTGTGAAAAAGGCCTATGTGTCACAACAACAAGCAATGGAGAATCAAGGGTGCTCAAAGCAATATCGCAGGAATAATGATACACATTTTGACTCTCATCTGAAACTTGAATGCAAAAACCGAATTCCCCTAAATCTCAAAAGACCGTCTGCCATTCAGTGAAAATCAAGGCATTACCATCCAATATGGACCAATGTTTGGACCAAGTCGCCTTTTAAAATAGCCGTGGAATCATAGGAGTAACATGGAGTTTATGTTGTCCATAAATGATGAATGAAGCATTGTGTAAGTTGAGGCAGAGTACTAAAGCTCTACTTGTTCAGACCTTTATCACAGTAGACATTTTTACATTGTATCACAGTTGTGATTAACATAAACAATAGCTGCGTCCAGTCAAGTTTTGCCAGTTCCGAGGACCTGGTGTTATGCACGATGGCTCACCGGGCTTTGTTAGTAGTATTAGCTCCACCTGCTATGCAATGTCAAAATGTCTGCTTAGAGAAAGGCCTATTAACTTACCGACATCCCCTGGTTCATTCATGCTTTTTATTACTTTGCTGGTACCTGAATGTCCTCCACCACCCCAACCTCCTCCCTATGTGCCAAGATGTAATGTTCATTTATGTGTTTGTTAATTAGCTCTTTCAGCAGAATCACTGTTGCTGCTCAGATTACTGAGGGATCCCTCAAAGAGCGGAGGGCTTTTCCGCAAAATATGACTGTGGACCCATTTACTATAATTGGTCAGTGACTTTACCAAAGTGTCTCTGACTGAATTAGATTATTTGGCAGCATTAAACAAATTTTATTTCATGTCAAATAAATTACACCATTAAAGTGTATTGGGAGGGCTGAGTAGCAAAGCTCAAAATTGATTGACCTCTTCACATACACCTATCAGCCATAACATTTACACACACACACACACACACACACACACACACACACACACACACACACACACACACACACATATATATATACATATATGTGTGTGTGTGTGTGTGTGTGTGATAGATACGTGTATATATACATATACACACACAGATGGGAGACAACTCAAAGGAAAAACCAACATAAGGTGTCTTAATAAGGTGCTGGGCCACCACATGGGCCTCCAGAACAGCTTCAATGCACCTTGGCATTGATTCTACACATCTCTGGATCTCTACTGGAGGGATGAACACCGTTCTTCCAAAAGATATTCCCTAACTAGGTGTTTTGATGATGGTGGTGGAGAGTGCTGTCTAAGATGTTGGTCCAAAATCTCCCATAGGTATTCAATTGGGTTGAGATCTCATGACTGCAAGGCCATTTTAATGCTCATCCAACCATCCAGTGACCCTTCGTGCCCTATGGATGGGGACATTGTTGTCCTGGAAGAGACCACTCCCATTAGGATAGAAATGTTTCATCATAGGATACAGGTAATCACTAAGAACAACTTTGTACTGATTTGCAGTGACCCTTCCCTCTAAGGGGACAAGGGGACCCAAACCATGCCAGCAAAATACCCCCCACAGCATAACAGTGCCACTGGCTCCCCACACTGTAGGGGTCAGGCATTCAGGCCTGTACCGTTCTCTTGGTGTACGCCAAACATGCACTCGCCCTCTTATCGAGAATACGGTGAAGGATGACTCATCCGACCGTATCACTTTTCCCCACATCTCCGCAGACCAGTGCCCGTGGTTTTTGCACCACTGAACTCTCAAATGGGAATTCGTCTTTGTAATGAGGCGTCTATGCACTGCCACTCTACTATAATATCCCTCTCCATGTAACCGTTGATGGACTTTTCTTGCGGACACAGTCGGATCACGTCCTGCACTGACATTCTCAGTCACCTGAGGAAGAGTTTTCTCTTCTCTTTTTCCTTAAATATCGCACTAATGCACGAGCATCACCATCATTAAATGTGTGCTGTCGACCAGAATTTCCGACTGTATTTAGTGATGAACCAGCAATGTTTTTCTTCAAATTGCTTGTCATTAAATACTGTTTTTTTCATATCAATTCCATATCAATTTCAATCAATTTTCATATCAATTTTAGAAAATGTAAATACTAATAAATGCAAATCGACTCTCCCCACACTATTAAAACTTGCTTTAATTATTATCTATTTAACTTAGTTTAATTGTTTTTTGTTGTTTTAATAACTTGTTTTAATAGTGTCATTTCTTCACTGTCAAAACTGAACTTTGAATCACATCCACCAAGAATTGATTTCACGTTTTTAAGCCATTCAACATTAACAAAAAAGGTTAATTGTCAGGATATGACATACAAGCCTATGTGCAGACAACTATCTGTACATTTTGTACTCTGGCCGCATTGAAATTGCCTGTTGGTACAGGCCCAGGCCAATGACAAGGAAAACCCTATGTCAACTACACACAGCAGGCTGACGTTGGAGTTGCATTTTTCATCTCACAGAGACTCTACACTGCCCTGAGCTGAGCTGGCAGCGCTGCCCTCAAATCAATAATATATGGATACCTCGGCCACGGGCGTTCATAAAAAGTTCGTTTTACTTGTCTTTGTTTCCAGGAACCTCAAACAATGGCGCCGGCAATTAAAGATATAAATAACACATTTGCAGATTTACATCCCATTCGTGATTAATGATAAGGAAGAACTGCAGTTTGAGGAGAGATAAAAAAGAATAAATGCTTTTACTCCCTAGAAAATTATGCGGTTGATTTTGGTTACAACTGAGGCGGTAGTCTGCCAGAATTTATCATCCCAATACGAAACCGAGTGAGAGCAACCGGGGCAAATACATGAATTTGGGAGCGTTGTGATGCAGCGACTCGGGGAACTTGCGGCGTTACCATGGAGACGGCTGCGCGCCTCCGCTGCATGCGCAGGTGCTGTGGATGTGATTTCAACCTGCGCGCTCCCGCACTCTCCCGCACGATCCCAACAGACCCCGGAAAACAGCTGATGTCATGGAAAGGACGACGCGCGACGGATAAGGGAAATCCTCCTCTCGTAAGTGACTCGGTATGTTTTTCTTATTCACTCGCCGTGTATGTAACCGGACACCCAGCTGTTGTGCTTTAAGGATGCGATCGACGCCCGGTGCCGCTGCCGCTGCTGCTGCTGCTGCTGCTGCTGCCGACGCCGCCGCTGCTGCGCGCTAGTAGCCCATTTGGGTTCTCCAGGAAGTGGAGACATTCTCATCCTCCGGAGTAGGCCCTGATTAAATAAGGACATGTTTGTGCTACGGTATCACGTGGCCAGGCTCTCACGTAACATATATTAGCTTCGCGTGGGACCTGTGCTTGCCCACGTTTTTGCATACATCCTGTGTTTAGCTCGTTTTTTAGCCCAATGTAGCGCCTTAGCTCTCAGACGTTTCCATAGTAACCTTGGCTCCGTCGATGTCATTCATTCACTCAGGTTTAGGGACGTGCATTTCTTGATTGACATCCAGATGTGTGCAGTTCGACAGGTGTTGTTAACGAGTCTGATCAGTTTCCCGCAGTGATTTTGGTGATTTCACAGTTGCCCACTGAAGCCTGAGAGGCCGTAGTGGGGCCTTCAAATATCCTGACTGGACCAGGTTTTGTTTTAACCAAGATGACCATGATTGTCTTGAATTTTTGTTAAGGCAATAGATCCTAAGATCTTTCTGAAAATGTACTTACAACGCTGCAACTGACAATGTTTTGAAATGCGGCAAACAGAGTTGGATGGTATCTGGCAATGTTGAATGAATTCAAGACAACATTCTAACATGCAAATTAAACAGTATTAATTAATGTTAATGCTAATTGACAGCAGTGACTGTGTTTATGACACCAGTGGCTCCGACAAAGACCTGGTTCATTTCTTTTCCTCATACAGTAAATAGTTGGGGGCTGGATGATATTGACACAATCAAAAATCACAATGTTTAACCTAATACTTAAATATCAATATACTGTATATCCATATAATGTGAGGATACGTTAGACCCAGAAATGTCTGCTTGCTTTTAGCTTTTTGTGCTGCTCCAGTCAATATTTTTATTACAACAGTGGCTCAAATGACAAATGGTCAAACGTGTAATGTGAAAAGTATCACTCATAGCAGCAATTTCACAGAGAATTATCACCTGACTCTGCGTTGTCCCTCAGCTCCACGTAGCATTTTAGCATCTTTCACCTCATTGTTTGGGTTTTACTTCACCGTTTTTACTGCTTTCATCATGGTCATTTTCGGATGCAGCAGGCAGATGCTTTCAGTAGAGGAGCTCTGATGAACCCACTGAATGCTACCTGCCCGGCACCAAACGGCACATTTACACATCAAGCTTGCGCAGAGCAACATTAGCCTTCATTTGGAGTCATGTCCCTGGCCACCATGAATATAGTGTAAACCTAATATTCACTCTCATTTGAGCTCTGTCTTGGTCTCCACCAAGTCCCGAAGGAAATATCTGGCTGCTAAACGATCTGCCTGCTGCTGTTGGATTTGTGCGCCGTAAAACCAAAACAACACACAGAAAGACACTAAAAAGTTCGGTAGAACTGCTGGAGTAGGGTGATAGCTCTCTATGTGCTTGTCACGACAAGAGGCACCTTTCACATTACACATCCATTGTTTATTTAAAAATATTGAATGATGGAGCTTTAAATTAAATCAAGCTTGGAAATTAAAAAATAGGGGTTAATGTTAATTTGGCCACTGTATAGCTACCCTGAGTGCACATTTACCTGGGAAATGTCCTGATACTTTTCATAGACTTTAGCAAAGTGCACCTATTCGAGGCTAGTTTGTATGAATACCCGAATCTCACTCCAGGCCATGGTGGAGAATTAGAGAACTGTACAAATGTGCTGCCCACATCTGCCTAACTTTCTCTTGTCTGATGAAATTAAGATGATCCTGCCACAGTGCACTCTTCCAGAAAAAAACTCCAGCAAAGAAAGTTTGTAGCCTCCAACAAATACTCAGAGTTACAATTAATCTGCCCAGTGATTGCATCTTGCCTGTGAGAAAAATGTCCTTTCTCAAATGGGAAAGTAATTGCAGTCTTTTGCCACCTATACTCCCACATAATAGCACTTAGACCCTGTAATTTTGTTTTCACTCTTCCTCATCTCTCCGTCTGCATATGTTAACTGTAGCAATTACATTGGAAAATTGCATCTAACTACATGGGGTTTATCGGATGGACAGTTTCTTTTCTCGGTACGAGAATAAAAGGAAACAAGGGTGATACAGTTACATTGTTCTATCTGCATTCCCATCCTAAGTGTTTTCAGTCTCCTTTGACTTTTAAAAAGGTGTAAAAAGCTTTGTATGATTCAGGTATTCGCAAGATGTCACTTAAAAATAATCTTTGTCTTGTTAAATTTATGTCAATTGAGAACATTCAAGGTTCAGATTTAACACATTCAAGTCATTTATTCTGTTTAACATGTTAATTGGGACAGTAGCTACAGTAGCTACAAGGAGTATTCATTGTAACTGTAGATTAAACTTTTTCACACTTTTTTGGGGGGATTTCACTTTGTGATCTTAGCACATTGCTGTGATGGGAACACATCAAATTAAATCACAAACCCTTTTTCAGATTGTTTGTGTATGTGTTGATTGTACTAAAATGAGTGGAGACATCTACAAATTGAATCTATTATTTACACTAGTCTCATTTTTCCAGTGATAGCGCCGCACTATCTCGCATTATTGAATTATATTTCAATGCTTTTTTACTTGAAGGATTGGTTTTCCCACGTTACAACACAAACAGTTTCTTACATACCTATCCAGCCATGCAGATAGTTTCAGACGATTGTACTGAGGTTAGACAGAATCGAAAAATGAAATTTCATTTTTTTTTTACAGAAACATCTCTTTGTTACTCTGGGTAGGAAATCTAACCTTAACATTTTTCATTGAAACTAGTCACTGGAAGTGTGATCTGTTAATTATCTAGTGTAAAAGGGATATTGTTTTTAGAAAACAATGTTTTTCAAATGTGGTGAGAACCCCCCAGACAAAATCTCATTCACTGTTATTGTATCGGAGTGGCACCAGGGATCTCAGATATAGCTATCTCAAAACCTGGACAAATATAACCAGAACTATCTGCACGGCTACATGCCACTGGAGGTAAGAGAGAAAATATGTTTTTATGTAAGTTGGGTGGACCAAATTAATTCCATAGATATGTTCTGAAGCTGCACCTCGCAACACTTGTGAATATGTTGTCTCACCCCTCTTTACTGCTCTTATGACTGCTACCATTCACTGACTGCTGCCGCAGGACCTCCAGGCCTTTAGGACATTCTCCCTTTTGCGTCTCTAGTCTCTCTCTCTCTGGTTGGTCTCTCCACCCCCTCTGTGACCTGGGGATGAACGCACCAATGAGGAGCCTCACAGTGAGTCCCCTGGCCCCTGCCTCACCCCATTTTCTTCTTCCACAACACCTCAGTCAGTCAGTCACTCACTCACTCACAGAGTGTGTCGCATATATGCCTTGATGTCAGACGTGGTGGGCATTCCTGTCTCTATGAGCGTACTGTAGATGTGAGTAGTGTACTGTACACCATATGAGCCATAATGTTGACTAACTGTTGTGTGTTATTTACAGGGTATGCCTGATCGCATGTTATGTGCAGTGCTGGAGCAATTTCAGCTTTACTTTTCCCTTTGGTATGTGCGCTTTGTCTCCATTCAGAGTGTCATTTCTTCTTGTGTTCTTGAGTTGAAACGGCCTGAACAGTTTTCTTTTTCTGCATAGACACGTGCACACAAACATACAAACAAACAGGGACATTCACAGGTTAACACCAACTCACACTGTATAGCAGGTTATACAGCTTAATCTCCTGTCGCCTTGGTGCTCAGTATGATGAAGATCATGTATGATCTTTTCACATGGTAAGTCACTGGAGCTGTTCCAATGTGAATACACGTGTCCTGTGTTTCATGTGTGCTACGTTGTGTATCACGGTGGCCATTCAACAGTGCAACACATGTTTAATTTTAAAATACCTCTGCTCTGGCAATTCAAGTCAGGGTAGTTTACTTTGCAGAATACACATCACAGTCAACTAAAGCGTAATGTTTTCTGTTATTACATCCAGAAGCCACTATTGATACACAGCTTATTTAATACTTTAATTCTATATTTCAATATTGTTTAACCTAATCTTTGACAGTTATCAAGTTTTTAAGAAGAGAACTGATTTTTTTAAAGTCACTTACTGGTATTGTGGCTCTATATGGCGAGATAACTTCCTTGCCTCTGAGCTGCAATAATTATATATTAAAATCTATTTATTCAGTTTATAATCCACACGAATGGACAAAAAGTGGTACCGCCACTGCCCAGACTTGGATGCAGCCAGAGTGTTCCCCTGTTCCTCATTTAGTTTTGGTCACTGTGTGGTCCGCCTCCCTCTCTCTGTCAGATCCACTCTCTGTATAGCACGGCAAGCCCCAGCATGCTGAAGAGGAAACAGAGCTCACGGGTCGAGGCCCAGCCCATGACTGACTTCGGGCCGGATGAGACCCTCGCAGACAGCGCTGACATCTTCTGGATCAACAAACCAGTGAGTGTGCTTAGTGTACACGTGTGCCTGAGTTATCTTACCACAATAAAATCCTGTGCTGTCCATACCAGATATTTTAGATGTTTTTAAGTCTCATGTGCTTATGTATTTCCCTTAAAAATTTTGTTTTAAAGATAGGGCACGAATATCCAAAAAGCTGGACAGCAATTATATAAGAAAATATTACAGCGCGATTTGTCCTTCTTTCTCCTTTTGCCGTCTTCCTGCAGTGGGTGCACTCCCTGCTGCGGGCCTGTGCCATCATCAGTGTCATCTCTGTGTGTATGAACACCCCTAAGACATTTGAGCATTACCCTCCACTGCAGTATGTGACGTTCACGCTGGACACACTGCTCATGTTCCTCTACACCGCCGAGATGATCGCCAAGATGCACATCCGAGGAATCATCAAGGTACCTACTGACAGAAGCTTGGAGAATTTTTTTTAACAGATTGTCACATGAAGCACATTACAAAAATCCAGTTACAACAAGATTAAAAAATACTGGTTCACATTGTTTGCCACCTTTCAATGGCTCAATACTGAAATATTTAACAATAAAAATACCACAAAGGAAACTTGGAACAGAAAATCAAACTAAGGAATGAAAATGCTGTTTCATCGGGACTTGGGAGCTGCTGTTCCATAACACATTCTTGTAAGACAATTCATGAATTTCAGCAAGTAAATGGTTTCAGCTGTTTTGCTGTCTGATGAGAAAATGTGATATTTTATTATGTGTATGTGTGTTTTATTTTCCACTCCATTTTTGTGTCTGTTAGCAGGATATTTCCAAAAGTTGGGAATGGATTTGGATGAACCTTTGCACAAAGGAAATGGGGCATAGAACTGTTTGGCCCAACTTTTCAATGGAGACACTAAAGAGCTCATTTTCAGTTTAGACATAACCGCTTACCAAGTTTAAAATATAGTAAGTGGTTGAAGGGAAGCCTTAAAGACCACTGAAATAGTAAAAGCCATATTGACAGCATGTTGGTCCATAATCTAAATCCATAATATTCAGAAGTATAGCCTTTTTGTGCCACTTCAGGTTTTGTTCACACTTTAAATTCAACCTTAGTAGTTGTGCTGAGCTGTAAATTCAGATGAATCAACATAATTCAAATCCGATGTAGACAGATAATGTTCTATAGAGGCATCCAGGAACAGACAGCTGGCAGATGAAAAGCCCATAATTACTGCCATGAAAAGTGAGGACAGCTTAATTGGCAAATCAAGAATAACAAGTAGGGAGGCACTAGACACAGAATCAGAATCACAAGTGAAAGGGAAAAAAAAGCATAAAAACTGGAACATTTCATCTTCTTTCTCTCGATGTTTTGTTTAGTTCCTGAGGGCAGATAAAACCCCTCTTTGTCTGTAAAATGGGAAGGCATTTTTCTGTAGATTTTCCATGTAAGTCAGGTAAAATTCAGCTTCTCTAAATGATTCACAAGTGACACATTTGACCTTCTAAGTTTTCTTTTAAAAATGTCTAAGTTTTAAGTAATTTGTATTTTAAAGTGTGTCAGAGTGCATATAGTCATATTCATTATATCCATGTCTATAACTGTATGATTGACACTTGGAAGTTGTATTTTGTAGTTAGCTGTTTAAAGTGCGTGCACAAAACAAATGATCCACATAGCGTGGTAAAGTAATTGCATGCCTTTGTTCTTGTCAGTGTGTAATCAAACATGGTCCTTATCTGTAGAGTGTTTCAGAACACACCCTCCTATTTGCAGCCTTTCTTCCTGTGGAAGACTGACCCCCTAAGAGCTTCTTACAGACTCGCTCTCTCTGTAAGCGGTAATTAAGAATGCCCATTTTTGCTTGCCTTTTATAATGGATCAGTTTGTTCCCACTTCAGGGACGTAATAATGTTTTGCCTTATCGTGTTGAAAACATGGCTGTTTGAATATTGCGGTCAGACTGTCAAATGGGCACAGCAATTTTGGATTTTGTTTGTTGTTTTTCTTGAATATTGGTATGTGATTACTTTTTCACACAAAGGCTTTCTATCACAATACAAGCTTTCTCTGCTGGCTTTTCAGAAGGTGATGGTTGGCACTTAATATGGGCAATTTTCAGAACCATAGAGACTAGTATTATTAAAGCCTTAAAGCATCATATGATGATTTGTAATTGGTAGAGTACGCCAGTTTTCTTGAACAATATGGCCATGAATTATGAGGATTTTCATATTCAGTTATTCATTCATATTTCCTGCTCTTCTGAGTCTCTTGTTTTCCCCTTTTTTCTCTCACTGTTGGCGTGTCCTCCTTTTCTGTTCCTCTCCCTAGGGGGATAACTCTTATGTGAAAGATCGTTGGTGTATGTTTGATGGATTCATGGTGTTTTTCATCTGGGTGTCCCTGGTGCTGCAGGTATATTAGAACATTTACAATTACTATTACATTTTTTCGGCTGGACCGCAACAGTGGGGCCATCCCTATAAACGTGAGTGAGTGAGTGATAAAGTTACACCATTTGTCAGCGGAATGTAGTTTGACTGAGTGCTGAGGTTACACCATTGGTCTGCTGGCCGGATGAAGAGAGTCGCCAGTATCGCCCCACGAGCGCAACGTCGGGCTTTCCCTCGGCAGCCACACCTCTCTATGCCTCTCATTCAGTTGACCGCACAGTAGCTGCATAGACGTGAATGAGCTTTTAACTTTCTGTACTTTCTAAGTAAATATAGCCGAAATCACAGCAGAGCTGTCGTCTTTAACTTTTGTGTATGTGATTTTTTTTTTTTTTTCAGACAACGTCGCGGTTAAAAAATCAGGATTTTAGCAGTGCAGATGAGCAGCTTGGAAATGGCTTGGAAGTGACCGCTGTTTAACATGAAGTCTTAATGTGCCACGTTTCAGTCACTATTTCCCCCCTTGTTCCGTTGTCTGACAACAGAAACAGAAAAACATATAAATGAGAAAAAAGCTTTATTGGGAATCCGGCTGTATTAAATTACTGTATATGTGAGCACAGACAGTAGGAGAGGATCAAACAGATAAAGGGCGGTCCAGCCATATACTAGGTCTTGACCTAGGTTTTGACCTAGTTTAATTTTATTGCCGTTTTCTTTCCTGTAAGTGATTGTACAGCTCGATATACTGTAAGACAATTTACTGTAGTAGCAGCTTTTTTACTTCTTAACAATCCATTTCTCTTTGTTTTAGGTGTTTGAAATAGCAGAGCTTGTGGATCAGATGTCTCCATGGGGAATGCTGAGAATCCCCCGAGCACTCATTATGATCCGGGCCTTCAGGATCTACTTCCGCTTCGAGCTTCCTCGCTCCCGAATTACCAACATTCTGAAGTACAATACTTTCATGAGCATTTCATTTATATATGGTCTCCACAATTAATGAATAGTTGTACGTGTATATATATGGCATTGACAAATGTCTTTTGCCACTCTTGTGCTTTGCAGGCGATCCGGGGAACAGATCTGGAGTGTATCTATCTTCCTGCTGTTTTTTCTTCTGCTCTATGGAATTCTGGGTGTTCAAATGTTTGGAACGTTCAACCATCACTGCGTCACTAACGATACACAGAAAGAGTAAAAACCCTTTTTTTAGTATTTAAGTATAACATTGGATGCCTTTTTTGATGTTTCCACAGGTCACTAGCACTATTGGTAGGTGATAACCCGTTTTAACAATACCATTTTTTACCATACTGTCAACCTTAGCTCCTAACGGAACTAAAGAGCTATGATGGAGGCCATCTTTCCCACTTTTAGTGGAGGTGATACGTTGTCTGTTTACTAAAGCAATAATTGTTAGTATGAAGTAGTTTTAAGAAAATAGAAGACACATGCACTGACTGTCTTTGTTACTCTGGTATATACTTAATAAGTAGGCTCTACACTGAGTGCAAAACAGCAAAGTGAAACACTAGTCAATGCAGACTGACTGTAAACAGACATACATGAACTTGAATTCACCCAGACAGTCTTAGCCTGTATTATAGGCTATTAAAGCCAATGTGAAATGATTCACATTTGAGCCAAACATAAATAGCCTATGAATAAAATTGCTTAATAATAAATATATATCTATATATCTATATATCTATATATATAGATATATAGTCTGACAGAATCTCATCTTTTGTGATCAATTTTTTGTGACCGTCTAAGAAGTAGCCTCCAACATTAATTTGGCTTTTTTCTGTGGAGCAGCACTTCTTTAAAACCTTCCTCCATGTCCAGTGTTCAGACGCTGTGTTGGTCAGGGTTTGGTCTGTTTGTTTTTTATTTTTTTTGGATTACATTAATTTATCAGGCTCATAGACAGGAGCTTGTTGCTAGAATACACTATTTGCTTAAAACATTGGTGGTCAGCATATTTTTGCAGCAGGAAATAAGGAAACTTGTGGGCAGGTAGGGACACAGCTTTGAGGAAAGTGTGGGATTGTGGACGGGTTACAGTGTGTGCACATGTTGCCTCACAAGTAGAGTATGTCTTTAAACACATTTGTGAGGGTTTTTGGGTTTTATTTTTCAGTTTAGGATGATGATAATACGATGCAGAGAATTGGAATCCTTGTGGCGACAAAAGATGGGGGAAGCAACCATCATGATTAAAGCCCCGGGCTGCAGGGAGAGCTAATGCTAATTATAATAATTAAAATTTCCCGCATTGTTCAGCCTTTGTATTAAGCTCATTCCTGCTCAACAGCTACCCCATCCATCTTTCCTTACTGATGTGTGCCTAAGCAGATAGAATGACCATTACTAGCAGGAAAGATAGCATAGGAAATTCTCAAATTCATAGCTCTGACGTCCCTCTGTTACAAAAATCCAATAGTGTCGTGACGGCTGCACATCTAATTTGTTTGTTGTTGTGCTCCTTTTCCTAAATCCCTCATATATGTATGCTTCTCATGGAGTACTTTAGAAATATGTCACTCAGGGACTATGTGTCTAATCTCTATCTGCCATATGCCCTTGGCACAAAGTCAAAGCTAGCTTTTCATACACAAGGGATTTGATGGAAATTGGGAAAAATAGCAGGGGAGACATTTTCTGATATGGATATTAGGTGAAAATGGTTTTGGATTTGTGAACAAAGTAGGGCCTCCCCTTCTGGATGTCAGGGTTTCCGCAGTTGACCTCGCCACTGTTTTACTCCCATGGAGCTGAATAACATGCATAGATTTGTGCAGTAAGAATTAGATCTACTGAACTGAATATTGATGGCATTTGTGATTCGTAGATTTCTTTAAAGCTACAATGTGATGGATAATGTTTTTGTGCTTGAGAGTTATTTTAAAGCGAAAACCCTTCTTACAAATTATATGTATTTATTTATTTTGTTGAATTATATGATGCAACCAAATGCATTGTTTAATATTATTAAAGTCATCAGATATTTTTAACATATTAATATAAAAGTGGCATTTTAAAGGGTGGAAGCATACTTTGGAAAAGGGTTAGCATGTTGTCTTGTGCTGTTGTGTGATGTGCTGAACTGTGAGCTTCTGTGGATTGAGTGTCAACAAGAGGTTGAGGTGGGCGGAGGCTACTGACAGGACCTCACATTTTCAATTTTGCAAAGCTTTTTCAGAAAACCAATCATGAATATTTTCATATCATATGTTTTGTTTTCATTTGACTCACCTGATTATTAATATCACGTTATTGCTGGACATTTGGTCTCTCGTCTGAGGATTCATTTATCTCCCATTTGTCATCAAGAAAAGGGATTTCTTTGATAAGACACATTGGTATTATTCAGCCCAGTATAATTAGCTTTATTGGGATGCACCACTATGCCACTGATTTGGCTTTGTGATAGTGCAATAAATTATCCCTTCTGATCCTGTACGCCTTAATAAACAATTTGGCTGGGCAGGCAATTTGAAGGCATTAATTTTCATCAGAGAAATCAAGCAGCTCCTGGAATAACACCTGCAGCTAAAAGACAGGAAGACAGGGAAAAAGAGAGGCAGGGCAATGTGTCTGTGAATGTGAATGAATTCTTACCACTCTAATTTTGACAACCTTGGACCTTTACATTTACTTTCTTCTCGTAGCAAAAGGACATGCTTTTATGATCTCTATTTTTATTCACACATTACAGTGTATATTTTTTTCTTCTTTTTTAGACGTTCATTCAAAGTATCACTCATTGCAAACATATAATTTAATAACGTTTTTTTTTCTTTCTTTTGATCAGTAATGTGACATGGAACAGCTTGGCCATCCCAGACACCCATTGTTCCCCTGACGGAGAAGGTTACCAGTGTCCTCATGGCTTCAAATGCATGGACCTGGAAGAGCTGGGCCTCAGCCGACAGGAGCTTGGTTATAGTGGCTTCAATGAACTAGGTATGAAATATACATACACATTCAGTAATGAACTCAAACCCATACATGCAAAGATAAGCATTAACAAACATGCATTGCATGTGCATTTTTTAGTTTTTATACAATTTATACAGACTGTTTAGTTGCTATTTGGGTTTTTCTTTTCACCAGTAAATCTTCAGTATATTCTGTTAAGAAATGTGGAAGAATGACCCTGTGTCGGAAACTGAGAATAAAAGTGGTTTATACCACAGATCAGCCACAACATTAAAACCGGCAACTTTTAATGTTGTGGCGGATCAGTGTATACCTTTGGTCTGAAGCTGTGCCATTCAGCAGCATTCGGCATTCTTATCAGCTGAATGGTGCTCAGATCCAGTGTCAGTGCACAGGGCAGTACACCTAATCTTTAGATAGCCATGAAGGAGACTGAGAGCGTCACAATAAAAAGTAACTTCATTTAGACTGTGGAATATGACTCATTCAATGCAGCTTAAAGCCTAAATGTACGGCTTAAACGGTCTATCACCACACTTTACAAATATTCATGTAGCTTGTAGTGTGAAGCTGCATGAAGTGCATCGTAGAAAAATCCTCATTTTATTGCTATGGGCAGTCTTATTTATAGGAATGGTTCTCATTTCCTAAAATACTTTATTGAGGATTCAGATATACTATTTTTATTCACATCCACGCGGAAGGAATAAGCTATTTCTAAAAATACAATGCACATCCAAAACTGTGGTATGACAGTAACTATTTCTAGCTCCGAAACCCAGAGGCTCCAGAACTATTAAGATGATAAGCTTAGAACAATGAAATGATGTGCTTATAGTTTCCCTGGGAGATTCAGGCTGCTTTTACTGATCCGCTCGCTTTTTGTCAATTGACAGCTGCTGTCAGCTGCTGCTTACCTGTCTAAAAGTGATGTGATGCAATCAGTGAGGTTGTTTATGTAGAGAACGGCTCACTAATCTGTTGGACTTTTTTTGAATGGCAAAAGGAGGCAGTCCAATCTCATTCTTTTCAAGCATTAAATTAATATCAAATGTTGTTTCTTTCCTGATGAAATCACCTTTGGCCGAGTTTTAAAAGTATATGCAGTTCACTTGCAGAGAGTGTAATTTTGTGGTTTGGCCAACTCACAGACTTTACATTTATTAACTTCATCAGACCAAATTTACTGGGGACATTGATAAAGACATGCATTAAAGAACAGTTCATCATTAATGAGTCTGCCAAACAGTTATAATTCTAAGTCTTGTCATTATAAGGAAGGGAACTATGAGGATACGGAGGTTATGTGTTTTCCATCCTGTAAATTGTCAGAATGTGCATTCATTATAGATAAAAAGAGAATCTCAAGGTATTGTCTTTTTGAAAGACTTAGTCTGAGGGTAGCCATGATGATTGGTGTGAGGCTCACAGACATCACTGTGTTAAGCAAAAGACCAACACTGACACAGTTGCAATAACATTCTCTGCTTTTCATCTGACTGTACATCTCTCTGATTCTCGTGTCTCTCTTTATGTAGGTACGAGTATCTTTACTGTATATGAGGCTGCTTCACAGGAGGGTTGGGTGTTCCTCATGTACAGAGCCATCGACAGTTTCCCTCGCTGGCGCTCCTACTTCTACTTTATAACTCTCATTTTCTTCTTGGCATGGCTTGTCAAGGTTAGATGCAGTCTCTCCCTGCACTTTTCATTATACTTTCAGTTCCTGTGGCATGGCAGCTGGGATAGTTGAACACCAAGAGAATTTGGTTTATTCTCCTAACCTAATCTTTCACCTACAGACGTAACTATTTCGCCTTGGTAGTACAATCTTCTCTGGCTAATGAGAGAATGAATGTCATGTCATAGTGAAAGGGACGAACCTACACTTGGTCAATTTTTTTAAATTGTCACAACACTTTTTCTCTTTCACTGTCTATGTTTTACTCTCTCTCTTTCTTTCTCTTTTACAGAATGTGTTCATTGCAGTCATCATTGAGACATTTGCTGAAATCAGAGTGCAGTTTCAGCAGATGTGGGGGTCAAGGAGCAGCACCACCTCTACTGCTACAACACAGGTACAAATACTACCCTCACAGACACACAAGCTGATAAAAGTAGTGCCACAAAATGTCGAACTGACAAATTTATATGGTGTCTAAATTTGACCTGATTGTAAAACATTCTTGAAAACTGACTTTCTTTAAAGCCTGTCATCTTGCTACAGAGTGCAAAAAATATTTGCATTCAAAATTGGCCACCTAAGGCTCCATAGCCCATTAGACGTCTGTTTTTTAATAACTTGGTTGTTAGAGTATGAGAGATCAAATCTTTTTTATCAGAAAAAAGGCCGGATAAAAATTCTTATTATTCTTATTATTCTTCTTATTATTATGTTTTTAATTTATTAAAGCAGATTAGGCAGATTTATTCAGCCAAGTGACAAGTGGGCATTCAGGTGGCAAGCGTTAACTTGGGATGTGAAATGTCACCTCTCTGAGGGAAGGGGACTCACCTCTATTCACAGCACCTTTCCCAGATTCAAACTGCCAGATGGGGGATGGACTCTCTCCTTTTCTGGAGTTGCCCAGGTGTTAAGCATTATGCTGTTGTAACTGTACAACTTAGGCCAAAGACTGATCAGTATTTTTGTTGTATTATCAGATCTGCATCTGAGCTGTATATCTCGGCGACGCATGCGAAAAGAAGAGACTTGTCAACTGGTAAATCGGGTCAGTTAACAGGGAATGATTCTGGGTAGACCCGATAAATCCAAACATGCAGTGATGGCAATCTGGGAATGTTTGGTTGAGGCTCCTATCTCCAAGGTCTTCAACTCCCATCTCTAAAGGAATTTTTCCAGTCCAATAGTGCAGCTTCAGGGGTTGGAGAAGCAAAATCTTGTTTGGGCAGGCCATGGTGAAGACATTTTAGGGCCTCGAAAAGAGTTCGGAAGAAGATTTAGGAGTCAGAATCCAATGGTCCTTGTATCCAAAGATACAAATGGCTGAAACTAGTTTACATCACAGGATGTCTCAGGTCACAAGAACTAGAAGAAGAATTCCTTCTCCTTGGCATTGAAAGGAAACATATAAGGAAGTGCTAACATCGGATCGGGTTGCTTCCAGGATACTCTCCTTTGGATACATTCTGGGCATGCACCAGTGGAAGACCATGAAGCAGACCCAGAAGCATAGGAGAGGGTTTATCCCTTCAGGATCTACCAGGAAGAGTTGGAGGACATGGCAGAGTAGAGGAGCATCTGAGCTACTTGGCTTAGCCTCACGTTACTTAGCCTCATGAAGCCTTACAGTATACAATCCACTTTTTTAGAAGGTGGATCCTATACAGTGGTGATTTAGTTACTTCAAAAAATAATTAAATATGAATATAAGGAAGACTTTACATTAGTTGCAGTAGTCTGCATTTTTTTTTTTAACTCTTAAAAACTTATAGTGGTGAGGGTGTCCTTGTGGATTAGGGGTTGAGATGCTGACCATGAACTGCAACATCCCAGGTTTGATCTAGCAGGGGACCTTTGTTGACACCTGTCCACTTTTGTTATCGAGTAAAGGCATAAAATGCCCCCAAAATAATTTGATACAGCAAGCGAGCTAAGGTTGCACATGTTAGGGTTTTAATAAATAAGCCTGAACCACTAGGTGGTGATTACCCCAATATTTACTTATTTATACTAAAGTGTTTAATATTCATTTTGAAATAGCAACTTGCAATTCATTGATGTTGTCCAATGTTAAAAAGCAAATTACAACTACATTAACTCAAAAGATGCCTTGTGCTTTGTTTTATTATCAGTTATGATCTGACCATAGAGGGACATACATCAGAGACAGGTAATAATGAATACTGACAGATATTATGTCCTAAAAAGACATTCAGTCTCATAAAAAATGATTAAAACAATAATTAAAAAAAATTTTGAAAAGTTTGAAAGACTTTGGAGGTTCAGTCTATAAATGCCCGTAGATTACCATCATCCAGTCCAGTCTATGTTGGTGATTAGCGCTGGCATGACATTTTTTCAGATTTAACGTTTTAGCTGTCTTACAAATGTCCTTTCAGGTATGAGAGGAGTTGTTACATTGATCTTGATTAATGCTTATTTTTCTCTAAATGTGACAGGCATTTTATTGCCTCTTTCGCATTTACAGTAGACTGCTCTGGATTGACAAGGAGGGTTGGGAAGTGGGTTTGAAGTAGAGAAAATCAAGAGAGAATATGATTTATGATGACATTACAGCTGAAAACTGTGAAGATGAGGGAAAAAAATCAGAGATGATATTTGTTTCAGAGCTAAATGTCTGTAGAATTCATAGAAAACACTACATACGTTGTTGTATATACTGTATGTTAGAAGCCAATTAAAACACTCCTAAATAATAATACCTCTGTTATTACAGTCATGATGGAAAACAGGCTGGTGCCTCTTCCATGCATATACTGCTACATACGACCTTGAAAACAACACACCTTTCCTACCATTATTAAAATTAATTGTAATGACATTGTCATGCCCAAATCTTTATCTTAGAGGGGGAAAAACTAATTAGCCGTGTTGTAACACTTAACTGTCAATCACTGAGGCTGAAACAATATGCTCCCTTCTTCATGTTCCCTAGAGAGGAAAGCTGGTATGAGGTGGCCCTGGGAGACAAAACCCATGCCACACTCCCCATTCTTTGACTTTGCTGTCTCCAGATTATTGAGGCTTTTAATAGAGATTAGGCTGTAAAGCGTAACTGTTTTGATAAATGACAATAGGTAAATCCACTTTTGTTTCAAAGGATCAGGCTCTTTCTTCCGTGTTTTGATGTGTGGAGTTGTAATTAAGTGCTGAACGTGAAGTTGAATTACACTGAAGTCTACTTTGGCTTGTTGAAGTTGAATGATATCAACCAGGACTTAGATACTATTCTCTCTGCCATGCTATATTAAAAAAAAGATGATAAAAGCTATGGATTGGACACCACTTCTTCCACGTCTTGCTAGGATGTGATAAAATGTGACCCTGATGTGACAGGTATAAGACAAAGATGAAACAAAGGGGTTGGGGTATGCAGTTAAAACGCAGTATTGTATTGGCTGTGTGATGCAACTGGAAGTTTAAATTTTTTAGAAACTTCAACGAGCTTAAAAATTTCACTTGGTTCTCACAGGTGCATTGAATGTGATTCTCACCATTTCAGAAACAATTAATGATGCAGTGATTTAAATCACTACTTATGCATGGAGAAATTTCAAGTGAATGTAAAAGGACAGTCATGTCAAAACAATCCAGTTTGTTTTCTCTCTCAACCCATTCACCAAATAGAACATTGCTGTTTGAACTATTCTGTAGAATCTGGATAATGTATAGTTCAGTGGCAGTGTTCTTTTGATTAATTTGATTTTAGCCACACGAGGGGCAAGTTAGTCAGCATTTTGTACAGACATTTGTGATCCGCAGAGGAGGAAATAACTTGACTTTTCCTGTAGCACCACCAACAGGTCAAAGTTCATTCGCAGATGATGAATCCTGATGATTTGGGTGATCTCCTGACTTTTTTTCTAGCGTCAGCATGGTGCTGGCAGTGTCTCAACAACTGTTGGATGGATTGCCATTATATTTGCTACACACATTTATGCCATTTAGTGATCCTCAGACTTTTCATCTAGGTCAGAATTAGTTTATCCAGTGCTTTAGTTTATGACTAAATATCTGAAAAAATACTGACATTCCCATTAGCCTCAGCTCTACTTTGTGTTTTGTGCAGGTTGTGAATTGGCTTCAAACTTCATGTTAACTCTTAGTAAAGTATGAGGTGAATGACACTGCATTTTGGAACGAGTTGTCATGATAGTGCTTATGACTAAGTTTTTGTGTTCATGTTTTAGAAGAATGATTGATATTCATGAGTCAGCCAGCTGCTTTGTGATTTAGAAAGTCTCGATGTGATATTGGTTTATTTTTTATTTTCTAGTGTTAGGTCCTTAGGCCTGTTTTTGGGTGGGTACGAATCTGTGTGTATGATGCCTTCAGCTTTTTTTGTGGCCACAGATGTTTTAAGAAGATGTAGCCAAAGGGTAGATGTGTGTGTGTTTAATTTTCGTCCAGTACTTTGAATGGTGTGCAAGTTTTTTTGTGGGTATTCTGCCCCTCATGTGCTGTCCTTGTGCCACAGATGTTCCATGAAGACGCTGCTGGGGGATGGCAGCTTGTAGCAGTGGACGTCAACAAGCCACATGGCCGAGCGCCTGCCTGCCTCCAGGTAAACACACCACATAATTAATATGCTGCTGATGCTGTTGGAGTAAACACACACATGCATAATCTGTGAAATATGTTCATTTTATGTGAAAGTTGACTCCTAAACATACATAAATCTTACTTGAACTATAAAACCTGAGCTGTGTGTGTGTGTGTGTGTGTGTGTGTGTGTGTGTGTGTGTGTGTGTGTGTGTGTGGGAGACTTGTTCCATTTTTATTTAAATGTCACTCTTGATGTTGAAATGCTTTGTATGAAAAGAGAATCAGTAAACCTTATCCATTTAACAAATGCCAAATACTGTATGCATGCAGTATCACCTCATTGTTTTCACATTTGTCTGCTCTTCAGTGGCTGTGTCAAACAACTAAGTGATGGGATTATAAATGAAGGGAAGCACATGTTTGATGTGTAGAGGTGCACTAATGATGTGCACATCCAGGGATAAATGAGTTTTAAATGACATCTACATGATGGATGCCACTGTTGCCCCTTGGTCGGTGTGATCCAAATGGTTGGGCTTTAAAGATAAGCTGAAAGCAGCGGGCGTTTCGTACAGCTGGCCCACTGTTGATAGCGTTGTGGTGTAAAAGGCTGGGCCCTTGCTGTGAGAGACTGCCAGTCGAGTCCACAGCTATGAGAGGGAGGATAGCTGTCAACAAACTCCCATGGAGAAAATACTACTACAGACCTAAGCTTGAAGTAGGCGCACACAAAAACAGAGCGAGGAAGAGAGCACAAATGAGTATAAAATAGAAAAATTGGGTAGAGAAGAAGGGAATAAATGAGAAAGAAAAGAGAGGACGTGAAATATGCAGTATTCCCATTAAAGCAGCATGTCCCCAGAGCCTCATCATCAGTCGGAGGAAAGATTTAGATAGAGGGATAACCAGAGGGATAAACACGACTGACTTCCCTCTGAGCCCTGTGCTCTATTACATAGAACACCCAAAGACTGCTTCATCTGCCTCATTTGCTAATACCAAAATAGCTATTATTTTCTTCCTGTACCCACAAGCAGACCACGTCTGACAGTAGAATGAAGGGGTTAACAGATTGACTGAGGGTGGCATTAGGCCAGGTTGAGACCATCAAGAGCATTGTTTAAAAAAACAGAGCTTCCATTTTAATGACACTGTTGTGTTGCCAAAGTGGAGGTCCAAACGCAGAGGACTCCGGCAAAACAATGCAAGGATGTCTGGCAGAAAAGTTGAACCTGGCCTAACTTTTGCTGCAATACGGCATTATCCAGCTATGCCTTGCGTTACCTAATACATTTAAGCTCATTCCTGGCAGATTACCTTGTAATATAAATTACATAATTCTTCTGTTCACCTTGTAATAGTCAAGTAGGAGAAAGGATTGCCACCGTGATAACTTTCTAGAGTTATAAAACTCTGCTTAAAAATACTATGCCCTGTTTTGGCACCTTTGAACTCATGGATATTTAGTCTGGTACCTTTAGTTACGCACCCACGCCAATGCAGACCCTTGGGTTTTTTTTAACAAAGCACTATTGGAAGTCTCAACAATGCCTCAAGGATTCAGACTATGGGTCCGACTTCCTGTGAGACAGACCGAGTAGCACAGTGTTTTAGTGGGTCAGATTGCAGGACAACTCACACCTCCATCACATGGATCGTTTCTGCTCTGAGCATGCCCAGAAATTGTGAAAGATGTCCTGTCAAAGAGAGCCCGTAACATGAAAAGCACTGTAGAAAGAGAGAAATATAGAAGGGAAAACCCATCTTATGTTTGTTTTTCATTAATAACAATTTCAGGGGACTATATTTCAAAGTAAGACCAGTGTTACACAAGACATTTATTGCAGTGCTCTGCAGAGTGGGATAGAGGTTCTGTAAATGAAAAGAAATAGAATAACAAATGTAGCATTGTGGTTTAAGGATGCAATAGGTCTTTGCATTGAATTGGATTTGTAACTCAACTTGTAGTTTGAGTTCTCTTGACAGTCAAGCATCCCTCAAATTTAGTTTTGTTTTTGAAAATGCATTGTATGCACTTTTTACCGTTTCACAAGATGACACAAGTATTTGAACTCATTACTTGGAGAGGGGAGTCAAATGAATATACAGTAATAGTCATACAGAAAAGCCTTTGTTTTCCACTTAGTGTGGATTCTACCGGTTCAATGATAAGCGCAAAGCCATTAGAACTCTGTGGTTCTGTAGAACCATTACCCCAAGTTCAATGGCAATGTTGTGTTTTAAATGAACTATTCCTACAATACCAGAGCACAATGCCCTGCTAGTGATGACAGGTTTGACAAGCCAGGATCTATAATGGTTATTTATTGGCATTATATTACTGATTTTTCCTCTGCTGATGCATTAATTATGTAGATCACTTAAACTGTTTATCATATATCACTGATGTTGTTCATTGTCCACCGCAGAAGCCAAGATTAACAGAGGGATTGTATTGATTATATGACTGCATTTACAGGAATATGCGAAATGGCTTCATTATATGAGGGATGTTTTAGTTTCCAGTTTTTAACTCTACTTTTCTTTGAAACCCAAGTCTTTTGTTGATTGCAAATCGATTGATTTCATTTGCAAATTTAAAGTGACATTTCACAAAATTTCTCATGTAGTAGACTTTATTTAGTTTTAGTATTAAATACTTGTTGCTGTACAAAGTTGAAAATCTCTTTCTTCACTGACATTGGCTTCCGTTGTCAGTTTGGATATACAAAATAGACACAGTTACAGGGATTTCCAAAGAAAACTAATTTTCATGACAGAAAAAGTTGCATACATGACATGCGTACATGACTTGTTACTATTCGTGCCTGTGTTTGTTGTGAGTGTAATCAGGAACATCTCACTGCATGAGCTACATATAGGAGCAGCGTGTATAGTCATTATATTTGAGTATTTGGAAAAATAAACATACAGATGTACAGCAGATTACCAGAATATGCTGCAAAAGGTTTCCATGAATGTGTCAATATTTTTTGTCATTGAAAATTATTGGAAACCTTTAGTCACAAGCTGACCACAACCACTGGTCTCTGTTAAAGAAAAAAATCCCAACTTTTAACAGCCGCCTTTCAGGTTTACAGAGGATGAGAATTTGACACTAAAATCCAGATTTAGTTTGAAGTGTCACTTTTAAGTACTTTTGTTGTTATTTAAATCACTGCCTACTTAAGCATTTAAAGTACCAAGCGTGAGACAAATAATAATCAAGTAGTGTAATAGTTGAATAGTACTGAGGCTGACTTTGACATGCATCATGCAGTGCTTAATTTTGAAAGTTACCCATTGTTTTCAGTTGTCAGTCACAACACTGACAGCATTTTGTTGCATGTCAAGCCATCAAACCACTCTGAAAATGTTTTCATTTTATGCTGGTGTCAGGAAACTGCAAGATCTAACCCAGCTGTTCAAACCAAACCAAAAAGGCCAGATCACGGATCACAAAGAAGAGTTCTAAGCAAGGCAACGTTTTCAGATTTTAACAGATTTTTGTTGTTAACCTTGTCTCAGATTTGTAGTTCGTAAACACAAAATGTTTGCCAATATTTTTAAACAACAGGTAAATTGGTTTAAGCTGTTTTCCCATGTATCAAAACATGACAAATAAAACCCATAATGTGCTTTGATAGCTATTGAAGAGAGAGGTGAATAGAAAGCAAGATTATCTCCATGTAATTTAAAAACAGTAAAGCTTGAGAAAACATTTATGCTGCAGATGGTATTTTTATACTGATTGTCCCACATATTTTTGCATTTTTGTAATGTTTTTTAATTTATTATGTTCTAAATAAATAACAATACATTCATGATGTTAAAAAAATGAAAATAATGATAAATGAATGGTACTAGTATGTTTATTTACATATGCTGAAATAAATAAACATGAAAACACCACTTTGTTACTGTAAAACCACTTGAAGAAAATGATACAGGGCATGGAAATTGATTAGAAGATTATAATGGATTCACTAACTGGAGTACCGTAGGAACACTGCATATATAGATGAGCATTTGTAGATAATGTTGTGGAGAGTAGTGCACGCTTGTTTGTCTGTGTATGTGTGTAAAAGTCAAGTACGAAATGGGTTATATTGTTATTTTTTTCAGCGATCTTTGGTCTTTGATGTAGTCATCGATGGTGTGATAGGGCATGCCATATTACGGTGGTATCATTTTTGATTAACGATGGATGTCCTCTGCTCCTTTTCTCTAAAGCCTTGCCAAACACCTTATTTCATTGCTTTTTTCATCCATATCAGACAGGACCAGTGCTAGCTGAGTAGACAGGTAGAGTGAAGGCAGGCAGTGGAAATCCAGCCTGCAGGGCCATCTGTGAGTGCCGGGGAAGTGAAGTGTGAGTTTCTGTTCTGCTCTGCCTGGCTCCAGAGTAATTGGCCGTCAAATGATTAAAATGTTTCAGGGCTGGCAGGTGGGCGCTATCTACAGACAGGCGGCCTGTGTGTGTGCTTCTGTTTGTCTGCCGCTAGCTCACCCATACCTGTCGGACTGCCTTTTAAACCACCTGTATGTGTCTGGTGAGGCCTTTGTGTGACTCACTGTCAGCCTGTAAATCTGCCTGTTGACGTCTATCCATTTGTACATGTGCGTGTGTGTCAGTCTGGGTCAGTCTGGGTCCACTGGGCTGCAGCAGTTGGAGATAACACATAATTGATTAACCACCTGCTCTCTTTGGAGCCAGAGAAGAAAGCTTCCTCTCCAGAGGGGCTACAAACCAAAATAGTCCTTAAAGCAGGGAGCACCTCCACTTTCCCTTCCACCTCTGACAGTTGTTTTTCAATGTTTTTACTAATATTACAGTGTTAATCCCCAACATAGTCTTAAATCCCCAACATCTGTCATCCTAAGCCATCATCGTTGTGGTGGTTTCCCTGAAATTACTTGTCAGTAAGTGTGGCCAGTACTTTCACAACTTTATTTGATTTTAATTTTCTGCAAGTGGTGCTCTTTTCTCTTTCTGTTTGCGGGCATGGTGGCAATTGCCGCTCATGAGATCTAGCAGTAATCTTGTAAATGATGCCAATAGCAGAATTTAAAAACAAAACAAAACAAAAAAAAACACCATTAACATGGGTATGGTAAGGGTTTTTTTCACTGTTAAGTTTTTATGTTTTTACATGATGCCTGATCTTTAGTCAAGCAAATAAACTTGTTACACTTACCGATATAACACAGTCAATATTGTGCTCTAGTATTATTCTGTAACCATAAACTCACCCCTTCTGTAGCTTCCATGCTGTTTGAAAATGTCCCTTTTAAAGGTTTTTTTTTCATTTGTTTTGTTTTTAAAGGAATAGTTTGTTTATATAGCTCATTTTGGGTTCGTCTTTGCTTTCCTGCCGAGAGTTAGATGAGAAAATCTATACCACTCTCACATCTGTATGTTAAATATATGATAGAGCCAGCATTCAATTAACTTCTCTTAGCATAGAGACTGGAAAAAAGGGAGAAACAGTGAACCTAGCTTTGCCCAGAGGAAACAAAATCCCACTACTTGCACCCCTAAAGCTCATGAGTTAACATGTATCTCATTTGTTTAATCTGTACAAACTCAGATGTGTAAAAAATGATACATATGTGTAGTTAGTTAATATACAGTTAGTGTAGTTAAACAATACATAGTTACGGGGGGGGGTTATGGTTATCACCAGCGGAGACTTGAGGAATTTATTGCGCCCAGGCAAAATATTGTCAGGCACATAGCCCCCAGTATACCTGCAACTTGTAATTTTAACACATCCATTTTTATACAGTTTGAACGAATGAGAAAAAATGTGGTAATTCTATCTATGGACTTTACATTTCGACACAGCCAGGCTACTTGTTTCCCCACAGTTTCCAGTCTTTATGCAAAGCCACGCCAACCATTTCCTGGCTCCACCTTCATATTTTCCATTTTTTTACGAGCGTACTATTACATCACACGCATTTCTGTGTACGTCAGCATGAAACGTGTTTTTATGTTCAGAAACTCCATGATCTGGACTAGAGTTTAAAATTAAGGTCTGAGTCTGAATGCATGGATAATACCATACGGGTTTGTAATTGTGACCAACACATGCCAGCTGGAATTTAACGGGTTAACTGAAAACATTTCTCATTTATCCCACTAGACTGTATTTGTATTCCATTGATTGCTCTGTGTCTGTTCACAGTACAGACATTATTTTTAAGGTTCTTTATTGCTTTCCTGGGTTTCTCAGTTTTGCTCTCATGGTAGCATGATAAGACCAGTGGAGGTTAATGAAGCATCCTGTTTCTTTCCCCACAGACCTGGTCTGCTAATTAGCCCCAGGTGCTCCACCATGCCATAATTACAATGCAGATTGGAGCTTTGGCTGCTATAAACAAAAATAGAGTGTGACACTTTATACCCAATGGATTAAAATAAACAAACAAAAAACAAAACAAGTATTTAAAATGCTACTAACCTCACATAAAAGTCGATAAACTGGGGAATTTCAGTTTGAAAAACATCAAAACAGCTTAAAAATGACCTCCAGAGAAGGGTAGGAAAGCTATGATACATGCCACCATTTCTGGTAATCCAGGAGGATCATGTGATTAATTTAGCATTGCCTCTTTGGCAATGAGCAGCTAATGCTGCTTACTCCCCCTGTCTCAGCCCTCTGTCCACAGAGCTAAAGACAGAATGATGGATAATCCACTAGCTAACTGGAGGGGGGTATTGAGGTCCAATGAATGGAACACCTCTTTGACCTCTCCCTCCCCAGCCAGAGATTATTGATTCTCTGGAACCCGCCTTTCCCCCCTGCCACCGATCTTTGCCCTCTGGATCTTCCCAGTGACACCACTTGTACCATTTTAAGCTCTCACATACATACACACAACGTGTCAAGGTTAAGTTCAGTTTGTCTCTGTTTGGAAGGAGAAGGAGGGCACAGAGAAAGGGGAAATTGGCAGGAGATAAATTCAAAAAAAAAAAAAAAGGAAAAACAGCATTGGGGTAGATGTACGTGTATAATGCAAAACAAAATCACCTGCAAGAGTAGAGTGATGGTGAAGATGTAACCAGTCCTCTGAGATCAACGTTCTTAGACAGAACAGGACGACTGGATCAGATTGTTTATTCAGTCTAGACAGCTATCAGCCAGATGCACATATGGTGATATATGCTGAAATGAAATAAACCAAAAGTCTAGAAGGAAGAGCCAGACAGGAAATAGATGCAGGGATGGCAAAGCACAGTAGATATCATTAAGAGTAGGAGGGTGCAGACAGGAAGACCATCATGTTTTATTAAGACCTGTTTTCCAGCCAGAGACATGAGTCAGCACGCTCCAGTCAAGGCCGTAATAAGTGAAGGGGCTCCCACTTTGTTAGATCCCCAACCCAGCAAGATTTTACACACCTACTCCTTCAGCCAAAAGCTATAGATTAAAATGACTGGGTTGATACCAAACTCAGCTCGAGTTAACTGCTCACAGGTTTGATTCAGAGTTGTATACCATGCAGTGTAAAAAAAGACAGACTTGATAGAATTCTGATCATCATCATTTGTTTATTCCTTGTCAACAAATGCCAGTCCAGACACTGAAGAGATAAATCAAGTGAAGCAGTCTGTAATCCCACTCAGTTTCTTCTTAATCTCAGTAAACAGGAGAGAGGAGACTGTAGCAGGAGATCGTGCCAGAACATGGCTCAGTCTGTTGGTGACAATTCCTGTGTGAATACTTTCATATCCTGCCAGCTATGTGCACATGTGCTACACTCGTCTCATGTACCAGTGGAAAGAGCATTTGTCCTCCTCGGCAGCCTGAGCGAACAGACGGAGCATGAGGAAGCAGTCATTTGTCTGTCAATCTGCCTTTCTGTCCTGGTTGTGTTACATTTGCAGCCAGTAGAGATGCCCCAGGTATGATGCATATATCCCCACCCTCCAGATGATCAGTATGCTTATTGACAAGCGGATCATGTCGGGACATCTCTTATGGGCACAGCTGAGAGTCTCAGCTCTTCTGTGAGAATACAGTTTATGTCACACTAACCAGACAGCCTTTAGAGAGTGAGATTTGGCTGCGCTGTTTAAATTGCCTGGGCATAAATTTGGTGATGAAGACCACAGTTTCCCAAAAGGAAGCCAGAAGGCTTGAAGAAAGGTGATTATTTCTTCCTATTTTTTGTATTGTTTTTTTTTATCGGGAAAGCACACCTAGAGTGCACTGTTTCCCCAAATACCAATTTACATGCCACTTAAAATTATGTCTTTTTATCTACAACACTATTTGCATACCTAATTTTTATCATGTACACTCTGTTGCAGTCAAAAAAGGAGAGCTGAGTACATGCTGTATTTTGCAGAATGTACTGTGTCATGTATTAGAAATTAATCTTTGCTTTGTTGTAAGACAGAATGATGCCACTACTCTGTGCTAAATGGCATTGCCCCATCTTAATGTGTGGCTTCTGCTTGCACAAGCTGACTTCAACCTGTGTGTGTGTGCATGCTTGTGCCTGTGCACAGTTAGCACCTGGTGTTTCAAAGACCCAGCCAGAGGCAACAGAAATAAATAGCATCCATCAAACAAGTGGGAAAGGATTTCAGAGACACACAAGCTAAGAAACATCAAACGGCAGGGGAGAGCCATCTTGTCCCACAATTGGTGCTGTTAAATTGATTCTGACATCTCGAGGCCCTATATGGTGTACCATCGCCATCAGCTGCACTGGGCAAACTAGGCCATTTGGCCCTCGGAAAGATGTGGAGCATGTTATCTGGTGAAGTGAACCACATCCTTAGCCATTTTTAAAAAAAGGGGAATGTGAGGTAAAGTTTAAAAGATTTTTCAGTGGCAGAGCTAGATGGGCAGACTGTATCTCAATATGGCAGAGGTTACAAATGCACACTGCTCTCCAGTTAGCTCTCCAGCTTTTCTTAGCAGTGTGATTCCTACCAGCTGACAGAGAATATGGGCAAAGTCAGGACCTTGAGAAAAATCATCCGTTTCATACGCACAAGCATGTACTTTCTGTTCTCTGTCAGTCTGCCTCTGTCTCTCTCGCTCCCTCCCTCACACACACATACAGTACACACACTATCACGCACACACAACTCTGCTCAGCCAAAACACCCATGGGGGAGAGCGTCTGGTTGCTGGAAATGTCAAACTGCTTTGTCACGTCCAATCTCAGTCAGGGAGCCTAACCGCTGTGTGTGGAAAGTGGGCATGTGTGCGTGTTCTGCAAAAAAAAAAAAAAAAAAACCCCAAGGCAGTTGGGCTTAAAGGAATGGCATTAATTCGCATTTATGACATAAATTGATGTGGTGTTCAATAATAAAGCTACTAAACTAAGATAATGATACAACTACATAAGGCAATAGAAGAGGCAGAAAATAAAAATTTAAAACACTAAAACAAAGTTTAGAAGAGCAGAAAAAAGTGTGAGGGAAATCTTGTAAGCTTATGGAAAAAGTTTCAGGAGACCTCAGATGTCTTAAGCAGATGCACTTATTGAAGCTTGATGCATAAAGGAGGGAAGAGATGAGCAGTATAAGTTAACAAGTGTAATACCACCCAATTCTGAAGTCTGTTGTTGGCTGGGTGCATTTAAAACCAAACAGAGTCAAATGACACTTACTACCCAAATATTGTTATTCTTCACTGAACCACATCACCTATGAAACATACATGTGTGAAGATTCTATTGGGTACCTAACCCTTTACAGTAACCTACATTAACCTAAGTCATGGTGTATATTATATGTAATACTTATGTAATTGTGTTGAAGACTTGTGTATCTCATGACCCTGATGGGCATAATGCTCTGAATGTCTTCTCCCTTGGCCAGATGTTCTGTTATCATATTGTTAAGGGTCTAGACTACAACCATGGTTGCTATGGCAACTGCCAATGAGGAGTGGGTGAGCGGGGTTTTTTTTTATCAGTGCCTTCTGCAGCTAAGCTAGAGACAGACAATGAACTATGGTTAATAATAAGAGTGAATTTAAATAGAATGAATATAAATAATGTCTGGCGTATTTTGTGTCCACATATCTCTTTTGCTTTAATGCAAAGAATAGTAACTGGAATTCCACTTTTAAACCAGGTTTGTGCCTGAACCCCAACCGTAATTGTAACCGAAAGCTGTAACCGTAACCCTAAAACCAAGTATTGACCCTCCAGACCTGGTTGAGGGTCAAGACTTGTCAAGGATGGTTTTTTAAACAGCGCTTTGAAGAAGTGAGAACCAGCTAGTAATGCTTACTTTATAAAAAAAAAAAAACCTCTCTCAAGGTCTAAAATCAGCAAGACTTTCTATCTTAATGGCATAATAGATAGTTTGTGATCACCTACCAAAAGACCCAAATTAATGTTTCCTTATCTGGTTCCCCTTTCTGGCATGGTAACATTGTTTGACAGTGGCTTCCAAACCCATTACAAATGACTGTTACAACAAAGATTCATATTAGTGTTTTCTGATCTCTCAAACTATATAGCCAAGTGTTAGTCAAGCAACTAAAACTACTTGGTTAAGCTTAGGGATAGATTGCCGTCTGTGTCCAGTGAAAACCAACACTGACAAGCCAGGAGATGGGATGCAGACAGATGTCTCCCATGTCAAAGTCACACGCTTTGTTGACCAAAGCATCCACCCTGACCTCCTTCCAATGACATATTGCAGTGTTATAACAATAATGCTGCTTCTGCCCTTGCTCCTGACAGACATCAGTCGTTATTTTCATGAACATAAGAGGCCCTTGTTAACTACGTGTAAACATAGGTCATTTTGATTGTTTAAACGCTGTAATTTTTCTGGTGAGGACAGTCTCTAAAACTCTGGTCTCTGCTTATCACTGAGTATGATCCTTATTTCTTTGTTTTCCTTTCCATACCTTTTTGCCTTTTTTTTTAAATTCCTTAAAACAGCAATACATCATGTAATTTACCAACAAGTTAAATCAGATAATTTTATCTACCAATTCCATCATAACTTGTTTTCAAAACACCAAGCACAATAGCAGATCAGGCCTTCTGGACTCTAAAGAGTTTGTACAGTAAGTGTATTTGTGTGTAGGAGGGTGGATGGCAGTGGTCCCGTTTTCCTGGAGTGAATTTGATCTTCCCAGCAATGCTGCAAAAAACTCCTTCATCTGGCTTAAGGTCTTCCTCTCCTTTTTAGCTTTTTTCAGTCCTTCCGATTGCCAGTCTTTTTTTAGGGTGAGTGATTCTACCCACTCAAAAGCTGTTTGATCTGCCACATACATAAAGTTCAAGGCTGTGATCACATCTGTCATATTATCTCCAAAGGAATGCACAGTTATGGTGTTTGTCTAAATGAGGAGTGCACGGTCTGTGCCACTCTGTTTTTCTTGGAGCAGTTTCTTCACATTCTTTAATGTCATGATTGTTTCCATCGTGTAATGTTGTTGTAGGCTTTCAATGCCACTGCTATTCCCACAGGAAATAACATACATTTATTCTCCCTCTCCCTTCTTGTTTCCAGCAGTCTGAATACACACTGATTCTGCTGTCTGGATTTCTCCCAGCAACCATTGAAAGACTCTTGATTGCTTTGAATTTCCTGCAGTTTAGCTGCGGGCCCTCGTTGCCCTTTTCCATCTCTTAATATACAATACAGTCTATGGTTGGCACCCCCCAATAAGAAAGAACCTGGGGTACCACATGTATATTCCTTCTGTCTTTGAACATCTGACAGTCCATCATCTGTCCTCCAGCCTATGTTCTCTGAAACCTTTATTTTGACTGTAAATGTGGATATATATATATCTGTGAACTTTTGCAATGTAGTTTTGGGTACAGGGTATCTTTTTTAGTTTGCTTATCTCGAGTCTTTTGAAAGCATATATCACTACAAACTCTAATGCGAAATGTTTAATGACCAGAATGAAGCACAAAGGCGCAGCCTTCCTAAATCAGTTAATCTGGACTCATACACAATTTAAAAACTTTTTTACCCTTTCAGTCATAGCCATTGTCTTTTTGCTGTTGTTTTGTATACACCCAGCTTACTTTTTGAGGACTTAATAACTGTACAGGTGGGGAGAACAAACCGCTTCCTTATCTTTCTTTTAGAATAATTCTCACTCAGTGGTACAATATACTGTACCTGTCTTGTCAATCAGACTGGAAATTATTTATCCCAGACAAAACTGTAATTTATAATCATGGTATTGCTGGCTCATATCCAAACCCGAATTTGATCAAATTCAATTGGAAACTGGTCAAACGAAAAGAAGTCCTTTGATTTTTTATACACTTCTTCTCCCCTCTTTACCTGTTGTGTGCAATTTACATTGACCTCAACTGAACACCGCTCTGTTTCCACAGCAACTGATGCGGTCCTCTGTGTTCCACATGTTCATCCTGAGCATGGTTGCTGTGGACGTCATCGTTGCTGCTAGCAACTATTATAAAGGCGAGAACTACCGCAGGCACTATGATGAGTTTTACCTGGCAGAGGTGAGATGTCTTTTTTTGAATTTCCTGCTTTTTCTTTAAATTCCAAATGTCCACCCTAAATCCTCAGTTTTTGTAATATTAATTCAACTTAACACAGTATGACAGTATAACAGTATGAGATCATGCTGATTGCATCTTATGTTAAAAGAAGTAAAAACTCCTTAAATGATGCATACTTGGGTTTTTCTCTACAGTAGTGGTCCTTATTGGGAATTTCTTCTATGGTAATGTTATGGCGTGTAATTAAAATCGAATCCTGTGTAATCGGAACTACTTTGCCCTGTCCACTCACATGTTGCACGATGCTATTGGGATTTTATATGTTTACACGTTTATAATCCATACATCTGTATATGTATTCTTGTTCAGTGAGTACAAGATACTTTATTTGTATTGTCTCATCACCATTAGTATATTTATTTGTTTCTTTTTATTTTATTGTTTTAACATAAACACACACACACACACGTTTTTCATGTAGGTTTGATGTCATCATCATGCAAGAGGTAAAGTGTCAACAAAGACGGCGCGGAGTGTGATCACCTTCCCCATCCCCTTCATACCTCTCTCACACACAGCTGAGTGGAGGAGATAAGAAAAAGGAAAAACTGCACGCAATATTGCCCTGTCTCACTCCCTCCACCCATATCATACAGCCAGAGATCTGCAGATTTGTTCCGATCTGGGTGAAGACTGCGAAAGGAAAATAGGAAATGGTGGCACTGGGTTTAGAGTTAATGGAGAAGTAAACATTTTATTGGTGAGGTACCAATTTTATTCTGTCCTTCTGACCGTATTTCCCCTGCTGACGACACTGGTGGAAGAAGCATTCAGATCCTCCAGCTATTGGTTATTGCACTCATAAAGTGTGGAGACTACTAGTAAGAGACAGATTTAAAACAGAATGGACAAAATTGATGCAACAGAAACAGAGATACCCTGATGTTCAGTCCCTGCTATGGTGTCAAGCTCCAAATAAATGTTCGTATACACACACCAATCACTTCATGACGAACACCATAGTAATACTGGGTAGGGCCTCCCTTTGCTCTCAGAAAAAGCCTCAGTTCTTTTTGGCATGAATTCAACAAGTTTTTGGAAACATTCCTTTGAGGTACTTGTCCATGATGACATAGACCACATGTTAAGTCACATAATTTCTGCAGTTTTGCCAACTGCACACTCATGCTGCAAATCTCCCGTTCTACCACATCCCAAAGGTGTTCTATTGGATTCACAGCTGGTGAAGGGGGAGGCCACTGAAGTACACTAAAGTCATTGTCATGTTCATGAAACCAGTTTGAGACAACATTTGCTTTGTGACATGGTGCATTATCAAGCTGGAAATAGCCAGTAAACAATGGTAAATTGTGGCCATAAAGGGATGTTGACACAAGGCAGGTGGGGTGCACAGATTCATGCTGTTGAGCCCCAATTGTGACCCCACCACCTGCTGCCTCAGCAGAAATCCAGATTCATCAAACCAGGCTACGTTTTCCAGTCTTCAGCTGTCCAGTTTTGGTGAGACTGAGCCCCTGCAGCCTTAGATTTGTGTTCTTGGCTGACAGGAGCGGAAACTGCCTTGGTCTTCTGCTGTTGTACCCTATCTGCCTAGATTTGACGTGTTGTGCATTCTGAGATGCTGAGATGCTCACCGCAGTCTTAGAGAGTGGTTATCTGAATTACCTTTCTCAGGTTAGCGTTTGCCTTTCTGATTGCCTTTCTGTCAGCTTGAACCAGTGTGGCCATTCTCCTGTGACCTCTATCATCAACAAGGCGTTCCCGTCTGCAGAACTGCTGCTCAGTTTTTCGCATTCTGAGTAAACTCTAGAGACTGTTGTACTTGAAATTATCAGGAGATCAGCTGTTTCAGAAATAGTCAAACATTTTTTGCATTGGACCTGCTGCCACATGGTTGGCTGATTGGATAATTGCATGAATACGCGGATGAACAGGTTTTCCTAATAAAGCGCTCAGTGAAAGTATTTCCCATAAGAAAACTAGATAGCACTTTATGTGAGTCAAACCCTGACTGGTAAACGCTTGAGTCTTCCAAATTCCATGTTCACAGTTTCTAACGCAGGCTTTCTGTTGAAAATTTTTAAACTCAAAACCTAAACCAATATTAGAGTCTTTGTAGTACTCCCTGTGACAAGCAAATTTACTATTTTGGTGGAGTGCTATACAATACCACAGTATAAAAATATTCTTTTCCATTACACATAAAAGGCATGCCTTTAAAATTATACTTAAGTAACAGTACAAATGTATTATCAGCAAATACTTACGCATCACAAGTGAAATTACTCATTATGCAGAGTGGCTCCAGAGTGATATAATGTATTATTAAATATATGATTGAATTATTATTAATGTTCATTTTCACAGTGAATCACCTGTTGACCGTGTATGGTTATTTATAAACGAATTGCATTTTGAGTATTAGTTCCTAATCTGCAAAGTAACAAGTAACTATAGCTGCCAAATAAATGTAGTGGGGGAAAACGAATACATTGTTTCCCTCTGAAATGTAGTATAGTAGAAGAATAAAGATGCAGAAAATGTAAATATTGGAAAGTTCAAGTACGCCCAAATTATATACTTTCAGGTAAGTACAGTACTTGAGTAAATGTACTTAGTTACGTTCCCCTACTGGCACCAGTATCCCCTCAAGTCCATTTCATTTTGTTCTCTCCACCGTTGTTATCTTGCTGTCTGTCTATACTAAAAACAAAAGTACTGTGGGATAGAATTGGTGGAGAAATGACAACTATATCATTTCTAACATGCTCATTTGGCCAAAAAATCTTGCATCAAAAAATTAAGTTAGCAATGAATACAGTATGTATATGCAATTTCTTGTTGAGCAAGTGTTGACCTGTGTCACTGAAATAAAAATAAAAAAGAAAACGTAATCAAACATTTTTCACTGCAAATAAACATTCTTTACATTAAGTGAACAGATTAGCTGTGTCCATGAAATAAACACAGGTAATAAATGCCAACACCGATTTCTATTTTCTTCATTACATCCCAGGTTGCTTTCACTGTCTTATTTGACCTGGAAGCTCTTTTGAAGATCTGGTGTCTCGGTTTCACTGGCTACATCAGCTCCTCTCTGCACAAGTTTGAATCTCTGCTGGTGGTGGGCACCACGCTGCACATCTACCCTGACCTCTACCACTCCCAGTTTACCTACTTTCAGGTATCGATACACACACATCTTTATGCACTTGCACATATGCATCATTGCATAAACATACAGAAATCCCCTTACTGTATATTCTGAATATGAAAGTGAATCATCCAAACTTGAAGAAGAGAAGCTGTGAATCATTTTGTGACATTTCTTTCCTGTGACCATGCATGAATGAGTACAAATCAATCATATTACTCTTCTGGGTTAAAAACCTCTCCTTTGTTTGTTCAAAATGCTTTAAATGTACTTTCAATACAAATGTATAACAGAAATTTGGTTAAATTGAATTCCAAGGTTAACTGTACCATTTTTCAGTCATGATACATTTTTTGGGGGGACACAGTATAAACGTGATGATTTCAGTCAGTTCTCAATCCCTGTATGTGAGGCAGAGAATTGGGGAAAGTCCTGATGCTTCTTTAGTTGGAAGTTTATAATGTCCGATTCCTTTGGCATCACTAGAGATGTATCTCGTAGTGGTGGACTACCATTATTTTTGTCTATAAATTCTGTTTTTGCCTACAAGCTCGTACGTGTGTGATCTAACATCCTCCAAAGTGTGGACCGTTCTCCATTTCGTTCACTTCCTACTTTTTAGACAGTTTTTCCAGTTCTGTCTACAGAACTATGTATAACTGTGTATATTATGACACATGTGGCAGTGGTGTCTTGTAGCATTGTCATTCACGTACAGAGCATTTAAGAACTGCACTATGTTCAAAAATTGAACCTTGTGACCTTCCTGTAGGTAGTACAATTTAGCTGTTGAAAAGCTCTGTGGACATGCAACAGTAAAGGGCCTTTTGATGTGTCTTTAATGATCCTTGACCATGCAAGCTGCCCTGATCCTATCTCACTCTCTCAGCAGTTGTTATCCACACATGTGCAAGGCTCCCATTCAAGGAAACACGTGCAAAAATACAAACACATATACTGTAGCAGCAGTCCACTGACTTTCTGTTTTTTGAAGATTTTTTAAATTTCTTTATGCTTATTAAAGTATTAATGCTTCACATTTTTTGAAACATACAATATTGTTACGTTAAATGTGTATCTATCCTTCCAGGCAGACATTTCATACAGTCAAGTATGAAAATTAACTTAAAGACATATAAAACTTGCTTCAGCTATGTCATCTCCTCCCCTAAAAAGTTCTATATCTTGATGCCTTTTTTTCAGTTTATAATACCTGAATTTTGCATTGTAATGCAGTTTTGAAAAGCTTATGTATTTCTGATTATGATGCTTTCATGTCCTTGTGAGATCCTCCATTATCTGTTATATCTACATCTATTTATATTATTATATTAGAGTTGGTTGAATAAAAGTATTTTTTTGCAGATCACCTACATTTTTACAATAATAGGTGCCATAATTGTATTGTGTTCTGTTTACAAGCAATGCGTCAATATGCGGTGCCAACAAGAAAAATGTTAATGACAAAAATGATGACTATCTTTGGTTTTATCCTAATTATTTTTTCTGTCTCAACAAATACAGACAGGAAACAAGCTCAGATGTACAGATAATAAGTTTGTCAGTAGATTTTTTTTTGTTCTGTTGCAGCAGTGCCCCACTCATGTAGTTGCACACATTCATATCAGTTTTTCAAAATGCAATTAGTCTTCCGCTTTTAGCCAATGAGCACTTTTTTAAGCAATTGGAAGTTAAGTGCCTTACTCATGCCTCACTCATGGAAAAGTATTTTTCAATCACTGTCCCTGCTGATATTTTTCTATGTAGGTCTTAATTTAAACTGGTGACATTTAGTCACATGCAATTAACCTTAAGGCTCTGTGCTGGAATTAGAATTGTGTCCTGGCCATAGGCTAAGCAATCAGTGATTGCCTCTGTTTTTTATTTAGTTATGTCCAACCACTGCTAACAGTAAGCCTTAGCATTTGTGTTTCAGTTTAGACAAAATGTCAATGTTTTAGAGCCCTACTTAGAGCCCTACAGCTTTTACACACACATATAGTTGGCAGAATGATTGTTAATCAGCCAATGGAACCCACTTTGGCACTCTCTCTGTGTTTGTGTTCAGAATTGCAATGACTTCTGTAGCAGCATGATTTAACAGTTCAGTCAATTTATTCATTCAGAGAGCCAGCGAATTGTATAATTTTTGGACATTTCTGGTAGGGATGCACTGATACGATTCTGGTTACTGGTATCCAGCCAATATGGGTTTAAAATGCTGGATTGAATATCTCTGACTGTGACAATGTGACACATAATGCAATTCAATTTTATGTAAAGCATTGCTTTGTCTTGCAAGTTGCTGGAGCCAGAAGCACACATATGTACCACAGCTAGAAAGCCATTCTCTGTGTGCCGTTTATAGTTAATCATTGGTAGCAGACACACAATATTCTTTGTTAGAAAAAACAAGGTTTTTGTTTCAGCCATGCAACAACAACATTATGTCATTCATTGTGTTACCTTCTGCAGATCTGGCCCTCAGCTTGAACTGAGGGCCAGATGTGCAGTTGGGATAGCCTCTGGTAAAAGTAATTTCGCACATCACATCAAAGTGACATTCAAGATGGAATTGCAGACATTTTTATACAGTTCCTCATTTTCAGAGGCTTAAAAGAAATTGGACAATTGATAATTGATCATCTTCATGGCCAGGTGTGGCCCATTCCATCGTTATTTCATGACAAATTAAGCAGATAAACGGTCTGGAGTTGCAACTGTTGAATTTGCACTTGGTAGCTGTTCATGGGAACTCTCAATATGCGATTCAAAGACCGCTTATTGCATATTGAGTGTATATTCAAATGAAGGAGGCCATCATTAGGTTGGAAAAAACAAAACAATCCAATCAGACGGACAGAAGAAACTTAAGGTGTGGCCAAATCAACAATTTGGTAAATCCTTAAAGAGAATTAATGCACTAGTGAGCTCAGCAACACAAAAAAGTCTGGAGGACCACCGAAGACTACTAAAGTGGATGATCGCAGAATTCTTTGCCTGGTGAAGAAAACCTCTTCACAGCATCTAGCCAGGTCAGGAACACTCTAGAGGAGGTAGGCGTATCACCGTCAAAGTCTACAATCAAGAGATGCCTTCAGAATTTAAATACAGAGGGTTTATCACTAGGTGCAAACCACTGGTAACACTCAAGAACAGAAAACATCTAAAAAGCCTTTGGACCGATGAAACCGAGATGAACCTGTAACAGAATGATGGAAAGAGAAGAGTATGAAGAAGGAAAGGAACGGCTCATGATCCAAAGCAGGCCACATCATCTGTCAAACATGGTGGAGGCAGTGTTATGGCATGAGCATGTATGGCTGCCAGTGGAACTGGGTCACTGCTGTTTATTGATGATGTGACTGCTGATAGAAGTAGCAGCGTGAACTCTGAAGTATATAGGGCTATACTATCTGCTCAGATTCACCCAAATGCTGCAAAACTGATAGTAATTCACAGTACAGATAAATAATAACCCAAAACATACAGCGAGAGCAACCAAAGAGCTTCTCAAGGCAAAGAAATGGAACATTCTTCAATGGCCAAGTCAGTCACCTGACCTCAACCCAACTGAACATGCTTTTCACTTACTGAAGACAAAACTGAGGGAAGAAAGACCCAAAAACAAGCAGCAACTGAGGGCAGCTGCAGTAAAGGCCTGGCAAAGCATCTCAAGGGAGGAAACTCAGCATTTGGTGATGTCCATCGGTTCCAGACTTCAGACAGTCATTGATTGCAAAGGATTTGTATCCACGTATTAAAAATAATAATTATTAAAAAATGATAATTATATTGTACATAAAATTTATAATTATGTTAGTTTATCCAATTACTTTTGAGCCTCTGAAAAAGAGGGACTATGTATAAAACTGGCTGTGATTCCTAAACATTTGATGCAGTTTTTTTGTTAAGGCCCTTGAATTAAAGCTGAAAGTCTACACCTCAAGCACATCTTGATGGCTTCGTTTCAAATCCATTGTGGTAGTGTACAGAGGCAAAACTATGAAAATTGTGTCACTGTCCAGATACTTATGGACCTAACTGTATATAAAGTATAGTATTTTTTGTTGTTGTTGTTTTCCTCCTTTTCCTATTTTACTTGGAAAAGAATTATCCCAATATTATATGTTACGATGTAATTAGCATGAAGCAGCATAATTAAAGTTAAAACAAAAAGGATCAGTATCAGTACTCATTATTGACTGATACTCATAGTCCTATACTTGGTATATTTTCAGGAGAAATGGTATCAGTGGTCATGACGTTATGTAATTAGTTCTCTGCTCATTTGGTGGTGGTGCACTATACCAGATAGTCGTAACAGCACTAAGAATAATATATTTAATAATATGATATATTTAACTATATATGTGATTCCTTTTTATCTCTATTCTATCAGTGGCATCTATTTCAGGTCCTCAAAGCTTTGTTGGCCTTAGGCTGGAGGCTGGAGACAAAAAGAAAGATAGGCGAAGAATTAGTTTTGCTGTTATGGCCTTGTGTCCTCTGTGAAATTAGCCTCTTATGGTTTGCTCTTAGGCTCAGAGCTTGCATTTGTTATAAAATGGACAACGGTCATCATTGTGTATCATGAGTAGAAGGTAGCTTCCCATCCCACCTGTGATGCTGTGAGTGCTATTACTGTATTTGTTTACTCTAGGTTCCCTTTTAGACCGGCATCCTGGGGGAATGAAAAATAGCGATACATTTGGCTTAGAGCTGGAGTCTAAAGAAAAATCTTTGGCCATGAGCATCACAGTATGACGCTCGATCAAAAGCCACTCTCTGGATCCCTGATCACAGCCTGACCAAGATGCATTACCTTTTGGGGGTTGTTGTCAGCACAAACAATTAGTCAATAAGTCTGTTGACAGAGCACAGTATCACTGCACCTTCACCACTGGGTCAAGATCTTTCTTTTAAAATCAATATGTAATCAATGTATTCTATGTTTGCTTTTATAACTCTGACATTTATTTTAAACTCTCTTAAAAATACCACCTCTTGCTTCCTTTGGTGTGAATTATACTACTGTTCCAAATACCAAAATGTGAACTGTATAACAATGGTCACACAGACAGCAACCTTACAGTAGAGGTGAATGTTTTCTTCCCCTCAGGTGCTACGTGTGGTACGTTTAATTAAGATTTCCCCAGCGCTGGAGGACTTTGTGTATAAGATATTTGGTCCAGGTAAAAAACTAGGCAGCCTGGTGGTGTTCACAGCCAGCCTTCTCATTGTCATGTCGGCCATCAGCCTGCAGATGTTCTGCTTTGTGGAGGAGCTGGACCGTTTCACCACGTTCCCCAGGGTAAGAGACCTCTCACACTCATCCTGTCCCCAAGGGCGCAATCTGAATATTTTCAAAAGCATGTAATTAAGAAAAATGAAAGTGGTCTATTGAAGACAGCTTCTTTGGGTATGATCATACCTTATTTTTTAGGTTAGTTTACACATTTTTTATGTGGTTTTTTTTTTGGTTTACTTTGCCAAAATGAGTCACGGCTTCTAAAAGAAAATCATCCTAAGTAATAAGGTTAGGCATAAGTAGTTGATTTATTGAAAATATTTTTGTTAATCCAGTGTCTAAACAAAATCTGTTTCTATCTTGTTAGCTTGATGGTCTTTTCTTTTTACATTGATTAGCTTCTTTATGTCAATAGCAGGTAGGAGCAGTTAGCCAGTCCAGACTGTGATTGGCCTTCTTTTCATTGTATTATGCAGGGTTTCTTGTGAGTGAATGCTTGAATGCTGCAGTTTGGAGTATTTTTATTCTTACTTTACTTCATTTGGATTGCATTCCTAACCCTTGACACAGTGCAGTTCGTATGAAAGTGTATTAAGCCAGCATTTTCAGGGAATCTGTGTAGTTTTCATCTTTGAGTAAACTGATCCAAACACAATGCCTTAATGCCTTATTCTTTAAATTATTTGTTTTCAGGGAAACATGAAATGTAATTTAAATTGCAAGATGCAGGTAAAATCTATAAAATGTACCAAATAAAACTTTAGAAATTCAAATGAGCAGTTCCAGAGGGACTCCTCAGACAAGCAATGGGGAGGCCTCCAGATGTTGGGTTGTATGATGAGTCGACAGATGTGGAACCGCCTTTGATTTCTAGGTGCTCCTGAGCTTCTTTCTTTCTCATTAGCCACATCTTCCGCTGCTCATTTTTTATTTCCCAACCAACATTTTACTGATCACAGGCACAGCGGGACATGAATGGTTGCTCATAAACAGATGCCACTTGTATGCCGCGTTACTCTTCACTCTTCTCATTTTTCTCCCTCCATTTCCATAATACTTGTGCCTCACACACGCACATGTATGCAAACAGACACTCACACATCATAGTTAATGATGTTTGGCGGTCTCCCCTGTGGGCAGACCTGTTGCTGGGTTTATCTTTATCTGCAGTGACTGGGACATGGTAGCAGGTGGGCGGGGCTGGGAGGGAGGGCTCTGCAGTCTGGAGGTGAGATTCTAAGGAGGAAGCGCAGGCATGCTACCTGACTCCAGGGGCCACCGTGTCAAAGCTGGCTGTTCCCTACACCTTCATCTGACCTCTACCAGATAGATGAGAGGGCAGCCGAACAGAGTTTTAAAAAAAAGAGGGCTGTTTACTCGCTCTCCTCTTTTCTCCCTTGTTTATGTTTAAAAACCTCACAATTGCAAGCTAGAACAAGATGGTCAGAAGGGGATACGTGCATCAGCTGTGTGATATTTACTCTTCTGTGACAAAGCATGTTTCAACTATCAAATCTGTCTGTTTTGCTGTGTAATTTGCTCTCTGTCTTTACTTCCCTCTCTCCACTGCTTCCACTTATGTACTTAGTTGCCCTCTCTAGCCTTTTGCCTTTCTCACTTTCTCTTATCTTGTTCTTCCCTCCCTGTAGGCATTCATGTCCATGTTCCAAATCTTAACCCAGGAGGGCTGGGTAGATGTCATGGACCAGACTCTGGTGGCTGTAGGTCATATGTGGGCTCCGGTAGTAGCTATTTACTTCATCCTCTACCATCTGTTTGCTACCCTGGTGAGGAACTCACTGCGCTGCTTCAAATATAGAAGTCAAATAAGTTGAAGATACTGTTGAATTTTGGGTTTTTGGTTTTGGTTGATTTCAGTCCATTGCATATTTGCTGCAGCATTCTATTCAAACTCATATTCTATCATTTTGATCAGTAAAAGCAGATTGGAGAAACTAAGTGGCAAAAGGATACTTGAATTGTTTTCTTAATGCATTCAATTAGTGCCCCCGCCCCTTCAGTGTTCTCTCAAGTGGTACATCAAATCACAGTTAATCAGACTTGCAGGCGTAAGAAGTGCTGACATTTCAGTGTTTGGCCCTCTGGAAAGGGGAGCCATCAGACAGCACAGACAATCTCTGGATGACTCACACCTCAACCCAGACAGACAGGATGTCTTTCAGGACAGAACAAGCAACAAATGCAATTACTAAGCAGACTTTGTAATATGACTTTGTAAACGTGTTATTTTTTTTAATTGGGATGATGGAAATAATGACATTAACATATTATAATGTGTTCACACACACAATATGTCCATATGCACTTCTCTTATTGCCTTTTAGATTCTGCTCAGTCTTTTTGTGGCCGTTATCTTGGACAATCTGGAGTTGGATGAAGACCTGAAGAAGCTCAAACAGGTAAGAAGCTTTTGTAGATAATGTGAAGAGACAAGTTCATGTTCAGATTTATAATAGCAATCATTATCTGGGAATAGTAACAGTTTGTTCTTATAGAGCATGAAGATTCCAAAAAAAGTGAAGTATCCACAGATGAATGAATATCTGGGAGATTTGAGGTGTCTCTGAGTTAGTGGTTGCCTTATGCAGCAGGGTTACCTCCTGCAAGCTCAGTCTTCACTGATTTCAATTTCAGCCCAGTCAGATACAGTAAGCACTGACGAATCCGCAAAGGTTTAGATGATAATGAGACTCAGCGCCTCACCAACGTCCTGAGCCTTGCTAACAACTATTAAAACAAGGTGTGGCTGATATAAGGTGAAACACGATTCTGCAACTGTAAGGCCAAATTTTCACTCAAGAAAGTGACTTTGGTGGAAAGTTTAAGAGAGATTTAACAAGGTTTCTAGAGGTTTAATGTTTTTCTGGATTGAAAGACAAAGCATTAAGAATAATCCAGACTGATGACAACAAGTGGTGTCTAGTGTAGGGCAGTTTTTCTTTATATTGAAGGAGAGGACTGTTAATCACCTCTCACATGAAATTCTGTTTCTCTTAAGCTAATTCCTCCACAGCCTTGCCAGACTTCAGTGAACAAAGCTAAAATTGTGAGAGGACATTGTCGGGCGCAGACACTGTGGCTTGTTGATCAAAGTGTTAATGATCAAGCCTGGTTGTTTTATTTTGTGCCTTCAAGTTGTCCTGTGTTTCACCATGTACTGTATATAAATGAGCCACTAACAACTTTGTTGAGTTTTGATGTTGCATTGGAGCTCATGAAAGTTATATTTATTAATTTGTTGTTGTTGTCTGCTCATTTCGTGTTCTTAAACATGATGCTGAGATGCAAAAACCACAAAGAAATTGACCAATTTTGGGAACAAGGGATCTTCTAATGCCAAAATTAAGAGTTCTGTTTGGTGGCAGCAATTGTTTCAATATGTTGCTGTGAACAGTATGAGTCTCTTTTCATCATGTACTGTTCTCAACTTTTATTGGTGTTCTTTTTAATATCTGACCTTTTTCAGATGGGTAGTTGGTGAAATTCAAATAATTGGTAAGCAGCTGTTGGTAAGCAGCATGGACACCCAGTGCATACATTCTTCTTGAATTTGGAAAGTTACAATGGATTTGATTTACATAATTGCCCTTTGACATTTATCAAAGTAGCATGGCCAGTAAATATTCCAGTATACAACTTCTCATTTATTGCACATATAAACCGTCAGAATAACAATAGTGAAAGAGCAAAATGTCAAAGTACACATGCAACACATATGAAAAATGACATTCTCTCTCCCCATGGTCTGAAGTGCTAACTGATTTGTCTGCTGCCTGCCATTTTCTGCTTGACGTTTACTGCTACATTTTTTTAAATGCCGAGCATTTTCTGTTGCTACCATGAGAAGAGTAGCAGGGTTGAATTAATGCGCCCACATGTGGGCAGGGCTCTGACTAATTTCTTCATTCACACCTTTTTGGGGCTCTTCCCCAGAGGCTTGAGTAAGTGGGCAATTAACTTTAAAAAAGTAAAACCCTGTTGTGTGAAAAAACTGGCACTTACACACAAAAATACACACAAGATCTTGGTGCCAGTCACTGCACAACGGCTGAACTTTAATAAGCAGTTTCTGTCATCAAATGCAAATGAAGTGTAGCTGCGGGACAGCTTTCTATATGGGAATTTGCTTTTTACATGGTCATAAATGGAGAGATGCTTAAAATTAAAGCCCCCGCTCAATGTCTTTTTCTATCTGTAGCCATACAATAGTGTTTCATAAATTAACTTGTCTGTGAGCTCACCAGCGTGAACAGGTTTGCGACACAGGAACACACACACATGCTCACGTAAACGCTGTGCATTGTTTGCACTCACAGCTGGCTGACAGGTCTCAGCCTGCCTGGACAGGTTATTTCCCACCCACAGCTGAGTGATTAGGCGCAGTGACTGTAAAATTGCCTATTTTACAGGTGCTTCCATCACGGATACAGACACAGACTATAAATAGACCATAGATGGCGATCACCCTCCCATAAGAGGAGGCATCTCTAAACATGGCAAAAGCCCAATTACATGTCAAACCTTTGTATAAGAAATATACACAGGGGCTGTGTATGTGATGAATCATTTTTGTCTGCTGTTCGATGAATGACTTCACCTAGTTGGTAATATTTGTCATTTGTCATTAATGTAACTTGTGTCCATGGCAAACTCTTCATAAAAGCTTTGCACAGAAAATAGTATCACCTAATGTATTTCTTTTCAGCTCAAAAACTTTGTTGTTTCAATGAGTGTTATGGGTATGGAATGGATATCAAGCAATATCTAGAGTGAGAGTCTGAGACACATAAGCCACGTGTGTATTCTCTTCGCTGGGACATTTTTAATCCTTTCTTCTTCACAGAGGGTCGAGCACACAGACAGTTGCAGTGTTCAAATTAATTGGATATAATGGAACAACAAAATTGAAACTGAATAAACTATTCAAAGAGTGAGCTCATGCAAGTTATAGAATTTTGTCTCAGTATAATTTGAAGTCAAATAAGGGATGGGGTGTGTGTGTTTTTGGTGGAAAGCGAGGGGGATGCTGTACAGAAGTTGATAATACAGGGAACATGTATACAGTTACATTGTTGGTGGCGTAATTAGTGGCATTTATTGGCTAATGTGTGAAAATGAGCAAATCAGAGTTGAATTTAATGTTACGCTTAATGTTGAATTTGTAGCTACTGTGGGGAAAATGGTGTTTTTGAAGTTGTTGATGAGAGTATCTATCTTGGCCTAACATCCCATTCCCCATCATGCTCCATGTGTGTCAGAAAATCAGTTTATAAAACCATCGACGCCACTGTATTTTGCTTCCACCCATGAAAGACATCAGGCAGACAAGACATGTATGGTTGCAGGTGCGCCAGTGGTGTCTTTATGTGTGTCTTTGGTGTGTATTTGTCACATTGAAATGAAAATTCACTTGCAGTCAAGCTTTGAGCGATAAGGCCCACCTGTGCAGAACAATTATGCATGATGGTAGTGAACCGTTCTACAAATTAATTTCTCTATACGGTATGTTGGTAATTGAATGCCAGTGTCATGTTCTATGTCACATCCATCATTTTCTTGTTATACAGTACCGTCTGACTTTAACATAAAAAATAATAACAGTCAACATATAATTAATAAATTAATTTAGTATGATTTTGTGAATTTATTGATGTAGCGCATTGAATTAAGACCTCTTGATGAGCTCCATATACAGTAGTTCACAGTTCTCCTGATCATTAACTCCTGGGTGCACTGGCTTTCTCTTAAGCCATTCACCACGTACATTAAGAAAGTTTTTCACTCAGCCAAAAGTTTGACCAACCCATCTCGGGAATTACTGTAATTTTACTTTCGAGCATAACAGGTCAGCAGCATCCTGTTTAAAACAGTCCTGTGAGTCATTACGTACAACCAAAAACACACCTTAGAGGCCAAATAGTCTGTTTGGCTGCCGGTACGTATAGAATCACCTTAAGACTCAGAGCTGAGAACTGTGACAGACTGCAACATAAACATAAAACTTCGATAGGCCCTTTAAGAGCATACTTAAACCGATCTTACTTTGAGTTTCAACTTAATGAAGTCAGCGGCAATATTGGTCAAACTCCCACACATTCACTATGTTCTGCTCCATTATTGCCTGTATCTGTGCTCAGTGGCGCATTAATGAGGCAGGTCAGTATGGATGGCAAGTTACCAGGCAACACTTTATGGTCCTAATCATGTCGTCAGCCGGGGCCGGTTTACGTTTCCATGAGTGTAAGCTACTTCTCCTTGACTGTTGCCATTGCCAGGTGTGTGTGTTTATGTGAGGCAGCAGAACTACTATGTCTGCCAGTGTTGCTGATTTGATGATGACATCACCAATAAGGCATGTAGCTAAAAACATGTGCCATCGTTTGTATACTGACTGGAGCCCAGCCTTTCAGGGGAATGACTTGGATCTGTCAAGCTCGACAGACTGTTTGTCTCGACTTGGTTTACAATGTTTCAAGCTTGAAACGTCAAAAAGAAGCACAGAGCCTTGTGGGTAGTCACTCTGTGATTAAGCAGATCAGTGTTAGCTTGCTGCGCTGTAATATCTGGTTGCTTTAATGTTGTGTGATGTGATCTGTTGGCATGTGAAACAGTTCAGAATCCTTGCATTGTAATACGTGAACGTGCATAAACACTCACGTGCAAACACAAGCACACAGTACACACAGTATACACAAAGAGTGAATATTAATGATTATTGAAGTGAAAGTAAGCAGGGCTGCAGCTAAGGAACGACGGATTTATTCCGCAATACTGATGAGCCAGGAGCACAGAAGTATCAGGAATTTCCTAATGGCACACACACACACACACACACACACACACACACACACACACACACACACACACACACACACACACACACACACACATATATACATGTGCGCTTGCAGCAGTGTATGCTCCACACATCAGTGTTGATTAGGATAATGCATTTACTGCGTGAAATTAGGTTTGCTAGAAATTTTAAATGAAATGAAGCCTGGGACAGGAGAAAGGTAGACAGCAGAGGAAAACAGAAGTGAAGGGAGGAAGTAGCGCCCCCCCCTTCTCCCCTTCTCCCCTTCTCCCCTTCCCTCACACGCGTACACAGACACACACCATGCACAAATAAAAAGATCAGCCTCCCAGGGGTGTTACTGTTCATAGCTGATGTGGAATATGTCTCATGGAATATCATTTAAAAATATTTATCGAGCAGTCGCACGGTGGAACTGAACACATTTTCACTAAATTTAAAATGAATCTTTGCAGTGATCACAGCCAATATTCACGCCCCTCTGACAGGTGAAGGTAGCCTATGCAACTGTGGAAATTACTATCAAAACACTGTCTGAAATTGGTTGTGACACAGGCTTTGGGAAATAATAAAAATTTTGTACTTCTTTTGTCTGACCAGTATGTGAAAGTGGTGTGTAATAAGAAATTAAAATCCTACCTTCTATTACTTGCTAGCTTGTGATTATAAATCAACTAACAGGGAATCCATTGTTTTCTTGCACTTTAATCAGATTTTATACATTATTTCATATTATTATACATTATTAATGTACATTATACAGATTCACATACATTTAAACATCTGAAACACATAAAATTGTAAAAGTAGAATTCTGACCAGGACACTTAGACATTAGGTGTGGTTGTAGATGAAAAGTTAGGAATATAATGGAGATTAATTCAAATTAGAAAGACTTCATGGTGGAAAGGCTTGTGGATTGTGCTTTCCATTTTTTTTCGTAGGTGAGATAAGAATAAGATTATAAGATTATTGTAGCAACAACACATAACAGCAAAGTCTGGTTGTGTTACATTCTGTAATTTATTGCAACTGGATTACATTTTTTAAAAAGATTTTTGTTAGATAATAACATTTATTTCATGGAATTTAGATGACTATATTTGCTACAATTAACAAGTATTCTTACACATATTTCTTGACAAAAAAATGTGCAAAAGCAGTTAAAAAGTAAAAATCTTTATATACATTACAGCATTAGATAGAATGTTAATAATAAGTAATAATAGCATTTTGTTTACTTCCCTGCAACTGTAATTAGTCAGTATGTCACAATAAAAGCAAAATACAGCATTTTTTTTTTCAGTTTCAATCTTTTTCATTAATTTGTTGAATTTAATTTGATATTTAACAGAATGAGACAGCAACTTTGAAGAGACCATTAATGGAATGAAATATTCACTCACTTCTTGTTACCCACCTTTCTTTTCCAAGAATGAATGCAGAGAATGTGTTTTTTACTCTTCTTCTTTTTTTGTAATAAACTTGCAATGTAACCTTAGTCGGCAATAATCATGAAAACACAGATGTACATCTAAAATGTCAAAGTGCTCCCCAGACGCACCTTTGTCAGGCAGAGGAAAACTACAACAGTGGGCCAATAGCTGCATGTGATTTGAAATATGAGTTTGTCTATTGGATGTTGTTGCTGCCCGTTATTGCTCTGCCTTCATCTATGGTGTCACAGGTTGGTGGGCTTTGTGATGGGAGAGACTGATGGCCCATCTCCATCCAACAAATCATTCCTGCCCACAGAGCAATGCCTGTAAGACCCAGGGAGAGGTGCAGGGAAAGGGGAAAATGTTTATCCTGTGCCGGTAGGTATCAACTAGACAGAAAAAGGTGTTTACCCCTAAGGGCAGGGATGGTGATGATAATGTGTGTCTGTGTGTGTCTCTGTGTGTGTGTATGGGTGTGAATTTGTCAGTGGTGATATATCTGTGTGTGTTTTTGCATACACACTAATTTTTGAATTTTGGTGTGTGTTTGTGTGCAAGTAGAAATGTCTGGCACAAAAACAGGCCCTCAGGCCAGGTAGACGAGTTATGGGGAAGATATTTGGGAAAACGTAAGACGAGAGTGAAAAAAGCTTCCTTCATCTACAGTCCGTTTACATAATGCATGCAGGCAAACAGACGTTTGAATCCTTTTGCATTGAGGTCTGAGACCTGTCACTCTGTCCTGTGACATTTTCGCTTTCTCTCTTGTGCCAGATTCCTATAAGTAAAGACAGGGTAGTGTTCAGCCTGTAGAGGAAATACATGGTTGTGACATACAGCTGCCCCATGCTCGCAGATAACCGTCAGCCACATATAATAGACAGGCAATGGCTTCGTGATAGGTTTGTTTATGGAATAGAGCTTGATTGATAAATTTTATTAGGTTATTGTGGATATTGCAACACAAGCATACACTGATCAGCCACAAAATTAAGAATGTATACATACATAAATATGTGTGTGTGTGTGTGTGTGTGCGTGTGTATGTATGTGTATGTGGATTTATATGTATGTATATATATATATATATATATATATGTGTGTGTGTATATGTGTGTGTGTATATATATATGTATGTATGCATGTGTATGTATGTATGTATATATATATACGTATGTATATATATGTGTATATGTATGTATGTATGCATGTGTATGTACGTATGTATATATATGTGTATATGTATGTATGTATGTATGTATGTGTATGTATGTATGTATGTATGTGTAAATGTATGTGTGTATATATATGTGTATGTATGTATGTATGCATGTATGTATGTGTATATATATGTGTATGTATGTATGTATGCATGTATGTATGTGTATATATATGTGTATGTATGTATGTATGTATGTATGTGTATATATATGTGTATGTATGTATGTATGTATGTATATGTGTATGTATATGTATGTATGTATATATATGTGTATGTATGTATGTATATATGTGTATATGCATGTATGTATATATATGTGTATGTATGCATGTATATGTATATGTATGTATATGTGTGTGTGTGTGTGTGTGTGTGTGTGTGTATATATGTGTGTGTATATATGTATATGTATGTGTGTATATATGTATGTGTATGTATGTGTGTGTGTGTGTGTGTATGTATATGCATGTATATATTTGTGTGTGTGTGTATGTGTATATATATACATATATATATTCATGTTGTGGCTAATCGGTGTATGGGTCAAATGATGAGCACACAAATGCCTGATATTTTTAGTATTTACAAACAATAAAATGACCTTGTCGGTCCACCAAAAAGTACTGAAAATTTTACTATTCATCTGAAAAAAACCCCATGCTTTACTTTTGTTTCCTTGCCTTATACACGCTTAATAATTTATCAAGGTGTTGCAACTGGATCCATTGTTCTCCATTCATGTGTGCACCCAGTAGCCTCTTGCCTTTACTTTAGAGCCAGGCCTACAATGGCCTTCGGAAAGGATTTCCTCTGCACACGTTCAAGGATAATTGTTGGGGTAAATATTAGATTAAGAGATTATCTGACCACGTGATTTTAGGGATGAAGTAATGACAAGGCTGCGATTTACTCCTTACCATCTAACAATACTGCCATCTAGTGCAAAGCCTGGTATGCAAAATTTCAATTGTGATTTGTCAATTTTCAAGGATTTATGGCTGGACCAGACAAGTGTGTGTGTGTGTGTGTGTGTGTGTGTGTGTGTGTGTGTGTGTGTGTGTGTGTGTGTGTGTGTGTGTGTGTGTGTGTGTGTGTGTGTGTGTGTGTGTGTGTGTTTTCAATTGTGTGTCTCTTTGTACCGTAGAGGTCTATGTGGTTATCAGTTGTGGTATGATGGATGATGATGGATGACTACTCTCTCAGATCCAAAATATATTAACAGTTTAACAGACACAGTTGTAAGGGAGTGCTTAACACCATATGCACATCCTTAAAGAAACACTGTGGGGACTTCCACAGGCAGAGGGAGTGATGTGGCACAGAAGTAATCAGATTGCTGTCCCCCCGCGTGTCAGGGTTGTCACAGTTGGCGTGGAGAGAAGCATGGCTGTGACAGTGTGTGGTCGTCAGTTGGGTTGTGTCTATCTTCTTGTTCTACGTTCGTCAGTTGAACAGAATACGATCTGGCGGAGATTGTGAGGGAATCAAACAGGAGAAGAAGGAGGTGGTTGAGGCAGATGGAGTGATTGATAGAGGTGGAGGAAGAGATGAACACATGGGAGAGGAGGAAGAGGAAGGAGAAAAGGAGGAGAGGGAAGAGGGATGATTGCTTTGGGTATAAATGAGGTTAAGGATGAGTGGTCACTGTTTCACAGCTGTGACGGGAACATATAGTGTTACCGTGGCAACAGAGACATGATAAGGGCTCTTCTCTCCAAATACTGTAGCACCTGATTCTTCTCAATATTGATGTATGCATGTGTGTACATAGGGGGTGGTTTGTTTGCACATGTGCATTGTGTCTGCCGTGCTCTCCGTGCTACAGCCCTAATATTTCAAAAGGCAATCAGAATTGAATATAAATTTTGTTAAGGAGAATTTAGTTTGATCAAGTGTGTTATGGAGTGATTGTATTATGGCTTCCCACCAAGGATTCCATTATTTATGAATTAAACTAAAAGCCTGTCCTCCATTTACATGATTTAATGGACCAAGGACTTTTGGGGATTTAGTGAAGGAGAAGAAAGGCGAGGAAGAGAGAGGGAGCAGAGAAGAAAAGAGCGTACCCTTTGGAGAATCCCAATACAATGTGTTCTTATCTTTTGAATGTCACCTTCAGTTTTCTATTGGAAGACACTCCAGGCACTGTGCCCCTGCCATGTTCTAAAACTAGCATGAGCACACACACACAGACACAAACACACACTAAAATTACACAGGCACAGACGCACACAAACACAGACAAAAAAAACATCACCAGTGTATAAAATTATTTTGAAAAAGAAATGTCGTTGGCTTAAAATCTTTTGTCTTTTTTGTTTTTTGTTTTGCATGTTTGTACTTGGCTGCAATCAGAGATTAATTTTTCTCAGGTTGTTTCTGTATGTTTTTAGTAAAACAGCTGATTATGGCATCCCTGGAACCAGATGTTACAAAAATAATGAATGGAAATGAAGGCTAATATGGAGACATACTAATGTTTCGCTGCCATCTAAAAGAATTTGGACTTAATTTTGTTCTCATATTTTGTGCTCAAGTGAATTATGCAGATGTTTTTAACATTAAAATACATTATTTTAATTTGAACAGAACATTTTTTAACAGCACAAACCCTAAAAAGACCTTACTTTTAAGATGAATTTATTCGGTATTTTAGCCTTTATTGATAGAATGTAGTGAAGACAGGCACATGACAGGTAAGAAAGGAAATATTGGGAGAGGGACGGGAATGGCATGAAACAAAGATTCCCAGCCAGGGATGTTGCGATTAAATGGTATGAGTCTTAACCAGGTTGCCTCATCAACATAAGACCCGCACCCAAAGGCACACAGTTGGACGCTATATGGTTTTGGTTACTGAGATAATGGTATTAATAGTACATGCAGTCGTTTGGGGTGTTGGAGGCAGCTATTCGAGGTTTATGGGCTGTGTGGCTTTACAGCAGCTCCACAGCATGGCTCATTACCCAGCTAATGAGAGGAGAGGGTGACCCTGGTAACTCGCTCTCAGTTCTTCCACCCCTGGGTATTACAGCTGTACTGGCCCAAGGCCAGGAGAACCCAACCAAGAACTAACGGAATGTGGAGTGCAAATAGGTTGGTATGTATGACAGGGACCTGTCATACATACTAACCTATGGGGACCAAACATGTTTTGAGATTTCTACGTACAATATGCCTTTTAAAATATTTATATTGGAATAGATCATAGATATGGTTGTTGAAGGAGCACAGCCTATCATGCTGAATGGTGGATTATGGAAAAATTAAGGTTGTGTTGTATTAATACTATTCCATGATTACACATACACATATTTCTCTCACATACACGGCTGCTGTCTGATGTGGCTGGTGAATGGCAGGCTCTGATGTCTGAATGGTAAAATGTACATGACTGTACTTACATCCTCGCAGGCACTCTGTGAGTGTGTGTGGGCAGCAGTTTTGTAGGCGGCCGTTCGTCAGTTCCCCATTGTTCAACCGGCTACTCTCACAGATATTCGTACTCTATGTTTGCATGCCTCTGAGGCACTTTCACAGGCCTGATCAGAGAGTTTAGGGGGATTGCACAGTAGGGAAATGAGTATTCACATGCCTTTCAGAGTCAATAACGAGTGCTTTTGATTTTCATGAGGTCTTGTGCTAAAATGCTCAGATGACCAGAATGCTTGAAAAAGGTGAAAGATTTTGACTGTTATTTTTTGTACTGCCATTTCAGTGATTTCTAAGTTGTTAGCTCATAGTTGGAGGATCAGTTGTTAAAGGCCTTTAAGCATGGAGCTCACAGCATGAAATAAAGCTGTCATGACATCTTGAGTACTCTGTATGTAATCATATAAATTATATGGAAGTTTTATATGAGAGTATTAATACCCCTGCCCTTCCAAAATAAGAGCTTTTTCACTAATTTTAAATACTTCTACTCCCAGCTGGTTTTCACCTCACACTGTATCAGACTCTTCACCCCCTTGTCTGAACTATAGCCATGACTGAATTTGGTCTAATGCTAATGGTCAGCATTAGTTTTTCTTCCTCTGAGCCTTGGTCAGGAAAGCTGTGGAAATCCCGGCCAGAAAGCTCCCTAGTTCAGCCGAGCCTGAAATTGGTTTGAATGGAGGGGGAAGCAGTGGCAGGTCACCTGAATGGGTCTCAGGGCAAAACACATTAGTCTCGCCTCCACTCTTACACCACTATACACTAAATCTCATCTGTGGCAAGGCAAGTGAAGCGGTAGTTTTGATTTATTAACCACTGACTGTGACACAAAGGGAAACAGACATTTTTTCTTCACACACCCCTACAGACATACAGGTGGAATGCACATACTACACATGACTGTCACACACAACCATACACTTGGAAATAATGCTAATCCTTTAACACTTAAACCTGGAATAACAGATTTTTTTTTTTTTCTTCAACCACTTTGGGTCAGCACATTAAAGTTGTGAACACATCGGTGACATATTATCTATCACCTTATAAAGTTGATAAGGCAAACTTGCCTATTCACGCAATTAGCAGATAGAGAGCAACATTAGTGTTTGGATTCATGTTTGTGATCACGTTGCAAATGAAATCCAGTTACAGATTTTTTTGGTATCCGCTATCTGGAGAAAAATATTTGGATTTTTAGCTGCTTCACCAGCTATTCTGTAAGTTTGGGTTCATCATTACAAGCGATCCCTTTTACATAGGCTACAAGTGGTCATGTGATCCACTGTTAAAGCAGCTCTAATCAATATATTTTTTATTAACTAGAAAATATGCATTTAAATACACAAATGTGTATCTACATAATGCAGGATATTGGCATGTGTGCACTTTAATGCAGGTGACAGCAATTCCTCTTCCATTTTAAAATACACATAACACATAAAACCATAAAACACATAAAACCTGTTATCAGCGAGATTTGACTGATAGGTGCTCTGTTCCTGAGCTTGTGTCCATATGTGCTTTATTGATCCTACGCATTGACCAGACTGAAGGCCCATTGTGTTAGTACGTACAGTTAATCGTGATATACAGCAAATTATTGGTGTACTAACTCACCAGGTGAACCTTTTATGGAGCAGCTTTACACTGTGTCAGTAATTACTGAAACCATTTGTTTTGGTAGTACAGCAAATACTTCCTCTTAAATAGGTGCCCTGGACATTATTTGCAATGAAGGGCGATAGCACTTCCCCAAACAAAGCTTCTAAATTTTCCAGGGCACAGTGAACTCTGATTTTGTTTTGCCAGGGTGAATGGAAATTAAATTCAATGCATCTTTTGCTTATTCCACAGCAGGTGGGACCCCAGATGCAGCATATAAATAAATGAACAGATAAACTGAAGTACATGGATAAGTGTGCCTCACTCACACTACACTAGTCTATTTATGAGAAAAGATTTTAATAGCAATTCTTTTTGAGTGACTAAGTCTCCCTTTCTATGCAACTCTTCTTTTTCCTCTTTTGGGAAAATGAAGGAGAAGGAGAAGGAGAAATGTGCAATCAGTGAGGGAAGGAGGCAATGAACAGAATCTGAAGCTGAAACGAAGATTTTGATACTGAGGCCGTCCTGTATAAAGAGAAAGTAATAGATGCTCACTTTGATGGAGAAGGACAAATTCTCTGAGAGGTGGAGGATGGGGGATGAACACAGAGAGCCACAAAGGACAGTAGATGGCAGAGAAAGTTGTGCTGCGATGGGATACTGCTGCAGATAAAGGTGTAGAGCCTTGGCTAAACTGAACATCCCGCTGAGTTAGCTCAATGGATCGGACCTTCAGGAGCAGTAGGCTCCATATTAATTCTGCACTATATATTTGTCCGTGTGTGTGTGTGTGTGTGTGTGTGTGTGTGTGTGTGTGTGTGTGTGTGTGTGTGTGTGTGTGTGTGTGTGTGTGTGTGTGTGTGTGTGTGTGTGTGTGTGTTTTTGCTGCCAATGCACAGGTACTATTTGAGATGACTGCAGCGCTTTCTACAAGTTTAACCCAGAGAAATGCAGCACAAGAGAGAGGCTCACAATTGTGGTCAATACATTTTTATTTTCTATTGTATACGGCTGCAGATACAGTATAAAAAGTAAAAACCCACTCCTCTATTTCAAATTATTCTTTAAGTTTTGTGTCATTATTATTTTCCTATATATTTCATTCTGCCGACTTCTCTTTTTTTACTTATTTTAGTCTCTGTTTCTGCATCTTTCTATCCTATCTTTCTATCTTGGGAGTCAGAACATAGACAGAAAGCCTAGGCGAGCAAATGCTGGTGCATAATTCCATCTTCACAGTATGCCACTCACCACTCACCCACTCAGGGCAAAAAAGAAACTCCCACACTTTGTCTGCTAGTAAAGGAAAATGGATAGACAGATTTCCATTCCATCCTTTGTCAGGTCTCTCCTTCCCCTGGGCTCAAAAACGAGAGGCTGTTCTAGTCATTCTGTTCTGGTCGCTCTCAGTCAGACAAGCACAGACAGAAACTACCAATACACGTGAACAGAGTGGAGGGACGTATTCATTGGTACACCGACAACCAAACGGCATGACTGACAGAGAAACATTCACCAAGCCCAGTCAATATTTTTCACAGCGGTTGTCTGCTCTGAATGATAAGCTGCCTTTCACCATTGCACCAAATGCAGTTTGCTTCCAGGCCTAATCTGCAATGCATCAGGGGTTATCTCCAGGCACCCAGACAGAGAATACCTGCAAGGGAATTTCAATCAGCCCCCACCATATGTAATTAAACGTAAATAATTGGTTTCTTTCCTTTGTCATCGCTTTATTTCTCCAGCCTGTGCCACAGTGCTTAGGCCTGCACACATGCACATTTTTCTAACTGTCGCTGCCTTTTCTTTTCACCATTAACCACTCCAAAGTAATCTTTCTTTTTTCTTTTGTTGCTTTCTCCATTCTTTTCGAAAAGTAAGTGGGATCTCATCCTAAATGTGGTTGTCTGTACTGTATGTGGTGTGTGAGTTGTAGGTAAGTGTGTTGCTGCCATCATCAGGCAGAACCATAAAGCTGCACTCTTAAAGCCAAGGTAAAACCTCCGGCTATCCTGGTTTTTTTTCTCCATTAATTCCAAGGGTAACTTCATGCAGTTCTCAAACTCCCAAACCTTCCCATAACCCAAACTCAAGTTAACTGGGTCCTTCTTTCCCTTTGTATCCAATTTTAATCCGTCTCTGCTTCATTTTCATCACGTGGCTTACTTTATCATTTTACTGTACCTTGACTTGCTCTTCTGTGCATGAACTGGCTCTCTCCTTCCCTCTGTTAGCTCAAGCAAAGTGAGGCCAATGCTGACACCAAAGAGAAGCTCCCTCTACGACTCAGGATCTTTGAAAAGTTCCCCAACAGACCTCAGATGGTGAAGATCTCCAAGCTCCCTTCAGATTTCACTGTGCCCAGGATCAGGTACACTCTCACAGGCAGAGTCATGTTTTTTTTGTGTGATGTATCTATAAACCTAAATGTCCGTTTTGCTGCTGAGAATTTGATTTTAATATAACACATAATCAGATTTATTCTACAACCATTTTATGAAAACAGTTAGATTGTTGGTCAAAAAACTTGTCAAAAATGTTCATTAAGCTCCAGTAACAGTTATTTTTTTGGCCTATAAAGAAGTAGTACTGGGTCATTAGAATGAGTAAAAATATCCACCATGCCTAAACAGACCTACACAAGCTCAAACCCCACCACCAGATAATCAAGGGGAAAAATTCTTTATTGAGTAGTGATTTCCAGTAAGTTTTTTGCTGAAACACCACAACAACGAGCACTGAAAATATAAAACCTTTGAATGTTGCCACTGTTTTCCACACATTTTTTATGCCAGTGACATGATTTAAGGAAAATAAAAGAGAAGAACGTTTCAGACCTGTTCCTATTAGGTAGTAAAAAGCAATATTCTGCAAGAACACATTTGTATTTTGTGCTGTGTTGAGCAGAGAGCAGTTTTTAGCAGGAGAGCTGAACTGGGTCCAACACAGCGTTGCTCATAATCAATTTTATCATTTAGTCGCTGATAAGTGCAAACCTGGGTCCTTTGCTCTCCCAGAATTCCCCTCTGCAGCCCATCTGCCAGTCTACTGCAGCAAGCACTTCCAATGACGTACTTTGCACTTGAAATTGCACCAAGACGTTTTTAAGATATACTGTACCATTATGATTATTCTTGTATCTTTAAACATGTGGATTTCTTCAGTTGGAAACCATACATTACAATTGATCACATTTGTGTGTACATGTTGTTTGTTGTGTACTCTAGGGAGAGTTTTATGAAGCAGTTCATTGATCGGCAGCAGCAGGACACAAGTTGTTTGTTCCGGCGTCTTCCCTCCGCTTCATCCTCCTCCTGCGACCACTCCAAGCGCTCAGCCATTGAAGACAACAAGTATATCGACCAAAAAGTACTTTCACACGCTTGCTCTTTTACTCACTTACTCTCCCTCTCTCTCTTTTACAAACACACACACACACACACACACACACACACACACACACACACACACACACACACACACACACACACACACACACACACACACACACACACAGAAAGTGGATATGAAAGTGATAACTCCATCTCCATGGCTAGACACACAGTAGATAAACCATAGCAAGAGCAGGGGAACATTGTACTTAAAGTTTACTGTTGTGTGTTAGGTGTGTTTTTGGGTAATTCACTAAATTTAACAAACTCCCAGCTAATGTACTCTCTCTATGTGCTCTCTCAGCTTCGCAGGTCAATATTCAGTATACGAGCTCGTAACCTCCTGGAAAAAGAAACTACTATCAATAAAATCCTGCGGTAAGACACATCTTCGCCAGCTAGACGTGTCTAGTACGCATCATCCACAGTCATGAAATACATCCCAGTCCTTGTGTGGGTGAAACCAATAATGTGTATGCATATCTGCTGTAACAGCTCTCTGGTATTGTTAATGCTTCGGCTTTCTCACACACACTCAAACAAAGACACACACAGACCCACTTCAGACTCATTTACCCTCGCGATGAGGTAAATGGATAATTTGCTGTTCAGCATGGCAGAGCTGGCACTAAGCGTAGATTAGCTCGCCGGCACCGCGTCCAATCTGGCTCACTCTCCCTCCCCCCAAACCCACCTTATTCTGTCAGTCTAAGATAGACAGCATATCAGCAGTCGTAACACGTTCTGTCTGGCCTGCCGCTTTCCACGCAAACACACAATTAGGCTCACTGTCGCACCAACATAGGCAAACATACATGGTCCGGCATACGCAGGCACTCTTTCATACTTACTGGCAATAAACAAGTAATCGTTTAGAGTCGCTGTAAATGATTCAAACACAGTGATGGTGCCCACAGTGTCATTAGCTCTGTTCTGGTACATGACTCTGCTTTTAGCCAGAACAAGTAGGAAAGCACAGAGTCACACACACACACACACACACACACACACGCTGACTAATAGAATGATTGGAACCTTTAAAAATGACCGCCTTGATCGTCGCTAATATGAGACCAGACTGACATAGGCAGAAAATGGCTTTTTACACCGGAACACGGACCAGACCCAGCTGTGTTTTAATTGCCAGCTGGTGACCTTACACACTGATATTTTTGAATCGTCATTATTGATCATGAGGAGAAAAAAATTGTTTTTGTGTTTGTGTTTTCCAGGGCTTGCACCAGACAGCGTATGCTAAGTGGATCTTTTGAGGGCCAGCCAGCCAAAGAACGCTCTATACTCAGTGTCCAGCATCACATACGGCAGGAGCGCAGGTCTGTCAGCTCACACACACACACACACACACACGCACACACACACACACACACACAAACTGACAAACTTATTGTACTGTGTGCGTGTATGTTCTCAGAAAAGCTGTCCTCAAACATGGCTGTAGTTCATGTATTCCTCCAACATTCCTTAAAATATGTAATAAATACAAAAACATCGGTAGAAATTTTGCAAAAAAAGTGTTGAATATCTCCATTGTCTCTTCTGTGACCCAGCATACCAGTACCGTGCGCTACCGGAATGCCCAGAGAGAGGACAGCGAGATCAAGATGATCCAAGAAAAGAAAGAACAAGCAGAGATGAAAAGGTATTCTTTCACAAAAATTCACACAACATCAACACATAAAGCAAGTTTCTGACTGAAAAGAGGCCTTTACTGTATGTGCAGAAAATTACCACCCAGTTAACCGTGAATTGTAGTCACTATTCAGCCCTTGCTGTGTCATACAGTAACTGTTGTTTGTTCCATATCTCGGCTTGTGTGGTTGTCCAGAAAAGTCCAGGAGGAGGAACTGAGAGAAAATCATCCTTACTTTGATAAGCCTCTCTTCATTGTGGGTCGGGAACACCGCTTCAGGAACTTTTGCAGGATGATTGTTCGAGCTCGCTTCAATGCGTAAGATCAGTCTTACATTTAAACTAATATCGTGTGTGGACTTAATTTGTTGTTTACAGCCTTCAATAGGCAGCCTTTTATGGTTACACGTGGTCATGAAATAAACATTGTATTCATCAGCTACAACATGACAATGTAACAGATTTATTTTATTTTGTGGAGCTTCAAAAAATTGTGTGTGGTGTCTTTTTGTCAACGTGCTGACAATTTATTTTATTTGTATGAATTCATGTCAAGATCCAAAACTGACCCCATAACAGGAGCAGTGAAGAACACCAAATACCACCAACTGTAGTAAGTGTGATGAATTATTGATTCCTTCACTCTCTATTCATCTGCTCGTCCCACAGCAGTGGAATACTTATTAATTCTGTATCCGATTACCTGCACGTTGTGCTTCCCTAAAACTGTGGTAAGGAATGAAAATTGTGAAGTGAAGAGCTGTGAAATAGATTTCACCCATTATGCAACCTGACAGTAATTCAGCCAAGCACTTTTTCACTCTCACTTTCTGATATCTCTCCTCACATATCCTCCCTCTCTCTTCTTCTGTCCCCCATCTTGTTCTCTTGAATTGAGTATTTGCTGGTTTGCAAACCATTTAGCTTTCTTGACCTACTTACTATGAACATAGTTGTCCTCTGCTTGAATTCTAAAAAAACAAAAGCTCCTTTGTATTTGTGGAACAATATTTACGTTTGTGCGTGTGTGTGTGTGGGCGCGTTATCTTGCAGCGATCTTCTGGGCCTGGTCACCTATTTGGACTGGGTGATGATTGTAGTAACCATCTGCTCCTGCATCTCCATGATGTTTGAGTCACCCTTCACCCGGGTCATGCAAGTCCCCACACTGCAGGTATTAAAACCAGATGGATGGATTGCTGCATGAAGACGCGAGGGGATGACATCAATTCTCAGGTGTTGTTAAAACCATTATGTCTGTTTCAGATTGGGGAGTATGTGTTCGTGATTTTTATGAGCATCGAGCTCAACCTGAAGATCATGGCCGATGGTCTGTTCTTCACCCCCACAGCTGTCATCAGAGACTTTGGAGGCGTCATGGACATCTTTATCTATCTTGTGAGAAATATCACCCAATCTGAAGGCTGCTTCATTTAAATACAAATTGATATGATCATAATGGATGAATCGTACTGGAAAACCTCTTTGAGGGTAGACCGATCACACGTCGTATGTATTATTTATATAGTCATTGGCTACCAATGACCATATAACTTCATTCAGTTTGGTTGCCATGGAAATGTGTGGTCATTTCACATTTTATTAGACTTCAGAAATAACTCAATTTGCTGAGGGATAGAAGACTAAAATAGCATTAAAGTAGTACCACATTTAACCATTCGTCCCTGCCCTGCTGTGTGGCTGCTGTAGGTGAGTCTGATCTTTCTGTGCTGGCTGCCTCCTGACGTCCCTCCTGAGTCTGGGGCTCAGCTGCTGATGATGCTGCGCTGCCTGCGTCCGCTCAGGATCTTCAAGCTGGTGCCCCAGATGAGGAAGGTGGTGCGGGAGGTTCTCAAAGGATTCAAAGAGATTTTCCTGGTCAGTGGCCATGTACAATTTCCTTTTGTATGTACTATAGCTTTAAGTACTTGAGACATTTTTATATCAGATATTGACGTAGTTTGACCTGCTCTTTACATTTGCTCTGCCCCAGAAGCAGAAGGAGGGTTTTACCATTGATTAATTCAAAAGTACAACTCATGTCAGTCCCTGTTTATATGCATGTGGGGATGTGCATAAACACAGCTCCCTCTTCTCACTCTTGAGCTTACTTCTGACCATTTAATTAGAAAAAAACACTCTGAAATAATGAGAAACCTAAGAATAAGATAAAGTATTACCTGTGTTTTCCTTATTTGGAAGGGAATTGTTTTTTACATTTCACTTCAGTACAAAAAAGAACTTCCTTTGCTTAAAACTTGCTGAGATAAATCTTGAATGCAACATTGTTTAGAAAATAGTAGTGAAAAAGCTTTGAAATGTGTATAAAACTATATTCTTTTGAAATAGGTTGGCAGTAAAGTGTTCATGATTTATAGCCAATGGCTTAAAATGTGGAAAAATACAACTGGGATTTGTACACAAATGCATCTTATTCTCTTTTATTGAATTGTTCTCTTGTTATTTTTACATTCCTGGCCATTTCTGAGCTTTGTTTACCTCTTGTTTTCCTAACAAGGATTTTATTATATTATCAGAAACTTACAGTAGTTACTGATTCTCAATGGGTCTGACTTGGATTTTCCCACCTGACGTCCTGCATCCACAGCTGTCTGACATCCTTATCTTGCTCTTTAATCTCTCAGACTTGGATTATGTTGAACTGTCTGCTGATTGATTCTTCTGCAGGTCTCCATTCTGCTCCTGACACTAATGCTGGTGTTCGCAAGCTTTGGAGTTCAACTGTTTGCCGGAAAGCTTGCCAAGTGCAACGACCCCACTATCCTTAAACGGGTACAGCAAGAAAACATAATCTCCTCACTAAACCACCTCTTCCTACACCACACTCCCTGCAGAGAACCACAAGCTGAATAAGTCAAAGGGGTTTACGTAGTCAAATCAATAATCCAATGCTAGCTTTTATTCTACTTTCTTAACAGCAGTAATTTTACTTATTTCAGATTGTGCTATAGGGGATATTTTATCATACAGAAACATTACAGGTGTTTTTATAGTATAATGCTCAAACGAATCTTCAAAGAAGAGTTCCAGTTGATTACAATTTGTGTCTAATTTTTGTAATTTCGGCCGTTGTTCTTAATGATAATAAAAATATTGTATCCACCAAATTAATTGGTGAGATCTGGAAATGTGCTGTTGATTATTCTGCATCACTATTATGCATTAAACTGCGTATCATTGAGGAGGAACACATTTTCTTCAAACTGTTAAAACTTTGTATGCTTTGGCATAAGGAGTTTGTATTAAAACCACACGTTAGACAAAAACAAATTGCAGTATTTTCATTATTGATATATTCTTATATTAATTTAGCACAACACATATTCAAAAAACTTTCTTTTCCTGTTTTATTTGCTGTTCTAATAGTTGTGTCCTAATTCGTTGAAGTGCTGTGAACTGCTTGTTTGGTTACAGGAGGACTGTCAAGGTATCTTCCGAATAAACGTCAGTGTTTCCAAAAACCTCAACCTGAAACTGAGGCCCGGGGAGAAGAAACCAGGTTTCTGGGTACCAAGAGTCTGGTATGACTGCTTGTTGTTTTATTACTACTTGATTTCAGATTGTTTTCATAAAGGCGGTGAATCACATATCCATTCTGTCCTCCTTCAGGGCCAACCCTCGTAATTTTAACTTTGACAATGTTGGAAATGCCATGTTGGCTCTGTTTGAAGTGCTGTCGCTCAAAGGCTGGGTGGAGGTCCGAGATGTCATTATTCACCGTGTTGGACCGGTACTGAACCTGATCTTACCATCCTAACACCTCCCATCATAGTGTTTTCTTTACTGTCTCCTTTATTCTAACAGAACTGTGACTGTTTCTCAGCTCAGTTTGTACGTGTTTGTGCCTGCAGATCCATGGCATCTACATCCATGTCTTTGTGTTTCTGGGATGCATGATTGGACTCACTCTATTTGTAGGAGTCGTCATTGCAAACTTCAATGAGAACAAGGTAGGAGCCACACATACAGATAGAGCTTCCTCCTTTTTTAAGATGATTTTGGGGCTGGGGATAAGCAGACAGAAAAGAACAAATTCAAAGTGGTGGTGTTGCAGTTACAGCACATGATAATTCATTTTAGACCACCAGACGAGTGAAAACACCACCTCCTGGATTTTAATATGTTTAATGTGTTGTGTCTCCTACCACCAGGGTACTGCTCTGCTAACAGTGGACCAGAGAAGATGGGAGGATCTGAAGAGTCGACTGAAAATAGCTCAACCTCTCCACCTGCCCCCTCGCCCAGGTACGAACACGCATATCAAAACACAACAATAAAATACAATACAGAGATAGAATATCAAGCTCAATGTCATGTAAATCACATCTTTGCCCCAGTCTCCTGATTGATCGTGTTCTGGTGTATGTGCCTGCGCATTGTTAAGCAGCCCCTGCATGATTGATCCACATTTAATAGTCCTTGTTTTTCACTTTGAATTGATCCCTTGAGGTATGCATCATGACACCTAAAATGATGACTAGCAGCAGCAATGAAAAAACTGAAGGGGAAGACAGATAATGCGAACGGCTGAGTTTATCAAATTCTCACACCTCCATTGAAGTAAACCACTAGAGCTTCATCTACACTAAATTCACATGTACTCAAATTTTACATAGAGTCACACGCTATTGATTACAAGTCAACACGGGAGTATTGTACATGTACACTGCTGCTCTTCCCTCTGTGATTAGACTCGTGAGAATGTTTTGTAGGCTGTGTGGGAAAAGCGCATGTTGGTCAAGTTGAGACTGGGAACTAACTGAAAATCGATGGCTTCGGTTTTAGTCAGCAGTGCTGCAGCCACCAGCCGTATCAACCTGACTTTGATCCACATCCAAAGGCCCTCTGCACTGGTGCCACTCACTCACTCCTGGCAGGTCATTACAGCACCGAGCCAGCCATTACTCCCTGGTCCTATTCATAGTAGTCAAATGTAATCAGAGCGCCTGACACTGGATGTACCATTGCTAAATCTCTGTTTTACATTCCTTGCATATTAAACTCCCTGTTCTGAGGGGGACACTAGGGACAGTTGAAACGAGGACTTGCAACAAGTGACTCTTCTAACAAGGATTTGTTGTGACAAGGGTAAAATATTACAAGTAATTTAAAGCTGGATTGCTGACAGATGAAACAAGCACAAACTTGAAATGCATGGAAATGGAGCAAACTCATTTCTGAATCCAGGGGTGCAGTTACAGTCCTCTTGCTAGAACAGGAGAGGTGGAAAACAAAATACAATACCGTTAGGGTGGGCTTCAGTAATGGCCAATCACACCAACTACACTCATCCTTTTTTTAAAGCAGGGGATAGTTTCCTAATGTACCTTAGAGACAACAACCTTTCTTTCTTAGCGTTGGGTTTTTACCTTGTGTTGACACATTATGCATCTACATAAATAAATGTGCGTAATATCTGCAGCACATTCTTACTGATAGTAACACCCAAATAGTCCACGAGGGCCACCTGCAGGACACCAACATATACTACCACAGATTCAAGTATCAGCTGGCATACAAAGACCACTGTCACAGCCAGTTTAGACATTCAAATTGGATCACTGACTTCAATCTAAATCTTAGGCTCCACCCTAACTGTCTGAAAACATTGAAACAAACAGTCTCCACAAAGAGATTTTTTTAATTGCTCCAGAGGTTTCAGTAAATCTCTTATTTCCGATCTGACTGACAGAGAATGGTGGCTTCCGGGCCAAGATGTATGACATTACTCAACATCCCTTCTTCAAACGGGGTATTGCTGTGCTGGTGCTGGCACAGTCAGTGCTGCTCTCAGTCAAGGTAAAGCCTTATATCACTTCTGAACGCATCATTTCATTTCACTTACGGTATGTATGCTTCTTGTATTATGTATTTCATTTATTTATTGAGATGGTTTGTATTGGAATGCGCTACACAGAAAAAACATGTGACATATTGACGTGTGTGTGACTCTATCTCTCCAGTGGGATGTGGATGATCAAGTAACATTTCCCCTTGCCACCATGTCAGTAGTCTTCACCTTTATATTTGTACTGGAGGTGAGCCCCTCATTGTCTCTACTTCTTCATCACTTTTAAGGTTTTAATTTGATTGCTTCCTCTGGGTATAGAAGTCTGTCTGATGTTAGGTGCTGGTGTTGTTACCCAGGTGACCATGAAGCTGATAGCCATGTCTCCAGCGGGTTACTGGCAGAGCAGAAGAAATCGCTACGACCTGCTGGTCACATCACTGGGTGTCATCTGGATAGTCCTGCACTTTTCCTTGCTGGTCAGAAACACCACTGTTTCATTAAGGGAACATTTTAGGGAATTCTATGAAGTCCATGTTAAGTATTTTAGCGAATACTATACAAATGACTATATCGTTTTCCCCTCTAGAATGCTTATACCTACATGATGGGCACATGTGTGATTGTCTTCAGATTCTTCACAATATGTGGGAAGCATGTGAGTATGTTTTGTGGGTAAAAATGTATTTTCCCAAAAAGTAAAGTCTATTTTAGTAATGAAATATGCCTCTGAATGTGTTTTTGTGTGTATGTTCCATGTATTAAGGTGACGCTGAAGATGCTGCTGTTGACTGTGGTAGTCAGCATGTACAAGAGCTTCTTCATCATCGTGGGCATGTTTCTCCTCCTTCTCTGCTATGCATTTGCTGGCGTTGTTCTCTTTGGAACTGTCAAATATGGAGAGAACATCAACCGGTAAACATTGCAGTTCCTTCGTAATGCTGCTTGTTTTCGCTGATGAGCCCTGCAGGTCGTATGGAGTAGATCCGGTAAAACACATCACCATGGAGTTTTCTGAATCTGTCTGTCTTTCCTAATCGCAGGCATGCCAACTTCTCCACAGCGGGCAAGGCTATCACCGTTCTCTTCCGAATTGTCACAGGGGAAGATTGGAATAAAATCATGCATGACTGCATGGTAAGATGGGCTGCAGGTCCATAGACAAAGGAACAGACCATCTAATCTCAATCTGGCAAAATATTGTATATTATTGACTTTATATTTAGTGTTGAAAGGGTTGCTTCACCTCAATTTTCTGCTGCCCCGGAATACAGTGGTGGTGAATGCATTTTTGTTTGTGGTGCTCACAGCAAAAAATTAGCAGTTATTGTGGTCGTCCCCAGTTGTTAAAAGAGCTTTGAATACTCCACAAACCCTACTGTCAGCGCTTTTTACCGGAACTACTTTCTGCAAAAGAAATTGCCCCAAAGTAATTTGAGTGAATCAACCCTTTACTGTAACATTTGAGGGAAGAATTGATGTTTTAATGTCCCTTTCGTTTATGTGAATTTTGTTTTGGTTATATATCTGTTTCTAGGTGCAGCCACCGTTCTGCACCCCAGATAAACATCGTTACTGGGAGACCGACTGTGGCAACTATGCTGGAGCGCTCATATACTTCTGCTCTTTCTATGTCATTATAGCCTACATCATGCTCAACCTACTTGTAGGTAAGTGTGTCTTTGTATTATTAACATTGTAGGCAGAAACACCTTTTTACACAGTCACATTGTGGGGACTCACATCTAATTTGGCGACAACAATACAAGGTAAACCTCCATGTTAAAGACGAGCTTTTGGATTAAGGTTAGGGTAAATTTTTGGGGAATGAATGAAAATCAAGGCTACGTCCTAAGTGACCAAACCAAAAGTGTGAGGATGTGTGCATATATGAAAACCATGCAAAACCACTCAGAATGACCAGCTTATGCTTTGGCAGAAGCAAGGGCTCTATTTCATTTTCTGCTTTATATTGCGGACTGCAGAACTCGTTAAGAGCGTTGTTTTGTCATCTCTCCAAAAAGACAGCAAGAAGTACCTCCAGAGAAAAAAAGCCTATTATCAGCACAACAATGAAATCTCTTCATTCAAAAATTGTTATGTTTCCCTCATGCCAGAGGCCACCAAGGGGATACTTAGAGTCAAAACGAGCATGAGTTTTCGATAGCATCCAAACCAGCGTGCTCCATGATCTATGCTGTGTATTCTCTTGATTTTATGGACTGTATTTGTACCTTTCACTTTTGTATGGGTTGTAATCTCGTCTGGAAAGACACAGATGATAAACCACAGACAATTAGAATGATATAGTAAGGAACACTCTTCATGAAAAAGTACCTTAAATTCACAAACAAATGAAGCAATGCATGAAAAAGCAAGAAAAGCAAGATTCATTGTTGTGTGAAAACTAAAGTAGAGAATCAAGGAAAAAATGAATTCAGAGGGATTGTCTTTCTTGCTTGACCCTGTGTTGTGAGATTAATTATTATAACGGCCTGGGTTTCAATCAGCCCATTATCATGATGATGTCATGATTCATTCAGTCTCCCAGAAGCTCGGGCTGTTAACTCATGGGATCGTAAAATAAATAGATGTTTACTGTTCTAAAGGGTAGCAGAATAGCTTGCATTATTTCTTATACAAATGCAAATGATTGATGCATCTCAGAATGAAAACTGCACAGATATTGCTATTATGAAATATTTGCATCTTTGAGAATTAATTTCTATCATTCTTCATTCTTCCGTCACTGCAGCCATTATCGTGGAGAACTTCTCTCTGTTCTACTCCACCGAGGAGGACCAGCTGCTGAGCTATAATGACCTGAGGCACTTCCAAATCATCTGGAACATGGTGGATGACAAACGGGAGGTGAGAAACTAGCAATAGGAAAGAGGGCCGAGGACACAGAGAGGGGAGACAAGGACCATCATATGGCTATGAGCAAAATATAGTATAAAGAAGTCAAAAGCTGCACTGATGCAGCTGATGTGAGGGGCTGAAGTGAACGGAGTTTTACATTGAGTGACAGGAGAGAAAGTAATTGCAACAGTGGGTGCTGGGTTAAAATTGTAGACCTCCTATTTATCCATGATGTCATCTGGATATAGGCTTTTTTCAATAACATACAGAACAAGTATATAAGCAGGAGCCAATACAACCATATTCACCCTTTGCAGTATTTATACCTATCTTTGGTCTGTCGTCCCATTTCAAACCCAAGCCCTTCCACGTCTTAAAAAAACCAAAGAAAAGGCCATTAAGGGTTTATACACTCAAGCTCTTAAAGAAAGCTTGCATGACCACAGGTTTTAAAAGAACGCTTTTATGGTCAAAATTATTTTTTTCTATTAGTAGTGGTAGTAGTAGGAGACACAGCCGGATTCCACATGAAAATAATGAGACCTAATTGAAGTACTGTAGAAAAAGCTATAACTTGTTTTCTGGTTGGAATATTAGGCTCATAAACAGGACAGGAAAAGGATTCAATTCAAAGTTTGACACCAAAATGCCTCAATAATACAGAACAGCCGATAATATTATCTCATTAAAACTGAGTTATCAGATCTCAAGTAGTCTTCACTCTCATCTGCAGTTTAACAAAGATCTTAAAGTTTTAAAATTCATATCCCGGTGTCTGATCATACTCTTGAGTCAGCCTGTCAACCCTGTGACTTTCCCCAGGGTGTGATCCCGACATCTAGGGTGAAGTTCCTGCTTCGTCTGCTCAGAGGCAGGCTGGAGGTGGACCTGGACAAAGACAAGTTGCTGTTTAAACACATGTGCTATGAGATGGAGCGACTTCACAGTGGAGGAGATGTGACCTTCCATGATGTGCTCAGGTGATCTTGGAGCAGCCGATGTAGCACATGCACATGCTCTTATGCAGAGTATTATATACAGTATATTATATATGAGATGAACAAATAATTTGGGGTCCAGGGATTGTGGATCTACTTAGCAACTTAGCATAGTAGTGTATTTTTTCCATGAAAGCCCAGTTAATTCTTAATTTTACTGTCCCTCTCTTGGCTCTATGTATCTTTGTGTGTGGGGCTCCCTGTTTGTGTGTGTGTGTGTGTGTGTGTGTGTGTGTGTGTGTGTGTGTGTGTGTGTGTGTCATCATACAGCATGCTGTCATATCGCTCAGTGGACATTAGAAAGTCTCTCCAGCTGGAGGAGCTGTTGGCCAGGGAACAGCTGGAGTACACTATTGAAGAAGAGGTTGCCAAGCAGACCATACGTATGTGGCTCAAGAAATGCCTCAAACGCATCCGGGCGGTTAGTCTCTCAACAGAAAACACACGAACACGCTTTGCTTATCCCATACTATTCTACACACATGCATGCAGTATTTCTCCACACACACACACACACACACACATGCACACTCATATACACACATACGACACACTGACCACTTATGTCTGTGTGCACTTACAGAAGCAGCAGCAGTCGTGTAGCATCATCCACAGCTTGAGAGAGAGCCAGCAGCAGGAGTTGAGCCGCTTCCTCAACCCCCCCAGCATAGAGACCACCATGCCAAGTGAGGACCACAATACTAACAACCCAGACAACCCCTCACAGCCTGAGGTAAGGCCCTGCATACATACCACGACTGCATACACGCTCACACATGCTCACAGCTTGATATATAGCAAGCACATCATATAATCTGCAGGTGTGCGCTTGCAATGGTGAAACAAAGAATATCTCATCTTTGTTTAGATGAGTGGTCTCCAGCAGTTACTGAGCCCCACGTTGTCAGACAGAGGAGGCTACAGGCAGGACTCTTCAGACCTGGGGAGACCACAGAGGAAGCTGGGACAGTGGCGGCTTCCTGCAGGTGTGGACGCTCATGTTTACTGTCTATTGCAAGTTGTACAGTTTTGTCAAGGACGCTCTTTTAAAGTGAGCCGGAAGAAAGCTTTCCTCAAGTATGTCCCTGCCATGGAAAGCCTGAGTTTATTTATTCAGGAAAAGTGACTAATTTATCCAGACAAGTCAGTTAAAAACAAACTCTTATTTACAATAGTGGCCTGACAAGAGGCAAAGGTCCTGTTGATGTAGAATCGGCAAAATTGGGACAAAAATATTGATGTAGACTCTTCTTTGTGTGTGTGTGTGTGCGTGTGTTATGTCAGGTCGCACAAGTGTCAAGTCCATAGTGTGTAAAATGAACCCTGTCAACGATGAGGCTTCTTCGGGGTCAGAGGTGAAGAAGTGGTGGACCCGTCAGCTGACTGTGGAGAGCGATGAGAGCGGCGACGACCTCGTCGACATTTAGAGATGAGATGCAGCACATCCTGCCGTTTTTTTATAGAAGAGCTTGGTGTCTTGCTGGCTGACTCAAGTTGTTTCATTTCCCTTCTCCCCCTGCCCCATGAAAACAAAGCTTTTTCTAATCCTTTCTTTATATCCAGGTTTAGAACTGTTCAGAAAGTGTATGCCTTGTGCCCAGGTATCTGTGAGACATTTGTTGCAGGCAGCCACTTTTGACACACAGTGGCGATTTCATACCCCCGGGATAAGTATTACTTTTCCTCTGTGATTTTCACTCCTTATGTTTGCTGAAGTTTTCTATGCAGGCACATATGTTGTTAAAGCAGACTATGACAGGAAAGTTTATGTTGGATTTATGAAACGAACCAAGACGCTGCTGCTGTATGTGTTTTCTACTGTTCTTCTGTATCACGTCAATGTTTGAAACCTGGAATTGTGCTGATGCAGCTACGATAATTTAAGATGTCCTTTCATGTCAATGCTTCGTCTCTGTTCCTCTGGTTCAGTCCATGTTTCTGATAATGTCTCTTCTGGTCTTCAGTATTAATCAATTTTCTTATTCAGTATAAATATCGATTTTCTTATAGTCACTTTATACTTAAACCAGGATACTTGTTCTTGTTGGTTGAACAAGCAACTGTGAATGTAATTAAAAGTTACATCTATCATATGTATTTGTGTGGAGTTAAAATATGAAATATTTTGTAAATTATTATAAATCCTGAGCTTTATTAAGTATTCAGTTATTCTAATAAAGGCCTACACTGCTTAGGCATTTATGAGCAAAAGAATTGTATGATTTCATTTCCTTTACATTACATTATATACTTTTAGCAAACACTTTTGTCAGAGGTGACTCAAAATAAGGGAATTTAGCATCCATGAGAGCATGTGCCCCAAATATATTAATATACAATACATTAAATAATTAATCATAATATAACATATCCTCACTGTGCAGTGAAAACCATGTATCTCCAAATTTTGTGATTTATATTTTTCAGATCCTTTATGGGCTTAGAATATTCTGATGTTGCACAAACCTTTTAAAAACGCATGAGACAACTAGAAAAAATGCACTGTGGTGAAGCTGAAAACTGGGCGGCTCTTAGCTCTTGAAAAGTTGATGTGTTTTGAGATGAATGGTTTTCACAGGACAGAGTTGCATACATGTGGCAAACTAATTACCAAATACTAACAATTAAACTTTTTTTTGTGTGGAATTTGTATGAAACATTTAGAATTTATGATCACAAACATTTGCAGTATTTTGAAAAATGTAAGTAAATGTAAGAAAATTGAATAGAATTTTAAATCCTAAATCCTTAAATTTGTGGTTTAAACTATTTTCCTTTTGGAATTTTGGATATACAATAACACAAAGCTCCCTTTGTCTTTTACATGCTGATTGCAGTCCACTCTCTATGATGTGCAGCCTGTATTACGTATGTTATTGTTCTGGTCTTTCCATTATTCCCTCAGAAAACACGCCTCTCCCATGTTTACGACTTGTTTTACCCAGTAGTTCAAGTCAATTTATGGGAAATTTAATTCCCCCTCTATGAGTCAAAGAATAGATAGGATTGGACTAACGAAGGCGGTAATTGAATAGACAGATGCTGTTTAATGATTCTCCTCGTACACATCTGCTCAGCTCAAACGCTAAGTGCAATGCCCACCCCTTCTCTGGATAACACTGCCCTCTCCTGGATAAGTGCTGAGCTGCTATGATAGCAGGTTCACCATTTTTCTCACCATGTGGTCCAAACTTTGTTCTTACATTTTTTTTTTTTTGCTACATAAGATGTGTAACTAAGTCGTCCTTCCAGGGGCTGTGGCGTGCGGCTAGGAATACTTTATATTCTTATACTGGTTTTTTTCTTTCCTCCTCCTTAACATACTCTCCTATTGAGTCATTGCTTACACTGGTGCCCAGCACCTTCTCTGCTACACGGCGATGACCGATGATGACAGTCCTGTCATCTGCTATGAGCAGCCTGCTGGGGATCTGGATGGGCTCAGTTTCCAACCAGCCATCCAGGTCAGCGTTAGTCAGCCGTCCACAGAATGAAATGTAGCTGATCCAGTAGATACGCACTGTGAGTACAGCACACACACCAACACACACACAAAAACCAAAGGTATATTAGCCGCTCATTATATGTGTATATTAGTGTCTCATTTTATCCCTTGTGTTCCTTGATGATGTATTTCTTTCTAGTTAATTCATCAGACAGTTGCTCTGGGTTAGATTTGAGCTAATTGACAAATGCACTCGCATTCATACTGCCGGCTGCAACGAAAGCATTATCCCTTAACAAGGGCCCTTGTTAGACACAGAATTAGCCCATTAAAAGAGACAGGGTCTTCATTTGTCCATTCAAAAGCCCAGTAAGTTTCACAGTTGATGGAGTGTGTATGGGGTTGGCTGGATAATGAATGTGGGGGAAAGCAGAGAGAGTGTAGAGAATCAGTTGCCTGTGGGACGCCTACTTGCTCTATAGAAATCATGAGTAACTCATACATTCCAGTCTCTCGATGACTGAGTGCTCCCCCCAACATATGGTCCTGTAGGGAAACAGTGTGACATCAGCCCTCTTGCCAATCAACTGTCTTTAATTTATCTTTTCTCGCTCTTTCTTCTCCTCAGCCATCGCCTCTTAAGCTCCACTTAGCTCAGAACTAGCTCATCAAAGGGCTTTTTTCTCTTTTTTCTCATTTTCGCCCTGTGTGGTAGAACACTTTTTTGTCTTTTAATTGCCTCTGCATCACACTGGCTCTTACAGGGCTTGTTGTTTTTACCCTTTCTATTGTAATTTGCCCATCTCTCCCTTATGCATGTCCACTGCTTATTTAGGGCCTAATTGAGGCACTTTGGTAATTGAGGAGGAAGTTCTTAAGAGCAGAGGGAGTGGAAGAGTGTCTGTGAGTCAAGATTACCTGTAATTAAAGTACATGATGGCTTTGATGGCTCGGTCCCCTCCCGTTGAGATGTCACTTTCAAAGCCTGGCAACAGCCGTAGCATCACATAGACTAGAAAATGCCTTTTTTCTGTGTATACTGCAGTAATAGACTAACACACACACACATACAGGAAATGCTGTATGCAAATGCTGCGTGCATGAACCAACCGAGAAGAAATTCTCGTATGAAAAGACACACGCACATACTGTACATACTGTACATCCCCAGTACAGCTGTTGATGGCTCTCCACAAAGCTAATTAAAAACTTTTTTGTGGAGGAGGAAGTGCTAAAAAGTGGATATAATTCAAGGTACACTTGCCACCCTCCTCCAGTACGTCTGAGGCTTCACGCCGAGACAATGTGACCAGTCTGATTATTAACCAGAAATGAGGTCTGATTGCACTTGAACGTGTAAACACTTCCTGCTTCGAATGGCAGAATTTTAAGTTGTTAGATTCCTCGTGAACCTTTGATCTGATTCACCATTGGCTTACGAATCTCACCAACTATCTGAAGAGCAAAAAGATCTTCAGTGCCTGTTTCCTGTTCCATCTTGGCTCCTGAACTTTTGCTTCTGCAGCAACAAAGAAAAAGTTGAGCAGCGGAAGAGTAAACTGCACCTGAACACATTTTCACTAGCTGCGCACAGAACAAACAGGAGGACAAAATTATACACTCCCTCCTTGACTCAAATAAAAACTCGCCTATAAACCATAACGCACACTGTGCAATCACGTGAGACCAGACCACAGAGAAGAGCAGAGGCATTATAAGTTCAATCCACGTAGCCAGTGACGTGTGCCTCAACAGTAAGACTGATTAGAGTAAATATGAGGTGACGCAGGGTAAAAGCTTTCTCTCACTGAGCTCTTCATGGCTATTGTCCCTTCTAGACATTATTGAGAGCGACTGTCTGGAGCCTTGAGCAATTAAAGGAACGCACACAGGGGTTAAGGCAGGGTGAGCCTCATAAGCAAGCCATTGTTCTTCAAGGCCAAAATGACATCTGTTTCAAAAAGATGCATAGGCGGATATGGCAAGTTCATTTTTGCAGTAGTGACTAGTCATTTATCCTTTTGGTACTTGACTACATAATGAAGAGTGAAGTATATTTTGAATGATGTAGCTTCTTATACGTGTTTTTCTTGAAGATTAATATTGTGTTTTCATAATTTCACTCTTATCATTCTCATCATTTTTAGATCCTTGTTTTGAATCCTTCCCTCCTCTCTGCACATTCTTAGCCTCATAAGTAAAGGTGGCGGCAGTGCAAATTGGCCGCCTGTATCTCATGTCAACATCCACCCCAGGTCTAGGCCTGATCCTGTCCCTGTGTTTTGAAACAGATGGCTACTACTACAATAAAAAAGTAGCAAATTATTTTAGCAGCAGGCGGCAAAAGCAATTAACAACTGGCATAATGTGTTGATTAAAATCCATTCCAGTTTCAGTGAAGGGAGAAAGAAACTCTCATTTTCCACACAGTCAGCTGGCATACATCCACTGCTTGAAGTGCACTGACCTTGACCTAAACACAGCTGTCGTTCACTTAGGACCAATATATGATTCTTTGACCTCATTATTTTGCCACTGGTAGTCTGCTATAAAAAGTCCCAATCTTTTTGCTGATTTGTTTGTTTGTTTGTTCAACAGCTCAAAAAAGTGCCTAACAGTTTTGGGGGGGGGGGGGTTGGTTACAATTCAGTTCTTCAAGAGTTCTTTTTTTCTCCACATCGGAATTTAAGAGTATGAAACAACATTTTGGGTGAAATCAAACTGCCATTCATCTCAGTTTAAACTCAAATTCGAGTTCAGTCTCAGGAATTTCAAAGCTGTCATTTCACTGGTTTTTCCCCGTATTTCAGAATCTCCGCAGGTGATCTGGGACAGACTCTTTTCTGCCTAATTAGAACAAAAAATTTATTTTTTTCCATAAAAGTTCAATGTAAAAGCCTGTTTCATGCTTGAAATGTATCTCTCAGATTCAGACTTAGACTTTGACACTGCAGCTCCTTTGTAAATCTGATGAATGCAGGAAGTCATTTTCAGGCCTTTACCTCATGTACCTCATCAACAGCAGTCAATTGCCGCCCCACTGAACAGTGAGCACCAAGTGAGAGGCTGTACTTTGTCTTTGAGCCAGAAAATCTCATTTTCACTAAATACCTAATCAGTCCCATTCATCTGGCTGCGGTTCCCTAGTTTCTCAGTTCTACACCTGGCTTTGGCATCTTTAATTACTGGGAGACAGGCTTTGTCTGATCTGGAGCCAAGATTGGAATATGAGTGGCAAATTCGGAAGGAAATCATGTGGCTCAAACCAATTCAATTACCCACCAATCAAAGTAGAAAGGCCTGTAATTGCAGTGAAAGGGTAACAATGAGAACCTCCGCTTCAGTCCGAACATTGACAGTATTATTAGCAAGGAATAATGCCTACCTGCAGGGGGTGCTATGCTCAAACTATTAAATTTCACTGTGGTGATCTTTCAGATCACTGGGAAAGCATTTTTTAATGTGACTATAGCCCTCGGTGAGACATTACCTTATAATTTCATGTTTTAACTCTGCTATTATGTCAAATTGTGCATGAATATGGTGTTTGCAAGCAAGGGAGCATAAAATGGATGTGACATTATGAAGAGGCAAAGCATTCAGACTGCAATGTGAGTTATAAAGCACGATTGTATTGCACTACCAATAAAAGAGGAAGCAGCATTGTGTAGGAAAGACAATTCCACATCAGAATAGTCTATCAGAAGATGTCTTAAAAGAAAGACCTGGCTACACTTAAGATCAAAATACTTGGATACATCCCTCACTGCCTGGTATTGTATTTCTACTCCAATATGAGGTCAGGGCATTGTGGGAGTTTTGTATCTGCCCGTAAAGGTCGTCAGATCAAACAAACAAATGGCAATCCAACATGCTACAGTAAGTCAAGCTGAACATGTCTGGTTCACAGCCTCAGTCTGAGCTGTGCGCTGGAACATTGTGAATTCACACAAAAGAACAACATGCTTCCTTCTCAGCCCGACAAGAATACATACGTGGGTTCTTATTCTTCTCAAATCAAAGACGGCCTTTAATTTCAGCCAGTCCCCACCTGCTTACGCCCCCCCCCCCACACACACACACACACACACACACGCACACAACTTCTTTGGAAATTGTCAATGGTTTTAATATACGTATTTGTCATCTGCCCCCTCCTCCCACTATGCTCACCCTAGTCATTTCAAGCCCCAGACCCAGAGATGTATAAAAGCCCAGACAGAGAAATGGAATGGCGATGACAGAGGCAGAGAAATATAGAAAGCTGCTGCCTACTGACAGAAACCCCCACTGGCTGCAGAATGGGATAGTTTGGGACAACTCAGGTACAAACTGACAACTTCAATTTTGCGTTTCCTTTGTTTTTCTCCTTTTCTTCCTCTTTGTTCGGCTACATTTGAAGATTGCCAATCACGATATCAAAAGAGAACGCTGTTGTCATATAGTTTGTTTTCCAAATGTAACCTTCCGCTGCTCTGCAGTCACTCGCTATTTTTCAGATTCCAAAAATTCTAACTCATGTAAGGGGTATGTTCATGCACACACACGCGTACACACAGACTCGCATGTGGATACATGCTCAAAAGGAAACAAACAAAATCAAACAACATCAAACAGTATCAAAGTGAAAATCAGTGTCCTTCATGGATTGTGTGATGTTACAGATTATTTTCTGCTTGGCTTGGCACAGCTCTGATTTTTAAGACAGTGTAGATCTGATCTGAAAATAAGATTTTGATATTTGGCATGACAACTTCACATCAATTAATTTCACACTGGGGACAGGACTTGCAAGGAAATGAGAACACCTAAATGGCTGGTCAGAAGATTATTGGGATACATTTTTTTTTAACTTACTTTAATCATTCAAGCAAAACAGAATTATCCCAGTTTATTTGGATGATATCTGTAGTCATCAGCATTTTCTGCAGTTTAAACTGATAGACACCTGGTAGACAGAATGTACAGTATTTTGCACGTTCAAGAGGAGGCTCTGTCCATAGCACTGGAAACAGTTAAGAAACCGAATAAGCAAGTCAGTAAGTGCACCATCAAATGGTTTGTAGAGCCTGACCAGATTCTCGAGGATAAAGTTAGTATAGTCTTCACCCTGCCAGAAGCGAGCCTCTCCAGTGTCCACACAATTCATTATTACTGATTTGGCTCCGCAGGGAGTCTGTCTCTGCAGACACGTGTGCACACACAAACACAGGCGCTCCCAGAATTGTAGGATTATCAGAATGTTGTGGAAGTTTGCTAACTTGGTGCATACTGTAAATGATTTACGACAGTAGTAAGGAGTAATGGAGGCCAAGGGATCCAGACTCACTGGAGCACAAACACAGCCGTTTGTTGTACCAGTCTCTGGGTGACAGAAGGGTAGGCATCCTGGAGTTCAGGCTGCCTTCATTGCTGCCCCTCTCTGTGCTTACAAATACACACACAAGTGCAGCTGTAGTGGTAAAATCCCAAGAAATATACTCTGTGTGCCAAGGTATATTAAGAATATAAGAATATATGCTCTGTGTGTCAAGGTATATTGAGAATATACTCTGTGTGTTACAGTATAGACCAGAATGTATTGGACATTGAATTTGACTTTCAACATTGATTTTAATGATAATCAGACTCAATCATTGGGCTTGCAATGACTAATAGAAGCATTGTGATTAATCTGAGTTAAGAAAATGATGGATATATTATACAGTGTGGAAATATTAAAGTTTTTTAAAAATATGACTTAAGACACCTTGGAAATAATGGTGTCAGGAGACGCCCAACATTACCCAGGCAGGCCGGGAGATTTGAGGATTTTCCACAGAGACTGACACCATTATTTCCAGGTAGATATGGAGGATGTGACCAAATATGGAAAGTATGACACCATTATTTCTTGACGAGGTGAAGTTATTAAAGTAGGTGGAGAGCCCACAATCAAAGAGGAGCAAACTTGTGGTATAAAAGATGATGTCTTTTTTCCAGTTGGTTTCCGGAGCTAACTCGGGTTTATCTCTTGTGAAAGAATAAATTCTATTGCACTGAACTCTGATCATCTCCAGTGAGTTTTTGTGAACTTTTTAAGACTCCAGTAACTCATCACTTTCACTGAAGTTTAGTGTTGGAAGAGAGGTCCAGAGATACACTCTGGCCCTGATCTGGGCATCTTTTTCTCCAACACAGCATCTAGCCTTCACCTCCATTTCTCTTGCAAGTGCTAGTCCACAAAACGGTTTGTAATTAGGAGCACTGTAGTACACTGAGCAGACAGTCACATGTGATTGGCTCTGAATAGTTTCCATCTTTATTTACGTACTCAGAATTGGCAAAGGCAGGCTTAGTAATGATACAGTGCAGATACAGTGCATTTTAGGATACTTTTGGACCTCACTGCACAATTAACGGCCTCTGTGGGTCTTTTAAATTTTTTACTGTTTTACAACTTTGCATCACATGGGATTTATTAAGCATGAGCAAACCCTTTGATGTAAAATAAATATAAAAAATCCCTCCACAAATGGATCCAAAATAAGTTCAGATATAAAAGACAAAATAATTGATTCAGGAGCATCTCATTATGATGCCCCTAAATCATCACTGGCCAGTGGCTTTTAGAAATCCAATAAGTTCAACGGAGATCACCTGCAAGTGATCAAGTGTTTGATTTTAGGTCACACACACCAGTTTCTGGAAGCTCCATCAATTGGTTTGTTGGTATTTATCACTTTTTGAAGGCTAAGGAAAACTCACCAGGCCTACGAAGGCATGTGGGACTGAAGCATCCACACAGCATGATGCTGCCGTTTCTGACCAGACAACACCATTACATGACAAATAGGAGGAAGACGAGTAAGATTTAGACAGAAATTAGCAGATGGTTATCAATCGCAGGGGTGTACAACTCATGGTAGGTTGGAAATATATCAACAATTTTTGGCTGGACCAGCAGCGGTCCAGTGCTACATCCGCAAATGTCCGTGACTGACTGTATGATGATGTTATATCATTAGTCAGCCAAATGCTGTGTGACTAAGTGATGACATTACACCATTGGTCGGTTGGTCAAGTGTTGGATTTTTCCATTTGGCCTTTGCTCTTTCAAAACGAATAGTGCCCTGGTCGCTAGATTTACCGATTTTTCAGATTTTTAGCACCTTTTTTTCAAAAAAGTGCCTAGCACCAAATCTAGTGACTTTTTGGACAAACAGCTTTCAACTCCGTCCTCAACTTTGCACATTGGCCATACGCAGTCCAGCCATATGCTAAAGTTTTGTTTGTTTTGTTTTGCTAGACCGCGACAGTGAGGCCAGCCTTACAAATGTGATTATACGTGACTGACTGACTGATGAAGTTACCATTGGTCAGCTGGCCAAGTGTTGGAGTTTCCCCATTGACCGCTGCTCTTTCCAAATGAATCGGTGCAAATAGTTTCTATTACTTAGTGCCTTTGTTGCTAGATTTACTGACTTTTCACACCCCTTTCTTGACTTTTTTTCAAAAAAGTACCAAGTGACACCGTAGAAGAGACTCACCAGTGTTCCCCCGCAAACGCGAGGTCAGGCTTTCCCTCCGCAGACGAACCTCTATATGGATCTCATTTAATTGACCGCATGGCAGCTGACACAGACGTGAATGAGCTTCTAACTTGTCTAACTTCTCTGTGTGATCATTTTACAAGTAAATATAGCTAAAATCACAGCACAGCTGTTGTCTTTAACTACTGTGTATGGTGATTTTGTCAGACGACGTTGCCGTTATAAAATCAGGACTTTAGCGGTGCAGAGCAGCAGCTGGGAAATGGCTTGGAAGTGACTTCTGCTGAACATGTAGTTTAAATGGGCCACATTTCAGTTACTATTTCGTACTTGTTCCGTTGTGTGACAACAGAAACAGAAAAACATGCAAATGAGAACAGCTTTATTGTGAATTCAGCTGTATTAAATTACTGTATATGTGAGCACAGGGAGTATGAAAGTAGCAAACAAGGACATGAAACTGGCTAACACTAGGCAGAATGCAAATACGACACAATGATGTCACGAATATGGTGTTTAGCATATTACTCCATCTAGCAACGTTTAGAGACTTTTTGAGCAGGTTTTAGCAATGTGCCATTAAAAGTAGTTGTTTACAGCAGTTCTACAATAGTTTTCAACTATGTCCTCAGTCTTGCACATTGACCATATGCGGCCCAGCCATATACTAGGTTTTGACCTAGTCTTGTGTTTTCTCAAAAGGAGGCCCTTCTCTCTAAAGTGACACTGATTTATTTCTTTATTGTTTGTGTTAAGTTAGGCTTATATGTTACATTAAATACCAGAGGGCATCATTGGGCAGAATGAAACTTTAAGGCTAAAAGAGGAAATCAACAAATTCAAGAACAGCATAAAATGAAACATACTTCAATATGACTTTGGTATTTTTAGCTTTCTAAGAGTAGGTAGTAACCACATGTTAATCATCTTTTTTTTGTTTTGTTTTTCTTTTGTTTGTTTGTTGTTTTTTTTGAAGGACCAGCTAAATGCCTAAAATACTACTCTCTCTGGCTAAAGGGGGGTAATCAGCAGTAAACATAGTCCTGTGATTGTGGTGGACACTGATACTGGGGTTATGTATAGAATAGAGAAATGTAAATCAAATCCCAGCGGAATCAAAAAGGTAAAAATTTGATTGATTAGAAAAAGAAGTAATCCAACCACAGAACAACCAACATCACAAACAAATAAAGAAAAATCTGTAAAATATGAATAATTATACACATAAACTCACAAATGAATATGCACCAAATCTTCAAAAAGAAAACTGTAAAAGTCATCCAACCAGAGCCAATTGAAATGTACTGAAAGACACTGCAAACCTGCAGAAACAAGACTGTTTCAAATTTGACTGATTTTAAATATAGTCATGAAATGATAAGTACAGTAGCTTACATTCACATTAATTGTGCATTAATTTAGTCTTCAAAAGGAAATAAAGGTACATGAAAAGTAGATTTTCACTATATTTAGGCATATTTTAAGTACAACTTTGAATACAGTAAATACAACCGGACTGGTTTTAATTTAAAGGCCCTGAAAAACTGTTTTCTAAGCCAACTTCTTACTATGAGTGATGGGATCCCACATGATCACCCTTTCCTGTAAAAGTTAGAGGTGAAGGGGATGTCATGTATTTCCTTACATCAATCAGGATTTAGCTGTATTTTAATCAAAATGTTATGTCAGTCGTGGGTGTTTTTGCTTGTGCTGCCGGGCCACTGGCAGTTCAAGTAGACCAAACCACACGCAGTCCTGATGAATGATTTTGAAAGTGAAATTCTTAAAATGATACTTAAGGATGTTTTTGAATGTTTTTGAATGTTTTGGATGTTTTTGAAGAAATTTGAACTGTAAAACAAATATACAGTTCAAGCTAATTTTGTGTTAAACATAGCAAAGAAGAAATTAATCAAAATGATTCACGTTGGTGAAAGCTGTGATCACCAGTGACCAATCTTTTGTAAGTAATGCTGGGCAGACTTTTCTTCCTGTCCTTTTCCCTTGTCCTACAACAACATGAGGAACCATACTTACACAGCATGACTACTTTTTGACTGTATCAGGGGAGGGCACGAAGACAAAATCTATCACTGCATGGGCTAAAGTTGCAAACTATGCCCCTGATTCTCAAATTTTTATTGACCCCTAGTTTTTCTTTCAAAATCTATGACTTCAGAATCTTCCTCTTCTTCAATGACCAGAAACATGAGCAAAGAGCTCACAGAAGACAGAATTACTATCTTTAAGCTCAAGGTTTATTTTGACACTTAAGAATAAATGTGACACTGCATAATAATGAAGAAATTAGGGCATGAGAAAGATGGAAAAAACAGAATCAGTGTTATGAAAGTACAAGGGTGAAAAGGCTCCTTTCATGTAAAGTGGCAGTCACATATGATCTTAACAAAGATTGCTCCCATGTACAGTAACAGACGACTGCAGGCTAAACAATTCTCGACTGTTCAGAACACTAATGACTCATAAAGCCTCACTGCCACCTCAACTTGACAAATGGCAAATGTCAGCGGCATATTCTCCTGGTAGGCATAATTTTATTAAGTGCAAATATCACTGTGCTCCTTAGGAGACACTCAAAGGTTAGACCAACAGCTGTAGCAGTTTCATGTGTATTAGCCGGGATTTTGCAGCAAGTCAGGCTCCCCTGAGTTGATGGACACAACCAGTCAAGCATGAGGAGGGATGCTCTATCTAAATGCAATAAGGAGAAGCTAAGGCTAAGATCATGTTTATTTAAAAGCCTGGGACAATAACCTAATGGGGGACAGTAAGGTGTGTGAGGGGGTGGGTTGGGGGGGCTGGGGGGGGTAAAGAGAAGAAAGAAAGAGAGAAAGGGAAAGAGAGAGAAAATAAGAGACTGGTGGCATATAGAGGGGCAGATCATTTTTTCCCATTTATTGGCTGTGGTAATTTGTTGACGCACTCATCCATGCAGAGTCTTTATGTTTAATGCAGGCCTCCAGAGGGGAAAGGAGGGAAGAGAGAAGGGGGGTAGGAAATGGAAAGACAGGCAATAGGGGGTTAGGGGGTGCCCTGAGAGAATAGCCTCCACCTCTTAGTGTGAGAGGCGGAGGTGGATGAATATCAACCCTTAAAGTGGGCCTCAGATGCTAATTGGGACTTCATATTGCCCTTACTGTGCTCAATACACCTGCCAAATAATTGATGGGAATACGCTAAGGATCAATGTCCACATTGTCTGATAAAGACTGGTTTGATCATACAGGTGGTGTGTATGTATAAATTAAACATTATTTATCACAAATACAATTAATGAAACATACTAAATGTAATTGAATGTAACATTCTGTATGACATTTCATGTATAGGAAAATGCATTTCACTGATAAAAAAGAGGAACTCAACAGAAAGATTCTCCTTAACTCCCAGTTCAATGTCATCCAGCTGTCAGATGCATGTCTGGGCTTTGACGTGTGCTGTGGTCTGACACCCATCATCCTCACCCAGCTGTTACTGGCATGCCTGCCCTGACCTGGCCCTCAAAAGGGTCATACCCATGTGGACAAACATTGGTGGCCCACTGCTGGCAATGGCCCCCTGTGAGTCCCATTTACAGCTAGGGTCACTACTGTCTGTTCTACTTAGAAACCTGGGAACATCACCCTATCCTTAACAACCCCTGACGAAGACTGAAGCCTGTAACATATCATATTTTTAGTGTATTTTAGTATAGAGTCACACTGTGAGGTTTCATAGCAAATAAGCGTTAAAATAAGTAAGTTTTTTAGAACTGTCTGGCAGATGGTGAGATCTACTTCCAAAAGTTGTTGAAGATAAAGAGTAGCAAATCCGATACTGACATGTGATGGCCTGGACAGTACACGCTGGGCCTGAGGGTTGAATATCTTACAGTAGCAAGGTGTTTGGAGAGATGTGGCCTTGGATGAGGCTTTCACACTGCCCAAACAGTCCCTGGAATTAACAAATCCCCAGACCATTTAGTGCATTTGCACTTGTGGTTTGACCATGTCTGAAGAGTTTACAAGTCTGCAACTGTATGATGTTTGATTGAATGTTGAAAAGGAGACATGCAATGCAGAAAAGCAAGATGAACTACAAGTATTGTCTTATCACCAGGAACCAAAATCAGAACTAGGTTCCTGTGATGATGAATGAAATGTGACTGTAAAGTCACTGGGTTCCTAAAAGGTTCCTTGAAAACTTAATGCAGCGGAAAAGGACCAAGTTTAGTGATGAAGAGGGAAAATGGTTTGGGTGGCAGATCATCTACTGCTCAAAGACAGACTACAAAGATCAACGAATACTAACCACTACATTGTTTTTATTAGTACTACAATTATACAACAGAACTCAGTATTAATGGTCTTTAATGTTACTTGATCTCCACTTTGAATATGCTTTCCTAAGCACCATGCTGTTGTTCTTTGTCAAATCCTCATTAAAAGCAGAATGTTACCAGTGTAGTTGCTTTCACAGAGTCTCGCGTCACGTTAACTTTAGAACAAAGATGAGATCAACATTTAACTCTCTTTGCTTGACTTTTATCTATTTTTAGGCATCTCTGATGTTTTACCACCTTCTTGATACGTATGCCAGAGATTTTACATTGCTACCATTGAGCATCTCTTGGGTATAGAAAGCCATAAATAAAAGCCTGGAGCTACCTGCAGCTATAGAAACTGATGTTCATCTCATAAAATAATCAGCGGACTGTTCCATACACCCTGCTGCCTAAAATAGTACGTCTCTGGAGCCCGATGTACATGATGTGCAAAACATCTGCGCCCCTCTACGAACCTTCCCTTGTGTTTGGTGAATTCTGCCTCTAGAGCATGAGCATGCACACAAACACACACACCAAGGCCAAGATATATTTCCATTACCCAGCTGGTGTGTGTTGGAGCTCCTTAGGGTATCTTTAGGGCTTGAGTCTACTGTATATGTGTGTGCTTGCATGCATTTGTGCAGACGTGTGTGTATATGCGTTCATGCGCGTATGTGCCTCTCTGTGTCTGAGTGCAAGTCCCCAGCCACTTTCCAGTATCACTCCTCGGCACTCTCTCTCCACCAGTGCTGTCATAAGATAATGTGACAGGGTGTCAATCATGCCAGGGCCTGGGGTGCCATGGCGACAAGAGGGTTTTTGGCGGAACACTTTTGTGAGCAACACCAGGGAGAAGGCAACAGCAGGGGCCGCAGTACAGAACAAATCAACTTAACCACTGCCAGGTCTCACACGTCCCTTCTTTTTTTCAACAATCCCCCTCTGGCCTCTTAATTCACCCAACCGTTCTCCTGGTCTAAGTCCTGACCCCTGTAAGAAAGAACCCAGTGGGGGTCACATGCAGACAAAATGTTCTGCCATGCCCTGAGAGAGTCAACCCTGGCATCTAGCGGATGACCTGAGTATCCATCCTGTCTCTGTGCCCAAGGGCCTACACTGTACAGTAGGCCGGCTGGGTGCTGCCGCTCTTCCACTCTGAGCTGTGATGTGTTATGATGGCTCTGTCACTCTGGAAGGCAGGGCCACAAACACCTGTGGAGGCACCGGGTAAAGTTGATGGAATCGGATAGGACTTAATCTCTGTGTCTGTTTGGGAGGACTGTTGACGGCTGCAGGTGTTGAAGAATTGTGGAAGTTGCTTAATTTTTGGAGTTGAGTTGATATTAACATCATTTTTTTGCTGGATTTTACAGTTTAGAGGACATTCTTCCTGAATATGAATATGTTAATAAGCTTCAGCACTGATAACATATTCATAGCTTACTTTGTCAAGTAAAATTTTCCACAACCCTTTTCTCACTACTCAGTGTTTTATTAACAACACTAAGTCAAAAGCTAGTATATGGCTGGACTGCTCTTTATCTGTTTGCTTCTCCCCTATTCTCTGTGCTCACATATACAGTAATTAAATACAACCGAATTCCCAATAAAGCTGTTCTCATTTACTTTTTTCTGTTTCTGTTGTCAGACAACGGAACAAGTACAAAATAGTGACTGAAAGCCGTGCATGCTGTAATTTTTATACAGGTTTCATTACATATAAGGAAAGCAGCAGCTCATGCATAAAGATTACACAACAGCATGTTACGTTATAGTTTTTTAGTCCAGAATATCTTTATGAGTACAGCTTGATGGAAACAGCATGTTTTGTGGCCAAATAATATGGATGTGACATTTGTGGCATGCATACAGCGATACAGAACAGACCACACAAGTAATCTGTGGAGGAGTACAGTAAGCACAAATGTGTAGCAATGCCATCACAGCCAAATGTAAATATGATAAGAACAAACGCCTGCCTGCAGAGGCTCTCGATGGTGACTATGTGATGGACGCCAGTCTCCTGGGTGCTCATCTTGATGTGAAAGCCCTTATCATAGAGGATCACCATTCCTTCGGCCTCATGTAGAGAACAAAAGAGTACTTCACCTACAGCCATCTAAAAAGTGCGGATAACTACACTCACACATACACAGTGGTTGAATTCAGTGTGTAGAGAGCAGAATCTGTTTTAACCCAGATGTAAGGAATGACAGAGGCAATCATTAAATATGGGACCTGCATGAGATGTGGCTTTTACACTTATTTAGCGAGCTATGAATGAATGTGAACACAGATTATTGTGAAGTCATGCCTTCACTTATCATTTAGATCGGAAGTAACACACACCATTGGATCCACACTAGAAACAGCTGCTTCAAGATTAACCCTTGACTTCAAAAACAAATTCTTGGTAATTTTCTAAACATGTATTTATAATTCAAATAATATACAGTGGGGTCCAAAAGTCTGAGACCACTCTCCCACTCACTTGAATGGGTAGTGAGTGACATCCAAAAAGTCCAGGAAAAACACAGACAGCAATGCTAGGGCCTTAGGAATTATATGAAGCTTCATCTTCTTTTCTTGCTGAAAGGAAACTGTTTAGAATAAAAAAAGCTGCAATGACCAATTTCATCTCCAGTCTTTGAAAAGAACGAAGTTATCTCTGACACATCGGCAGCCTAATGAAGCTGTAAACTTTTTTCAGCAGAAAATAATACTTCACTTACAGTTTGTCGCACATATTCTTTAAGAACAAATTGACTTTGTTTTACTGTAAGATGCTTACTTTGCACTTAGGCATCATTATTATAATGTGTCATCTCATCTCTTTTTGTCTGTAGGCAATGGATATTAGCCGCCATCTTAGCTCTTTAAGTGATAGTTTCTTTGCTCCTGCCTGCTGTGTTTCCCCTCATTAATGCAAGCCATTCTCCATCACCATCCTCTGTGAAGGGCTTCTCCTCATACAGGCCACAGAACTATGACAAGGATGAAATTAATGTTAGCTTTCACACCTAATTAAGGTGTAGATGGCTCACCTTCAGTGGAGTCGACTGTATTGATGTCATTCTTTTACAAGTCAAGGCTTTGACTGTAAGTAACCACACATAGGGTCGCTGGGTGGATCCTGTACATGGTGCTTTTGAGGATACTTCTCAGGTAGTCCTCCAGCTGCATCTGTCAGGTAGAGTCCATCTGTTGCAGAGGGCCTACCAAGCCCAATTACAGGACCTGAATCACAATAGTAATATGACTATTGCCGTATATAAAGGTTGTAATCGGGATTGTAACTCTACTACATTCATTACATGATGTCTTCAGAAGCATTTAAGACAATAAAATTTATAAGATAATGCTCAGGATTGGCAACAACTCTTTCTACTCAAACATTACAGTTGCTTGATACGAACTTTGAAGGCCGAAACATTGCAGCATTTAACTTTTAGCAGCTTGCAGTATTCAGTGTGTGGGCTACCTCTCCCTTTCCTTTGTAGGTTGTTGTTGGATGTGCACACTATCCACTGTCTTGAAGAAAAGAAGAACCGATAGACAACATTTTGTTAAATATGAGACTAAGAGTCGTGAGAGTCTTTTAAAGTGCAGATTGACAGTGATTCCAAATCCCAATATTCGAACGCATGCTTTACCAGACTCCGCAACATTTTGCTCGGCTGGAAGTTTTTTTTTGGAAATCCTTCAGTAGGCTTGTTATATAAATGAATTTCCACTGTCTGTGAGGACATGCGGCATTTTTCCAAGCTGCTGAACAGAGGGAAATGAGAGACTGAGCTAAAGAGAAATTGAGTACCCTCAGCTGAGAAATGAGCACTCAGGGATATAGAGAAGCGATGCGTAAAAATAGGTTCCTTGTCAGTTTTGGGCATGTATCTGTGTGTGATTTTTATGTGATTCTGCTCATGCTTATGTGTGTGTGGGTTTTATGTGCTGCATATGTAAGAGAGCAACAAAAGGGGAACAAATTAGCAGTTCTTACATGCAGGTTGGCAGGCGAAGCTTTAGAAGAGCCCTGAACATCAGCAGCTCCTGATGAAGACCTTGGAAGTGCTTGAAACAGCGTTTGATTTTCCTTGTAAAGTCCCTGTCGCTCAGTTCAATTGTGTAAAGATTTGGATTCAGCACCTTTGAGGGGAGCATTTCTAAAGGAGACGGTTCAGCTCCAACGCATCAATAGTCGCTTACAAGAACTTTAGAGGAGATGAAACACATATAACGATACAATACTGTCTGTAAGGATAAGTTTGGGGAGTGTAATACTAAGAAATCTTTGATCAGAAAAGGTGAGGCTAACAGTTTTATCCAAATAATGAGTGAAGAGCTCCTTTTCAAGAGGTCCAGATAGGTTTTGTGACAAGCGATGACTCAGTACCTGGTTTACAGTCAATTATATCTCACTCACCTTTGTTGTCGATACCTGTTCCACCTTTGGCACCCAGACAAAAATAGGAATGTTTACCAAGAACAATGAATTTAATAGAGGAAAGGAGTGGTTCTTGCTTCTAGAAAAAACAACAAAGGTTTTAGCAAGCAGAAAACTCAATACTGCATTTCAGCACATTAGGATAAAGCACATTAGAATTAGATTTAAAAAAAGCTTGGATTCTATGACTATGTTTGACTGACCTTGTGGTTTGCCAACACAGCAGTTTCCATGGCCCTGGCGCCGGGAAAATCATACCAGTCTAGATTTACCAGTTTTCTTTATTATGTACACTGTGTAATGGTTTGTAATACACTTTGATCGACTTTTAATCAATTTTTAGAAGTTCTTAATTTCTTACAAGCTCAGGTTCTTGAGCTGCCGCTACAAACTCAAGAACCTCTGCATCAGACTTAAAGTAAAAGATTATGGAATTAGCTTGATAACTTGAATATTAATATGATACAATCTAAAATAACTATTAGATGTAAAAAAAAAAAAAAGTATATTTATGATTGATATTATTGTTCTAACCTCATAAACCAGCATCATAATATTGCTGTCGGTCATCAGGATATTTTAGAACTGACGTCCTTTGGGATGGACATTTAATTTTTAAAACACCCTTTTTCTTCAACATTGATAAATAAAAATCGAAATAACAATGGATAGGTATGTCAATATTACACCTAGTTCAAGAAAGGGGGGCCTGCATGTATACAAACTGATATTTAAAATTTTCTTACTCCACCTCTTGCTTTGGCTGCCTGCTGTGCTGGTCTTGTGTCATTCTAAACTGTCCATTGCTACTTACTGATATATTTGACTCTACTCGATAACAAGGCAGAAGTAAAATTTTAAAACACTGCATTTTCATTGGCTGAAACTAATAAACATTTGAGATCTGAGATCTGACAGGAATAAACACATATTACCCAAAGACATCATTATTATTATTATTATTATTATTATTATTATTATTATTATTATTATTATTACTTTTAAATGCAAAAGAAGTTCTAGTACATCTATTTTTTGCCGGATAAGTAATCTTTAAAAAATGTTGAATTTTTCACCACTGAACATCTTTTACAAATTTAACTTTGCTTGTCATTAGTAAACATTTTCCTGAATAAACAAGAATTTGGAGAATATCATTGTATAACACCTGCTATGATCAGAGAAAAGAAAACCGTGCCAACTGTGATTAACAGCTAATGATGAAAAGCACACGCAGGCTGCATCGTTCATCTCAGGACATTGCGTGATGCTTAGCCATTTCTTCACTTTCACGCTATTTGACCCTGACCTTTCCTATCTGCTGTGATTCTGTGTCAGGCTGCACGCAATCAATGTCTGTCCCCTTCTGCGAAATCACAAAAACACTGGAACCTCCCTGACCCTCCTCCACCGGCAGCCCTGTCTCCCTGCATTGGGGCCACTAGATGTTCCATTGGTGATACTGGAACATCCTCCCTCATTATCTCCTCCACCCTGCCCAGCCCACTGGAAGTGATGCTAATAACATGAATTCCAACTGACTGACATGGGTGAAGAACCAGGAGATGAAATCCATACTTCATGCATTTTGCATGGGATGGTAATTAGGTGATTTTCAGGGTACTAAATGAGTCTGTAGAAGTATCCATGTTCCTGCTGAAAATTTGTAAAATTTAAGCGTGATGTAAAAACTGAGTAAATTAAGAATTATGGGAGTGCTCTGATCAGATCTGAACATTTTTATTTGAGAACATGCCAGCGACAAAGGTAATATAAGCTGTGATTCTTTTCACCAATCAGGATGTAGCCTTCAAAACTAGAAACTTCACTAAACGGGTAGCACCCATAAAAACTGTATTTGACTGTTGAGATACCAAGGGTGATGGTTTGAAGCATGGCCATGTCTACTTCTCTAACCAACCTTGAGACCCATTTTAAAGGTCTGAGAATGTGCCCTTGACAATTGTTCCCCCCTCTCGTCACCCTAGGCCCCTGGCTCTGGCCATTAGGGAGATTCCTTGTCCCCCCTAAGCAATGACAGGTGAAATGGAGCACAAAATCCCAAAGCCTGCCATGGGCCTCTCCACAGCCTCAGCACCTCTAATTCTTACAGACAATCGTCTTTCTAATAGACTTCTTTCTACTAACATGTCTTACGATAGACAACAGACTGCCCATGTTTGAGATGACAGCCGCATGATCTATGACAGAGAAATATAGTGGCAAGAAAAAGTATGTGAACCCTTTGGAATTACCTGGTTTTCCACATTAATGGTGATAAAATGTGATCTGGTCTTCACATGTACAAGTACACAATGTGCTTAAGGTAATAACACACAGACTGTTTTAAATTATAATCTTTCCTGTCTTTATTGAACACACCCATTAAAAATACACAGTGCTGGTGGAAAAAGTAACTGAACCTCCTTTGGCAGCAGTAACCTCCAACAAGCGCTTCCAATAGCTGCAGATTAGATCTGCAAAATATTTAGTAGGAATTTTGGAACATTTTTCCTCCCGAACTGCCTCAGCAGAGCCATATTCTCAGGGTGTCTGGTGTTAAGGTCTCTCTGGAGGTTATTTCATCGCATTGCTATTGGGTTAAGGTCTGGACTCTGACTAGGCCACTCCAAAAGGTGTATTTTCTTTGTTTGAAGTCATTCTGCAGACTATATTTCGATATTTAGCGTCATTCTCCTGCTGCACCCAACTTCTACTGATGGTGGACAGACAGCCTGAAATTTTTCTGTAAGATAACTTGATAAACTTTGGAATTAATTTTCCCCTCAATGATGGCAAGCTGTCCAGGCCCAGAGGCAGCAAAGTGCCCCAAATCACGAGGCTCCCTCCACTGTACTTCACCATTGGGATGATTTTTTTTTTTTTTCATGTTGGTATGCAACCAACAGATTGCTGTTAACCAGCTCCAGTGATTCCTTTAAGCATTTAAAACTTACTCTGATGTTCTTTTTTTTTTTTTTTTTTTACCTCACTGAGCATTCTGCATTGTACTTTTGAAGTTATCTTAGCTGGGCCATTTCTAGGGAAAGTAGCCACAGTACTAAATTGTGTTCATTTATAGTCAGTTTGTCTGACTGTGGACTGAAGAATATCTAAACTCTTTGAAATTACCGTGTAAGCCTTTCCAGCTTCATGGAAATCCACAATTCCTGATTGCAAGTCTTCTGATAGCTCTTTTTTGTGAGGCATGGTTCACATCAGCAGATACTTCTTGTGGATAGGAAAATCAAAAAGTGTGAGTGGTTTCTCGAGGTCATAGTAGCTCTAACATGCACCTCAAATCTTGTTTGTTTGATTGATCTCCAGGTGTAACTAACTTCAGTCTCCAGTTAACTTCTGTTAATGTCATTAGCCTAAGGGTTCACATATTTTTTCCAACCTACACTTTGAATGTTTGAATGATGTAATCAATATGGACAAGAATCACACAATTTTTTGTGTTATCAGTTAAAATAGATTGCCTTTTTTCATAATGGTATCTTAGATGAAGATATGACTGTATTTTAAGACAAATTTATATGTAAATGCAGATAATTCCAAAGGGTTCACTTGTGTTTTCTTACCACTGTATGAACATCATGCTGTCATCCCATGTACCAACAAAGGCAAACACACTACCCTTCCAGGCAGAAACACTTGGAGTTCAAGCTTTCCCAATGCAAGATGAAAGATGGCGAATGCACACCCAGGTTTTTCATCTTTTGGCGTAAGAGGGATAGTTTGCTCATTACCTTATTCAATGTATAATAATGAAATCGAGGTTCAGCTTGACATGATCTCCCTGCTCTGCCCACCTGGTGAAATTCAATTATATTATGAGACTTGGCTCTCCCAAGAACCTGCTGTTTCAAAATGCCAAACTCAAGAGTTAAAGAAATGACATGGTCTTTGGCCAAAAGGGTGTCACCATGTTACACCATCATGTCCTACATGCTTTTATGGAGACTAGGGCTGGCATATTCCTTACAGCGCCTTTGCCACACACTAAAAGTCACTGGGTTACAATTGATCCAGCACACAGACACAATAATGGGTTAACTTTACCCAGTATCCATGGGTAGAAAAACAGACAACAGGTTGTTTTGATCCAGTGATCCAACGGTAAAATATAAATATCACCAACAATCAGTCAAAACAGCCCATTAGTTCTGGTTAAAGTTAACCCAGTATTGCATCGGTGTTACATTGACGCCACACTGGGTCAATTTTTTAATCCTGCGTTTTTTACTACAAAATTAGTAATCAAGCAATAGGGTCAAACCATTGCACAGATTTATGGGCATATGTCATTGTCAGTAGTAACATAAATCTGTACATTTGGTTCTAAAAAACGTCTTAATGTTATAGTTCACTAGAACGTAATGATTCTTCCATAAACTATCACAATACAATCTACCTCAACAAGAAGCCAAATTCCATGTATACACTTAGTTCAACAATTACGTTCCATTCAGAAATTAATACTCCTCCAACCTGATGGTTAAGCCATTATGTAATTTGCATTGAACAAGTAACCCCCTAACTCTCAGCACTAGAGGCGAAATAAATAAAAAAACACAACTCTTTTTCAGGTGCGTGACTTCAAAGTGAGCAGGTTGAGAATAAAATGAAATGAGAAAAGCTCAGCTTTGTTTTGTGCAAACTTAGAAGGCTGATCTCACCCAATGAATATGTTTGTGCAGGCACATGTGTGGATGAGCTATAGATAAGCCTGCTCAGAACTGTTTGGCACCCGTTACTGATCTGGTGTTTCATCTGTTCTGCAAAAGGGAAATGAAGAAGGACAATCAATAACTTGATAATAAATTCAAGTCAGAGGCCGAGCCAGCAGAGGTAGATAAATAGAGGGAAAAGGAGACAGTAAAAGCAGGTAGAGAAAGAGATCAACTCTAAAGGAATCTTTTGCATAACAAAACTACACTATTCAACCTTTAAAAAACATTGAAGTAAGAGAAATATCACAGTAGAGGAAAGGCAAAATAAAGAAACCTTTTTCACAGCTGACATTTTGACTAGTCAAAGTAGGAACAGCACAGGTTTGATTAATTAACGCTAACTGTGGCTCCATTCCATTCTATTGCTCCAGTAAGCCATGCCAGTGTGACAGGGAGCCAGCATGCACTGAGACTGAAGCAGCTCAATGGAACTCGGCCAGCAATAACTTCATTATCTACAGCTGTGCCTTTTCTAATGTAACACGTCAGATTATCTTCAGTGAGGAAGGCCCTTTGGCCAATTACATAGGATGCATCAAAACACAAGGACAGCCTGTACAAGTAAGTAACATCCGCCAGCAAAACCCCTCTGAGACTATCCGGTCACCAGTGTGTGTGTGTGTGTGTGTGTGTGTGTGTGTGTGTGTGTGTGTGTGTGAGACGCTTCAAAACTGTAAATTGTTCCGGGAGGACGGGGTACTGTAAAAACAAACTTTGCAAGCAAATTCACTGAGCGAACCTGTGGCTAGATCCAGTTGGCAGAATGACTTTCATGATCTCCACATCTGCTTGGGAGAGGTGAAGAAAGAGGGTAAAGAGCTTTGTAGAGCTTTCGGCCTCAGCTGATGAACTATCACTCAGTATCTTTGTTTATTTTATTTTTTTTATTAAGTGCAAGAACAGTTAAATTCTTTGAGAGACCGAACTACATCACGCTTGTTTCCGTGCCCCAGCCCTGGGTGTTCGCGGCTACCACACGCCGCTCGCCGTCAAACTTCACTCACAGCCCCTTTTTTTTTTTTTTTTTTTGCGCTCGGCATCGCGTCTGCTATTGGCTGAAAAACGAACACGTGATGGAGACGCTGAGCACGGGAAGTGCTGGAGCTTGAGCGTGTGTATTTGTTTATAGCCGCGAGTGTCTCCGTCGGCGCCTCTCGCCGGGACCGCTTTAACGCGGACGAGAATCTTCCCGGTTCCACGGCGAGACGCGTGGAACGCACAGCGCGCGCGCGCGCGCGTGTGTGTGTTACCCGATGCGGCGACTGCCGTGCGTCTGTCACGTTCTCGCACCCGCTAACAAGACATGCTAGAGCCACGCTTTTAAGTAGCTTGCTAGGTTTCAGGCTGCCCCCTTCACGTTGCACCGTCATGGAGTCGCCCGTGACAGTGTAGGTGTTTCACCTCCCCACCAGAAAGTGCCAAGCCAGTCACTGCGTTGGTTGGCAGGTACGACCCTCGCCTCTTTCAGCGAGTTTAACGTTTACGTTTGCTAGCTAGCCAGCTGGCAGAGAGGCTAACATGGGAGTTACACAAGACGGGGTGACCTCTCGCAACATGTCTCTCCAAAGATAAGGTATGAGTCCGCCCATCGAATAAAGACTGTGCTTTTATTATCGAGACAGTTGCTTATTGTTTTACTGCAAGTATTTACAGCCCATGATTTGGACGGCATTTGTAGCAGCTGACCCAGTATGACTCTGTCTGCCTGCAACCGTCCCCCTCCGCCCGGTGATGCAGAATGACCCAAGACCCGGTGCATCATGGCATTGTCTGAAGTTTATTGGGATCACCGGATTCCCCTGCCAAAGCTTGCTCCAGTCCAGGCCAAGGTCACAGTTGCCCTGGTGGCACTCCTGTGCTTCATTAACAGTTATGACGGGGAGTTTGTGTTTGACGATTCGGAAGCAATTGTCAACAACAAGGTAATTTATCTAATTTATTTTTGAACCCCACATAAAGACAGTTGCAAAAACAATGATTACACCCCCCCCCCCCCCCTTTGCAAGAATGATACATTTTATGACATTGTTTATGCTGCAACAAGAGAGTGGCATCCTGCGCAGGTCAGTGTTGCTGGCATCAGTCTAATTCTGCGTTTCCCTTGCAGGACTTGAAACCAACAACACCCCTGAACAACATCTGGACCAACGACTTCTGGGGAAGCAACTTGAGTAGCAACTCCAGTCACAAATCCTATCGACCTCTCACTGTCCTTACATTTAGGTAAAGACTCCCATTTACTGTATGAACTCAAACTCACACTTAAATCACAGTGTTAAAAGCATGTAACCATACTAATAGCACTTGCATCTGGCCTGTTTAACTTCTTTCCCTCACCTACCATACATGTATCATCAGTTATTTACCCCTCTTGTTTTTGCAGGCTGAACTACCTCTTGGCTGGAGGCCTGCAACCTGTTGGCTTCCACGTGCTGAACATCATCCTCCATGCTGTCATATCCGCCCTCATGATTGATGTGTTTGCTATACTGATTGGTGGACTAGCCTATGATGAGAACAATAGGATACTGAACCACGCTCCCAAGACTTCTCTGCTTGCTGCCCTCTTCTTTGCTGCACACCCAGTCCACACAGAAAGTGTAAGCAGAGTTCAGAATCAAGTTCAAGAAAGTTTGGTTTTCATTTCTGACAAATACAGCAGTGCAAGAGGATGCACAATATTGTTAGTATACAGGATGGGGGACTTAAATGCCTAAAATAAACACAATAACTGTATATACAGCTGTTGACTTTGAGATTAACACACATTTTATGTTTTTTTTCTTTGTTATTTGCGTACACTGTTAGATACAGTACTTCCAGATTTGAGAGTGGATGACACAAACAGCGGTTTGTTTTTTCAATCTTACACCACAAGCAAGTGAACGCTCCAAATTTGGTTGCAGACAACCCACAAATTACATAATAATGTCTAAAAGCAAATGTTGCAGGAAAACACTAACCACCAAATACAGGAAAAAAAAAACCTTTTCTTAACACAGTTCATCAAATCACCGGCCACAGCAGCATTTGTAATGGTGAAAACGCAAAACTGTGTATAAAACAAAAAAACAAAAAAAAGCTTTGTGTGATAAATCTAAACGGGGTGTGACGTTGCAGAAAAATTCCGCCTTTTACTGAGTAATGATGAGTATGGTGGAAGATAAAACTTGGAAAGTTTTGGATGGGCTTTGTTTAGAAACTCTACTGAAACACTGTCTCCCCTTGCTGTACAGTAATGACAGAACAATGATACTGGAACAAAAACGTGCAACTGTTGCCTCCTCCATTATTTTTCCCTCCTTAAACACACATCCCTTGTCTCAGAGTTGCACTTCATGCTATTGCCGGTTCCATTTTTTGACACAGTGGGTGACCGACCTGAAGTGAAGAAACCAGATTTCTCTTAATTGGTAAAACGCTTAAGAATATTTTAAGCAGAGGTTTAAGGTGAAATCTGCACTTGGTACCTGCACTTGAGGTGAATACTGTATAATTTTTCAGTCTTAGACCACAGTTGGACACACTGCATCTGAACAATATGTCATGATTGAATATTACATATTTAGATCAATTTTTCTTTCTCCTAAATTCTGATGCACCAGTTGTATCAAATTAGGTCACCTCCTGTTGTTGCTTTTTACTTGGGCAGGGTCGGGCACAGTTGCCGCTGCCGTGTTGTACAGCCCATTGAGACACGGTACTGGTTGTGATTTTGGGCTACGAATAAACTTTTTCTTAACAACATTTATTCCGTAAAGCAGTGCATTGTGGAATATGACACACCAGTCCAGAGGTTTTAATACTAAACATGCAGTGGTTCCATGCCAAGAACAAAAGCCCTGTCTCAGCTGGGAGTGCAGGGGCAAAGGTATGTGTGGTAGCACGGCCTGACTATTAGCTGTGTTGGGTTGTTTGTTGACCTGCCAGCATATGTGTGTTTGCTGTAAAGCCTGGCTGGAAGGCAGCAATTCCCCCTCTCCATTCTCTTTAATCATGCAGGGCAAGGACTGGGTGAGACCTGGGGGGTGGGAGGCAGACAGACTGTTGGTTTAGGCCTGCTGTATGTATCAAAGCAGGCAACCCCAGGATGCCAACCATACTGTACCCACACACTCTATAGAACACACACACCAACAGGCCACGCTGGTAATGAGTGATTCTTCCTACCTCTGTTAATAAGCCATTCCATATGAAGTCCCTTTTTGTAACTGGATGCACTATGCAAAAAAGAATATGATGTGGAAGATGTGATACAAAATGGAATCATATATGAAAGGATGCATGTCATAATGCTGTTTCTAAATGTATGTTTGGAAGTTTAACTTTTTCTCTCTCTCTCTCTCTTGTCCCTCTTCATCTCAATAAGGTGGCTGGTATAGTGGGTCGAGCAGACCTTTTATGTGCTCTGTTCTTCCAGCTCTCTTTCCTCACCTACTGCAAGGCCTTCAACAGAGGTAGGTATCTAACTCTAACTCTAAGTACTACTCTTTATGTATACTGTTATTCTGTACTGTACAAAGGACTGTTCGTATGTGCTGATAAATATAGTTCCAGCATCAAACACCGTGGAGCTGCTCGTTTCTTAAATGCACATGTTTGAACACCTACATTTTAAGCCTTAACTGTCCATATCCAACTCACTGGTGGCTTTGTTTTCCCAGGGAATGACAGAGATGACAAGTTTTCTGTCCAGTGGGTTGTGGTCAGCCTCTTGCTGTGTGCTGCAGCAATGCTCTTTAAAGAACAAGGCATCACAGTCTTGGTATGAAGTCTTTTTGTAAAGCCATTTTTCAGTGCCTTAATGATTTCCTCACACCCAAAAGTAACAGTGTTTAAATGATATCTCATCAGTGACACATCCTAAATACTATACTACTGCGTTTAACATTGTTTAATTAATTGCTTATGTGAAAAACCCAAGTCTCATCTTTTTCACGTGTACAGTAGGAGCTAAAGATTCATTTTGTTGCTGACCTATATAAATTTAAATGTCATTTCTCCTTCCTTTTCTATGTATTTTCCTTCAGGGGGTGAATGCAGCCTTTGATGTCCTCCTGATCTGTAATGTTAATGTGTATGAACTCAGCCAGAGGCTACTCCTTAGGAAGAATCCACTCGATGTGAGTTGCCGTTTATATACCCTCCCCCTCTTTTCTGTCATAAATTATGCACTCCCTTACTCCCTTGTATGATTAATGTCACATCACATACATTGTTTAAGTAAAGCAATACAGATTTCCGTACACTGTGATGATGAAATAGTGCTTGAAAGTAACAAACAAGCATGGACTGTTATTTGTCAGTGACAAGTGGTAATATTTTTCTGACAGGTAAGTGAGATGTTACAAACAGGACTGCTTACACGATTGGCTCTCTTGGGTCTTGGAGGACTCTCAATGCTCTATGCACGCTGGAGGATCATGGGAACAGGACCACCAGCATTCACTGAAGTAGACAACCCTGCCTCTTTTGCAGAAAATATATTTCTTAGAGTAAGTAAGACTTCTTCATGGAGTTTATTTAATCTGAGACTCAACATTTAATCACTCGCTAAAGCTATACAAGATAACATCCCAAAATTATTTTTATTTTCTCAATTCATTAAGGCCAAAGTGTATGTTGGGATCTACGCTGTTATAAATTGAATGAAGCATATTTCATTCGTACATCGTTTAAGTCAAATGAAACATCTAATATTGTGTTTGATCTAAGTAATCTTTATCATTTTTAAACATAGTGATTGACTTTGATTCTAAATTTGAAATGCTGTTCTTTCCTCATCTTTCCCTGCTCTCTTCCATTCCCTCAACCCTCCTGTTCCTCTTTGATTGGCAGATAGTGAACTATAATTACTACTACTCTCTGAATGCCTGGCTGCTGCTGTGTCCCTGGTGGCTGTGTTTTGATTGGTCCATGGGCTGTGTGCCTCTCATTAAGTCAGCCACTGATTGGAGGATGGTGTGGCTACTGCTGCTCTGGTGCGTCCTGATAGGCTTGATAAGCCAAGCCTTATGCTCGCAGGACAGCCAGAGGAGGAGGTAAGCAAGCACAGCCATCTTTGCACACTCTGTAGATGAGATGAAGTACATTTTGGCCTCTCTAGACTTACACTTGATTATGAAAATTGTATCATATCCACTGCAGTGTGACCAGAGCACCATGTCTCGATTGCTGTTACAGGAGTTTTCAAATTCTCTGCTGGTATAGAGACAGACTGTGTGTGTGGTTCATAGGGAAAGTTTCCTGAGTACAGGATGGTTTTTGGATGGTTTATTGAGCCTACATTTCCTAAGCCCAAATTTCTTCTCCAAACAGTGTCAGACTTGAATTTTTTAGTGTTACGTATCTGTATGTAATCCTTTTGTTTTCTGTGGCCTTTCCTCTCCTTGCCAGGACACTGACCTTGGGTCTGGTGCTGCTGATGGTCCCTTTTCTGCCAGCCTGTAACATTTTTTTCAGGGTGGGATTCGTCATTGCTGAGAGAGTACTCTATCTGTCTTCGGCTGGCTACTGCCTACTGCTGGCCTACTCCCTGGGACATTGCTGCTGTTGCTGGACCAAATACAGGGTAGGGCTAAATCATACCAAAAAGATCAAACCAAAATAAGAGCTACCACGTGGTGCTGATGGACCCTGATGAACACTCGGTTTCCAGCAATGATACAACCTAATGACCTCTCTGTTTCTACAGCCAATGGATCACACTGTCCTGGTTCTAAACTCTTTTATTTAACCACCTGTTTATGCAACTTTGATGCTTCAGTAGCTCAGTGATTCAGAGTAGGGCCAGACATGAGCAATGACTGTGACTCACCTATAAAGGGACGATAACAGCAGGTGGTGGCCACGTGTCAAATAGATACATTTACAGGCTGTAAACTCTGAGTCACAGAGAATTTATTTTTAAACTTAAGGGTTATAATGACTTACAGTACATAGTTGTTAAATGCAGTGGCCTGGTGTGACTTTGCCACTGGGTGGCAGTTAGGTAGCTCGGCGTATTTTGGCCGTGAGCATGTAACGCATTTTTTTTTTTTTTTTTTTTCCCCCACCGGGTAACCGAATAGTCGCCCCCAACCCTGCCTCTGCCTCTGGCTTACCCTGATATTCCTACCCATAAAAAAGTATCTTTTGGTGACCACTTAGCAGCTGCTTTCACTTTACAAGTATAACCACAGTAAGATAAAAGATAGTGGAGTGGGGAAAAGAACCAGGTGCCAAACACAAGGCTCATAGATCTTCCAGAATTGTCTCTGGTAGCCCGAAAGAGCCAGAACGCGTTGCAGCCGCTTACTATGGTCATTACAATAAGCAGCAAAACTAAAAACTGTAGTTGTAAACTTGACTTGACAGAGGAAAATCTTCAGGGAAAAAGAATTAAACTCTTAGCTTCTGAAATTTTTTTTTTTTTTTTTTTCCCCCCCTCAGACAGCTCTGATGGAGCTCAGGATTTATCAGGATGATGGCTGCATTATTCCAGACAGTTTCACTGTATGAACCTGGGCTTTGTGTGTGGAACAGCTAACCTTTTGGGTGCATTGATACCACTTACTAGCAAAACTCTGAGTGTATCACTTACCTCGATCACGTCCAGAAGGCTGTTTAATATTCAAGTCTTTCAGCTGGTCTGGTCCTAGATTTTTCCCTGTGAGCTTTTCTGATAACATCCTCCGGCTGAACGGATTTTTGAGAAGTGAATCAATACTATTTTCAGCATATTGTTCATCTATAGTAGCCACGGCGGGCATGTCTGGTTGGTTGACGAACTTGGTCAATCAGACACACCCGCCCACCTTTGCAGTGTTGCAAGGTTGGTTCAAAAACATCATTATTAGCCAGAAAAGAATATGAATATTGAAAAAATAATAATAAAACGTCTGCAACATGACAAACCAGGCCAAAATTTTGTGGACCACACATGCCTGGTTAAATGTCTTCTCTTTTCTTTTTCGTTTTTTTCTTCCACATTACAGAAGCTGCTGTGTGTGTCAGTGCTTGCACTGTTGTGTATGTATGTAGCTCGCTGTGCCCTCCGCAGTTCCCAGTGGCGGTCGGAGCAAAGCCTCTTCACCAGTGCCCTGTCTGTCTGTCCGCTCAACGCCAAGGTAAAAATCCATGTTTTCCATGTGTGCCTGCCTCTTTACAGCATGTGTCAATAAAGTCTTGTAGTCTACACGTGGAAATAAATTACAACCAAACATTTGAAGTTGCACTCTGATGCCTTATGTGTTTATGACTGATTCCTCAGGTCCATTACAATGTAGGTAAGAACCTGGCTGACAGAGGAAACTCCACTGCTGCTATCAGATATTACAGAGAGGCAATCAGGTATGTCTCCTCACAAGCATTGGCATTCAAATCAACTACTAACAAGTAAGCAAGAATTAGACTTTGTGTTGCACATTTTCTGTGTCTTTTCAGGCTACATCCTACCTATGTCCATGCCATGAACAACCTGGGGAATATCCTGAAAGAGAGGAATGAACTAATTGAGGCCGAGCAGCTCTTGTCTAAAGCCGTTTCTATTCAGTACGTCGACCAACACAAACTACTTTAATTCACAGATTACCTTTTCATTTCACTGGTTCCAAAAGCAAATAACTTCAAAAAAGCTCCTACTGATCCCATTGTATGTTTTAATCTGTGCAGACCTGACTTTGCTGCTGCTTGGATGAATCTGGGAATAGTTCAGAACAGCTTGCAGAAATTTGAGGAAGCAGAGCAGAGCTACTGGAACGCCATCCGCTTCCGGAAAAAATACCCAGACTGCTACTATAACCTGGGACGCTTGGTGAGACTCCAGGGTGTAAACTTTGTTTATGAGGTGCTGATTTTAAAGAATAAAGAGGCTGTATGCAAATAAGGCTTATGGTTGGGTTTGCATGGTGCTTCTCGATAACCTGGATGCTATGAATCTGAACAAAATTAACAATGGAAAAAAACTACTGTATAATGGTTGATTTATTTATTTTCTTTTTTGGCGTACACAAAGAAAAGAAAAATACTATTTGAGATGGGTTATCCTTTATTTATCTCTTCATGATAGTATGCGGACCAGAACAGACACGTGGATGCCCTGAACGCATGGAGGAACGCAACAGTGCTGAAACCTGACCACAGCCTGGCATGGAACAACATGGTCATTCTGCTGGACAACACTGGTAGCGACAAAATGCACACACACATACTGTAAATACTCTACAGAAAACCAAGCACTCGTCATTTTTGGCAGTCTGGCCCATTTTCCAAAAAAAAAAATCATTCCCCAACTAATGTGCTATCACTCCTAAATTGACTGAAAGGTCTTTTAATACACAGACAACAACAAAAAAATTATGATGATAATAATCTTATTCTTATTCTTATTCCTAATAATATACACCCATGGTGAATTTTATGAGTCACTTTTCTTTCAAAGAACTCTCTGTCCTGGGTGCAGTTTGTTTCAGCATTAACAGCCAAGAAACACAGCGTTGTTATTTTGGAAAGGCAGGAAATCTAAATGGCCAACAAGATTAGACCGGAAGAGCAGGAATCAGCAATGCTTGAAATTTATGTATTAAAGCTTTGTGTTATGAGTTTTGAAGGCACTCTTCCCTGCCGTGTGGAGAATGCTCTGATTTCCAAACGCTCGAGCCGTTTTGTCAGAAGCCGCTCCCGCGGGGGCGGAGTCTCCCAGGAGGGCACTGGAACTGTCCAATCAGAGCCCAGTATATTCCTGATCAAACGTGGGCAAGCACAGCCAGAACAGCGCCCCCTCAGAGTCCCCCCACTGCATTTGTTCCCCAAATCTGACAGAAATAATTCTACCCCTCTCCGCAGCTCCCCACCAAACAAAAAAAAGAGAGAAAAGAAGAACAATAGGTGTCATTTTCGAATAGGAAGGAAATGGGAATATTCTTTTCTCTTTGGTACCCCCCCCCTTTTGTTTTGATCATTACGCAAACAAAAGGCAGAATCAGTGTAGATTCAGGCACATGCACTCAGAAACAGTCACACATGTAGTTGCATGTTGGCAAGCTGTGTCTGAAGGGCACAGGCCATGACTCAGGACCTGTCTGTCTGTCTGTCTGACTATCTCCCTGTCTCCCTGTCTGTCTCCCTGTCTGTCTCCCTGTCTGTCTCCCTGTCTGTCTCCCTGTCTGTCTCCCTTCCTTTCTCTTTCTTTCTCCATTTCTGGCCAGACATCAGACGTGTCTGTGACAGAGATCAATAACCCAGTGGGCCTTGTGTTCAACCTTAATTAGGAGACTAAACCGCTCCTTCATGTGTGGAGAAGGAAAAACTCTGCTCTAGACACTACTGACAAATAAAGCAAGCAGTCAGATTCTCTGTATACCAACTGTTATTACCAATGCATCTCTGAGTTTGAGTTTTTAACCGCGTTTGAATGTTAACACACAATTTTAGTAGTATATGTGTCGGTTAACATATTGTGTAGATAACACAAAAAAATTTTGTGAGCGTGTATGTGTCAAGCTCTATGTGTGGTGTGTGTGTCACTAAAAATTAATGTGTGATATTTTTTGTACTTGTCTGTTTTGTCTTTGAGGTAACTTGGGTCAGGCAGAGTTGATCGGCCGAGAGGCTCTGAAGCTCCTCCCCAACGACCACACTATCATGTTTTCATTGGCTAACGTCCTGGGGAAATTACAGAAATACAAGGCCAGTCAGCGTTGTATAAACATTTCAACTCATAATATTATTTTTTGTGCATGTTGGTGATTTTATTCCTTACAAGTAGTGTGGATGATTCAGCATGGATGATTCTGTGTTTTTGTTTGTTTGTTTGTTTGTTTTTTTTGTTTGTTTTGTTTTTCAAAATTTTGTTTTTTATTTTCCTCAGGAGTCTGAGGACTTCTTCCTTCAAGCCCTTCGAATCAACCCAAATGCTGCTAGTTGCCATGGCAATTTAGGTAAGACTACTGCAACTTTGGTTGTATCACACATTTTACACAGTTGATGAAAGATTCTAAGCGCTCAAAAGATATAAGAACAACTGTGCATATTAGCAGAAGCAAAATTGTGCAGCCTGCCTGACCTGTATTGAATGCACTAAATGAATAGCATTAGAAAGGTTATTGCTTCTCAGCTTGAAGAGCATTTCTGTTTTTCCTCAGCTGTTCTGTATCATCGCTGGGGAAAGCTGGAGCTGGCAAAGAAACACTATGAGCTGTCTCTGAAGTTGGACCCTGAGGCTCCTGGGACCAGAGACAACTACAACATGCTGCGGCGCAAACTGGACCAGCTTAAGCTCAGCACAACCTGAGGGAACCTACTGGGACCCCTGCCCGCCGTAAAACAAATTTTCCCATTGTTCCACTTGGTGTGATTTTTATCTCACTACTTCTGTCTTTGTACCGTTTGGAAATAAAGACCACGATCTGTGTATCAGGTTCTAGTTTTGTTCATTGGAGAAAAAAAAACAAGCAGCGCTTCAGTTGTTTAAAAGGAAAACAAAAGGAAAAAACCATATGTTGCACAGTTGCAATTTGTCTTTTTTTTTTAGTTTAAACTTTTTTTTTTTTTTTAAAGGTTTTTTTCATGTATGAGACTGCTTGTGTATCAAGTATCTAATTTGATTTCATTGGTGTGAGATGTGTCTGGGGCAGGTGTGCTGGATGCCTGTACTGGTTACATGGTCGTCTGCACTGTGTTGTTTTGTTGCCCCATCTGAAGGCCATGTGGAACTGATCCTTGCTGAACCCCGTCCCCTTTTCATCTCTAACCCTGTGTTGTGTCAGCTGGACAGAGCACCATGCATGTGCGGATCCAGAGAATCTGTTGTAAAATTTATTTGGTTTGGCCTTCTGTCAGGAGTCCCAAATGTTCCTATATTCAAATGTTGCTTTAGTTTGATCCAAGAGCATTAATCTGCACAGGACCACAGCATCTTTACTCAAGTAGGAAAAACACAGCACGCTGACTGTCCGTGAGTGTTGACCACTGGTGGGCTGATGTGGTTATCATGTTTGTTTTTTAATACCCATCTCTTTGTTCTTGAGTGGGATGGCACTCCGAGGTTCAAAACCCCCTTTGCCTCCCCTCTCCCCCTGTAGCCTCTGTAGTTAATGGGAGAAAGGTGTTTGTGCTGAGAAGTTTTTCTGAAGTGTCCGAGAGGAGACAAGGGGTCAGCTGAGACAGGAAACCCATGGCCGGTGCTGTATGAAAACAGCTCTGAAGCACAGATTCTTCAAAGGGAGATGGGGATGATCTCCCCGGGGACTATGCATGCACGCACACACATATATACTCTCACACAGGCCTGCTCCTCTTGAAGAACGCTGCCGAGGGAAAAGGCGACCCCAGTGTGAAACATCAGTCAACAAGTGTGCACCCGAGGTCAAAGTTCATTGCACTTCTATTTTTTCACCTGCTTCCTACAGCTTGCAGGAAACTTTTGAAGCTCTTGCGGGTTGGTATGGCTTTGCTTTAGGGGCTGCTAAGTTTGTTTACACATACAGTACAATACACCACTTGATGCTTTGATGCTTGGAAGATGTTACTGATATGCTCGTCGGGGGTGCCAAAGCACACACGACCATCAATGTCCTCTATATATATGGCCTGCTAAATATGCAGCTTAATATCACATGATGAAATTTTCTTTGTTACTCAGCTCAGTTTTTATTTTTGCTGCTTTGATGTAAAGAGTCAGTGGTAGATACTGTATATGTGAAACCAAAACAAATAGCCTGCATACAAAGCACACTCAAAGTATTGTTTTGTCAAAGATTAAACCTGTTTCAACAAGACTCATGTAGAGGTCAGTATGGTGAAAAGGCTTCATGCTATGGAGCGAATGCAGACAGAATAAGATCAAAAAGGTTTTCATAGTGACATTCAAGACGGAAAGCTTTTGCTTCATATTATTTTTCATCATGCCGTGTAACATGCAGTGCTGCCAGTGTAAGATTGGCTACAGTACCATCAGCTATTCACTTTATGTACTTATGGATTCTTTCTTTACTTGCTGTGTGATCCCTTTATTCGGTGCCTGCAGCTGACTGTCTAGCTGCACAGCTGTGCTGGCACATCAGTGGGGGAGTCCACTTTTATCATAATCATTCTTTGAGTACCTTTCATTATCATAAAATATGTGAGTATTAAAGGGATGGATTCACCGGCCCTGCCAACATCTTCATTATCCATTCTGACTGACAAAAACCTGCTGTCCTAGGGAGTGACATTAATAAAAGATGGGATACTACTGCTTTATGAAGTCCTTCCCTTGTTCTCTGGGTTTTCACTGTACACCTTTTACCTGCTTAGATGCTCCATTACAATGATAATGAAATCAGCTCCCAGGTGGGGTTCTTTTATTGTGTTCCATTAATCACACTGATGAGTTTTGATCAGTATAATCAATGGATTCAGGAGAATCATGTCTGATTGTTCACAGCCAAAACCACTCAAAAATTACTAAATTCTACAAGGTATTTTGTTTTGATTGCCACAGAACTCATTATGAAAAAGAAAAACCTTGTCATCCTTTTGTTGCAGCTGAATATTCAATAGAAGAACAAGAAGCAGGGGAGCACTAATTTGAACCCACTGAGGGTGTTTTGGAACAGCAGGTGTGCTATTTTGCATCTGATAAGCACCAACCCCCCAACAAAATAGAGAAACACAGGGCTTATCAAAATGGCTACATGGAAATGTCCTGAGACATGAAATGAAGCAGCAGCGGGAATACGTGTGATGGTCACCAAAGAAGAACAGGGACTTTCGATTTGATTATTTCAGAAGTATGGTTGAGAAAACCTATACATTTTGGGAGGTAGAGACTGTACTGTGTCTACCATGAGTCGTTTTATTGTATTTTTTGATATTTGGAGGAGGGCTGGAAGCAGGCAATGGTAGCGTGAAGCGCACACAGACACACGCACAGTCAAACCTACAGTACATCTGTACGAGTGGCTTTGACAGAGTTCTCATCAATGTGACAGGATGTGATCAAGGGCAGTCCTATGATGTGTCTGCTGGGCTGCTGTAGGGCCCTCATTGTCCCTCCCTCCTGCTCCCCCCAACCACAACAATCCTAATGGCCTCTGATGGGCACCTCCATCTTGCCTGTCTAATTGATGTAAATACTGCACATTTGAACCCGCAGTCCTTCCCACCGTCCCAGCCTGCCCCTCCCTCTGTTTCTTATAACAGTAAGGGTCGGAGGTTAGGCCGACTGAGTGATCATTAGAATGGCAGTCCTTATTAGAGGAGCAGCTTGTCTGACACCCCATCCGCATCCCAAAGAGGGACCCACCCTGCCCGCTTCATCTAGATCATATTACATGACACGACCTCAGAACAGATACTACCAGTGCACTACAACACTGTGGGCCACTAGGGCACGGTGGCATTTTCGGAGGGGTCCCCTCGCCTGTCACAGCGCTTCTCTCACATCACTCTGTCCGCTTGGCTTGGATGCACTCTGTCATTTTAAGGAGGGCTACTGTCAGTGGGTATTGGGACCGTCGTGTCTACATGCCCTGGCATTTTCATGGGTGTTCTCTGTAATGGAGCATCCAGCCACCCTCTTGAGAGTCCATGATGTCGCAGCCAATGATTAATAGTTAGAGATGGGCTATAAAATGTCCAGTGTGGCCAGATGCTAGCCAGGGCTTTGCTGAACTGGTATAATGGACCTAGTCTGCCAATTTGGCTCCCTTACAAAGGCTGGAAGTTCCCCAAGATTGATTCTGTTTCTATGTAGCTGTGCCCTGGGGGCTGAATGTTGAGGATGTACTCTTGTGAAAAATGCAGTGGTGTATTATCTTCAGCTGAGAAAAGCACTATGAATGATCACGGATATAACAAAATGGCAAATATACTCACTAACATATGCATGCAATAGTGAAAATCTAAGCTATTTTATAATCATTTTATAATTTCTTATGTCAAGGAAAGGCTCTCTGGAAAGGGGGGGCTGGGATAATTTGCAGCAGGAGCCCTCTGAGGCTGTTTTGCAAAACAAAACGAAGCAGCTAGACCCTTATTGAAAAATATAGTGCAGTGAGACGGAAATTTATTAACTGGCACCAGTTAATGTGTGCATTATTCATTTCTGGTGAGCATGAAAAATGATCTAAAGAGGTTTGAAATTGCAGACGCGCAGGCTGACTGCACAGTGGCTGGGCTTGCTGGTTCGTTTCATCCTCTTGCGGGGGTGTTTGGGCAGAGAGGTGGAAGGCTGGAGGGACAGAGGGATGGAGGATGGAGGGGAGGAGTGCAAGCCCCTTTCTGGACAGTAGGGCTTTCCAGTAACAGCTGTGCTTCTCTCACGAGGGGGCGGCAGCAGCACTGGGAGAGAGGCTGCTTGGGACAGATGGACCAGCCCAGCACCAACTCCCCTCTTACCTCCCACCGCCACTTATCTTATTAAAAATACATCTCTACCACTGTTAATGTGTAAAGCTAAGTGTATGTATATATGCACTCATGTTGTATGTGAGTGTTTCCAAACTGTATTTAAGGTTTTGCTAGTGTAGTTGTAGAACCACTTAAGGACAAGACTACAGTGTTCAATTTTTTGTGTCATTTTTTTCTCTTTCTCTGCTTATTCTCCTCTCTCTTATCCTCTTGCTTTTGAATCCCATCTCTCTCTTACCCTGCCGTTCTCCCTGACTTTCTTCTTCTCCTTCTTCTCTCCACAACTGCTACAGTAGGAGGTGGTGGGCAGGAGTTGGTGCCAGTGGCATATGGCTTTCCACTGTGCTAAACATTCATACAAAAGACAGGCCCATCAGTCATGGCTGTGGCCGGATGAGGGGAGAGAGCAGTCCTCTGATGAATGGCGTTCAGGACTTACCTGCTGTTAAAACATTACCTCCCAAACACCAGCTCCCCGAAGCACACACAACATTAAGAACTGTATAATATCATGAAATACGACCCTTGTGGGCACACATCATGTACGCTAGGTTATAGCAAATAATAAATATGCTTCTTAAACCCCTTGCACAGAACCCCGGGTCAGGCCTTCATAGACCAATTAATGCAGAGCATCTGCTGTATAGAGGGAGCATGCTAAAGAACTTCCGAGCCATTTTAAGCAATTTAATAAGGAGGAGAGCTGCTTCCTGCTTGCTCCAATAGCTCTCATTGCTAGAGTAAGTAAGGAATGGGTCTCCTCGATTAGACCAAATTAATCCATTCTTCAGGGATTCTTTTTCTGGTTCTATGGTGAAACTGGTGTGCCTTTGTTCTTCCTTGAGCCCCGGTGTTTTTTCTGCCAAATTTAACAGAAGGCTCTGAGGGTAACAGGGGTCCAACCCAGTATCACCTTCTGGAGCAGAGCAACTAGCAGAGAAAGACAATCAACCTGAACCCTGCTGTCTCCAGCACAAAGTGAAAAGACTCTAATTGGGCTTTTTTACGCTGCATTTTCCTGCAGGATTGCTGGATCATGAAAATGCAATTAAACCTCAGAGCTGCAATTCATTCCTTCCTATTTTTATCCTTTCATTGGAAAGAGATAAATTTGAAATCACTTATGTGAGACAAGACTTATGCTTTCTTTGATTTTTTTTCCTTTTTTTAGTTTTTACTGAGAGAGAGACCAGCTGTCGCCTTAAAGATGCTATAATGTATTTAGACAGAAGGAAACAAAGTGAAATTACAAGAAAAATTAAGATTCTCCAATAAATTATCTCAGGGGTACCTGTGTATATTTGAAGAATATCTTTAAAATTTAAACATTTCATACAAAAAGCCTTTACCTTTAAAAACTATAACACAAATTGTGATAGGACTGTAGTTCTCAATGTTACATCTAGAGGCAGCACTGCCCACAAAATCATGACCTCAGGACTGCAGAGAAAAAAAAAAAAAAAAATATTCCAAACGTTTTTATTTTGGCTGTAAAGGGAAACTATGTACCTGTCCATGAGGAGGTTAGAGGTCTGTGGGATTTTATGAAAGTACGACCTCTCTAAGTGACAATTTTTCTGAGACAGTTTCTGACTGTGTGTGGGTGAATGAGCCATTACTGCAGTTCAGTTTGAAGAACTGCCATGAATGCGTAATATATGGGATAATCATGATCCCAAATTTTTTTATGTAAAAAAAAAAAAAAACTCAATTAAAAACCTAATGTAATAATTAGTAAATAGATTACATTGCTTATATGGAAAAATACAATATTTTAGAGGACAATTTGACTACCAGCATGAAATTGTAAGCTCTCCCCCCTTCAAAATAATTAAAATGTTATCACCCACCTGCAATGATTTCCCTAAACACATAATTTGAGTAAATATTTTGTAGAACCTATAATCCAGGAGAGCTTTAATGAAAGTTTGACTTGCTTCATTGGAATTGCTAAAACTAATCACAGAAATCCTAAGGGCTTCTGCACCAAACAGAAGAATTCATATGTCCTTTTTTTTTTTCTCCTGGAGTTTGCTTGGAAAAAGACAAAACAAAACAAATGAAAAAATAGAATGAAAAAATAAACAGCTGAAACAGACAGCATTCAAGTAAATGAGTCCATCTAAAAGATTGGTACTTATTGAGAAGAATATGCACTGTGAGTACTGAGTGATAAATCACAACAGATATGCATAATAAAATCTAAACTTAAAAGTAAAAATAGAAAACAATTTTTAAAACAAAGTAAATAAATAAATAAAAAGGTTATGTATATTTAAAGAATGTAAGTCATGTAATATTATGTCTCATCAAAGTATTTAAAATGACATTATCTGCTAATAATTACACATCACTAACTTACCTTTAATTATTTTCCTATAATTTTTTTAGGCCATGTAGGTGTTTTTGAAAGGCTTCTCTGTAATGACTCATAATTAGAGACACACAAGATCACCAGCAGCCATTGGCCCCATTTTCAGCCCAAGCATTGTTAACCAAGCGCATAACTATCTCATAACTCCAAATGTTCCAGTCCGCAGAGTACATACATTGTAAATTAGGTCTGTTAATGTACTCTTCTCTGCTCCCAAACACAGAGAGCGACAGTGGTGGGTGTAACCACACACACACACACACACACACACACACACACACACACGCATAGACTTTGCTTTAGGGTTAGCTTTGCATGCACTTTTGTTTTCCCACCATGCACAAAATGATCAACTATCACACCCCAGACGGTGAGATGTCAACATGAAATACCTTCATTTGCATCAGCTTTAAAAAACTGCCTGACTTCTTGTTATGCCAGAGACCCACCAGTGTCTCCATAAAATTCACTTTAGCCACGGGGGTCCTGAGACCTTGCTAAATACTGCCCCAATACTGCTGTCAACAGTCCGTCAATCACATGACAAATCCTTCTGATTAAACAGAGCTTCACTGGTGGCTTCACAATGGACTGGAATCAAATGAATTAAATTTGGACGTGTCTGTGCCACAGAATTATGTCATTATGTTTTTTTAAAAAGACATTTCTATATACTGGGCACAATTTATATTATGGAAATTAAAGATTAATCTGTAAAATCTTAATTTCAAACATTTGAAAATTTGTTAAAATCTCTCTGTGCATTTGTATGTGTGTAATCTTTCTCCAGATTTAAGAATTACACAGTTTTTGATACTTAAATTGTTTATGCAAATGTACAGTTTCATACAACTGCTATGTGTTTGAGAGAAAAAAACAACAAATAAATAGAAGGGTAAAATGAATTTCTTGTTGTATTTGGGCCAAATTAAAATCACCTCAATAACTTCTAATAAAGTAGCAGATAAAGCAGGTTTATTTTGAAAGTATTATTATTTTTTAAAATGAGGACCACTTTTACAACTTCTTGCTTTCTTATTACAGGTGATTTGATAAGTCATGAGCAAAACGGAGCACTAAATAATTATTTAGGGAAGCAGTGAGTGGGTGCATCATACAAATCAAGCTGCCTTGCTAAGCCTCAGACAGACAGTTGAATAAAAGGCGGCTCAAAAGACAGGCTGTGGTAAGATAAGAGGCAACATCTAATCTGACTCGGATAGCTGATACAGCCCTGCCACATCCAAAATCCTAGAGGTTTGGTCTGAAGAGGAAGGATTTAACTTAAACCCCTTTCAACGTGCTAAATGTGTTTTTGTAATTAAACCCATACAATTAACACTGACAAGCACAGGTCACAGAGAGCACAGCCCCTCTGTTCAAATGGATCTCCACAAGTGAAAAGGGACAGAGAAAGAGGACCAGAGAAAGACAGATGAGGGAAGAGGGAAAGATAAAGGGAGAGAGAGCACATGCTGCCACACTACACACAGTTACAAAAGCTGCTGGAGTGAGAGAGAGAGAAAGAAAGCAGTGAATGAATGGAGGGTGAGGTGGGGAGAAGAGTTAGAGAGGCACCTTCATTGAAGCCGTATGGATTTCAGCATCCAGGCTATATAGTGCTCTGCAAGTTAACCTCCAGACCACAGTGTTTATTCTGGGACTGTGTTCCAGATCTGGGGGGATATCCAGTTCCCTTACATCAAAGACACAGAGCTGTTAGAGCAAAGCTTTTAGCTGCCCCTCAAAGCCCGACATTAAGTGAATTTGAGCAGCTGTGGCAATGTGTGACAATATTTTTACTATAAATACAGCACCACATGGCAATGGGACAGCAACAAAAACAAAATCCAGATGCATTAATTGAGGAAAAAAAAAAAATGTAAATGCCCAGTGACATTCAAGGAAAAAAAGGAGAAAGAGACAAACTTGCGTCCTTTTAAAATTTAAAATAAAAGCGGAAAAGATTATGAAATGATGAATGTTAATAAATGTAATGATGTCATATGAATTATCCCACTTTTATGGCATCTTGATGATCATGATTCAGGAGGCCAAAAGTAATTCAAAAATGGACTATCTGTGATACTGTGTTTCTGATTTGAGCAAGTCATCCAATGCATTAATTACTGATTACAGGTTCATGCAGATGAGCAGCAATCTGTGACAAGCTTCATTGTAAAAGGATGTTTTCAAGCCCTACAATGAATAATACACCACTGTTTAACAGGGCTGCGTGGTACTGTTCTATAAGTGATTCATTTTATTTATTTAAAACTAAATTCAAATCAAATCAGTGGCAGCACACATTCTGTTTTGGTAATATGTTTTACATACAAATCTCTTGAAATCAGTTATGCTTTGTTCTTCTTTTTTTCGTACCTTTTATATATATATTTTTTTTTTGTTAAACTTTGACCTTGATTTATATGCTTATTACCTTGTCATCATAAATGTTCTGTTTCTGCTTGCAAAGAACGTTTCTGCTGGCTTTGGAGCCCAGTCATTTTATTAGTACCAATTTGACTTGCACCAGTAAGATGTAAAAAAATATTTTATCTTTGCCTATCTTGAAAAAACAGTTGGATGTGACATTAGGTAATTGATTTATCTTTTCTGCAACTCCTTCTTTCGGCATTCGTCATGTGTAAGATAAAATAAAAGATTCAGGTAATTCTAAGTGAAGCTGACAACACCTTTTAAAGAGCGTGCAGTTAAAAATCTGCCCAACCAGCCATGAAATCATAATGGATCTCATTCAGAGGCCACTATGATGGCCCACTCATTATTGTGGAACCATTCAAAACATTGGTACGTCTATTGCTGCCAGCACCACATTAAAGGATTTAATAGAGTGAAGTGAGGCCTGCAAACTGAAAATGAATGAAAGAAAATTTTTTATCAATCTTTTTTGGACTGAATTATCCATCTAATTATAATTATAGCTCACTGTTACTCTACATTTTAATCCCTACTTTTTTTTTTTAACCAATCGTTGTCTTTTCAAATTAATACATAATGCACTGTGTAAGTCACAATAAGTGGCTCCTGGACTTTCTCTGAGAAAACAAGTCATTCAACTGTTTTTTCTTTGCATAATCACTGTTAAACAGCCAAAATATTTTTTGATGAGGTGCAAATCTATGTAATCTAAATAAACTTTGAACACTGTAAATATTTGAACTATGTGACAAATGGTGACTGACTGAAAGAGTTAGAAAGTGTTTTTCTCTTTTTTTTTGATCATGAGAAAAACTGATTTTTTTTTCCATTGCTTATCATTGTTCGTATGAGGGTCATGAGGGAGCTTCTGCACATCTCCTCCCTGCACAAACAGCCAGAGGAGCTGCTCCGCTGCCATGATCTTAGAGGGTTCTTAGCGTGTGACCCATGTCACGGGCCACACGGCCTGACGGACACAGCTGTCTTGCCACAGGCAAAAAGGAGCAAGGAGGGAAAGATACAGACAGGAAAAGGGAGAAAAACAGAGAGGGAGGGCAAGCAATTGTATTTGTGTGTATGTATGTTTGGCGGCAGTGTTGATTGTCCTCTGGCACTTTCTGGGGCATGTGCCCACTCAGCGTGGCATCCTGCTTATTCAGCACCCCATGCCGACCCCACGAAAAACTCCACACAGCACACAAAGTAAAATCACACAAACGCTTGTGACACAGAAGGAAACAGCACCTCTCATGTTGCTGACCATCGCACCACATAAAGCACGCAGACGCACGCACATGAACACTTGGCAGGTAACACCGAGGCACAGAAACGCAGGTCTTGGGCCTAAACGCCGCACAGCAACATGATGAAAGTGAAGCTGCCAGACGCCGTGAAGGAAGGCGCACAAATTTCCCGGGGGACATCCTCGTCCGAAACAATGGAATGAGAGCAAATGCCACAGGACTGGGCTGAGAAAGTCTGGGAAACAAGGTAGTAGTCCTCACTGTAAAGTACAAGTATGTACTTATGTACTTTAAACCATTAGAACATACTTTGCCTGATTTTAATATAAGCACAGCTGTATTTAAAATGCTTTTACGTTGTATTTAGTGCTGAGCAATATGTCAGAGAGCAGTACCACGATATTACTAAGAATACTCTTTGATATGGATATACAGTATATCATGATAGGGCAAATATATATTAGTTTTTCATTACAGATTGCTTGAAACAATTAATTTTGACAACACAGTTTTACACAACATAGCATGGTCATATCCTCACAATACAGTTCCACTGAAAGTCAATAAAGGATAATGTCAAAAGTCTACCCCGCGGCTCTACTGGAGTAGATATATAGAATCTAATATATTCTCCTCAGCTACAGTGAACTGCTGGCGCCCTGATAAGGCCCTGTTCGCCACAGACAGGGCCTCACAGAGCCAAGCAGGGCTGGACAGGGATGGGGAGGCACAGAGCGCATGTTAGGAACAGAGGAAAGAGACGCTCGGACTGGAGGAGAGCCACATGTGCTGGGCCGCAGAGAAAGACTCCGACACTGCTCACGCTGTCAACATGCTGACATATACATACGCAATCATTTGCGTGGCGGTACAGACATGCACGCAGACACACACCAGTGCACATACACACACTGCAGGGCCGGGCCAATTAACACCCTGCCACAGCACAGATCATATTCAGAGCAGTAGTGGAACAGGAGGGCATATGTGGATAATCATACATGCAAATGAGATGAACAAGAAAGGCATCTAAATTCTGGCAACAACTCATGACAACACCTCAAAGTAGACCCCTGCATCACCTATCAAAAATGTATACTCTTGCATAACAAGATTAGCATAATCTCATTGATAACATTTATTTACGATGTGTTCATATGCAGTACATTAAGATAAAATTCAAATAAAAGGAACGAAGACCTTGGTGAAAGTTAACCCCGAGCCAGTCAAGTGCTCACAAGGGTCTGGTCTGCCAAGAAATGTTTTGGTTAAATAAAGAAAAAAAAAAATATATTAACAGTGCCACTTTCTTTTTTGAAGTTTCATTTGTTTGGGACAGTGCTACCAATGAAGAGACACATTTCATCTACATTTAAGTCACAAACATGAAAGTTGGAGCACTGAAGGTGCTCAGGTGCAGAAATGTTTCTTTCCCTGAAGTTTGACTTCAAAACCAGAAGATGGCAACATACCTCTGGCTGAGACACCGGCTTCCCCTCGCTGCTCCTTTAGTTATTCATGCATTCACATGTTCACCTAGTGCTTCATTTATTTATTTATTTATTCATTTACTTGCACTGCAATACAAACATTATAAGTCTTGAAGAGAGGAGCAGGTAAATATACTGAATTATTCACAAGGTTCCTGACTTGACTACTGGTGGTCAGGCAAGATAAAAGCCAGACACACAAATCCCCAAGATTGGGTTAGAGATTGTGCTGTACATGCATGTGTATATACACACGTGCATGTCTTTGTGTATATCCATACCCTGTAGGTAAAGGGAGATGGACTCTTGATGGATGGACAGTGTGGTAGCTGCGGATTTTTTGAACACTCTTCGTTCTGAAGAGCACTTCTCTCTCCGATTTTCTTTTTCTCCTCCTCTCCTCCTCCTCCTCCTCCTCCTCCTCTTCACCGTATCACGTTTATTACATAAACAAATGGACAGAGACCACTACGGGGTTCCAGCGCACCCAAAAGCAAAGATATCAGCTTCAGCCCTGACTAATGCAGAGTGGGTGCCTTTCCAACAAGAGTGTTTGAAGAAGAGACACAACAGTGCGAATGGTAAATGAGTCTCTTGGTTACAGTAGTAGGTCCCACTTCTTATACGAGAAGAGCCGAGCCACTTTACACACTACTCACAGCAATGGCTGTCACTTCAAACAGACTGGGCTAAGATGAGTCTATTTGCAATGGTAAACAATTTAATATTTGATGTACAGTACAGTGAGCAACCCTCCCCTCATCTTTTCTCCCATCTCCTCCGTTCATTTTCTTGTGTGTGTGTGTGTGTGTGTGTGTGTGTGTGTGTGTGTGTGTGTGTGTGTGTGTGCGTGCGTGTATGTGTGAGTATGTGTGTGCTGGCATAGTCAGCGAGGCCATATGAGGCAGTGAGAGCATTTGAGTGCATGCATAATCTCTCAAAGAGATGACGACAAAGAAAGACATACTGGCTGCTAAGTGAACACTCTGATATAGTGAAACAGATACTTACTGTACATGCGATGGCTGTCACCATTATGTATTTATTTTTCTGCCTTTTTTTTCATTTGATAAAAATACCTCTACACTGATCATGAAGATTTAAAGATTTAAAAAGATTTAAAGGGCCAATTCGCTTTAATTGCAAATGCAAAACACACATATTTTCCAAATTTCATCTTTTATCTGGCCATATGGTTTTGGTTTTTATCTGCCCAGGGCTTACAATATGCTGTGTAGACTTCTACCATCAATAGCTTTCACTCGAACAATTTCTAGTGAAGTAAAAGGAGAAAAGGGGGAAAAAAAAGATTACAGCAGGGACATTGTTTCTGGAAGGAGACTTTTCTAATAAAAAAAAAATCAATGCTTTCAGCATCATAAACAAATTTCTATTTACATCCATTGTAACAGTGTGCCCTCAGACATCTTAATCTGCATGGCTAGATACCACTAAGAGGTAAGGGGCAAAAAGGTTTTTGTTTTTTTTTTATAATTTGGGTGAATCAACCCATTGATTTGATTTTTTATACAGAATTTCTGGCAATACAAAAATACTGGAATCAAACACACCAGCAAGTACAGATTTTCTTGTTGAATCCTATTTATTTTTAATGCTTCCTGATAGTATTGATACAAGGATGAGCGTTCTGTAAGTGCTAGACTCATCGATGGGCATTCGTCTGAAAGAAATTCCACATCAACATCAAACTGTACAGTTGTATTAAATCTCTGTGTTGGGGGGCCGTGGGTCCGTGCCAAGATGGCCCATGAGGGCAATGTGGCACAACCAAGAGGAAGGAGCCAGTTGGATGGCTGAAGTGTAAGAGCTGAGAGCAGAACAATTACAGCAGTCACTTACCATCACAGTGTCTGGTTGAGGCAATGGCACAGCGGGACGCCGCAGGCCAAGAATGAAGCTTTCATCCAGCTGGTATCACAAGATCAAGCTGGTCATGCCAGAAATGACAAAACAATATGCTGAGTCCACTAAAAGGCTTTAAACTCGGTTTTTTTTCATGTTTAATATTTGAAACTTACAAATTAGAGATATAATGGACTCACCTGTGCTTATCAGTTAGACTGGTTACCAGTTACGTGAAAGGAGATTAAGGATCTAACGTCAAAATCTAATACATCATTCCTGAAAATTAAATTTCTTCCACTTCTGTTCATTTCACTTGTCTCTTTTCAACTTGATTTTGTATGCTCAACCTCAACATGTGTCATTTGGCATCTGTCACAGTTTTGGGAAGGTCCGATAGCAGACATGACAAACATTAAAGTCAAACACCGCCGATATTTTGTCAGCTTTCAAAATAAAATGTAACATTCTACAGCTAACGAAATACTTCAGGTCCAGATGGAGAATGTGACTGAGCGAAAAAAGGAGTAAAAAAAAAACAAAAAAGGGACTACATGTGCCAAAACAACCAACCACAAAGATGGGCATTCAAACGCATGTACTTACACAGACACTAACATACAACAGCAGACACTCAACACACAAACACACACACAGAGCTGATGCAGCTGACCGCATCTGCCCCTCGTCCTCAGGTTCAATGGTGGCCGCTCCTGCAGCCTCACCTCTCCCTGTCACGTCTGATTCTCCCGGTACGATCCATCATCTGGCTGGCAGTCTGGGTGCCAGTCAGCTGCTTCCTAGGGAACTGCCAGGTGATGCAAGCCGGGAGGCACTGGGCTGAAGCCGCCCCAGCCTCGGCAGCAGCTGTGTGGGAGACAGAGAGAGGTGTGGCACAGATGTGGGAGTCTGGAGCCAACAGAAGGTATGACTGATTTCAACGTCGGCCATATTTGTTATTCCACCTTTTCCTGGGAGGAAGAAGCAGGCCCTTGATCTGGCTCACAGCTAAACACTTAGCTTTTGTTCCTGAGATGAATAACTGCAAGCAGAACGAGGCGTGAGGGAAAACGAAATAGAAAAGGAAAAAAAAGACTTGGGGCCAGAAGAGAAATCCGGTGACCAAGTGCAGTGAGGCTGGTCATTTTATTCCCTGCTGTGCCCGAATTACAGAACAAGAGCTTCTGAGCCGTGACACACCTTTCCCTTTGCTACAGTTCCTTGAAGCCACTGACAAACTTACACTCTTACTACATAACAATGCCTGCACACCACGTCAAAACATAGCCGAGCAATTTTGCTCATTTTGCCTGTAAGGTAAACTAAACATCTTAATCTATGAACAAAAACCTTTTAACATGTGATGACAACACAATCTAGTGTTCATTCTGTACATTCACAGAAACAAAAAGAAGTCTACATTAAATAAATTTTGTATAAACAGCGAATAAGGATTTTTTTTGAAACTGTAATTGACTTTAATGACACAATTTTCTAACTCTCCTGTTACATTTAGTATGGGTGGGAAGGGACTCTGCCCACCATAAACAAACTTGCTCTGCTGACTCTCTGTGGACCCATGTGATGAATAGTACCAGTCAAAATCATAGCTAACGCTCATAACCAGATTTTCACAGGGAATTTTGCACAACTTCATTTCGTAGTAACACTATCCACCTTGTAAAAATGAACACCCTCTTCTAACAGCACAAGTGAGAAATGGGATAGTTTTCCCACTGAGTTCCCAGATGTAGGATTGCCATTGTATTCGCACACCCGGTGTTAGCCCAAGACGGCACCCTAAAATGCAGCTCTGTCTGGGCTTTGCAGAAAAAACAAAACTGTGATATGGAAGGGGTGGCAGTGTGAAGCTGTCAGTAAAAAGAATGCTTGTTTATACTAGAATAACCCTGAAAGCACAATTCGATTCGAAATCTGACAGTCTCTTCTCATATTACATTTAAAAACCATTGTCCTAATAAATATTTGAGTTCTCATGATGTGCCTACTGCTAGAAAACACTCTGCATGTGTGTGCTTGTGTGTGTGTGTGTGTGTGTGTGTGTGTGTGTGTGTGTGTGTGTGTGTGTGTGTGTGTGTGTATGTGTGTGTGTGCAGTACAGCGGAGCATAATACATCTGTAGTAGCAAGGAAACAGTCTGTTAGCATACAGCTTTGACAACTCCATCAGGCTAGTCTCAAGGTAGCTGTCAATCACAACAAATCATCTCATCCCTCAGCGCTGTGAGGACTTCTCTACCCACTACTACACACATGACAGGCCCCTACAGCTCTATTTACCCATGCACACCCGCCTGGTGTCAATGGGTTTGTAATTAGAAAACAGGAAAAGATAAAAGAGTCTTGGGGTAGGTGGTAAAAGTAAGTCAGTAACAAGTCTAGATACAAAGCAAGTGAATGGTGCCTTTTCACCAGTAATGTTGGCATTTGAAGAGTGGGTTGGCACTCGCATGGTGGCAGTGCATTGAAAAGCAAAGGCATTCTCATTCAATCTCCTATTTAGGGGACAATTTTAGTGTGTGTGTGTGTGTGTGTGTGTGTGTGTGTTTGGGATGGGGGTGGGGCGGGTCACACAAAGTCCTGATTTGCAAGACTCATTTTCAGTTATCTATAATTAGATTAATGCGGTGATGGCATAGCACAAAGCCAGGCCCACTCCACTCCCATCCCAGAGCATATGAATTAGGGAATAAACACTTCTCTCTATTCCAGGCAGAGAAAGTGGTGGTGTGAGTGTTTAGCATACCCTTTATGATGGGGAAAGATGTTAATTGTGTGCCATTACCTCTAAACTGTTTGCTTGTTGTATTAATCACTGTGCTAATTGATGCAGAAATAAAATTGTTGCCACAGGCGAGGAAGGGAGTGAACTAAAGTCAGGGATGGAAGATAAAAGATTATCGTAGTAAACATATGGAGATGGCACCGCTTTGAAAGTCTGCTCTATATGCCCACCAGCGCCACATGGGATGATGAATGGAGTGTCAAGCAGCACAATCTCCTAATGCAAGGTTTATGCAGAATGAAACAAAGCATGTTGGTAGATTTGTCTATATGTTTAACAGAAGACAATAAATTAATGTAGACAGAGTGACTTTTATTGTATGATAATCTTGACCTTGCCATTACTGAATTTACAGTATAAAATACATGCTAGATCTTGATCATATATGAGCCTGGAATTATCGGCACAGTCAGTGCCGTGCTCATGTACTTTTGAACAGGTGGGTTTAATGCATATAATTACCATCCAGCTGAATCTTCTACTGTGATTACCAATATAATATACAATGCTGCCTTCAAATGGGACTCTTTAGGTTGTATTTTCATCTTGGGAAGTCAAGTACACAATGTACACAATATATGATATACAAGGACTGACTGCAAAATGTATGTAGCCTCTTTTTCAACTCCAGACGAGGTGAGTGATGGTTTGTTTGTAATTTATCACCCTTTTTCGAAATTCAACAAGCATTGGCAATATAAAATGAATATAAGAATTTAAAACTTACCTACGTGGGCCCAAACATTTGCAAAAACATCAGCACACTTCTCAGTTTGTGAAGTTGGAGCCAGGAGCGTCACACTAGGGGGAATAGTGGAACTAACTACTTAGGCCCCCAGAGAAGATGCCTGGAATTAAAAGCTTAGTAAAAGCTTTGGCTTCTTTGAAACTCCCAGGAGCTCTTCCCCATCTGAAAGGAGCACAAGGTTAAATCCAATCCACCAATAGGGTCGGACAAACATAGTTAATCTATGAACTTGGTACTTGCACTGATGCTCCAGGAGAACTTCTGGGGAATCGTGTCTTCATCATAAGACATTCATCACAAAAAGAGAAAGAGAGAAGCAAGAATGAGAGTAATTTGAGGGGGGGGGGTGCACAAAAGGAAAATATTTTTTCAAAAGAAAAATAAACCACTTAATCAAAAAACACAAATTGCTAGCATTATTTTATATAAATGATAAATTAAGCAGCTTACCCTTCATTTTCAGAAAAACCTACAGAGAGCGGATCAGAAGCAGGCCACCATAACCATTATCATCATTAAGGCATAAAAAAAAACCTAAATAACAATGAAGGAAATAATATTCTATAATGTGCTCTAATGTTATTAGTAATAGTGATGCATTGTAATTATGCCATGTGCTGAGAAAGGAGAGCAGAAATATGCTGAGATTCACAATGTGCAGACTAAAGCAAATACATACAGTACATGTCTTACACATTATCTTGAGAAATATTTTCTTAAATGTCTTAAATTGTTAATAAAAAATTACTCTAATAACCACTACTGATCCTTGATTTAAGTTGTGGATTTACTTATTTGTACATGCATAAGAATGGATACATTAACAAAGGAAGGGGGGCCACTGATATTACGCATGCACAGGGCCCAGATTTTTTATGCTACGCACCTGCGCAGAACTATGAGAAACTTTTTACTTTCAAAGTTGAGAACGTCACATTAGTAAATCAGTCTAGTAGAATCTTCTTGTGAACACGGTAAATTAGATCCCAAATAAAGGAATGATGAATGTAAACGTTTTTCTGTCTTTCTTCACTAATCTGTACTGCACCCTTTTCAGAACATCTTCAAAATTCAAGAATTTCCAAAGTTTCTGTGTGAGGTTTAGCAGGTAAAAGGATGCACAGGTGCCAGCAAGAAGCACAGAGGATTTAATGTGCGGCTGTATGCCTCACTGCCTTGCTAGCCTCCACTGTGAACAGGGGATAAACAGACGCAGCCATTTAAAGAACCGTAAGTCTATAAGGAGCAGGCAGAGAATGAAGAGATTCAGAGAGAGCTTCAGAGACCCTCACCAGCGGACCAGCCGCTGCCTCCGAACCCGCTGTGTTTTTGTATGCAGATTCCTCTTGTCAGAATTCATTTATTCAAAGGGAGTTATCTGAGAGAGCGGGTTATGAGACAAAAATAGTCGCATTCACATTCGTCTTGAAAAACATTTGGAATGCTAATGCCATGAGAACATGCCGTTTATGTGCTTGTGTTTGCGTAAGAATCTGATCCAGCGCTCCCTTGGCTTGCTGGCCAAGAGGCACAGTTCACATAGACAGGATAGGACTGATACCGCTTACCGGGTTCAATGGTCTAAATCTACTCTTGGGGAACACTTTTTATATTGCATGGAAAAATTACTACTGGAACTCATCATATGCAGCAGTTTGATCCTCCAGCAAAAACTCTATATTTTTTTAAAGGGGTCATTAGATCATTCTGATCACAGCCAATGTTCATACAATTGCACCCTTGTTTATCTAAATAGATGTCCTTGGTGATGATGACAAAATTGCCTGTCCTAAACTAAGAGACGATAAATCTCCAGCGTTTCAAAATAGCTTGAACCATGGCATCACTGTCTTGTTCTCTCTGTGTTTCTCTCCCTCTCCCCCGCTTTCTCTTGCTCTGCACAGGTGGTATGAGCTTCCTGGTAGATTCTTTTTCATTCCTTTTTGTTCCCCTTCAATTGCTCTGATCGGAAGCTGTTGATGATGATGACATTTCTGGCTGTCCATTGATTTGTTCTGGCCCCTAGTTGGGACTTCACAGCAGATGACAGTCTTCCTTTGGCTTTAATTAGACCTGCCCCCATATTCTCTTCTTTCCTGCCCTGGATGTGGTTCGACACATGAACACAAAAAGCTCCTACACATAAAACTCCCTGCTAGGAAACAAGCAACACTTGCCTATTGGAGCTAGTATTTAGTGTCTTGACTATAAACCTGCAGGGTCAAGAAAGAGGTTTGTTTCTTGTACTATAAATACAAAAGACCAGATTCATATCATTGTATTCCAGCGTATAGACATGACGTAAACCTATTCATGCATGTGCATATACACACACTGGTACACATGCATGAACATATACAGACATATACAAATGCATGCACTGTGCCTGTTTATTATCCTGATCCACATAAGTCTAATCATAAGAAAACTACTATTAAACTTGAGAGATGACAAATTTTATCCATCCTTATATCACCCATGAGGCTCTGTTCTTCCCTCTGGTGTACAAAGAGATACATGGGCCTTATCTTACCATCTGTCCCAGACATGAGCCACTCCAAACCTGGGTGGGAAAGAAGGGGGGGGGGTGTCCATGGTCTGTGCAGGGGTTATTATCTCAGTGGTCATGGGTCCTTGCACATATTTCATGGTTGCTCCCAGGGTGTCTTCTCACAGCCATTAGTAGACCATATTCATTTAAAGTGTGTGTGTGTCACTTGTGGCCTGTACAGTACTCTCTCAGTTTAAAAAAAACAAAACAAATGAGACGACTAACAAATGAGATGAGGTCTTAAGGGCCATCAGAATACAGAGAACATTCAATTATGTTTGGTACAACTCTGGCCTTCACAGAATTTATGACAGTCATCTCTCTCTTTTCTTTTTCTCTTTCTCTCTGTAGAGTACTAGTGGCAGTGATATGGTCCAGAGTAGGCCAATGTGGTTTGTCCAACACCTATGGCACTAATCAGGTGTTCTCAGCTTCTGTTTAGCTGATTTGTGTTGGAGGTTGGCGAGGAAGCTCTCTGACCTTGGTTTATAGGAAATTAATGATTTACTTATTTACCTTGGTTTCCCCTTATTTTTTGCGTCTCTTTTTTTACTTACATGAGCAATAGACAACGAGCTGACAGCACCAGTGCAAAACAAAGCAAAGCAAAATGTTGCAGTTCATGTTGCAACTTTTTTCGCAGACATGTTCCTAATTTGTATTCCAAGGATGATGAGACTGTTAATGAGTTCCACAGTGGCATGAAAATGTTTGGTTAGTAGGCTTTCTTCATCTTTCTATGTCAGTTTTGCTTCAGATCATATGTGCATGTCAGGGTCAGCTGCTGTCACCTGACAAGAGTCTTTGCGTTCCAGTACAACGTTTGATAAAAAACACAAGGCATGAGTCGGCTTTTGTTGGTTCTTCTTAGTGTGCCAGGGACAATGAAGATCCAGATGGCTAAAGATACCTCTTAGTGCAAGGGACGGTCCTGAAAATGTTGGCATGATGACTTTGGTCCATGGAAATGCATGTACAGTACAACAATACAGACACACACACAGAGAACTTGAAACATATGCTCGGATAGAGTGTGTACAGATGATAAATGAATATGCTTGACTGCATGCTTGCAGACGAGCACATAATCAATGCAGTCATACAGCAGGGCTGACCAGTGGGGGGGCATGACCTGACAGGTGACCCATGTCCGTCTCCACTAGTGCCAGTGCATGCCTGTGAGTGTGTATGTGTATGCGTCTATCAGAGTGAAAGTCAGCTGGTCACCCATGCGAGCATAGTGTATTTCAGTTTACAAGTTTAGAAGGCTACTGTGCGCCAGTACATAATGGAGCAGCAGCAAGTGCACAGTTCTAAAGACAATTATAACAATGTATAGTACACTGCATTCTGTTTCCCCACTAAATATCCCTCGCAGCAACTCAGCTCCAATACTCTCAGACCTCTATATGAAAACATTCTCTGATTATTTCACCTTCCAGAAAAAACCTACGTTTAGAGTTGAGGACCCCCTAATGACAGTAGTAGTGAACAGAGTGGAAGTCCTGTCATAAAGCCAATCAGGGGAGTCCTCACTGGGCCTCATAAATCTCCTGCTTTGTAGGGTTACTGGGAGGTCTGGGAAGTGAGGATTTCCCACTTATTATTCTCAGGAAACCCCAGACACTCTCCCCCTGAACTCAGGTCATGCAAGGTTATGACCTTTGGACAATCATCATTGTTGTTTCAGTAACTATGGCAATCAAGCATCTCACTAATGTGAGATTCACACCCTGTTATTCACAGACACAGAGGATGTCAATCTTTATATAGACCTCGATATATACTTGTAGTATGTAGCTACACAAACATTATATACTCATTATGTAATGATTAATTTCCCTTTCAGAATGTAATGCGTTTGATCAGGCATAATACAATAATTAAACTTCTTTATTATCATCTCTTCAAGTAACTCATCAGCAAAGATAATGCACGCTTTAACTCTTGTTGTATAGATACACGATTATTTGAATGTACATCAATTTGCCTTTTCAATGTGTGTGTGTGTGTGTGCGCGCGTGTGTGTGTGTGTGCTTCATTGAGTGTGTTTGAATATGTTATGTTCTGTGGGGTTTTCATTGCAATGCCCTCAAAAAGGTTTATGCCAATGTTCCTGCAGTCACCTTAACAGGCATGAGACACATTTCCAGTGGGACACCAACCATCTCTTTCTATCTCAGCAGAGAGCAATGCTCCAGTGCCAGTCTGGTGCCATCAGCACAGGGATAAGCTTTCTGACAGAACATCGACAGGCTTTCAGAAACTCCTGAGGCCATTCCAGACGTTGAGAGGATCAGCAGGCTTCCAACAAGTGGTCTTCAGGGCTGCACAGGCTTTTATACTGAGACGGTGTCTGACAACTGAACCTCAAGAAAGTAAGTGACAGGAGCCAGGAACCAATTACAAACTGTATCAAACACCACATCAGCCTTGTCATATATGCAGCTTTAAATTTTCCCTATATTTTCTATTTTGTACTACCATTCAATTCATAAAAACACAAAACATGACACAACACTTCTTTTTATGACTGCAAGAGTGCCATTTAACGAGAGGAAGATGTCAGCCAGTTTTGCATGGTTTACAATAAACATAGTGACAAAAAAGCTTGACAAAAGCATAATTTGCTGAGGGAAATATAATCCATATTCTGAGGACTACATGTGCTTTAGAGAGAGTTGCTTTAAACCTCCTGGCCATTTTCCCCATTCACCAAAAAATTTAAAGCAAAAAATAGATGAAACACACCTTTCACCGCGAGTACTTAAAAAGTTTCCCCCAAAATATTAAAAACGTCTTTTTATGACTTCCGTTCCACTTCTAGTTCTCGTAACAGCCATATAGGCCATGCCAAATGTGCCCAGAAATAAGCTGGGCCTCCCCACTGTCTCTGAGATTGCCCACCCAGGAGTCTGGCACACGCCACAGCGAGCAGGAGGCCCTCTGGATTACAGTAATACACACTATCTCATAATGGAAAGCTGCCGTGCACATTTCCCTCTCTCCGCCCTCATTGTCCACACTACCAACTGCACAATCAGGATATGAGACTGTGATTGCACCCGTTAGCATCTGTGAGTTTGCTGATGTGCTGCCCTCCCCCCTTTCCTGGGTTGGGCAATGCTTGGCTCTTACAAGGTAAAACAATGACTAAAAAAAAACTAGGTACCGTATTCTGCTAATAACTATGTCATGACATGTAAAAATGGATCTTATCACACCATTATCTGTAAACTAAAACTAGCTAAAAATACTCTGAACTCTTAGACATGAATGGCTTGATTAATTTCAGGCAGCAGAGGTCATGGGTCATAAGGAAACAATGGCATGGACATACTTAACCTGAGATACTAACATGGTTAAATAAACAGTCAAGCTGCCCTGTTTGGACCCGCCACACAGTAGGCAAAATCCGCCACTTTCCCCCTCACCCCGTAATCACCAGAAGCTGTAATTAATTGGGAGGCTGACCTGCAGTTCAGGGCAGTGGAGAGGACAGCCAGACAAAGTTGAAAGCCATTAAGAGGAAAGGAGGTTGAGGGGAAGAGAGAGACACAAGCATGGGGGACCATGTTAGCCACCCAGTCCTCCCTGGGTGGCTAACAAAGGTGCAGGTGTGCCAGGGGGAGCAGGGGTGCACTCTGGCCTGAATTTAGATCACCAGGTTACCACAGACTGTAAGTAATTACACCATAGAGGTCATTTACTCCAATAAGTGGCTTGCCTACCAACCCTGATGGTGCGCGCACGCTAATCAGGCTTGGTGCTCCAAACAATAGACCATGTGTGCCCCTGAGTGTTGTGGGAGGAGCAGGGGTAACCAGCAGACCACCAATGATCAACATGGAGGAGATGTTTCAAAAGGACACAAAAGCCCTGAAAAGGGGAGAACATGAGGAGAGGCCAGAGCAGACAGACGGACAGGGAAGGGTACACTAAAGTTGCAGACTGGCACGTCTTCAGACCTGTATTTATCCAGGAGGTTCTAGAGGATAAAGGCGGATACAGTGACACTTAGGACGAGCATAGAACAGATGCTTTCTCACACAAGGACAAAGAGGATTTGAAGACATTAACAAACCACAAGTCTCAGATATCCACTTTATTAAAATGTTACTTGCCTTTCACTTTCATTTGCTGTTACTGCTCAGATCACTCGATTGTATTTCAAGGATACATCCTTGTAGACTTAAACTTAAGAAACGCATGTGAATAGTAAATCAAGGCTAGTTCTCTGTATTTTGTTGCCAGTTGTGCAGTAGTAGCACTGGGAATTACCATATTTGATCAGTGGCCTTGAAAAGGACTACCTTTGTCACTGAAGATGAAGTTTGCGACTGCACTGCTAACTGCTAACAGAAAGATTATACATAGTAATGTCACGTTGTTATCACTGGCTCTTGTCCTCATGGCTTGTGGAGATGTTAACCAGCTGTTCAGTAGCATATTTCTTGTCTCAAAAATGCTGGATTGCTAGACGGTCTAACTTTGGCCCTTACAACTGTGCTGCCCCCACTACACCACTGTGGGTTACACAGGAGTTTTGTTGTTCTTTCGTACGATATATATGTACATCTCTAACAAGCCAATCAGCCCTGCCAACAGAAGCAGTGGAAGCACAGAGAGCCATTAAAGGTCCGGCCCCAGCTACAAAAACAAAACCTATCCACCTGAGACTACAGAGGGACAGGATGCAGGCCACTTATAGCAACCCAAAACCAACCCACAAGAATAGCAGGAAAAACGACTCGGTATGGGATCTGCACCAAGCCTTTTGAAGTGCACCACCTCTAAACTATTCTGATACACCACCCCGGCATCTTTGAAGGCATGTTATCCTCCATGGCCGTGTGTCCTGTTGTGGACGAATTGTTTCCTCTTTCACTTTGCCTCTATTTTCCTGTAGAAACTGACACTGTTTTATTGTTCTCCTGGGCCAAACTGTTGTCTTGGGGAGCACAAGAGGAGAGGACTCCTTGCTGTTCCCCTGTTGGGGAAGGAGGACAGTAAGCTAGTCACAGGTGATCCAGAGGTGGTTATCCCTGCAGAATCAGCAGAAGGATGACCCCCTGCTTATTGCAACCATTTCCTCTTTCCTCAAGGTTGTGACCATACAATGCCCTCTTGCCTAAGAATGGACCGTTAGAGTAATTAATCAGTCCGTGTTCAGTGATGTCATTGTACAAACATGTCACAAGAATAGGAAGGACAGTGACATATTTTGTTGTTTTTTGGTGTGGGGCTGATGGTTCTGTTTGTATAATACTACAGATTTATGGTGAGGGAACATGCACCTGCCACTCTGCCCAAAGGAAAAAAAAAAAAAAAACAGGTATTACTTTCAGACATTTAAAAGTAATTGTGAAGTAATATCATGCCTGAATTTCAGCAATAATTAAGAGATAATTCATGGCTCTGAGGGAACACATTGGATTTACTGCTGAGAGAATATGCCCTAAAATTTAATGAAATATAAATAAAGTGTTTGTTTTATTACACATGACTAAAATATGCCATACTTCTGAGGAAGGTAAGAGAGGTGATGTAGCATGCTTTAAAAAAATACATATATATATAAAGAAAATGTTTTCACCGCTGCTACCAAGAGCATTGTAACTGAGTATTATCTGTGTAATCTGAGAAAGAGGAAGAGTACATGTGCCTCCCCTGACTCCTGTGGAGAAGGAGACCTCACTTTAACACTCAATATCAGGGAATCTAATTGCACTTACAAATCATTCCTTTTTGATTGCGTCTGTGGAACAAGTCTATGGAAAAGTCATAGTGTCATATCACAGCCCTATCAGGCATATTACAGGCACCATTTCAGAGGCTCAGAAATACAGTACATCATCAGCATTGTGTTATAGAATCTCATTTACTGCCTGTAAAAGATTAATTCAGAATGTGCAGCATAATCCAGAAACAGAAGCTTTTAGGTAATTTGAAATGTTACATTTCAATCAGCTTTCACTTTTATTCATTATGTTTCTCCCAGTTCCCAGTGTGGACTGCTATTATTTGCTTTATCTAAATATTATTTTATTTTCATAATTTACATTTGCATATTTAACAGTCAGGCTGTGTTAATCAGTCACATGCTGTTTTAGCTGTTTTCCAATCTATTTATCTTTGTCAGTTTTCTCGTCTTTCTGTTTTTGATTTTATTGTGCTGATGTTATAATGACAAGGTTCTGGAAAAGAAAATAGTCTTGTCTCTCACTTTTAGCTGATTTTGCACTCCCATGCCTGCGGCCATATCCCACACACAACTGAGGACTTGTTGGTGACACTGAATAAGGAAAGGGAAAGCAACATTTCAAGAGGTCTAAATAAACAATGAATTGTGAAATTCTGTAAGACCCGAATACTAACATCTGCGTCCCCCAGTGCAAGGGCTTTTCACGCCATGGTGCAGCACAGGAAAGACACAGTTACCACTGATTTCAATTTAACTAGTGAGTAATTTTGATGCAGTGAGGACTCGGTCATCACTCACTTATTACTGTGGCCTCTTAAAAATAATCCACTGCACAAGGCGTTGCCCTCACCCTCTCCCCTCCTCTCTTTATCTTTCTACATATATTGTATTCTACACCATGAAGAGAGAGAGAGCTCTGGTATTTCCTCTGAGGAGCAACTAACGTGCAGGTCGGCACGGATTTTCTCTGTGCACGGGCACTGGATCAAAGTGCAGTCTGAATGCTCACTAGAGCTAAAAATACAGTATCATATTTGATTCAGGGTAGAGGTTAATATCTGCTACCTCTAGCAGCTATGTTGTTTACATTCAACACAGAAACTGATTGGACTATTTGATTAGTTTCCTTGCCTCATCCTCGAAGCCACTTCCACTCATGTACACTATTCCAGTTTTTCTCCATTGTTCATGTGCAAGTCTGCCAATAGAAAAATGAAATGGAAAATGTGGTAACACAATGATCAAAAAATCACATGCATTCAGTTCTAATAACAACTATCACATAGAAAACATAGTTTGACGAACAATTAACACAAGTACAGATTCTGAGTGCAGATTTTACCCAAAAGTTTTGTGCTCACAGTATCCAGAGTCTAGTTCCAAAAGAAGAGTATTTGGAGTTTGTGAAAAAAAAAAAAAAATAGTGCAAAGAGACTGCGTTACGCAATATCACTGTAAATTAGGAAAGTTTCCCAACTTCAAGCAATGTCCTGTTGGACAATGTTACTGTATGTTCTTTCATATTGTAGTGCAGCAGTTCGAGAGAGGTCTAAGCACATCGAAGAACAGCGATAGTCAGTCTTTCACCGTGTTACAGTAAGCATTCTTCAAAAAGAGGATTTTTTTTTTCCAGACAGCTTTTTTTTTATCAAAGGTGTCTGGCCAGGTAGAATATAACAGTAAGTGCTATGTGCATGGAACTCTATGTCCTGATGTACATGACAGGCAAGATGGAACACTGAAACAGACTGACTTAAAACACTTTTAATTCTGTTTTATTGATGTGAACTTATTATTTGATGCGTCTTGCTGAAAAATGTTTTTCTTTTAGCTTTCTTGAGTAAGGATTTTTATTAAATCACTAGATCGCCTTCTTTAGATATCATTACGTGATTTTGTTGATTGTATGAGGAGGTTTGAGAACACATCGCAATTTGGAGCATGCATTTGCTGTTTTGCAAACTGAAACACAGTTTTGGTGTTTGTGTCTCCTGTCCTCAAAACAGGACCTTTTTTGTTTTTCTAAAAACGCATCTGAACAATGGCGAAAACCAATCACGTGACTCAACCTTTGTGCAGATACATTTTGTGTCAGTACTTATTGGACATCAAATTGTCATTCATGTAAATTAAGAGAACTAAACAACAGAACTTAAGCTAATGGAGTATTGCTTGCGGTAATGACAAGAGATGAGGATAATGGATTGTTAGTTTGCTTCATAATGATACTAGATATACGGGGACGTGTAGATAAGCACATTAGAAGTCAAAGACTGTTCCAGAATAATAGGAAGGCTCAGAGATAATGGACTCGCACAAGGGGGCCTCGACATTAGCAACAGCCCAGCAGGACTCAACTTGCACGTGTGCCAATGACGCAGTAAATCCCTCAATGACAAAAGATACAAGAAAGGTAAATCTGTAGCCATATTGTTTTACCACCGTCATACACCAGACACCATACTGTACACGCACCAGTAACACAGAGGGGTGTTGAGGTGGTTAGTAATTGCATAGAGCGGGAAAGAGCAACAAAGACACATGAAGTGGAAATTTATGTGTGAATGATCGTCCAAATTATTGGCAGACTCTTTGCTGTCTGAAAGACCAAACACAACCAAAAAAGTAATAGAAATTATTGCTCACTATTTTAAAACAATTACTTTTGAAAAAAGACTACTTACAAGAGTCAAAAATCTTTAATCAGCCCCCACCGTGATGAAAGCACAGCTCCAGCGTGAACCTCACTAGATGAAAACACATAAGACGAAAGAACAAAAGTACAGATGACATTAACTTCTGCTCAAATGAGCACAGTAGGAGAAGACACGAAGTATTTAGCACCATTCTTTCTGTCTTTTGATGTTGTTTGTCAATTCACAGCATCCACTACAGTATTTAGTGTCTTCAACCTCTATCTTCCCCGATGGCATGAGTGCAGGGTGAGTGTAATAGTGGGCCTCTCCTTCATTAGATATTAATTTATTCATTACATGTTAACTCTGCAAGACCTTGGAAGGAGATTCCAGGTGACTCTTCTTCATTTGGTCCCCACTGCTCTCTACTGGGCCCAGAAAAATCACAGTAATGCCACACAGTTGGGGAAGTGGAGAGGAAATTATTCAGCTCCATAGAGAAGGACTCTGTGGTAAACACATGGAGGGATGCTCGTGCTGGCATAATTAAATCTGCAAATCCATAAGACCAGGGTGCTTCCATTTTAGTACACAAAGGTGTGGTGTGGTAAACACAATCAAGCAGAGGCCCTAGCAGAGTACAAGTAATGTACATAATTTGAAAATCACACACAAATATAAGTGTGTGTGGATGTGGGTATATTATAAGTACGCACACAAGCATGTGCACTGTACATCCAAGCATATTATGTCATATAAGACATTGCGTCTAACATAAGATTCACGTTTTGCCGCATGAGTTTCTGAGTCAGTATTTGGAATTTTTTTAGTTACACTTTCTGGTTAATATTGTTTCTGATTTTGTTTTGTGTTTTATTTTGTTTACTGTTTAAAAAAATATTGCATAAAATGAATCATTCTTTGAAGTATATAAACAGAAAAAGAGTGTCAGAAATACAGGAACAGGGAAGAAAGGGAAGAATGAGAGAGAGCGAGAGTAAAGTGTGGGGACTTTGTAACTTCCACACATGAGAGCGAAAGAGCTCTCAATCTTCAACCGGGCCGTGGCAGATCAGAGAAAAAGACGCCAGAGATCATCAATCCCAGCTTCTCTCAGTGGCCCGTCAATAGGGGAAAATCCCCAGTGAACAGACAGCCTAATCCACAGCTAAATGACACCTCCAGACACTAATGCCCAGACTGACCACAGAAGCAATCTGCAGAGACTCCTGCACACATGTACCCACTGATGCTTTTCAGCTCAGGGAACTTAAAAGGGCTGGGGCTGTCTCTGCGTCTCTGTGTGCCACCTGCTTAGCATCCCTGCTTAGCAAGCTGCTATAGAGAGACATCTCCGGCAGAGGAGAAAGGCCCATTGTGTCCAGACGCCTTTGAGGGCATTGTTCTGTTTTACTGAGGCCAGGCCGACATCTGCACCATTCACACTGAAGGAAGTTGTAATCACTCCCCTGCTCTTAGCTCTGTGGCTTCAACTTCATACCAAGGAGGCTTGTGAAGTTGGGCCTGTGATAAACAACACGGCGAGAGGAGGGGGAGTGGGTATATAGGATTGGAAGGGTGGTTGTTTTTGTTGAGAGGCATCAGTTTAAATAGAAACTCTTACATACCCCCATACAGGCCCCCTGATCCCCACCCTCCCTTCCAACCCCCAACTCACCCAAGTGCACTCACTCTCAATACAAAGCTGGCAACTGATTTACAGAGTTACCTCTCCATCAAAAGCGTTGATTAACTGCTTGTCTTTCACAAATAGGGCAAAGGATTTCAAATGTGTCCATATAAATTATAAAAATGTCTGAGTGCTGCTCTTTAAAAATGCTGTTTTGCTCTCTTTTCATCAGTAAAAAAAGAAAAGAGAAAAAAAAAAGGCAATGAAAGCCAGGATTGTTTCAGCGGTCAAGTTGAGAAAAAAGGTTTTATGTAGTTTTCATTTACATATAATTACACTTTAATGGAGGTCTGACTAGTGTGGGGTAAGAGGCTGGCCATGTGGGCTGCTGAGGAGACCCCCTATGATACAGGATGACAGGCTGTAGTGCAAACTCCATCTCCAGCTAATTAAACGAATCAATTAAGAGACTATTGTTGTAACTGTGTAACTGATGTTCTGTAGTGGCAAAAATGGCCCCTTGGGGAGGTCTTCCAACCATATTAAAAACCTTTTCCTCTACATCTCCATCTGATACCAATATAGACACTTATTTGCGCCTTGCTGTCATGTCATTGGAGGCGGGCACATTATGGAAATTGAAATGGAGGGGTTGAGGGGAGCAGGACTAAGCGCAGTGTGAAGCGGCGAGGTTCACTTCCCATCGCCCTCCAAGGAGAACTCGCTTCAGCAAACTCCAAAGTCCCTCAAAGTTCCCTAATAGCAGAGCTAGAGCAAGCACACCCAGCTGTGTGCATCCAGTCACTAGGTAAGGGTCGCGCAATTAGCATACTCCTCCCTGCCAGGCGAGTCGCATTGATGCAGATAAATTATCATATTAGATTTACCCTCCTCAGTTAAACTGATTGGCTCCCAAATTGTTTTAGATGGCCGTCATTAATCCTTAGCATAGGCTAAGTGCTTTGGCTTCAGATCTGATTGCATATAGGCGCCTAGGGTCAAATTAACAGAATACTAATGTTTGAACTCTATCTCATTTGCAGTGTCAGGATGCTCCTTCTATTATAGGAAAGAGAAAAGAGTCAATTGCCATTTATCTAATGTAGGATTTAGGAACTCTCAAGATGATAATTGAGGTCCAAGGTACGAGTAGAGAAGTGAGAGCTCTTTTTCAGTAATTGTGTGCATGTATGTATATACATATATATATATATATATATATATATATATATATAGATAGATAGATAGATAGATAGATATATATATACATATACAAAGAATGCCAAAGCATATTGGAATTTCAAAGTCAAGACAGTAAAAGTAAATGTCATGCTCCAAATGCACTATTATCTATACATTCCTAGCAAGAAGTGATCACAAGAAAGACACTTTAAACCACATTTCAGCTGTGGAAAGCAAACAAAAACAAAAAAAACAAAAAATTGAATACATTACACGTTTCTGCTTGGATAATAACCCGAACTCCACCCCACCCACCCCACCCGACCCCCAACTGCTGCGAATATGCCTGTGTGCAGGGAGACTGACAGATTTATGAGGAGAGCAAATCTGAGGACTTGATTGAGAGCTCAGTGGATCTATGTCACTCCTTTGTCTTTGTAAGCTGACCCTGTTTGTTTAAGGCCACAGTGCTGGCACCACATGAGTGGAATGGGGTTGCCTTGGAGCCTTGGCTGTCCTGGCCAAAGTCAGCACTGGCATGTCGTTGAGACCTGCTGATCGCGATCAAGGGATTATCCCAATCTCACACACAACTAGAATTCGGATTCATTATATTTATACTCATAAGTAACCAGCACACCTCTCAAATCTCAAACATATATTGAAAAATACTCTTACATACATCTATGACAGTTGATCAGGCACTGTGCTCCTGATAGCATCCAGTCATCCTATTGTACCAACAGTCACACAGACCCCAGAGGAGAGCAATCTGAGCAGGGGAATCGGGTTTCTTATTGAGCAGGTAATGATGTCAGAGCCTGGGACCCTCTAAGACAGCACAGACACAGTATAGTTAAAATATCAGTCCTTAAATCCCCAGACCCCAAACAAAACTAGAGCAGAGGGTAGGGTACAGTCTCTCTGATGGGATGGCACTCAGATCGTGTAGATTAACAGAGGTGCACAAAACACACACATACTGTACAGGCACACCAGAGTTGTTTTAAGTGTATGTGTGGCTCTTTATCACAGATTAAGTTAGTGAAAATGTATTCATTACATTCTTATCCTCACATCGGTTAAAATATCAAATTATGTCAGCCGTCTCCAAAACGATCAACGATGTTGCTGGACGATATAATTACTGTACCACTAGTGGTATCTGGCCATGAAGATAGTAAAGGTTTTATGTAGCAAGGTTTTACTGCCATCGCAGTATACATGAACAGTACCATGTTCACACATTGTGAGAAGTCCACAATGAAGCCCAAAATGTCGTGTTTTATGTTTCTACTGTAAAAGCAGCAGAGGCAATTTGCTGAATTTACTGCATACACTGGAATATATAAAAACGAAGAAAAGCTGGTTATCATGGCTGAACAAACAAAGAATAAAGAGCAACCTATAAAGAATCACGAATCATACAGTATCGAAAGAAAGTGGTGTAGAAAATAATAATAAATAATAACAGCAGCGACTGCTTGCAACAAAAAAAAGTTACAAAAAACTGAAATAATGAAAAACAGATTATAGTGTTAACTAGTGCTGTCAGAATTACAACTTAAAGTTTTAAATTTAAAACATAAAACATACTTTTCTTAAGGGCATTTATTCCTAACTGTGTTGCTGAGGTCGGGAACATTATTCATTGTCCTTCAACTGGCTTCAACTGAATATGTGAGCACATCTATGTGTGTGTTTAGGTGTGTTTCTTTCTTTTTGCCTCCCAAGTCTCTCTCCCTGCCTCCCTCATACCTGTCATCTGGCAAGGCTAACCCCTGGTAGCTCCCCGCCAAAGGCACACGCGTACACACTCACACGCGCACGTTGTAAATCCCCGCCAAATGCCTGCCCTTCCAGCCCCCTCACACACCAGCCGGTGTCAGCGAATCAGCTGAACCGTCTCCGCCCCGAGAATAACCCCATGACAGACAGCCCTAGTGGCCTCCCCTTGTCAACGCAGCCTGCCTGGAAAGCTGACAGCCAGGGCATAGGGTGGACAGGCTACTGTATGCAGGGGTTTACACTGCGTTGGGCCTGGAGAGGATGGGCCTTGGGGTAAGGATATAAGAGGGAACGGCAATATCTGTAGAGAAGTGCTATAGCTTGGAATAGAGGCAGTACCAAAGGGGAAGATAATGCTTATTATAATGCTAAAGCTAAGGATAGGAGCGGGGTTAAGGATGTGAATAGGGAATGTGAGGCCTGGTCTTGAAGTTTTAGTAAAGCTGGGTTAATTTTTCACTCTTCAGCATGCAATAAGAGAAAAAAGAGTTCCAAAACATCAGAAAATAGGGATTATAATTGCAGAGGTCAGCTCCTGTCAAGGTTACTGCAGCATTTGGGCTATAGTACTTGGCTGGCAGAGTTGAGTGGTCAGTCCCTGCAGAGCAAAGATTGTGAGGTTCGGTTTGGCCCGCAGCCGGGAGACCGTCATTCTTCTATCTTCTGTACAACAATTCAGATAAGGGGCAGACTAATCTTACTTCTCCTCTGACAAGGCTTCATAAGGAACCTTTACTCACACATTCAAAGCAAAAATTCCACGTCGCATGATGTTTTTGTTGTGTTTTGACAGATAGTTGACATCCCATTTATATTTAATAATTTGGCTCGGCTTGAAAGTCAATCCGCATTGAAAAAAAGGCATAGAACATTATGATAGATTTGTTTCAAAAGTGGGACATGGGTGACAAGACAAAAATAAGAACAATGACTGCATCTTCCTGAGTCTCTCTGTCATGTGGATGATGATTCCCTTTCTAGCTGTTGGCCTTTGAACTGAGCACATATGTGCACACAACACATAAAATTATGAATTTTAATTGATTTCTTAATCAAGGGATGCATACACTAAAGAACAGAAAAAATAATAACAAACATGAAATAAAAACAGAACATCTTGATGAGCAAACATTTAACTACAAAGACGATGATCAGTTAGTAAGAATTAGCAGAAGTGCTTTGTTTTGGGGGGGTACTCTTTCACTCCACTTTGAAAATGTCTCATCTTTTTGCTGGGTTTTTTAATATCAAACAATGAAAAAAATATGCAACTTTGCAGGGAAATTGCAGCATGTCCAAGCTACATTCGCTGAATGGGATTCATAACCTTTTACCTTTTGTTATCATGTTACTATTTTAGGTTACATAACACTAACTAGATAGTTGCTTAGAAGCAACAATGATGAAACCATCTTTGTGCCCTTTGATATTTCTTTTACTAACTCTGCTAACAGCTGCACTTTGCATTTAAGGATGAAAACGGCAAAGCTTCCGCGATCAAGACCCAAAGCTATGTTTTTGCAGGGAGGCATTAACTCTTGTTTGCTGGAGGAGCTTTCAGATTTCTGAGATTTGTCAGAGAAAATAAGCACTTGCTCTGTCTGAGCTTTCCTAATAATAGTGTAGGGCAGCAACTGTTACAAGAATAAAAAAAGGCAAGGAAGGAAGGAACAGCACAAAGCATGACAATATAGAGCTTCTGATTAAGACAGTGTTTCAAATACAGTTGTAAAATCAATGAGAAAAACAAATATCATAATGACTGATGTGGTTTTTTTTGCAGAATGTGGATATAAAGGACTTCAGGCTGACTGCAAACCTGCAACCTAGGAAACACAAACAGAAGAGAGGGTGAGAGATGGTGATTCACTGCTTATATGAGGCTACCACTTAGACACACATGCACAGAGACACACATTCACAAGCATTCGCACAAACGCTCACTCCCACTCCAACACACACACACACACACACACACACACACACACACACAAACACCAACTGTGTACATAAAAAGGGATCGTCACATGACAGATTCCCAGCAGATTATACATGCAGAGATCTTAGGTCTTAGATTCTGTGCCTTTTGACTTGAAGTGCATACAGAAAGAGTGCACCCTCACAAACAGTAGCTGCAGCCTAAATCAAAATTCAGGATTGGGATTATGTGCTCAGTCTAACATATCTCAGTTTTCAAGGCGCAAAAAAAAAATCTTCAGGGATGATTTAAGTAATATTTAAAGGCTTATTCCAGTGGGGTTCCTTTGAAGCTTTCCTTACTAGTGAGCTTTGAAATGAATCACAGTAGTGCTAATGAAGCCATCAGTGAAGACTGACAAAGATAGATAGATAGATAGATAGATGGATAGATAGATAGCTAGGGCTACATCTTTAACAATAATGCCTTTGGGATTCTTCTCAGAAAGGTCCAGATTCTCTGGTTCACAGTCTCAACACAAATCATTTAATCCCTTAGAAATGCATGTGTTGCTTCACTGCCAAGGAAATAGTGCAACAGCAGTGGTGAGACCTACTAGACTGTTTCACTGTATTCTATATTTGGCAGAATACGCTGTTACAGTCATGGCATTTACCCGGATTTTATCTCAAAACCTGAATCATCCTGCTGTCAGCCTAGTGTAACTGCAACCTGTAAAAGAAATTCTAGCATCAAATCATTCTCTTGTTCAGCTTTTTATGAATATTGCCACCCTTGCTTATGAAGGGCTAAGAGTGAGATGAGCATAAGGTTTGGGCAAGCAAGGCAGAGCAGAGAGCAGTGGGCTACACAGCTTAAGCCAAATACATATTTATGAGTAGCATCCATCCACAAGCCTGACTTTTCAAACCCAGCCAAGCTCAGGCAGGCATGCAGGCACACAAGCTGGGCCAGAACAGGGCAGGTTGATTGGGCCAGAATCGGCAGGGGCTGGGGTCGCCACTCAACTTTGTTTACGCACTATTGTGTCCTCCTCTTTCATTGCTCATTCAATTATTTGGCTGTCTAGAGAATTATGCAACATTTTGAAGAAAAAATATCATAGATGGAAATGAAAGCTGAAATCCTGCAACCTTTACATAATGGGTTTAAGGTGGGTGGACATAGAGGGAGGATCGGGATGAAAGAAGGGTCAGCAGAGGATCTCTTAGAACTTTTTCCAGAGGATATCAAAGGTCTTCATCCTTTGAATAATTTCACTGCTAAGTATCATTCTCTTCCTGCTGATATTCCTCTTCCCTGTGCTCTCATGACACTTTCCTCTGCAAGGTCATTGCGTTAGTCCTTAAGATCTAGCCGTCTGATAAGGGAAAAGAAGGGAAAAGAAGGGGAAAAGGAGCTATGTGCTCAGATAGCTGCAACTTGGAGGAGCAGTGCAGTGGGTTGGTTATCGACTGACCCATCCAGCATGGCTACAACTACCACAGTTTTGGTCTCCTTCACCCACTTTTCCAAGGCTGCCTTTAATCTCTCCCTGTGCCTCCCAGTCCATGCCTTTGATGTGGTGATGCCCTTCCTTCACTTACTCAATATTTGATCTATCTCACTTCATACGGCTAAATCCAGTTGAAGTGGATTCACATAGACAGGGTACTCCCTCTCTTCCTCTAGTTTTTCCTCCTCTTTCTCGCTCTCTCTCATGTTCAACAAAATGACAACCTAAGCGAGTACAGAAAATAACTTTTTATTTTTTCATGAAACATGGATTGGAAGTTAGTGTTAACTGATAGAGCAGTCAATTGCGTCTGCCTCATAACACAGTACATAGACTCATACACTCAGATGGACATGTAAACATGTTAAAACCCATGCTGCGCTTGTGCACACAAGCTCTCTCTCTCTCACACACACACACACACACACACACACACACACACACACACACACACACACACACACACACACATATTGCTATGTCTTAATAAAAGTCAACCAGCTGCTGTGCTCCCACCCACTATGTTAAGCCAGAGGTGTAAGTATCAACTCTCATCTCCTCCCTGCTTGCACCCACAGAAGAGCCTACGAAATAGAAATCAGATACAGAATTACTGCCAGTTTCCTTCAACTAGAGACCTAACACATGTTGTGTAGGAAGATAGATTTTGTTGTCAGCATGAAAAAAAAGCTGTGGCTGTATTTCCATAAACATAACAGATGTTTCACAATACAACTGACCAAATCCTGAAAGCATGCAGGACTATCATACAGTTTGCAGGCTACTGTTGACTGGCTGTGTGTATATAATTGCTGTCTCTTAAGGGTGCACGGTAGTCAGTGTCAAAGAGTGACCCTGCGGCCCATTCCCAACTCTTCTCTTCGTCAGGATGGCGAGGAGACATCTACCATATGGCCTAGCCTTCTGCATCCTTTTTCCTGCATAATCACAAGTCCAGTACTGTATGCAGGGCAACAATTCAACTGAAATTAAAAAAAAACAACAAAAAAAACAATAGAACCTCCAAAAGAACATATCCTATACCGAGAAAAGGTGAGTGAGCTTTCCATTACGTTTTGATCATTTGAATAGACCTTTTTTTTTTGCCCATTGTGATAAAGAAAAGCCGAAACACAAACAAACAACAGACAAACCCCAGATTTGTTTCAGTCATGACTCAGTTCAGTGAGGCACTCTCCCTCCTACTTAACAGCAATCAGAGATTCCTTATTACAGAGCAGAGGGTTTGTGTAACGCTGAACTCAAACCCTCGTCTATTCTGTCACACATTAGTTCCACTTAGTTGGGTCCCAATGACCTATTCAATGTAAATGTACTGAGCAATAATGAGTGGCGGACTGCAGCAGTTCTTTAATGGGTGAGTACGTCCAGGGAGAATGAAATGATAAGGCAGACACAGAGAGACAGAGAGCGAGGGGTTCAAGGCCTTTCAGGATGGGGGTGTTTAAGCAGGGTAATGATGGGAAAGTAAATGACTTTAAAGGAATAATTAGGGCTAGATGAGAAAAAGGCCAACCATGTCTCAACAGACACACCTTCTGATTCATTAAATAAAAGCAGTGTCAATCCACCATTAGGAGCACATGGGTGACTGGTGGTTTTTTAAACTCTGATTTAAACAAAGGCCAACAGAGGGAAAAAAAATGCATTTCTGATACTGAAATGACAACAAGATGGCCTCAAAGGTAAAACACCTGCAAATCAGTCCGAGTCACACCTCAAAGCTATCCACACTTTTTTGATTTAAATGCCGTTTACGCAAGAGAGGACTAAAATTAATGAGTGAGGTGAACTAATGAGTGCATCAGAGACATATTAATGACTTATGTGTTAAAAAGAGTGTGACAGTCTCTTCTTTTCTTCAGCTCAATTTGGCACGAAAAAGTGTTGAGGGAAACACGCTTTTGACATAGCGCTATGTCGGCAGCCAGAGTGTTAGAAGAACTTGACTCAATCTGTTACACTCTGGGACCACCGATCTTAATACTGCTTTAGCTTAATGGCCCAAAGTGTGTGTATGTCTGCACTGTGTGTTGAAGAGAGTGTACATGTATCTTTTTCTCATTGTGTGTGTATTTGCATGTAGCTGTTTGCTATGCGTTTGCACAGTATATGGTGATGAAGGCGTACCTGTAGGTCCTTAGGGTGCTGTTTGATGTTAGGTAGCGCCTGCAGATGCCAAGCTCAGCTCATTGGACTCCCTTATTTTCTCCCTCTCTCTCTCTCATGTGTCTCTCCCCATCAGAATCCCTTGTAGAAACCAGGAGACAGGACTGTTACCTCTGAGACAGACACCAAGCAGATCTCAGGTTGAGCTCCCTGTTACCATGCGGCAGCCATTGGAAACAGATGGTCTCCAAACAGCCTGTCATGTTTACTGCTGCTGCCATAAAAGACAAGAGTCCAACAACACACTCCCTCAGGAGCCCCACGGGATTGCACAGGGGCCTGCAAACAGCTGCCTGGGGGGGCCCATTGGCCCTGCACACTCACGCATGGACACACACACGCACACCTTGAACTGACTCCTACCTTAACTACCATCCAAATGCCTCTATTACCAAACACTCACACACACACTTATATACTGACACAAAAACAGCCAGGCACGCACTCCAAATGTCCTCCGCCAACCCGTCCGGACATGCTACATTTACTGCAATTAAACAAGCATGCCATTTGAATATCTGATGACACCTTGCAACCTGCTCCATGGGCTCTGAATATAATGGTGTCCCTGTGGAGCCTGGGAGAAATTGTCCATGTCACAGTTAATGAAGGGAATTTGCATTGTTATCTCAATTAAGGGCAGTGGAATAATGAAGCTCACTTCTGAATTAGTTAATCGACAAAAACTTGTACAAATGTGTTTGCATGGCCCATAGGTATGGCCTGCGGCTAATGTATATTCTTCAGGGTTAGCGGGGTTACGTCAGACCAAGGCGGTGCAGACGGTAATGAGGCAGGTGCTACTGGACACTTCTCTTCCTCTCCTCGGGAGTCAAGATGCTACTCTGACCTCCCAACGCCTCAACCTTCGTCTCTTCCTCCCTGTCTCGCTCACGCCATGTCTCCCTCACCTCTCTCGATTAGCTCTCTCCCCAGTGCCTCATTCTTTCACTCACCCGCCACATCAAATACACAAACCAGAGGCAGATAGCAGATTGGAGCTACAAACCCAGGTGCTTTGCCCCCACTCCACATCACCCTCCTTCTCCATCTCCTCCTCCTCCCTCAGGACATCAACCCTGACCCTGGCTGGAGCTTCTGGATACAAATTCCAGTACAAGGTAAGTGATAAAAGAATGCTCAGGAAAAAGAAAATATCAATTTGAGTATTGTCAGGTGGAAAAAAAAATCTCAGCTTTGGCATAAGAGGATAATGTTGAGTTTGGGCCTTCCATTGATCTACTGTGACAGTTTAAGTGGCTGCTTTGGTGTGGTGTGAGAGTAGTGAATTCTTGTGTGTGAGGAGTGTTTAAGTGTGTGTTTGTAAGGAGTGACTAAAGGCCATCACTAAAGGCTCACACAAGTGCTCCTCTGTGCTAGGGGCCACAAATGGCCAATGAATTATTTATAACAGCCAGGACATGAGTTGATGTCAGGATAGAGGAGGGGTGGCACACGCACACACACACACACACACTCACAAACAAACACAGTCTTACACACACTCGCATGCACACACACAATGTGGCCTCTGAAGGGGGTCAGTGTGCCAGACTGCCAAAGGCTAAGTAGACAGCTCATAGTCAAAGTGCATTGTGGGACAGTAGAGAGAACAGGACTGGTCAAAGGGGAAATTGAGGGTCTCACTGCTGTTTTCTGCTCAATCTACTAACTACTGGAGCACAAGGGAAGAGAAAAAAAAGAAAAAACACAAACCACAACTCCATGTCAAAAAGCCTGAGCAAGAGCACAATCACAGTTATTGTATGGTGCACAGACAGGTATCATAGTAGCCGCTAGATCAGGTTAGCTACCCATGGGGGACAAATACACTTCTGAAAAATGAAAGAACTGAAGAACAGGATATATTTAGTGAAAGGTTTATATATTGTATTATGTAAACTCTATAAAAATGAACACATGAATACATATTTGTCCTCAGTGACAGTTGTTCTGCATGAATAGATTCACCATAAAAGCATCATTATTGTGAAAACTATCTGGTATAAATCATGGGCTCTCTATAAAAATGATAATGCGTGCATTATCATTTCCTTACATTTGGCTGAGAATTTTAATTTTCCATCAGTTCAGCATTGCACATTACAGTTCTTTAAAAAAGTTGAGCAAGTGCATTACTTGCCTCTCTAGCCTCTTTTTTTTTCTTTCTCTTTTTTCCCGCCTTCCTCTAAGCTCCAAATACCTGGCACTACAGGTATGTGTATGCATAATAAAGATTGGGAAGAGAAGAAAAAAAAAAAACTTTCAAGCAAGTATTGTTGAATTAAAGCAGATTAAGATACCCTCCTCATATTTCTGTTGTACTAAATCCTTCAGCCTCAGATCTGTCATATCTGAATATAGCAAGAGGGATTAAACCAAACTCCTGCATAGTCTCTCTCTCTCTCTCTCTCAAAACAGACCTTAAAGCGCGTGCGCACACACTCTCACACACAGAATTATAATGATAATCTATGAAGTCGTGGTAAACCCGGGGATGGGTGGTACATGTGATAACTTGTGCAAACACTGACAATGAATTTTCTAAATAAAAAGGTCTTTTCCACAGTATAGAATGAACAGTCTAATAACAGGGGTTGTGAAACCGAGGCTAGGCTTAGGCCCACTACTGTGCTTCCACCTCTTTACGATCAGCTGTTGTATTTGTGTCAAGCTGGGTCAAATTTAACTGTGTTTCCCAAATGGAGCCCTTTTCTTGCCTCTTCAATTCGTGTTAGAGCAGCTAATGCTGCTCAAAGTGTAAAGTCTTCGACAGGCCTTGGACATTGCTAAATAGTGACACTGTTTGTTTATTATTTTTTATTTCTCTGTGCCCATCCTCAGCTTCTCAGTTACATGTTCTCCTGCTTTTGGCTATCAATAGTTTGCACTACTTCAGGCTGCATTTTTGACATAATCTAATCAGTAACTGCCCCACTCTCCTCACCGAAAAAATAATCTCTTGGTCACAGTTGCCCACAAATGACAATGAAATAGTTACATAAGTATTTGGCAAATGGTTTACTTGGTTTGGAGTGTTGAAGAAAGATGTTAACCACATACACTCACTGAGCACTTTATTAGGAACACCTGTACACCTCCTTTTTCATGCAGTTTTCCAGTCAGCCAATTGTGTGGCATGCAGATACAGGTCAGGAGCTTTGGTTAATGTTCACGTCAAACATCAGATTGGATGTAATGTCGGTGACGTTGACTGTGGTGTGACTGTTGATGTGGCAGAACAGGAGATTGGCAGCATGAATGTGCAACTGACAAATATGCAGAAATGATGAAGTGATGCAATCGTGTCAACATGGACCAGAACCTCAAAGGAGTGTTTCCAACATCTTATGGAATCCATGCCATGCTGAACTGAGGCTGTTTTGACAGCAAAGGGAGACCCTGCCCAGTATTAGTATGGTGTTCCTAATAAAGTGCTCAGTGAGTGTACTTATTGTTTGCAATTAATTGAGTATGAGGACATTTAATTATTTAGGCCAATGTTTTCCCAAACTCCAGTTAATTTCTGACCCTTGTCTGCAGTTTAGGATCCAAAGTGAAACCAGACTTTGTTGGAAAAAAAAAAAAATCATCTTTCATCATGTTGTTGAAAGGAGGGACCAAGACAGAAGACAGAAAAGAAAGCAACGAAGATAGAGAAGAGGAGAACAAGTCATGAACAAGAAGGCAGGAAGAAGTGAAAGGAAAGGCACAGGAAGAAAATCAACTCCAGGGTTCAGTGAGGGTTAAGTCCAAAACAAAACAAAGTGAATGTGGATGTCAGTAATAAAAGCTTCATTAAAAGGTCAAAGGATCAAGAGGTCACTTAGACAGATTCTCCCCACCTCTGAATTGTCTCCCTTATTCCCCGCAACACTGGAGTCGCGTCCCGGCAGCCTCTCCGCTCTGATGCAACATGGCATCTTAAAACAAGCAGTTTACATTCAAAGGTCAGCTGGGGGAGGGCACCATGCTGAATCTGTGGCTTAGGATGAAGAGGGCATCTGAGCAGCAACAATATTAAAAGCACAAACACACATACACATGTGCAAAAGGACACACAGATTGTCTTGTCTGTATTTCTCTCCTTTTTCCACAAGCTCAAGCATACATACTGTAGGTAGACGCATATATACTGTACATGTAAGCGCACTGCCTCATTGTCTGTCTCTCACAAAGCACAAGAGGTACCCAAACACGTGTTCAAATACCAAAGGAGCACAGACTCCCCCAAAAGGTTAGTGAAATCCAAAAATTTAACAAGACCAGAGTTTAAATGCCAAAAACAGTTTCAGGTGCAGACAAAGTTCGATTTCCATCAGTGTAAAGAAGTCACATAGAAGGTTAATCTAAGTCGGTGAAGATTAAAAAAAGCCTATCCGGGCTAAAATGAACATATTTTATGAGTCTTTAGTCAAGATGACCTGGGATGTACTTGTAAGAAAACAAAATGTACAATTACGGCTTTTACTAATTAACTAAGTTTTAATGAATTTTATAATGAGCTTTATAAAATTGACGCTGTTGCAAGGTTGAATATCTATATGTGCTTTAATTATGTGTGTGTGTGTGTGTGTGTGTGTGTGTGTGTGTGTGTGTGTGTGTGTGCGTGTGCGTGTAACTGTGTTTTACTGCAGTTTGTGTTCTTCGGGTTATATTTGCTTCCTCCTCTGACACACAGCCACAGTGAATGGCTGCTTGATTAATTCTGATCCACTTAATTAGAAAGCTGACGATTTCCCACATGAATACTGATAACATGGGAAACTGCTGTCATTGACTGTTATTGACTGATGGGTTCATTAGGACTGAGGAACATGATTGTTGATTTGAAACTTTCTTGCCTGAAATTTAAAAAAAAACAAAACAAAACAAAAACAACAACGAAACCTCTAACGATGAAAGCTTCTTGGTGCTAGATCTGCTGGTTTTTAGGCAGATCATCACTACATAACACACACATGTAGATGCCAAGTCACAACACTGTAAAGCTACGATATAAAGTGACATTAATGTGGCAGAGAAATAGAGACTTCTGAGAAGGAGGCCTGATAGTTGTCACCCTCTTGAAAGCTTATGTGCCAAATCTGTGTGAGGGCAGAAGTTCAGTGCCAAAGCTAAAGGTGTGTGTGTGCTAAATTTGGAGCAAAGCTGAAGCAACAAACATGCTGTGTGTGTGTGTTTAAGTGTGACCGTATGTTGCTTGCGTGTACAAAGAATATTCCTTCTGTTGGAGCATCGTATTGTATGTGTATGTGTGTGTTCTCTAAATCAGCATGAGCAGCAGGAAGTTTTGACAGCTGCAAGAGTGCAGGTGTAACTTCTTTCAGTTACCGCTTGCAGTGAGATGCTTTCACAACCAATGAGAGAAAAATGTTCCTATATACTGAGGCGTACTGTAAATTCAAAAGAAATCTGCACGATCGCACAGACAGTGTAACTCCTGTTTACTTTTATTTATGTTTGCCAGAGCAGCCAAACACATTCACATCTTTTTTTGTACTTATCAACATGTTTCCATCATGTTCAGAACACGGCAGCGAACAGAGGCACGTGTAGACCTTTTCTGTGACGTGAAGTAAGATGTCATCTTTAGAAGGACTGAAAGTGAGGAAGAGTGAGAGGAAGATGGACAGGCCAATAGTGAGAGTATGTGAGGAATGTGCGTGAGGAGGTGTGAGGGCTGTGGATGGATGTGTCGGGAGCGTAGGGGGCCAGAGGGCACTCTCTCCCCCTGCGGAGATCTCAGTGACAGTATGGACCCCCGATCTCCAGCCCCATCAAGAATCTCTACATGTCCAACTCCTGCTGATTACCGGCGACTCCGCTAGACAATGCCTCAATTCTCCATGCTCACTCTGTCTCTGGCGTCTGTCTCTCTCTTGCTCTGTTTCTGTCTCTCTCCGACACATGGCCATTTTCACTCTCTTTGTCGTAAATGCACGCATGCACGTATCAGTAGAAACTTAGTGACAGCTCTGTCAGGGGGCTTGCGACATGTGTTTCCCTTCTCTCCACACAAGGTATATGTGGAAGATATGGGCCCGGCCTTCTGGACTCAAACAGGATTAAGCAGCGGAGTGAGTGGATGAGTGACAGGTCTTCTAAAAATCTGTTGCCAGAGTCAACGAGATAGATTTAGTGGATCACAATAATTCATCATTCTAATTTTAATGTCTGTCTGCTTCACTATAGGGGCACAAATGCATACATACTCCCTAAGTGAATTGGTTACAGGCTTCTTGTCTCCTACACACATCTCACACAAATCAACTTAGCCAATATTGAAAAGCCCTGATTATGTGTAATTCTGATATATTGCTTTGGTTCATTAGAAAAAACACAAAAACCAGAAATATGATCTATTTCTGTGTTGCTCCCTTTGCCATTTTGGTCGCTCCCACTCACTTCTACAAAACACATTAAACATGAACCTTGCACATAAACACACACCTGCATGCATACAGACAGACGCTTACACACAATTTGCACACAAAAAAAACATGCAAAAACTTCAGGGAGGTCAGGTTTGGAATCGGGTTCCTGCTTTATAAGTTTTTATTTGGCATATTTAGGTCACATATCAATCTTTAGGAAGACAAAAATGGGAGACAAACTATTTTTACAAGAGGCGAGCTGTAGCGTTCCCATCTGAGAGAGGTCATTTGCGTTTGCGAAATTCACAGTGCTTCCCACAACCCTAGAGTTGCGCCCCAGCCTCCTTTGAAGTCAGCTAGAATTACTTATGACACAATAAGCTGCAACAATGAAGCAACAAAAGAGACAGGAATTTAAAGGGCATCCCTCTTTACCAAACTCCACGCAAAATAATGCCAAAAAATTCTCAAGTAGACATAGATTTTGACGTGTTTTACTGTAGCTGCGTAAAAGGCAAAAGTGCTCACAGGTGGCAGATTTGCCGTCACTGAAATGTCAATCCAGTTTGGAAACTGAAAGTATATGACAGTGTTTTTAATACGCTCTCCAATGATTAACATCTCAGTGTAATCCAGGCTTGGCAGAAGGACTTAACCAGTGCTTCCACACTGGCTCTGAGCCAGGCTGGCGCTGTGACTTGTCTTCCCACAGACAGAGGGATGAGCCTGGGACAGGATGGGAGATGTGGGGGCCTGGATGGACTAGCTGCAGACACAATACTGGCACTGTGACAACAGACACCGATCAGGACTATTCTCACACTAGCAAATACGACACACACACATGCACACACATACGTTCTCTATATTTATGGACTCTGCATTCATGTGTCCTGTATTCTAAAATGCTGTTTATTATATGCTTTACGCAAAAAGAAAAGTTTCTTAAAAAGTACTGTTCATCACCCCAAAACATTAACAAATGCTTTATGGCAGCATTATCATATTGTGCAATCTACAACAATCAAACTTTAGACATGCAAGAGTTATGATTTTGAACAGTATTAAGAGATTTGAAGAAAAAAACTTGAATAGGTTATTCCTGCAAAGCACTGCATGTGCAGGAAGTATGTGAAAGAGCAATTTGAACACCGATATTGAATTTCTTTGAAAGGAAAGTGACCAAAAGTCCAGCATTTTAAGGCTGTTAGAAAATCAGCCACAGTCAAGTTTCCCCTCAATAATACTGGAATCCACTGTCATCAGGCTGTGCCCTTTACTTGGCAATTACTGCCATAATCAAACAGGCTTATGTATATTTTACCAAAATCTTGTCAGTGTAGATTCCTCGTTTCTTGTATCTATATTTGACCGGTTGGTTATGAGAGCGAGGGAGACATTTGGACATAAAACACTGTTAATAGTCAGAGCATCATTAAGGGATCTTTCCTCATAACTGGCTTCACGGGGGGCAGGGGAATGATCAAGAATAATGTGCGGTGCTTTGTAGCCACCCAGGTCACAGCCTGCATACAAATCCGCAATAAGGAGGAGAGGCAGGGAAGGAGAGAAGGTTGGGGACCAGGCAGGGGGGGTCTCAAACAGTGGGTGGGTTTGAGAGTGGAAGAGAGAGAGAGAGAGACAGAGGGTGAGGATAACTGATCTCAATAAGGCGGGTCATTTCTGTGTAGCAAGTTCAGAGATTCTGTGGGTCCTTGTTGGGAAGAGGTGGAGGGAGGTAAAGGGGAGGGGAGGCTATTTGGGAGAGTTGGGGGAGAGGTAACAGGATAGAGAGGGGGAGTCTTGTTCAGGCTGAGGCCCAAAGCTGTATTCAGTGGGGGTAGGCCGCTCCAGCTCCAACGCTACTACAAAGCTGGACTCCCAGGGTTCATGAATAAGGCGAGGAAATGATCAGAAAAAAAGGGAAAAGAACCCTGAGAGATGTTTAGACAGATGGCCCACTTAAAACGATGCAAGGACACAGAGAGAGAAAAGTGGTTTTAATGAAACTTCAGATTCAGCAAATAATTGATCTTTATTCCCCCCCCTCAAAATCCCAGCAGAAAGGTGAGAGTAAATTTGATGTGTTACAAGTGCCTTTCCAACAGACATTAAAAGATACTGGTTGCTTTAAATCCTTTAGATTGAATTAAATTGACATCATGAGACGGGGCTGGAAGAGAGGGAGTGGGAATGGAAAAAAGAGAGGCAGGGAATCAAATGGAAGACGTTCAGAAAAGAGCTGTGGCGCCAAAGAAAATAGATAGCAGGGGACTTCTCTCCTTCTCCAGTCGTTCTTAAAGGGCCAATGAGAGCCTTTGAGGAAGAACATGCTAGTCAGTATTTTTAGAAATTTCATTTGATGGGATCCTGGCAAACATTTCTGCTCTGGGCCTTAGATGTAATATCAAATGTTACTTGCAAGGGACAAGATGCTGTTTTATGAATTTAGTGAGCATGAATTATTAATGGCCAAACTGCTATGAAATATCTAAAATGTGCAACTAATTATTTGATGTGGAAGACAGAAAAAAAAAAAGGTATCGCTTTTGTGATTCCATCAAATTAATGCTGATTATTTGACCATATCAAACCTTCACACTTGAGTTCCCTCATAAGGGAAAAAAGCCAGAGGAGATTTCAAAGGTTCTCAGTTGCATAGCGGAGGCATATTGGAGGCTTTGAATAGAGGAGCAAATAAGGTATGAAGTGTAGTGCACAGACACAGTATAGTATTTACAGAAAAATAGCATAAAGAAAACTACCAAAGCTACAGTTTATGTAGAAAGGACAGAGAGCCTCCTGGGGTTAGCGTCACCATATTAATGCTGCACAGTGTAGGTACGCTGCTAACCCACTACCTATCCTTTATAATCATAATCCATTTCCACTGCTATTGTCCTCCATGGAAAAGGCTCACTCCATGAGATCACCAAATGAGTGAGAGAGAAAGAAGAAGAAAGAGCAATAACAGTGTGGAAATACTGTCTATGTGTGTGTGTGTGTGTGTGGAAGGAGGGAGCTCTCACCAACTGAATGCCTATTAGAAAGTCCCCCTGAAACCAACCTGCCTATCCCACCCACAGTCTCCCCTCGGCCTCACCCAAACCTGCCGAGGCCTAATCATACGCTTGGATTTCTTTCAGATGACATGACCATAGCATTGCGGCACTAGCAGTTAACCACTCCACTTCTAGAACATGGAATTAGATTTAGGATGGCGATGAAACCCAAAACAGCCTGATTTTGGGCCTGCGTTCCAGTCTTAACTCAAAATTTGAGCTGTGTTTATTAACCCCTCTGACGCAACTCTCTGAGGTCTGTTTGTGTGCGGCTGTGTGTGTGCATGTTTGCCCAAAGGCCCGTCTGCCCTGCTCAGGGTCTCATTACTGAGTGAGTGAGCAATAGCTGTTCTGCTTGGTCGACGAAGGGAGCAAAGAGGTATGCCTCAGAAAATGGGTTTTCTGGATTTTGATTAATCAGATTTTGTGTTTCTCGGTCAGAAAAATCAAATCAAAAGGTAGAGGATGGACTTTAAACATTTAGAATATTTGGAATCACCCAGATACTGTATAACCTAGGTGTACATGTCACAGAAACTATGAATAAAATTGATTAAATACATGAGTACAAAAACATTTTATTGCTTAATGTTTTGTTTTCTTTCTACATCAGCATGAATCCAAATGCAAGAAGGAAAGAAAAAGGAAGAAACAGAGGACAAAATAGAAACAGCCCTTTATGAATGCCATCGAGAAGCCATTGTGTGTGTGCATGCGTGTGTTTTCTTATCTATATAGGAGGGGGCAGTGCTCACTTAGACCCAAACACACTGACCTCTCTAAGTGTCCTGTGATTATGATAGCCTGCCATTACTGCAAACACTCCAAGTGAACACACTGTACTGCTGACACACACACAACACTGTGGCCTCAACAGCTCACCAGCATTGATTTTCACTTAAGTCTTACAGGTCCAGCATAAACCTCTAACCCCCTACCATCCACAATATTTACCTAGTTGTCAACAGGGGATACCCTATTGTCAGGGTGGTGTGATGACAGATAGGTGTACAATGCCACTGAGAGGCCTCTCCTTAGACATATGCGCTGGTTCTATTCAACTGGGCACCATGGGGGAGCTGCATATGAGATGCCCTCTACATTTATGTGTTCCTGCTCCCTCTCCATCCACCTGCCTGTCTAACTGCTCTATTTCACCTGTTCTCACTTCTTTCCACCTATTGTCACTTTTTCTCTGTATATTATGTTGCTTGTATTTTTGCAATAATAGCTGCCTTTCAAAATAGACTGCAGTCTCTTCAAATGTACTTTATTTTCAGTAACTGTAACCTCAACAGCTACAAACGAAATCATCACTGAACAGTGAATAGGACCGACGCAGGCAAAGGCAAAGGCAAAACAAAGTATGTGATTCTTGCTGAAGACATGTCTAAAAACATGTCTCTCTAGAGGGGGCGGTACTTTCAGAGCCACATCATGGTAAAGTGATCACTTACGAAACATCACTTTCACTTTTCGCTTATTCTTTAATTTCTTTCCCTGGTAATCTCCTCACTCAGTCCTGGTTCTGGGTAGTTTTTTTTTTTTTTTTTGAAAAAGAGTGTCTGTGAAAAACAAAGACATTGTTGATTGCGCAAGCTCAAATTTTGGCCATTTTTAGCTCAGGTAATATTATTGTATATATACATATATATATATATATATATATAAAAGCCGGGGGGGGGTGACATATCCAAGGTAAGGCCAGCCATCCTAAGAGGTTCAAGCCATTCCAGTAGGCTCCCAAGCAATGGAGGCTGTTAGAAAATAGATGGAGGTCTTGGGCCAGTCGCTTTCCACGCGGTTACCGAGGAAAAGCCAAAACCTTGTGCAGGAATTCAGGGGGTCAAAGGTCATCCTGCAGGGGACAGGTACGGCGACAGGGCACTTGGCTTCAAATATCATGCTTGCACATACTATGAAGCAAACCCCCACTACATGCAATGGAACAGGCATTACACAGACACGCACACACACACATACACATACTTTTTGAGCTGTAGGGTACTATCTCAGACCGCCAGTGTCTTCCAGTCGGAAAGTCAATCAAAGCGGGACAAAGAAGAGAGAGATTTAAATTCCCTCTTCCATCTACTTCTTCACCTGTTTGTGCAGGACAAGTCTCGCTTTCAGTGTTGTGGCAGGTGATATTCAATGTTATAGCAACTATCTTATCTAAATATTCATGGATGGCACATTTCCAAGTCCAACGGTGAAGGAGAATCACAGGCTAGAGAGCAGATTAAAACCAGGAGTCAAAATCCTGGGGAGGAAAGGTGGAGGGGTGTGTGTGTGTGTGTGTGTGTGTGTGTGTGTGTGTGTGTGTGTGTGTGTGTGTGTGTGTGTGTGTGTGTGTGTGTGTGTTGGGGGAGGGGGGCAGTTTTTAATGCATGGTCAGAAGCAGGCATCATTGATTTCAACACTAAGTGAAGGACAAGGAGTGCAGCGCTCGATTCCAAATCAATGACACAGTCCAAAATGTCTGCCTTGCCGAGTGCAAGGTTCTCAGATTAGTGTGCAAAATGCCGAGTGGCACAAATTTTGTCAGACACACGTGACGAAACTGCTAGGCGTACACGGAAAGGAAAACAATCAGTCAGACAGACGCTCAAACTGAATCAGACAGTCCTATTCCCTGTGATGTATACAATGTTTGTTTTCCTTCCCATCATTTTAAAAGGAAAAAAAGAAGCTTGTCTATGAAATCGCATGGCATATGCAAAGGAGCACCACTTACGGGGATCCTATAGAGACCAAAGCAGTGGGTGTGATGGACTAATTAAGTAGGGCCTGTGTACTCAGACATCAATAGGTTCCATTAGACTGCACATAGCTTCTATAATGGCACATCCATGCCCAATCATAGAGGGAATACTGCTGATTACACACCTGCACATATACAGACATTTAAAAACATGCAACGCTAAAAAGATCTAGCTGTAAAATCTGAATTATAAAACTAACATAAAATAAGATAAGAAAGACTTTAGTAATCCCAAAGGAAAAGTTTTGTGCCATCAACATGCTCAGTGCATCAGAAACACTGGGTAGAGAAAGACACATGCAAGATGTATACAATTGTATACAAGAATTAAAGAAAATATTTTTTACATCTGTCACTTGCACGTCAGATTAAGTTTACTTCTTGTAAACTTATTTAAATGAATAAAATTTCAAAAGTAGGAAACTGAAGAGAAAGGTGTAAATCAAGTTACTCTCTTGACTGGTTAAAGAGTTGGAAAAAGAGATGTTGCACAAAAAGAAAGAAAAGGGAAACCTCTGAGTGTTGTCCAAGTGGAGGTGCGAGCAGAAATTAAAATGTTTCATATCGAGCAACACAAAATGAATTGGGCGAGGCTAGAGGAGAGAAAAGAAAAATCAATGGATCTCCGGCTGTGGTGAAAGGGACGGCATCACGAATGGGATTTGCCAGTGGGGCACAGCAGCTGCCAAATAACCTAGAGCTAAAGAATTACAATAATACTGATGAAGTGTGTGAGGGCTTTTAGAGGCATTGCTGGAAAATTGCTCTGATGGAGGCATAACAATGCTGTCTAATTCGACTGCCCTCTCTACTGCTCTAAAAGGGCACAACAACAGATGTAACACCACGCTCTGCAACCGCTAAAGCCAGTTGTACAGAAAGAAATGTATAGAGTGAGATAGAGGCGGGTTTTTTTCCATTATTCTCCTGTGTAATCCACTGATAAATGATTTTTTACATCATAATCTGTTTGCAGCTGACCCCTCACCAATATATAACTCCACTGGTGATCATCACCTGTCATGAAAACTACTTGCTCTCAACCCCGCCACTGTTTTTGTTATGCCAGCTGTGTATGTGTTGAAAAGAAAGTAAGAAAGCAAGTGCAAGGAAGAAAAAAAAAAATAAGCTACACTTCTTCCCTTACATTTTGACCATGTAGCTGTAAAAAAGCAATGGAGGAAGGAGGGAGCGATAAGATGGGGTGAATAAAAGGATGAGCGGAACAAGCTCCCATCATCTATTTTTATGCTGCATTTAATTTACATTTTCTTTTTGCTGCCGATAAAAGCGGACAGGGAACACAAGGACGATGACACCCAGAGAGCTCCCCGGGTCAGAGGGCAGCAGTTAACCTGTCAGAAGCAGAGTACTGATTAGAATAAATCTACACACTCACCAGAGGTCAGCTCCGGCCTTTGCTTCTGATCTGATCCACCACTCTCTCGGGCTGTGTGTGCACATGCACCAACTAAGCATAGTGCGTCTGTGTGTGCACACAAGCGTGTCTGCGTTTGGGACTATGAATAGGTCTGAATGAAAGCATGAATGTACATTAGTGCGATCGTGTGTGTGTGTGTTTGCTTTCATGGACGTGCATTCACTATTGTTTTTTCATACCTTTTGTTTGTATTTCTCCCTGATTTAAACAGGTGAATATGGAAACACACCAATTAATAGACGCTTTTACTCTTTAAAGCCGAAAAGTGTGAGATTATAGACTCATCTCATATTTTCCAGTCATATTTATAATTTTCATGATCTTGGTGATTTTAACAAATTCAGCACAATTTTATCAAGGTTGGTATCAATTTATATGCCAAGAGAAGGTCAAGTTTTGTGTTTTGATGTAACTATAGAGTTTGTATTACAGTTCACCTTGTATAATGATTTGTTCTAGGGTTCCACAACACTGGTTTATTCTTCTTTAAAATTGTATGCATTACATGGCTTGTGTGCTGAAGAGTGATAAAGCTGTTTTACCTAATTCTAGTTTATTTTAAAACAAAAAAAACCAACAATTCCTAACAAATATGAGGAATATTACTTTATTATAGCAACAGTAGCAATAGTTGTAATAACAGTTTAGTAATATGTCTACCAGCATCTATTTATCTCAAGTCCTTTCCGCCTCCAGAAACTGACAACTGCAAAAATGTAAACCACTAGTCTGTTGTCCACATCTCCTCTTTAATGTGAGTAGAAGAAGAGGGCCCGCTCTGTGGGATGGAAATCTAACACACATAAACACTAGACTTCATCTCTGGGGCTCAGAGGGCAGGACCCTGCGGCCCTCTTACAGAGGATGAAAGAGCTATCCCTGAATAAAAGAGTAAGGCTGCCAGTGTACACATACATGCACACTACCAGATGCGTGCGCGGACACAGAGTACCTCATATGAAGAGCTGGAGGCTATCACAGTGTGAGCTACCATGTGGGATGTTTCTGGGCCCACACCGATGGAAGGTGTAAAACCGGTGTTGAATGTGTAGGGTGAGGTGAGGTTACCCACTGGAGAAGAGAGAAGCCGTACATTCACAATTAATCAGCATCAACCAATATTTAATGAAGCTATTTGCTTCACTTTTTCTCTAATTTTCCCACTTTTTTTATGGTGAAAGCAGAGAGATGCAGTTTTTCATTTACATTTTAGACTTTTGGGGATTAAGTGAAACAACTGAATAAGCTTCCTTTCTTTAATTTCCACCATTGCAAGCAACAAATGCTAATGAGTACAAGGGTCATCCACTGCATTCAGACAATACATGGAACAAATATTCCTGTGTGCCATGAATTTTCATTTATCAGAGACTACTAACAAGGAATCTTCTTAAATTTGCATGTCATCTGTTTGCAGACGCTATATGCTGATGGTCTCGCTATCAATATAAAAACTGTTTTTGCCTCCAGTCCCCAGATTTTCAAAAATGAGCCAAGAGCATTTTTAAATTTTCATAACCTGCTTTATTAATTTGTAAAGATTGTAGATACTTCAGCCCTGCCAGACACAGCTCTATAAGAGTGTCTATTGGGCTCATTAGCCTGAGACTGCAACAAAATCATCCAAGCCACTTATTTCAAGATGAAATCTACACCTCACACTACTATTAAGTCTCTACACTGAAACCAGTCATTAAAAAAGTTACAATCACAACTGGATAGCAGAGAACCAAACAATCAAGCCGTCATCGACCATTTCTAGTGATTTCCTGAAGGAAGCGACATGTGGAGGTGTTGTAGACAAGGCAAACACCCACTCGCACGGGTGGCTGTCACAAACACCGATGCGGATCTGAATGGAGCCTGGTATGATACTGTTGACCACGTCACTGTATACTGTATATACTGTACTTTGCTCTGTGACAGAGAATTGTTACTGCAGTCAGGCTAAATTCATGTTTGCTACAATGGATTCTGATCATGACACATTTCCGTAGCCAAAAGAAGAACATCAGTATCTTCAAAATATTATCAAAACAATGTTGATATTGTGACAGCTCAGGGGAAGAAAACAGATGTTGGCTGGCCCTCTCTTTTTATGCCCTGTATTGAATTATTGTTATATATTTTTATTTATAAAGCCATCCTGGGCTAACTTCCCTCATTTTTGCAAACTTATTTTACAGAGCTCATCTTCCACTCACAATCTTAGATCAAAAGACGCATGCGTACAAACAGAGATGGCAAAGAAGATTTTCATGTTTTTTCCTCCGGCCACTTAGAATAGTTTGCAGAGGGAAAGCATATTAAAGAACTTGGTATCCCAGGATGAATTCAAGGGTATTATAAACTCTATGGTAAATGATTCCTTTACTAATTGTCTTTGTTTTTAGCTTATTTTAGCTTTCTTAATATTGACTATTGTTTCGTAACCTTCTTTGTTCTTATTTGAGCCTTTATACATTGTTACCTGGTTTTCAGTATTGTTTATTTGTGTGCCTGATGTTGTAATGTCCTTTCTGAAACTTGTGATGCTGCTGTCCTGGCCAGGTCTCCCTTGAAAAGAGGTTGCTAACCTCAGTGGGATTTATCAGGTTGAATAGAGGTTAAATAAAAAAGAAGAAATCAAATATGCCAAAATATGGCTAAATAAACTGCTTTTATGTTTTGCTATCGTCCTCTTTGGAGCTGGGTGGAACATCACTTTAACTTTAGCATTAACAATAACTTTAAACCTCGTGGATCAAGCCTTGACACAAACATTGAATGTAAGCTCCCTGATTTGGTTATAGTACAGTGCATTCAGAAAATATTCAGACCCCTTCTGTTTTCTCACATTTTGTTGTGATGCAGCCTTACGCTAAAATCGTTTAAATTCATTTTTCCCTCATCAGTCTACACTCTATACCCCATAATGAAAAAGCATAAACACAACTTTTACAAATTTTTGAAAATTTATTGAACAGGAAAAACTGAAATATTACATTGACCCTTTGCTTTGACACTTGAAATTTAGCTCAGATACCTCCCATTTCTCTCGATCAACTTTGAGATGTTTCTGCGTCTTGATTGGAGTCCACCTGCGGTAACTTCAACTGACTGGAGATGATTTGGAAAGGCACACACCAGTCTATATAAGGTCTCAGAGCTGACAATGCATATCCCAGCAAAAACCAAGCCATGAGTTCGAAAGAATTGCCTGCAGAGCTCAGAGACAGGACTGTGTCGAGGCACAGATTTGGGGAAGGCTACAGAAAGAAATTGGATGTACTGAAGGTTCCCAAGAGCAAAGTGGCCTCCATAATTCTTAAACAGAAGAAGTTTGGAACAACCAGGACTCCTAAAGCTGGCCGCCTGGCCAAACTTAGCAATCGGGGGAGAAGGGCCTTGGTAAGAGTAACCCGGTGGTCACTCTGGCTGAGCTCCAGAGATCCTGTGTGGAGATGAGAGAAACTTCCAGAAAGACAACCATCACTGCAGCACTGCACCGATCTGGGCTTTATGGCAGAGTGGCCAGACGGAAGCCTCTCCACAATGAAAGACACATGAAAACTTGCTTGGAGTTTGTAAAAAAAGGCCCTTAAAGGACTGAGCTGTTTGGTCTATATTCTAATAAATTCTCAATTCTCAATTCTTCAATTCTAAACCAGTCACTGCTCATCACCTTGTTTCAGCAGCAGGGACTGGGAAACGGGTCAGGGTTGAGGGTAAGCTGAATAGAACAAAGTACAGATATATTCTTAATGAAAACCTGGTCCTCAGAGTGCTCAGGACCTCAGACTGGGCGGAAGATTCACTTTCCAACAGGACAATGACCCTAAGCACATAGCCATGACAATGCAGGAGTGGCTAAGGGAAAAAACTCTGTGAATGTCCTTAAGTGGCCGAGCCAGAGCCCTGACTTGAACCCAATCCAACATCTCTGGAGAGACCTGAAAATGGCCGTCCACTGACAGCCCCCAACAAACCTGACAGAGAATGAGAGAATCTGCAGAGAAGACTGGAAGAACATCTCCAAGTCCTGGTGTGCAAAGCTTGTCACGTCATACCCAAGAAGACTCGACTTTACCTCCTGCCAAAAGTGCTCCAACTGAGTAAAGGGTCTAAATACTTGTGTCAATGTGATGTTTCAGTTTCTACTTTTTAATAAATTTGCAAAAATTTCTAAAATTCTGTTTTTGCTTCGTCATCATGGGATATTGAGTGTAGCTTGAGGTGGAAAAAATGAATTTAAACAATTCTAGCATAAAGCTGAAACAAAATATGAAAGTGAAGGGGTTTCAATACTTTCTGAATTCACTGTGTATAAGATAGTATTGGGCACTAGTTCAAAATAATTGTACTTTTTTTAAAATACTGAATTCCTCAAATGTTCAAACTAATATTTTCTTTAATTTTATAATTGTTGTTAAATGCCAGTCCAGCATACTAAAAATACACTATGTAGAAGTGTAGGCTTAGGCACAATGGTGGCTATACTAATAAGAACGTATAAATCGTTATCTTAATGATTATAATAATTTCAGATTCGAGGGAAAGTATCACGATTATACATAGTCATGAGGTACCAGATTTCTCTGATCTTTATTTCTTGAATGCGTAATAAGCTAAAATTGCAATAAAATTCCTAAATAATGAGGCAGGTGCCTATGCAGCAGCGGTGCACACAATGCCTACAGGTAACTCCTGTCTCTCTCTTTGTGTGAGTAAGCCAGAGAGATCAGTGGTGTCAGAACTATCAGGCCCCAGCCTCAACAGAAGGGGGGGTCAGGTCAGGGGAACTCTTTCTTCCACTGACCTATTGTTCTTCCTCAGTTTGAAAACACACCGCAGTTCTTTCATCTGCAGCTCTGCACCCAGAGAAACAGGAAGTGTCGGCATCACAAACTCCATCCATCATCTCCAGCCAAAAGACCAGTCACATTTATAGACTTTTGACTCTCATTGTTATCCACTTCTAACATGACTGACTCCCGCCATTACTCATGGCGGTATGAAGATTGCCATGATAATCTCCTTCTCCTCCACTGATGTTTTCACGTTCTGCCCTTTTCTTTGATATTCCTGCATTTCTTGTTTCCGCCGCTGTTAATTGGCCATCATGGTTTGAGAGTAATATGACAAGTGTTTCTATCTGATATAGCTTAAGTCCTCCTTCCAGAGCCCAACTGGAGCAACCTGCTCAGACAGGCTTAATTCTCCTCATCGCTCCTTCACCCAGCTCCAGGCCATCTCTAATAGCAATCAATGAAGCCCCAGACACAATAGCTAATTCAATTTCCCTGGACCAGTTTTCTCATCAGGGCTCAAGGTCCTGTCCCCAGCTGATAGGGCCCCAGAACATGTCTGGAAGAGTGAGGATTTAACCAGGCCGTCGGCCACCCTTCTGTAATAGACACAGATAACCGGATTGTTAGAGGAGGAGGGAGAGCAGAGTGAGGTGAGGACCAGCTCACCTGCCTGCGTGCCCAAAGTGAGGCCCTTACTTCCAGCCACGAGATACATCCCCCTCCCCTATGTGCCACCCCTTCCCTCTCCTCCTCTATTAAAAAAGAAACCTAATCAAGAGACTTCTACTCCCACTTTGCTGTCCTCAATGAGATTTCAAAGACTTAGGGCAAGAAGGGTGAAAAAAAAAAAGGAAGGAAGAGACCGAGAAGTAGGTGGAGGAGTGTGGTGCGTGTCTGAGGGGGGCCAAGGGGAGATTAACATCTGTGTGGCTTCGGTTCACTTACCTGGGGTTCCCAAATGATTCCCCGGGTGCAAAACGGTGCGTCTCCCAAACGGCAAAAAGTGAGAGAAGAGAGGATAAGAAGAGAGGCGGCACCCTCCTCTGGCTGTCTGACAGCTGGTGACCCGTGGGGGCAGAGGTTTGAGGAGACGAGATCAAAGGCAAACCAAAAAGGAGAGAGAAGCAGTATGTGAACAAATATAGGGGGAAAAGATATAGTCAATGATCTCTTTCTGTCTCCTTCGATCTCTGCCGCCTTCTCCCCCCCCTCTCTTTGCACGGCCTTTCAGCTCTCCTGGACAGTAACCTGCTGTCCACACCAGTCATACTAAATAATACAAGGCTAGAGTGAGGCCTAAGTGTGAAACAATCTCCTACATGCGCTGGGGCAACAGAGTAAACAATACAGACACAACAGCCCTCAGGCTCTGCATTCTGGCACACACAGCCTCTGGAAAGTGTGTGTGTGATTGTGTATGTGCGTGCACTCAAGGGTTTTTCTTTTTTTCTTTTTGCGCGTACGTGCACATTCAAATGTCATGTTCGGCAGTGTGAAAGCAGATATACTTGAATTTCCAGCACCATTCGGGATCCCCGGTGAGAAGGCACCTGATGGCAGATGCTGTAGTCTGATGGCAACTGAATTTATCCAAACACACCAAACCATTACCTCTAACTAACTCAACGCTTGCGCACCAATAGCAATGCATACACGCACACAAACACACACACAGATCCGGGTGTCTATGTGCGTGCAGTCACGTTTGCTCACGGTTACACACTCAAAGACATACACATTCTTAGCATCATTATTTTAGAATCAGACCGTCCAAACCAGCTTTGAAACAAAAATTGAAGAAATCTCAGCCCCAATTCAGCATGCATGGAAACAAGCAAAGGCAAATCCATCCTTTTACAACAAAGGAGATGGGCAGTAAAACCAACAGAAACACTGATTTCCATTCCTAATGCATCAGACATGGTGGGGAGATGTTGTTTCTGAGGTCTTGAATGGCGTGCCGGCAGTTGTCATCTGTCTGGTGTACAGCGAGTTAAAGCCGCTATGGCAGCCCAGTCCAGACTGGTGTACAATGAGCTGGATGCCAGCCAAAATGTCTCCTCTCCAAACATCACACATTTCAGACAGCCCTTTCAACTCGCACAGTGTGGTGGGAAGGCCGAATTCACAGAAAGAAAAAAAAAAAAAAGGAGATAATTCAATTCCTTATGAGCATGAAATAAGACTTAAGGGGCTGGAAATTTAAAGAAAAAATTCTAAAATATCGGAATAGATATTTAAGCTAAAACAATGTAATAACGTCATCACTGTGATTAATGAAAATGTCAGATAATTGTTTTCCTCACAGTGTTTCATTATTCTGTGACCCCTCTCAAAAGCCTGAACTAAAGCAGGAATTCATAAAATATGTAATTTAGCGCTGACCTTTGGCAGAGTTCAGCAGGTCCCCATCTGTGTGTGAGGAGCAGAGAGGAGCAGAGAAAGAGAAGAATGATGACCCCTTTAACAGCTTGCCTGCGACTACCTGCTGATCCAAAAACACTGGCCAGACATGAAGCCCCTGCATAGTCAAAGGATCAAACACGGCCAGAGAATACTGCTTATTTCAGAGAAACAGAAAGGGGGGGTTGTGTGTGTGTGTGTGTGTGTGTGTATGTGTGTGTGTCTCTGTGTGTGTGTGTGTGTGTGTGTGTCTGTGTGTGTGTGTGTGGGGGGGGGTCCAGTGGTACATTTTGTGCTACTTTAGCCGCTAGGGAAAGAAGGGGGGGGGGGATTGAGGGATATGAGAAAGATGTAGACAGTGAGGACAGGAAGAGCCACAACTGTGCTCAGAAACATAACACAAGAGAATGATAATGGGCTGATGCCGCCATTAAGGGTAACGTGTACCTCAACTGCTGGGGTAAAAAGGAAACTACAAAAACTGTGCTGTTTGAAGCCTAATCCCCTTTTACATTCTTAATTAGGAAACAACTAGCCATAAGCTCCTTTGTTGTGCTGACCCACACATACTTAATGCCTATTGTGTGTGGGTGTGTTAAGATCTGAGGAAGAAAAATGTTTCTGTGGTCTGCTGTACCGTTGGACGAACACAGCCATCTTGACACATATCACCATGTGAGGTCATTTAGTTGTTAAAAGCAATTTGCTCTCTGAGCGGCTGAGATGAATTCGTACTTTGCAATCAATGTATTTATTGACATTATATGACAGGGTGATTGACTGGAAGGAAAATGTGGACACACAAATTTCACAACCTTGCCACTGAAGACATAGATTTGCAGCAACTGTGTTTAAGCACGTTGTCTAAGTGTAAATCAATACATGGAAACTGGAGCTAATTACATATATGTAGATGTGTTTTTTTCAGTCAGTCTATCCACTGAGTGACAGAATATCTATTTTAAATGTTACAGGCATTTTTAGGTTACCCTTGGCTGTTGCGATTGTACTGAATAAAGTAAAAATGTACGATGCTCTTTTCAACAAAGGTTAAACATATACTGAGGTCTCTTATATTGACAATGTTTGTGTATCTCAGCTCAGCCGCTCATCACGCACGCGCCCTCGACTCATCTTCTCCCAGTATGGGCCTTGTATCAAATGCAGGCCACTGCATAAACACACACTCCTAAATTTATGTGCTGAACACAGAAGCAGCTGGGGAACACGGAGACGAGTGACGCCCACAATGGCTCCAGAGGGATTAATTTCTCCCACTTTATTTGTTTTTTTGTATATTTTTTACTGCATGGAAAGCAACTAGGGAAGCAGTGGCACAACAAACAGGATATAGTAGTCAGTGGGTCCCTCCTGTGGTTTCTAATGTCTCATGCCGATCTCTCTATTAAGATGGCTCAATCTGCGGTGGTATACAGTGTATGACATTATTCTCCTCCAGTATACAGTACAGTGAAGGCAGGCACTGCAGACTGCTTGGATCGAAAATGTCTAAATGTAAAAAAGGGCACTTAATTTATTAAAACAGACACTCTGGCTTTAGAATTGCTGTGGTTCATATATTAATAAAATACATATTAATACAATTTTAAAAAGTCTCACTGAATGTACAGCTGCTGCAAAAAAACCCCACATATATCCGTGTACATACCAAGAAACATACTGATATATCAGCTGAGAATTAACTTTTCTTTGAATATCAGACTATTTTAAATACCATTTACAAACACAATTACTGCTTAATTTGAGCATTACTCTGATAATGTACCATTTGTACCTAAGTGCATAGGTATTTCAGCGTGAAGGTACAAGGTGCTGCTGGCCTAGGGTTTGTGCAAAATACACGTTTGTTAGTGGTCACACTGCCTTGTGTTTTGTTGAAATTGATTTTGCTTCCTCTGAGTGTGGGGGTCCCACAGAGCCCGCTGCTATATTTGTAAAAATAATAACGATGACTGCAAAATCTTTCCTTTTTTTTTTCAAATATTTTTCATTTCTTCTCATTAGAGTCTAATATGTAGAAAAGCACTGAAGTGGTGACCCCTCGAACAAGGGACAATCTATGGAAAAGACCATAAAGCATTACTATTACACTGAATAGGGAAATATTGGATGTTTTATATATTATATGAAATATATATTCCTTTTGTTTGCCAAAAAGCTATTCACAGAAAAGGAAATATACCTTATGTCAGCCTTAATAGTGACATTACTTATGCTTGGGTTAAATCCGACCCCAGTGAAGAAACAGTTATAGAATGGTTATAAAACTCTAATAATAGAATGAATGTTAAGTATGTTTTCGATGTGTTAAAGATAACATTAGGGTTGAAGTTCTTTTGTAGTATAATTAATATTTATAAAATTTGGTAACTGCAATGCAGAGCCCAAGATAGATCTACACAGGGGGACATTGAAGTATATTCTATTTTTTAAGAGTAGGAAAGATAAGAAGAAGTATTGTCGGCTAAATAACTGAAAATACCTGTATGCCTTTAATGGCTTTAATGACCTTATATATGCAGGATGTTTCATAATGTGAGTCACTCTGTTTTAGAAACAGACAAAACAATATTATTACCAGTGTTAATACAAAACATCTGTATTGGCATTTAAAAATTATATTACATGTAATTATGCGGTAAGAAAATACTCTGAAATGAGGGTAGCATGTGTGGAAGAGAATGTCGAACGGTAGATAAATGCTACCAAGTCAGTGAAACTTAATCTGGGCCCCAGTGTCACCCAGGATGAGCTTGACCTCCTTTTTATTACATCCGCAGATATTTTTCTACTTTCTAAAGCCATATTCCTCCTTCCTCACAGGGAGATGCTCACTCTGTCTATCTCATATGAGACTAAAGAAAGTCCTACCTACACATACGGTGCGGTTCACACACACACACGTACACACCTACACTCTGAATAACTTGCAGGGCTGCGGAGAGTCAGAAACCGTGTGTGAGTGAAGGCATGTAAAGAACATGGTGAACTGTGATGCCTTTTAAAACTAATCGAATGGCTTCGATGAGAGATGAGCATCAGGCAATGAACAACATTGATTATGCGCAATGGAATAAAATGAACTCTCATCATCAGAGCATTAGCTTTTGCAAGAAAAAGGCATTCTCAAATTAATTTTATAATGTTCATTCAGTGTCGTGATTGTCCATGTTTTAATTTCCAGCTAATTTCTATCTAACTGGCAAAATGATATTCAATTAGTTAATTAAGTATGATCCAGCTGCGTGCCATCTCTCCACACCAGGGGCTGTCTCCCTGTGGGCCCCTGGTTTAAGCCTCTCTGCACTAATTATCACACTGACATTATCAGGCTGTACCTGGCGATTTCCGTTACCTTAAGCACTGCACCATTATGGGCTGCTACGACTGCATCACATTAAAGGACAATGAGCTATGTACAGTCTGAGTATCTAAGCATGATGGGCAGTGGCAGTTTGCTGGAGTTAAAAGAAAAGAACTTTTCGATTTAGCATGGCTTTATAAACACTGCAGTGTAAAATTCTACTTAAAGCTACGGAAGTGAACCAAATATTGCGATAATTACCACATCTGGATAAAACTTAAATGGAACTTTATATATATCATTTTCATATTTTTATTTATGCACGTGGATTTAGGTTTATACACCTTAAATCACACAATAAATATATGACTGCAAAGTATAAATAAGAAAAAAACAAACATGGTAGCATTGAGACAATGATTATGTTTGCTATTATATGGAGATTCAAAGAGATGCTATAAATAACCACAAAGAGATATCCTGTGTGCTGTAATAATATGTCCTATAAATGACCACACGTACAAAGACACCTACGCTCCAGTTCTGTAAACACAGACAAGTGGACAAGCATTGAGTGGCTCCTCTTCTTCATTTAACTGTGAGGTACAAGCTGTATTTTTAGACTCAGTGTTGCTTCTGTTTGGATGGAAATACCTAATTAAAAACAGTTAGGGACCCAGGACGGTACACATACAGAGTGTGCGGCCCACCCATGTCTACCTGACAACTGACAGCCCAATCTGATTAAAGGCTGACTGGAGGAGGGGCCTCCGCTGGCCATCCATTGCAGGCCAAAAGTGATCACCATGGCGATGGGTAATTACAGCTGTCAACTCTTCCCTCATCCTGCTGGCACCATTTTGATTGCGCTCGGCAACAATGATAGACAAGCTTAGCATGCACTCTACGAACCGCCAATCATGCCCCCTCTGCTCCATTTAGCTGACATGCAACATTCACATGGCCACACAACACAGTCCTATCATGGCATCCAAGCCCAGTTTTAATTGTTTCTCTCTCCCTCTTCTTTCCTTCCCAGCCTCAGCCTCCTCCCTCTGCTCCCTCTTCTGTTCTCCTGTCTCCCTCTCCTCTCCCTCTGTCATGCGGACAGCTCAGAAGTGCAAGTGTTATTACATGAAACTCCCGCTGTAGCATTAATTGAAGGGAGATATGGTGGGACAAAAACGACAGGGGGTAGAGCATGTCCATTATCACTCCTCCTTTCAACAGGTCTCACATTTGGAAACTGCAAATTGCAAAAACTTGCAAGGGCAAAATGTTTGACATTATTTGATCTGCAACCATATGGTGTAAGCAGAGAGGAGGGTAAACACAAAAATAGACAAATAAGTAAACAAGAGGAGAATGAAACACAGGCAATGCAATAGATAATGTGGCCACAGAGAACAAACAAATCAAGAAAATAATTATATTTAGGCTGTAATTAATGAGGGGTTTTGCTTGCAAGAGGGTATGTCAAGTGCGCTCCCCCTGGTTCCTCTAACTAACTTCTCTTCTTGGAAGCCTCTCCTCTGCCATGCCCTTGCCTCCTATCCTATGGCTGACAGTGACAATGCCCATACTGTGGATGCTACACAGCCTATTGTGAAGTCCGGGAGGCAGAACTACAAGTTCACATTGAGAAAAACATAGCCTTCCTGCTAGCATTGTGACGGTTGATTTAAGTTAGCCGTATTAATGAAGTCAAGTGTAACTGGACAGGGCTGACTCCAGCTTCCATATCCTCTCTTAATTACCTGGCTTTGTCTCGGCAGGCTTGTCCTTAATCTGACCTAATGTGGCTAATAACTGAACTTGAAAACAGTGAAAACAGCAATTAGCTAGAACAGCAAAGAAATGATGCCTTTCATGTGAACAGGACATATTCAAATGGTATTGCTGGTTTTACACCTCAAGAATCCCTGAAAGAAAGAAAGAAAGAAAGAAAGAAAGAAAGAAAGAAAGAAAGAAAGAAAGAAAAGATTTTAAAAAATATTTTCAATGAAATCATATAAACCGGTAAAGACTTTTCTAGTAAAGGAGCAAAATCCTTTATCATTTGCAATAAAATGAGATTTTGACAAAAGACTGAAATGAAAATATCACATCAAAGGTCAAGTTTGAATATAGATTCTTATCTTCCCAGATTCTCTGAAAAACATGACAGCACTTTGTTACACTGACCAGACCATTTAGAAGAACAGAAACAGTTTTTCCCCTTTACTTTTGCTTTTTTTTTTCTATTGTAACATAAATATGTCTTCAAGGAGGTCTTGTTTAAGCCTGTAAATTCCTTGAAAGTGGATGAAATTAGGATCTGCCTATTCCGGTTACAGTCCCGGCATGGTACTGACAAAAACAGATGAGTGTTTCTCCTGAGGGAGAGGATTGTGGGTATGGAACCAGTTAGCACTGCCTGTTATTGCAGCTGATCATAAAAGGCTATGTACATGGGAATTCCACTGTAAAAACTGGAAAATGTTTGTTCCTATAAAAACATTTTAATGCAGAACAGTTAGGTGAAAGACTAGACTTAACCACAGTTAATAAGGTCATAAAATAGGAACATTTAATTGCCCGCAGTGTGTTAATTAATTCAATGCATTTCTAAACGTATGCTGCTTAGAAAAATAAGAGATTTTATTCACATGCACTTAAAAGCAGATTTACTTAGAAATGTACTTGTGAGGTTTAGAAAGAAAACCCCATAAAATCCATTTTATATTATTAAAACAACAGTTTAATCAAAAATGATTTGGAGCGACATGCTGAAACAAATTTACATAAAAAGAACTGCATTATTTTTTTTGAAAATAAAATACATTTAAAATGAATCAGTTATCGGAAACTTTCATTAAACGCTTTTTTTAAAATTTGATCTGCTCCAACAAACCTAAACCCTGACTGTGGGCACACTGGACAAGGGAGCAAATCCTTAATGATGTTTGATTGAATTCAGGCACCTCCTCTCACCGGCCCCCAATGCTGCCTCAATCCACCAATGGGGCGCAGGCAAGCGGATTAGCAGGAATCCTGAGAGGAAGTTTAAACAAGAGGAAACATTAAGTTTGAAATAAAACACAGGAAACAGGGTTAACTGCAACTCCTCCCAGTCAGTGCCAGTGGCAGGGCTATTTTTTGCCCAATTATCCTTGGTTAACGGGATTAATTACTCTAACTTCTCTTTCTTTTCTTCCCCTCCAAGCAAACGGGCAATAAATCCTTCTCCGTGCTGCACAGTCTGAGAGGGCCACTCTAATTAGCATAACAAGTTACAAAATCATTACGGCCTTAAAGTGCTTACAGAGAAAACAACATCAGAAGAGCACAGGATGCAGGATGGGATTTAGGAGGGCCGTTTAATTCAATAAAAATGTTTGGTGAGGTGGGAAGAGGGGGTAAACACAACAGTGGTGATGCAAGGGGAGGGCAGGGACACACAAACTGAGGGCTTGACTTCACGGGACTTACCCTGGTATGTTTGATATACAAACACACAAGCACACAAAAAACAGATGAGGAACAGGATTTCGCTGTATTAATCGCAAACAGGCAACCAAGATGGACATGATTAGTAAAACAATTTGAACATAGAAAAGGGTTTTTAATAATTTGACTTCCCTTAATCGCCTGTAGAGGGTAGGTTGTCTAAATTCGTCGTTTTCTGGAGATTAGGGCGATGTAAATCTGCAGCACAGAAAATCCACTGCAGTTATTGGACTGTTTGCTTACCATCCACCACCTTGTGCCAAAACCCACACCGCAGAGTCTGAGGGCAAAAACAGCCGTTTTCTAGCCAACCTGTTTAGCATGAGTCCCACCCAGTCGTCTGCTTTCACTAACCTGTCCTGACAAGTACCCAGATTAACGTAATCTTATATCAGTGCAGAGGAGCAGAAGAGAGCAGATGGACCCCCTGTGCCCCCCACCCACCCTCCACCCAACACTAGCACACTCACTCACACACACACACACACACACACACACACACACACACACACACACACACACACTCTGACACACACAGACATAGGCAAGCACACAAGCAAATGCAAACTCTCTCACTCATAAACACAGACGCTCACACACACACACACATGTTACAGGCTTTGCTGCAGAGTGCTTAGCATGCAAAACCTGGGCCCCAGCCACAGCAATTAATGTTCTCCCAGCAAATTGCCACAGCTTTGGATGATGCTGTTAGGGGAATGTTACCCTGTATCTTCATATGCTGAGCCTCAGCGAACACTGCAGCCTTGCTGGTGTGTGAGTGTGCCAATACGGTCATTTTAACATAAGAAAAATTCATTTAGTTGCAAATAAATAAATTAATACATTTATTAATGGACAAGTAATTGAATAAGAGAGTGAACAAGAGACTGCAGGCTGGGGAATTGAATTTGATATTTCTAACACTTGTCATCTGCTATGTCGAAGTGAGCTTATCTTTTTACAGTTTCCATGGTAAATCTCAACAACTTTGCTAAACCGAACAGATGGGCTTGCTAATTAGCAGCGCTCAGGCTGTAAGTTTGTTTATAAAGAGAGAATGGGTTCCAGACATCTTGACACATTTTATTAACATATCATACCTTAAAGCTATGCTTCTTGATACCCACCAGGCTCTTTAGCTAAATGCACACACACATGCGGAGACATGCACTTTCACACGTACACATACACTCTCATATAAACATGCCCATGTGTGTCAGTGCACACACATACACTGTACACACCAGGGAAACAATAAAAGTCAGCCTTGCGAAACGGAACACCCTGTATGTACGCTCATGAATATGCACAATTAACTCTGTCTGTGTGTGTGCATGTGTGCATGTCTTTACAGAAGTGTAATGGCACATTTTGCTCATGAGTGTGTGTGCACCGTATAAATATTTGTGTATGTGAGAGATAGTGTTTGTTTATGAAGGTGTCATTGTGTGTATCATGCATCCATGTCCTTGCTAGGGCAGTGGCATGATTCTCTCTCCACCGGGCCCCCTCCTAAATTCACCCCCTGTGGTTTTGTCAGCTTTCACTATTGTGTATCAGGACACCGACACTAGATGACGTCCCAAGCAAACAGGGCCGGTGCGCTCCCAGAGGGGCCCAGAGTATTCAGCAGCGGGATAGGATGGACTGCGGCTCCTCCGGTGCCGTCTAAGCCTCCTGCCGGGCCCCGCTTAGGACAGGGGCCACATCACGACTCGCACCCACTACGCTGATGCAGTGAGACGTGAAAGACTGTGTCAGAAAACACTGACAGAGGAAGAGTGCATGATAAAGAGAGATTGCGGGAGAGATGATACAGCTCATATCCCTGTTATATTTTTTTCCCTCTCTTTGACATGCACATGCCCACAGACATACCATGGCCCAGTGTTTCTGCAGGCACATATTGCCATGGTGATCCTGGTTAAGAGGCTTACATTCTGCCCATGCTGATGGTTGCTGGGGGACACTCCCATTGCCATGGTGATGGCTACCGGGAGGACACTCACATTGCCATGGTGATGATGGCAGGAGCCAGGCATGCCAACCAATGAGATGATGGATAGATGCCATGCAGGAGGCGAAGAGAAAACGTGACTAGAATGCCCACTTGTTATGTCTACTGTTAAGGAGACTTTTCATAAATTGTATTTTCACATAGTTGCAGCAAGAAGCTTTCCTGCAAGGAGACATATTTATTCTTTCATGATGGCTAAAATTATAATTTAATTTTTAAGAAGCGTGGGCAACAATATTATAAAAACACATCTATAAAAACACAGGACAAACATCGGGGTTACTCTAAAGATTACAAAAGAAAACTCTGCAGATTACAGATTTAAAATTGCAGATGACATGAATTATGGATAGGAAGCATGCAAAGAAGGCGCTTCAAAGTCAAAGCATGTAGAAATGCAAAATACATCAGAGAAAAACACAGATACAGTCACTGATGGTACAAGGTTGGAGCCTATTTGTGTCAGCCTTTATGTGTGAAATATGCATACCACCTAATTCCACATTCCATCAGTAACAATAACGATAAAGAAGCAGCAAAGGCGATGGCAATCTGGTTATTTAACTAAAGTAATTTTGCCTGCCTCCCAGTAGAGGGAGGCTGGTGCTGGGTAGAGGGCCAGTGGGACAGGGCTGGGAATCAAGGGACTGGGGCTGCCTGAAGGCATGGCCCAGGTCCAAAACTGGCCCAGTGTAAAACGACTACCAAGAGTTGTTGTGCTTGTGTTTGTGTGAGTATGTAGAAGAGAACAGATGGGGTGGAGCAAGGCAGGGGCCTTACTGGACTGAATCCATCCTGTACCTTTTAGACCAAAACACACATATGCACAAACGGACATACATCTCTCAGCTTCACCTGTCTCCTCTTTCCTACTGAGCTGTTTTCCTCCAAGATGGAGGGTTCTGGTAGCCTAAAAATGCTGATCCCCCCATAAAGCAACAGGCCAACACCTAAAAGGTCAACCACAACAGCCCATAGAAATATCTCATCCAGCTTTTCCACTAATACTTTAAACCCGATCAAATACAAACACACACAAGAATGCACAGATCACCACATGTTGCTTGTCTTTTCTGTGTCATGAGAGGCTGCGAATCTCTCAGCCAATAAGAATCAGCACTTAGTGTTATCACTGACCCTCAGGCAATGGGACTTTAAAAAACCCACACTGACTGGACAAACCGCGCGTGTTTGTGTGTCTGCGTGTGTGTACGTTCGCATGTGTGTGTGTGTGTGTGTGGGTTCACGTGCGTGTATGCTCATGCATTGACAACCAGACGCCTCAGCTTAGAAGGGGGCGCTGTACGTTTGACTGCCTTCATATTGCTTAAGTTGACAGTTCAGCTAAGATAAAAGATTTACCTTTCTTTCCTGAAAAAGTGACACACAATACACCAGAGAAAGAAGGTGTTTAAAACGCATTGAGGAGAATGTCATGTCTACAAATCTGTCTCTGCATGGGCAGGAGCACCTGCAGTACACTATCTCATATGCCAGAGAAACACCCTTGTCGCTCCCATACCCAGATACACAATATCACAACCACGCAAACACACTAATAGAAGTGAAAAATGGAGAAAATTTGTGTCGTATTTTTTGCAATATGTTATGCAATGTAATCCACATATTGTAAACATGTGGCTGCATATCATCATAAAACTCAATCACCTGCTGAAACAATTTGCCTCTTACACTTCAGTTCAGTGACCGGCACTCTCCAGATGTAACCAAACGCACTATAAACAACTACGGGGCACAACGTGATGAGTGCTACATCAGCTTGGGAGCAATAAAACCATTCAGCACTAATGCAGTAATGATTTGCCACATTTCAGCACCATGAAAATTTAGTCAAACACAGCAACCGTCCAACAGTATGGGAGGCCATACAGCAGCTAGTAGAAAATTAGCTCTCAAATAAATGATCATGTGTATAAGGCAATAGGTGATAAAAGACACATACTGTATGATGCCTCAAAATGAAATCATATGAAGCCTAGTTTACATCACCTAATGATACTCTTGCATTACATTGAAAGCAACATTTTCAGGTGTGTTTTTTTTTTTGTTTTTTTAGATGTTAGACTTTTCCTGCCTTCCTTGCAGCCATCAGTGTTGTATGAAAATTAACATGCAGAGAGGTAAAACGTTTTTAGATTAATGATGACAGTAGACATTACATCTGCTTTCAGTGCTGTTGACATTATCCTGTAATGTCTGTAGCAACGTAGATTGAGTGAACTGAAAAGTAAAAAAAATGTTTCTGAGGCGGCAGTGATGTGAGAGTCAGCTCCTGAAAAGTGCTGCATTCACCAACTCTTCTTATTCATACCTGAAAAGATATAAATATATCTTAAATGAGAAAAAATGGACATCTGTATTAACGGGTAAATTTTTTAATCTGACACTGCACATGAAGCTATGGAAAAATGGAGGAGGCATGATGCTGTATTTGTAATTCTTTTGTGATTTTGTTTTTGCTTTTCCACGAACAGAGCCTAAGGGAGCCTTATGTGTGGATTACACCTTAAAAGACACCCCCAAACTGGCCCAGCCCCTGAGGAGACCAATAGAGGGCTGTGTTACCAAAGTACCCACAGAGACAACAAGCCATGTGAAGTGTGAAATCCCTCGCCAACATGGATTTAAGATTTCAGAAATGTACATCAGTAAGAATGGAAATATTCAGAGCGAAAGAAGAGAACGAAGGGATAGAGAGAAAGAATGGACAGACTGCTGTTTGACAAATATTGTGAGACGTGGTGGAGGGGTGGTGGTGTTTTCATTGCTGACATCAACATAAATTTTCCTGGCGCGGCTCTCCTTGCCCAGCATGGGCTCAGCACTGGGAAACTGGAGAGGAAATTCTCTGAGCCGCTAGGGAGTGGAATCAAAGAGCCGTGGCTCCGAGACCTCTGACACACTGAACTCCTCACTGACCCCACAACTCTCTTTTGCTCTCTCTCACACACATACACACAGATACATGCTCAGACACACTATAGACACGTACACATCTTTTCACATACATATACCATCTAAAATCGACGGGGACAAACAGTCAGATGGGCACAAACAAAACTGCACATACACACAGCTCTCAAGACCGTTTGGGATCGATGTTCATCACTTTGTGTCTTCAGTGTCTGATCGATCTGAACGCAAACGAATCTGTTTCTGCCTTCTGATAAGCAGTGCTTGTCCCTGTGTGGCTCGAGGGGGCGACGAACACTGGCCCGCATCAGAACTGCGAGTCGTTCAGTGGTGGACCCAAGGTTCAATGAGCCCTGTCTAAGGGGCCTCATTAAAACTTGACAGACACTGAGCACGTATGCACACATGCAAACACGTGCAGCTTGAGTTAATGATGATGTAATTAGCCCTGATATCCTTGAAATGTCGGGTTCCAGGAAGTGGGGATATGCTTCATGTCATGTGGAGCATTTCAGTGTGAATGTGTGCATGTGTGAGCACACTATGCCCTCAGATTTGTTGGAGACTGTACAATGAACTTGATGGCCACTCTATTCTATGCCACAGTGAGTAGGCTTTCCAGCCCAGCTCCTCCGAAAAGAAGAACATGCACAATGACCACCATAATGAGGAACTCTTCCACGCCATCACACAAACACACAATCTGACAATTTGAGCAGGTGTGGTAGGCAACTGCTGCAAACACCGAAGGCATTTTTGAAAAGTGGATTACTGTGTGTGTGTGTGTGTGTGCGTGCTTGAGAGTGTGTGTCATACTTGGGGTGAGTCCTTGCTTAGGTTCCATGCCTGGATCCAGGGACCATTCATGATGGGGCACCAGGTGAAAGGGGGTGCAGCTGGCTAGACTTGAATGAATGGTCCTCTTTCTGACCCCTGTGTGCGGAGGGGGTAGGTGGGTGGGTGCAAGTGCATGCACATTTGTGTGTGTGTATAGATAGAGGGTCCAGGGCGTGGGAGGGCATGATGAGTGGACAAAGCGACTTTCAGATGCCACCACAAAAACACATCATCAGTTAGAGAGGAAGGGTACAGAGGTGAAGGGAAAAAGGATTTACAATGCTGCTCAACCATGGCAACTTGTTCAATCCTCCTTTTTTATGTGTGGAACAGTCTCACCTCGCCACCCACTCAATGGGACACAGACAAACTCTGAGGGGGTGAAGAGGGTTTTAGTCCCAATGCACTAATCTGTGATGGATGTAAATGAAACATTAACATTTAGTAATTGTGAACCAGTGATTTAAGAGGTCTGATTGATTCCCCCGTTGTTGATCTTTTCTGATAAACAGATGATGTTCAAACCGTGATGTTCTAGTGTTGCTCTGCTTTCTGCGTGTCACCTACCAGAGAAGCAACAAGGTCCCCCATCAGAGCGTAGAACAGACGCTGGGGCCCACTGAGGTCTGTCAAAGTGTGCAGGCTGTTTTAATCTACTCTGCTGGAAGTCTCCTCTGTAGGCGTGTGTATGTGTGCGCATGTGTGAATGTCTGGAACAGTGGGCACGATAACCCACAACAAGATAAAAGCCGGCTTGAACAATGATGTCATAGATTTCCACAGATTTTCTGGGAGGTCGGTGAAGTCAGACCTGAATGAGGCTGAGGCCCCCATCATGCTCTGGCCATCCGCCTTCCCTCTGTTGTAATAACATGACTGCGGTAGCCACAGGATTAGACAGCATAATAGGTTTGAAGCTTTCACTTATCAGTAAATATCATAATTAAAGTTCCCGAGTGCTAACCTGCTCTTCTTGCCTCAGTGTATCTTTCTGACCCTTACTTCTCTATATCAGTAAACATTTGTTCTCCCCTTCCATTAAGGAGAAAAGAGGAGAGTGACTAGAAGACTCCAAATAATGCAATTAAACACTGACCGCAGGGTTCAGTGCTGCTTATCAATACACCCAGCAGGGGAGCAAAAACCAGCTCAAACCAGGGCCTCAGATGCCTATTCTATGGAGACAGGCATTTTATGAGGCCGCTGCTGTACCCTTTGTTTTTCAAAACTGATATTTCCTCTGCAGACCGAAAATGAGACTGCGTGTAAAACATACGTCTTAAAACAAGCAAAAGGAAGAAAGAAAGAAACAAGGAAATAAAGAAAGAAAGAAAGAAAGTAAGAAAGAAAAAAAAGCTATTTGTGAAATGCTGGCTAGCAGATTTTCCATAGGCGTGTTGAAGGGGCTGTACTCCCTGCTCGTGGGTGAGGACAGGTGTGCTGTTCAACACGTTTCTCCCCTTTCTGCTCTGTTTCACTGTCAGCACAGCTGACCTCCACAGGAGGCTTGTCTGAAGCAGAGCCAGACTGAGAGCTAGCACACCAGCCCGGGATCCCACAGAGCACATGAACCAGGCCTGAACCAGGTCTCTGCCGCGCAGTGGAGCTCCCAGCCCCGCCTGCCCCTACCACCCCTCGGTCAGCCGCTGACAAATGCCGGGCCTCTCCCTGGTCCTATGGTTCCCCCAACCTGGACACCAGGCACCTAGAGGATAAACCCACTCACACATAATAAATACTGGCCCCAGGGCCCGGTGTGTGATCGCTTCGTGCATGTGTCCTCTGTAGAAAGAAATGTGACAGCCTGCAATGAGGAAGAGTGTGTCGGGGAAGATGGCGTGTGTGCGGAGCTGCAAGGGTGCCAAACAGAGTGGTACACAACAGCAGCAGGAAACCTCTCCTGCCCAGTTTGGATGCTCTACTGGCCCTCCCTCATCTGCATAATGAAAATTTGCACCGATAAGGATGGTTAAACTAAACACAAGGCATAATCGGGAGAAATGACTATCTTTGGACCACAGGGATCCACTGGTGGAAGCAGCTGTGGGAAGATGGAGACAGAAGAGTTGTGGAGCCAAAAGGGCAGGGCAAGCATTGGCAAGAACCTGGACTTTCACACACACACACCCAAATATGCAAAAATAAAAAGGGAGGATTGAGTAATTGATAAAAGGGGGATTTTTCCACTACAAAGCCCGACTGGATTGATGAGTGGTTCTAAACAAACAGAGCTGGCGAGTTTAGTGAACAGAGCCAAGCACTTAGGGAACATGAAAAACAGCAAAGCCCTGGCAAGGTGGTCTGGCTGTTTCATAGCTCTGCAGGCTGAGGAATCAATGGGAGCAGGGAGAGAGTGCATTCCTGGACGACTGACTAACACACAGAGAAGAGGGAGGACCATGCAGAAGAATCTTCATGTGGAAAGGACTTGAAACAATTTTTGCAGTGCGTCATCCTCAACATCTTCATTATCACTACGATTACAGTGATCCTTCTCCTGTGTCTTCAGATCATCATCACCATCTTTGCTATGATGCATTGCACATTTTCCTGTAGTGCAAGGTTGATTTGTGTGACAGAGCATTTTAGTTAATTCCAGGCCATCCCATGCAGACCAGGGTGGGCCTCTGAGAGGGAAAATAAGCAGTGGTTCAAGAGCAGTCTTCTGCTCTCTGCAGCTGGACAAATGGACTATTGAGACAGGTGGACAGCATGCAGACCAGAAACACACACACTAATGGACTGGCAGTGTTATCCAAATACACGATTGTGAGGTAGACTTGTGATACCTTTTCACATGTGTTTGGTAGACTTTCTCTTTCTGATAAAAAATATTTACTTAAATTACTTAAGAGTTTTAAGTCCTAACATCGAATACACGCAAACTAAAATTCTGTTTAGCTAAACACATAATTGCACCTCCTAATAACTGGCTATGAAACAGTCAAATGCATTAGAACCCCTTTTTCTTTTTTTTTGTAATATCATTTCTGTGCAGAGCTGACATAGAAAGCCTAGAGTACACTGTATATCAGCCAAAGCAATTAGCCAAACAGGGGTTCACAGAGGTGGGCTTTGATCACAGAACTGTGAAATATTTATGAAGAGATGTGATACATGAAATGAGCTCTGAGAATGAGTATCTGTGGGGGTCCGCAGGAGCTCCCCTTAGAGGGACCTTCAGGGAAGGACAACTGCTTTAACACACAGTGGGTTACAGTGGGACCAATTCCAATTCAAAATGAAGGGCAGGAGAGACTGGGCAGGCCTAAAATGGCGGCCTAGTTCCGAGGCAGAGAGTGGGAGATGGGGAGATAATCCATGGTTTGGAATAGGAGTGGAGCAGCCATGGTGCTGGTGCGAGCCGTGTTCAGGGGACATTGAGCTGTGTTCTCGGCTGACATGCTCAGTTCCACTTGGTTCCACTCAGACAGAGTGCAGGAGTTTTAACACACTCAAGCATGCGCTAATTAAAAATCCACACTCTGCATCATAGCTGCAGCAATCAATATTCTTGATTAACTCATCTATACATCACTACAGCAAACAATGGACTCAGCCGGTCAGGAAAATGAACTATTTTCACTAACTATTTCCACTTGTAATTGTTATATTCATTCCACATGCTATTTTGAAGAAATATTGTTTATTTCTAATTCAGACTCTCTCAGTGTCCTTCTCAATTTCTTCTACCACCTCTATCATCAAAATCATTACGATTCATTTCATTTTCCTCCCTTTCAAATTACAACTCATCTGGTAGAAGGTGTGGTGTAAATGATATACATTTCACCAGTGATTAATGTTAACCAGGTTTGTAGATTGCTGCACATGTCTCACTGCTCCTCTTCCTAATTAATTCACCCTGAGAGACTGAAACGAGGGAATAGTTTTATCCTCTAGCCCTGGTAATAATCAAACTGCTCCCTGGAATATTTTCACACTTCAGCATGGTGGGGAATTTGGGATTCTTAATGCAGCCCCTGCTTCTTCAGGAAGTGCTAATTTGATAACATTCAAATATCAAAGGGGGGAAAAGCTTATTAATAATTCCTGTGACTTTTGCTATGAGTAGGAAAAAAAATCTAAATTCCAGCAGGATTATTCACATACAGTTTTTGTTTGTTTGCCACTTATTTGGAGGGTGACAGACAGTAACGGACTAGTGCTGCTTTGCAGCTGTTGGATATACTGGGCATCAGTGCCCTGGCCAAAGTACTGGCGCAAGCTGTGCATGTGAATTATACCACGTCCACACTAAGCATGATATAGTGATTTGATCTCAGTGCCGCCAACCCTCTCTCCTAGAAATTATGCTTAGCTGCAGTGCAGGAAAAATGACTCTTCGCCTTGGTTAACAGGTAGCAGTTGAGAGTCATCCCATTACGAAAATAGAAAAATATCTTAAAAAGAACTGCTAAATTGTTTGTTTTGCTAAAGCAAACACTTTATACGTAATCATTAAGCACTTAGGGCAACAGACAAGAGCTTTAACCTGCTGCGACCAAGTGAAGCGACCACATCTTTCAACCTTATAGATGTAATGCACAGTTTTTTTGTTTGCTTACCAAATTAAGAAGTAGGAAAAGGCATTCGGCTGTGTTTGTACTGTTTTGCATTCCAGTATGGAGGAAGTTGGACTTTTTTGTGACATAAAAATGTGTGTGGATGTTGTAAACTGTGCGGCCTCAGCCCTCTCTCCTTCTCTCTCTCCTGTTGTTAGCTCAGCCTGAGCTAGGGCCCCAGCCCAGGCTTCCTGTGCCCCTGGCCAGACCAGCTGTCCTTGAAGCAAGCCTGAAGCATTTCTTTGCTGTTTGCTGAGAGAAAGTAGAGAGGAGAACCTTGAACATGACCCTCCTAAGGGCTTTTATTCTCGGTTAACGCAACAAAGTTCATGCGAACTCCCTCCTTTATGTCCCACTCTTTATTTAACCCTGACTATTTGCTGAGTTTCTGCTAAAAATCCAATTAGGTTAATTTGAAACAGTCCCGATGAGAGAACCTTATCCTTTTGGTGCAGAGATAACTAACCTAATTAAGACAAGACCTCTACCTCAAACCTCTTTGATCCTGGAAATTAAGAGAAGAAAAAGAAAACTTGTCAGAGATTAGGGTGGAGATTAGATTGCTAAAGCAAACACCGGAGAGGAGACTCCATCTTTAAATGCCCTTAAATTGTTCAGTGCTCTTTCAACACCAGGTTTTCACAGTCGCCGGCTACACTGACGGGAGAGCAAGTTAATATGACATAATAATAAAAATAATACGAATAAGGATAAATTTAAAACAACATTTTGAGGAGAGAAAGGGAAGCAGGGGCACAAAAAGAGTGATGTGATTAGAACACCTGTGAAAGTAGACCATGATTGATTGCGTTTTTATAGAAACCCTTTAAAGGTGCCGGAACATGTGAAGCAACATAGGGGTTGTTATGTTCAGCTGAATGAAAAAAGACACACACACAAACACACACACGCACACACACAGAGTAAACACAAACAACAGGCCTGCTGAGTTTAGTTTACTCCTATCAGCTGGCTCTGACCAACCACGCAGACCACCCCGACTCCTCAGCTCCTCACTCTCATATCAGGACAGGAAGGGGGGAGGGCAGCGGGTAGGGGATTTGGATGGAAGGGGGATGGGTGGAGCTTGGTGCAGAGTTTGAAGGGGGCCCTCCACCAAATTAAAACCCAATCAATGTGAATCTCTCTCGGCCCGGTCAAAGCCCCTTTCCAACTAAAGCCTTTTCCCTGAGCCCCCTCCTCATCACCCTTTTCCAGTCAGCCTCGATGTCACCCCCACCCCGAGCACATATACCCAATCCAATGCCCTCCACACCCTCCCCCTGACCCACACTCACCCAGCGCTGTCACAGAGCACTGACTTTAGGCGCTGGCCTCTATTTCTCTACTCCACGCCAAGCAAAGTAACCACAGCAGACTCAGCTCAGAATTACAGCACAGCGGGGATTAAGCCCCGAACAATCACATGCAAAAAACAACCTGATTATGATAAATTTATTAATTTTATTATTTTTTTTTTTTAGTAGGCTATTTGTAGACAGTGCTGGGATGTGTAAGGAGGCTGTGCAAGTAGGCAGGAAAACTTTTTTTTTTTTTTTCTGAAACCACTGTATAATACGGTACAGTGCAGTCAGACAGCATTGTGATAGTTTTTTCATTGTGTTGGGTTTGTAGTTCAGCACACAATTTAAAATAAAACATGGATATGAGGTTTTCAGCTTAACATCAATATTGGGTGAACACACTCAGTGCCCTTTTTTGCCTTCGGGGGGATGCACGTAAAAAGGTTACATTTCCTACACTGTTAATCTGAGGTGGATGCAAACAGCCTAAAATAAACCCAGAATGAAACTCTCAAAGCTCGTGGTGTCATTTCAGATCCAATGTGATGGAGTACAGAGTCAAACAACACTGTCCTGATATTTACAGGCTGCACTGTACAATTATGCACTCACAAGCATGGTTTCAAACACACACTTACATGCACATGCACACACACACACACACACACACACACACACACACACACGTACATGCCACCTGCTGAAGTAGAGATGGAAAGAGTCCTTTCTGGCTGAAGCCTAACAGTGGGGAACAATTAAACCAAAGACATGCCTTTGATCACTTGGTCATGTGAACATGACAGGTGACCATATGGTTGATAAAATGCAAATGACAATCAGTGCTTAAAACTCTCTGGAAGTGTACAGCAACAAGAAATGGAAAAAAAAAAAAAATTAAGGTAGAGATGCCTTTTAATGACTTTTACTGAAAACATCCCATTCAGTGCTAGATTTTCCATGCCCCAAGTGTTATAGAGGTAATTTTTTATGTAGTGAAAATGTCTGTTTTCGCTTGATAATCAGTTTTCATTCTCGTCCAGTTTAGCAAAACCGCCCCTTATGGGAATTGTGGAAACCTTCCTGACTAGCGTGTGTGTCGACAAAACACGAATACTCACACTCTCGCAAAAGACAAAAAAACACACGGGATCATTAGACTTTTATAGCGGGATGGGCAGACAAGAAAGAAGGGAGACCGGGTAACAGTCAGCCACCACAAACAATCATTTGCAGATGCTGGAGCTGTTGTTACCGAACGGCACAGGGGTGAGAGAATGGAAGGTGAGGTCACATACATATTTGTGGCAGGATGCAGCAGAATAGACCTACTGTGTGATGTGATGGGATGAGGAGCTCGGTAACATGCGCATGCTTGCCGGCACACGCAAACAAGCACGCAAACTCTCCCCTCACATGTACAGGCACACACGGAGCTCAGAGAGAGATACAGGGCCCAGAGGCAGTTTCCATCTAGTAGCAGCAGGGGGAGCAGCTCAACTATTGTTCTGACTGGATCCAGGCCCAGGGCACTGGGCTGGGGAGTGTGTGTTCAAAAAACTGTTTGGGTTTATGAAGGGGTTATGCGTACTTGTAAGTATGTGAATGCATGTTCAAGGGGAGGAAGGAGTGATGCCGTGGTGCAGGAATTAAATAGTAAAATACTGCACAGTGACTGATTGATATTGTCTTCTTGACTGTCCTTCCCTGCCACTGCTTTCACGTTTTATAGCATCTGAAATTTGGGTAAAAGGAGCACAAAGAAGTGTAAAGATCTAAACTTAGAACGGTGTATTCCTCGAATTGCAATTTTCTCGCAAGTTAAACTCAACAGACATACCGAAAGTGGTCGAGAGAGGGGCTGTAAATTTGATGTAAATGAAAGCATGCCTTAAAGAATGAGGCTGGCAGGAGTCTATCTTTTTGTGTTCACAACAAATCTCCCGAAAAGACCAGAACCAGCAACGATGTTATCCTGAGATCTAGTATTGTCATTTTAACAGCAGCTTTTGTGCTACGAGATCTCCACAGTCATCCAAAATGGTTATTTCTGCATTACAATGAACGTGGCCAATGTAGTTTATTCTGAATTGCTCCGTGACTGCACTTTTTATCTCAATTGTTGCTCCTTGTTGGACAGATGCCACTGAGCATGCTCAGTTCCGTGTTTACAATGTTGAAACTACACTGGCTTTGTTCATTGTAGTGAGGGAATATGTCACCCAGTGCAACTGCATGCCTCTTTTATGTGTTTATAATAGTCTCTGGACGACGCTGGAGTTCTTTGGTATGAAAGCATAAACTCATGTATATATCACACTTTGCTAACAATGACAATATTTGTCAGGATAATAAATTCATTTTTGGTTCAGTCTTTTCATGTAATTTTTTATCATCATAAAATAATGCTAGCCTTATCATTTAAACAAGCATACACAAACATATTGATTAATGTAAACACATATGTACACATTCACAATATTTGGCACACACTTAAAGAATTAGCAAAACTGGTTCACCAAAATCAAGAAAAATTAATATATAAATGAAAAAAAAAGAAATCTAATCTAGACACGCAGATAGTTTAGGTTTTAATCACTTACGTTTTGAGATATCCACGTCTGTGATTTCTGCTGCCACCCTCCCACAGCTTTCGTAGAGACTATTTCATCAGTAGACCGTATTTCCAATGAAAACTTTTAACACCAAAAATTTGTGGATTACCCAGAGTAATGAGGACATTGTTTCTGAAAAGAGGTGTTGCGGCTGAATTTTAAAAGTAACTTTTTAATGCTGTGAGCGCCATAAACAAAAGTCCATTCATTCGAGTAGAAGCAAAAAACATAAAGACAGATATTTCAAAACCCGGTCTAAGGAAATTAACACAATTTACAATTTGGGTAAGTTGTTGTTGCTGCTGTTTTGCAATTTGAGTAAAACAATATTTTAATAAATTACACACTGTTCTGTAACACAATGCCAAACACTCAAGAAATAATTAGTGAAAGAGTGGAAAATTAGACATATTTAGAGATTGAACAGAATGTTGCTACAAGACAACTTTGCCCCTTTGTTGGTCTCTTTGTGTTGTTAAGAGACTGCCCGTGAAAGATATCTACTGTGTTTGATTACGTTAATTCCTGTTTGTGTATGTGTGTGTGTCTCACACAGCCATCACAGGTTTGTGTGCTTGTAGTCTTTGTCCCTCCTTCACAGTTGTGTGAGGACACTCATGGTTAATGGCTGTTAACAGTACAAGTGTTAAAGCATCCAAATGTGGACAATTAAAGAGCCGCTCTGCCAAAAAAGATGGATGACCGCTGTTGGTACAGACAGGAGAGAGCTTTTATTCAGTGGCTCACACGTTCTTTTCTAATGCAATGTCTGGAGCTGAAAATAGAGTTTAACAGGCCACTTCACCTCAAGGGCTGTCGCTCGGCTTACTGAAGACACGAATATGCATAAGTACACAAAGCAACACACACATGCAGCCACTGCAGATATTTTTACTACAATTTAAAAAGGCATGTGGAGTGTTTTCTTTATTCTATTTTTGACGAATACGTAGTACAAGTAATACGAGTAGGGATTATTTTTCAAAATAAAAGACCTTGATTCCACTTAACTAAGTATCCACTTTCACTATCCACTTACTTGTTGAAGGTGGAAGGCACCAGAGATAAAGTAGTTAGGGAAAATAGTTTGAGTGAAGAATAGATGGCAGCTGACATCACATAGAGTCTGACTGAAACACTTACAGTCCCATCAATCTCCTCTTTCATTTTTACCATCGCTCTCTCCTCCCTGCTGAACAACAGATCTGAGTCATTTGCTACCGTCCCTCTGTATGTGTGTTTGTGTGTGTGTCCTTTTACCTCCAACAGGACTCGTCACCTTGTCCACTACACCAAACCCAAGCCAGGCTGACCTTGGCTTTTCCATCAACGATTAATTCTGAGTCTTTTTGTCTATCTTTTCCTCAAAGCCTTCATCTCTCAACATTGTCTCCCATGGTTTGAGCTGTGTACTCTTGTGTGTGTGTTTGTGTCTGTGTGTGTGGACGTGTGTGTGTGTGTGTGTGTGTGTGTGTGTCTGTGTGGTCTCCCATGGTTAGGGGAGCGTGCATGTGTCAGGTCCAGTGAAGGTGACACCTTATGCCTCGTGCCGAGATAATGAAGGCTTTAACTTTACAACTCAAGCATATCAGATTGCAGCACCACAGTGTCTCAGACACGCGCCCACAACATGAGTGATCTGAATGGGTCGCCACCCTCCATTTCATGTGCACTGAGCAGTGTGCACTGTAAAATCTGCCAAAAGGCCTCATCATCATAACCATCGTTTATTTCAGAGTGGGCTTCAGGATTGGGTTTAGTGAGACATATCACAGTACACATGCTTGCGCAGAAAACACACATCCTTCGAGGAGGGCAGGCAAGGGGTTGCATACTGTTTACCAACTGTTATGGCAGCCGCAGGCAGGGGGAAAAAAAAAACAGCTCTGTGTGCATAACCTCAGAACATGTGAGAGTCAGGATGTCAAAAATCATTCACGTATCTCACAACTGGGCTAATGTGGTTAAGAAAAAAAAAAAAAAAAACATCCCTCCTAAATTCCCTCACTGCCTCTCCTCTATGCTTTCTCTTCAACTCACCTTTCCTCCCCCTTTCATTCAGGATGGGTTCTTTCCATAATAAAAGGAACCTGTGGAACTAATCCTTGCAAATCTCCTGTGCTTTCTGTCCTATACCTCCAGGCAACACAGCACACTGAAATCCTCCATTTGCATGCCTAAACTGCACTAACTGTGAATAAACCCTTTTAGCTGCTAATGTAATAACATCTCCATTTCAGGAAAGGAGCAGGGGGTTAGCCAGCCCTCAGAGATTCAAGCAAACTCACCCCTCTCCCTCCTCTCGGCTACCCTCTCTCTTTTCCCCTCTCATCCCTTCTCCTCTGCAGTACAATAGGCCTGGCAAACAGATGCATCTAGCAGCCCGCCTTATCAGCCACATCTAGTTAGGGTCAGCTTTGGAAATGGAAGTGGGGTCCTGATTACAAGCAGATAAGCAAGAACACACACACACACACACACTCACATGCAGCCTACCACCCTCACCTCACCTTGCTGACGTTGAACATGATTTTAATTTTGAGGTCATTTTCCTTTTATTAGCAGCAGTCGGAAGATAAAAAAAACGAGTGATATTTCCACTAATTGTATCTTGATCAGAGCTTCATCTAAAAGTAATATCTTCATTGAACCTCTGTTAAACTGATACTCTTCACAAGCCAGTACTCAAATAAATAACCATATTGTGTCCTTGTGTCGCGGATAAAAAAAAAAAAATTCTCAACTGCAACGATGAGTTTTGGAAAAAGAAATGAACTCTTAGTATTTCATACCATTTTACAGAATCTAATTGACCACTACCACTCTCCATTTCTTTGCAACAATAACCCGCAGAACCCCATGTCTGATTTTCATCTCTAACTGAATTACATTAACACTGCTAAGTAGTACAGAGGCCACAAAACACGCTTGATACAGATACACACGGATACTGTAAACTCACACACAGACATGTAGAGTTACGTAGCATTATTTTCCACAGTCATATCAAGATGTGGGTCAGAATACATTACAAGCTCTCATTTCTCTGCCTCAGAGCAGGCAGCAAGAGATGCCAAGATATCACTTTAATTGTCCAATTACATGGAATATAGCTGTTCCAGCCCGCCCCGAACTACGTTCTCCTCCCCAAATTTTGTTTTTTTGGAAAGATCAGCTTGGTTGGCGGTGATTTTTTTCTTCTTCTGTGAATAAGGGCTTGAACGGGAGACATTGCTCACGTTTCCCCCTCTGAGAGCTGGCGTTCACTACCTCACAGAGTTCACATGAATAATATTAACATCAAAGAGAATTTCTTGGAACCCATCTGATCAAGCTGTATCATACATCGCTGTGACATGCCTATAACACATCCCTCCTCTTGCTCTCTTTCTTCTTACCCCCCCCCACACACACACACACACACACACACACACACTGTATATACTGACACGCCTAACATACATTGGTATTCTCCTAGTGTAAGGGGAAGATCCAGTTACTTCAAAGGACCCATTTCTACTACTACTACTACTACTACTACTATTTACTGATACAACACTGATAAGACATCAATGCTGAATGCAAGTGCTGCTGCCATGGTGCACTCGGAGTCATATGCACGAAGCACAGGCTAAACTGAGCAATATAACCTATATGTTGAAACGTCTATCAAACACACTGTCTGTAGCAAATGTATTCTGCTGACCCATTTTCTTTCCATTCATCCAGCTGAGCATTTTTACGCTTCTTATTCAAATTCACTAGCAGGAGCCTCACAACAGCACCCACTCTTGATCCACCTGGCTCTAAATATCTCGATACAACAATACGCACACTGTAATGTGCATACCTGTACATATATACTGTACACAAATCCCCACAGACAGAAACACATCTTGGTGGTATACGACAAGAATGATGATGGAAAAGTGATTATTCTTGATGTTTGATGACTAAAGAAATAAACACACAATACATGCAGAAGCGGGATGAGGAAACACTTTGGTGGAACAGCTTGCAGCTCTGCCACTCATCCATCCAACCAACCAACCAACCAACCAACCTACCAAATGCCAAGCAAGCCCCGAAAAAACACACATGAAAAAGATGAACTTATTGAGGTCTCTATTTCCATGGCAACACAGAATAGTTTTGATGATGTTCCTTCCCAGTCGGCAGGCAGGGCTTGGCCGAATCACGGCACAGATTGGTGCTCCGTGGCTTGTTACTAAGGGCGGGTTTAAAACGTGCAGAGAGAGAGAGAGAGAGAGAGAGAGAGAAAGAGAGAGGCGCAGATGGTTGGAAGAATTGCCACTTTGAAGAAAACCCCAACCCACACTCACAACTGGGTTCTGCAATATTGATTTGAATGGATGGAAGGGAAGAAAACCTAGTGGCCTATGAATAAGTAAGTAATGGATAATATGGGCTAAATCAAAAGGCATTCAAACTGAATAGGATATGTGTTCTCAATGATGCAGAGGTCCAGTGCGTCTTTCTCTCTACATGAGGGCACAGCAAACTATGGTACTGAACAGTACTGTCAAGCCTCCTCATGTCATGTCTCTAATATCCTCCAACTAAAAAGCATAGAATAGAGACAGAACAGTAAAAGTGAAAATCAAAAAGATCAAAAATCGTTGCTGAATGAATCTCAATCTAATTTAAATGTACTAAACCTCTTTGCTCAAACCACTAACCAGTGTGGTATCAAAGAGCTCATGCTACTACTACAAGTTATTAGATTGCTATAATAACTGCTGGCTATTTTGTTTAGCTTTTAAAATCTTAATTACAAATTTCTTCACACACTTGAGAGGCCACAGTTCTTTTTGGATAAACAACGCACAATCATCAGGGGTTTTAATTTACCCAGCAGGAGAATTTGTGCTAAATACCATCTATTTGAAAAGAGAAACTCCCTGAAACTTCTACATCTCTCTCACTCTCTTCCTCTTTTTCTGTAATTTTGCTCCACTCCTCTTTTCCCTCTACAGAGAGCAGCACTATGAATTGCAGGAAACAACATAAGAATGCAAGGCCCTGCCAGGCTGCGGCTAGCTGTGATTCGTGTTCGACACGACGACACTGCTGTTTCGACAGACACAGCTGAAGACGCCAGGTTGATAGCATGACATCATTTACACGAGCACAAGGTCCCGCACACAGTCCCTCTGTTATCTCCCCTTCCCTCACCTTTTCTCATGTCCCCCCTTTTCACTTCGACCCCACAACCCTAAATCCCCCTAGCACAAGGCAGCATGGCAAACAGGCAGCCACGCAGACAGGTGACCATAAACAATTAATCAACATGGTGACACCTCTACATCTGCCAGGCCCAACATGGGGAGGGGAGCTGTCAGCTAGCAAAACAAAGCAGCCCTCAACACACAGACTGGTCTAACGCACACACACAATCACGCTGGTGAGTGGCTTAGTAGCTCATGGACTAACAAAACGTAGAAGCTTGTAGATATAAAATATTCACCTGACACACTGGAGAGGCATGGACATGACATACAGCTTTAAACAACCGATTTCTTGCATCGCCGCTGTTTCATGGCCACGTCATGAAAAATGTGGAGCTGGAAAAATGCTTGCGTTACGCTGGGTTCAAGCCACACAAGTGATTTCAGGTCATTTTCTACACACTTGGCATCCACAATAAAACACTAGTCACTGTCTTTTTCATCCTATTGCAGTTGGCAAACAACGAATGGTGCATTTCTACGATCACCTTTTAAATGGTCTTTCCACCTATATTACGCACATTTTCTATGCAGTACAGTCAAGCTGAGTGGGATTTTGTTTAAGGTGTTTAAACCATCAAAAATAAAAATAAATAAAAGAATCATTTCTTTCCAGATATAGTCTCTCCTTTACCCCTTTAATCTAGAAGGGAACTACCTCTTTGGTAGTAAGTTATTTGGCTTAAATGTCAATGATTCCTCATTACCTGGGAAAAAATAAACAAAAATAACCACATGGCTAGATACCGTGGACCAGGCTTTGTGTTTGTTTGGTTCCTCTTTTTTAAATTTCAGTTTCCTCATTATAAAATGTAGGTGTCCTTATTGATATCCATCCATTTGAGTTGTCTGTAATTGTTATTTTATAATGAAATCATTATAAAATAATAATTGTAGATCATAATTACAAACCTAGCAGTAATGTCTGTTAAACTAATAAAACTGCAGTTTATTCTTAGAAAGTTTGCATCTTAATATCGCAGCTACCTGGAAGTACTTGACTCATCTGTGACAATGTTACAATGAACCATCAGTATTTGTTTTTTTTTAAAGCTTTGTTTTCCCATGTGCTCTACATCTCAGTGCTTTCAAATGAATTCACCTAGGAGAGTTTTTGAAAAGCTCAATTTTGGTGGCACATCGCAAAATGCTTTCGGTTTTTTAATTGATCCAACACGTGGATGTGGTCTGTTATCTCGTACAGTTGCTTCTCAGCGTTGAGGATGTTTTGCTTGATATGCCACCATTGTCTTAATCCACCCCCCGTGCCCTGAAAGCATGCTGCAGGCCAGAGAACAGAACTGAGTGGCATATTCATATGAATGAGTGGGGCTAACAGGTGATGAATGTCAGAGCCGCTGGTGGCCTATTGTCACCAGGGACAAGGACAATATGAGGGGGAGATGGAGAGGTCAGCACTGGGATGTCTGCTGCTAAAGTTTAAGCCTTGCGTCATCCTTCAGCATTGGCACATCAAAATACGGCAACAGCTCCCCAGGCTGTGACGAATTCACTTATGTGCACATGTGTAAAACTGCTCTTTTACACTGACTTTACACAGGTAGTAATGCCTCTAGCACTGGTATTTTACAAGACTTTTAAGATATGTTTTGATGGTATTTCTGGCCCATATTTGGTGATATTCTGCTGGATCTATTATTTTAGGTAGATCTTGTTGACACAAAGATGCAGAAGGGCAGAGTGTGCCTGTGCACAAACACTCCTGGGGATTCTAATAACAATGCAGCGGTCCCAGGGAGCCACAGAGCTGCTAGAGCTGTCAGGCCTTTTGTTTCAAGGGGCCACTCATTACATTACAATCCCAAAGATAAGGCTCCTTCAGGGGGTACAGAAGGCCACGGAGGGAAGACGGATTGTTCCTCACTCCATGCACACCTCTGTGCTTTTGCAAACCTACTACACAGTCTTCTGAGATGAACAGAGTTTAAAAAGGATTAATGCTTACAATAAGAAGACGTAGGCTAATGGCACTGTTCACCTGGCGTGGAGAGGAAAGGAGGAGAAAAGAAGAGGGGGAGAGGAGAAAGAAAAAAAATTGGGTTTAGATTAACTTGCCATTTCAATCAAGGTAATCATTAAGCTGCCAGTAGGAAACTTGTGGGATTAGAGCCAAAAGCAAAACACAAAGCTCCTATTTGATTTTGTTTGCTTTTTACAGAATGGCTATCACTTTGAGGGGGAGGTGAAATGTACAGTGGGGGACATGTTTACGATGGTTTTGGCTTTTGGGGGGCTTGTTTGGTGTTCAAGTTTGATTGCATCGCACACATCAAATTGAATTAAAGTGTAACATGTGAACGTTGTGTCAAATGAGACACACTTGACAGAAAGCACAAGTAGGTGAGAATTGGGAAGCGAAGGGGAGGTTTCCCTGGGGAATGTGTGTGACTGTGTGTATACATACGTATATATATTTATATATATATACACAAAGATGAAAAACATCTTGTTATCTTGTACAATAAATCATCTTGTACAATAAACTTTTCACATTATAATGTGACAATTACTCTTTTTTTTCTGTCGTGGCAGGAATATGTTGCTATTGGTAAAAGGTTAATAAAGGGAAAAGATATCTTGTTTCATTCTTCAACTCACTTTTGACTTTTTCAGTATATCGAATTCAGATGGAAATAGTGGTATATAAAATTAATTTCTAGGAGACAAGGCTGCTCACGGAGAGAACAAGTAAACACGATGGGACGGTGGCAAAAAATGAAATTGTTTTTCCTAAGGTTGGAAGTTTATGTATAAATGGAAATGGTAAATGGTTGAAAATAGTTGGCCATGCATATACTAAGTGTACAGATGTATGTATGTATGTAAATCTGATTAGATAAGTGGGTGTGTGTTACTTAGGTGTTTTACTGAAAGGGAGAAGATAATTGTGCCTTTTTTTTAACTGGCTTTATGTTATCTTTACTCTCAACAATTTAAACTGGCAACAGAAACACTGTAGTCATTAAGGTTTAGAAGACCAGTCTGTAATGAGAGGGTGAAAAAACTAGCTTAGTGATCCCTCTTGCTCAGAAAAACCTGACTACACTTTCATCACCTCGCTGCCCCTTATTTCTTTTAATGTTCCACAAATGCCACCATGACCATCTTTCAAGCAAAGATGAAAAGATGACCATGGATTTTAGAAATGTTTGATACTTAGCTCTATTTATTCGCATCTGTTTATGGGGCTCAGTATGTGAGCTCTCTCTTGGCTGGAATAAAACCTACAAGCCTACAAATATACTGAATGTTAAAAATACTCCATTTACGGTTGATTTTAAACGCAAAAAGCCTTTTTTCATGATTTGCTAAATTGGCATTTTCATTATTCTGGAATATATAATGACCCCCCGAAAACTCATATTACAGCTTTAATTACCTTTCTTTTTTCTTCCTACATTTCCAGTTCACAACCCATTCACCGTCTCCATTCACCCTAACTAAAGCGTTGATCCTCTTAGGCACTGGATGGGATGGGAAATTGTTCTGACCCAAGACACAAATATACATAGGTTAAGTTTGCATCTCCCCACAACAGGGACTTGGAAAGGGGAATGTTGATCCAAGCCTCAAGGCGGCTTCTGTTCTGATTTGGAGAGAAAGCCTGAGGGTGTCAACCTGAGGAAAGGGGGCACTTTCAAAATTTTAACGCAGAAAATGTATGTGATTCAATGGCAAATGTGTTGGCCTGCCACTTATCTCTCCATGTCTGCTCTACTTGTATGGTCATTTAAGTTGTCTAATTATCCATACAGAAATAATTGGTCCTCCTACATGTACAATGACCCTTGTGTTTTGTGTGTATGTGAGGGTAAGCACACACGTGAATGCGTGTATTTGTGCAAATCAAGTTTTCACCCTGACAATCACAGCTTTAATTAAATTAAAGCAAAGGTGTTAAAGCTGTTGATTGTCAGTCTGAACGGGTGAGGAGCACATAATACGATGCATATCAATGCAGCCATGAGTGACTGTAGTCCCTCAGGTGTCAGCCAAATGAGTGTGAATATTCAGCTTTTTCCCCTCCACTTAACTCTCATTTCACTCTGATGACATTTTATTAGCCTTCCCTTGGCAGTGCTAGCGGGTAAGCGATCCACAGAAAACAGATTATTTGTACTGTTCATCCTATTCAAATACAAAAAAAAAAAGAAAATACAGCACAAAACAAAAATACGAAAAAATGCAAATACAAAACAAACGAACAAAAAAATCTTCTGTCCTGGTGTGGAGGCTGGCTCATTTGGGTTTTTGGATTCATACTTTTTCGTGACTAGCTGAAATCAATTACCATATGTTCAAAGTAATGAATGGAATGGCCCTACAGTATAGGACGGCATTTTCATCATTAATAGCAATTATGGTTCTATTCTTTAATTTTAGGTCTAAAATGAAGACATCTATGATCTGAGGAGATGCACCTTCCTCCCTCCTTCCCTCGTTCAAGCCGTCCATGGTCAGTGCATGTTCTTCGTGTCAGGCCAGATAGGCACTCGCTCCTGATGGCCACTCCCCTCCTCAGTCCACCTATTCTTTCCTCTGCGCTGCATATCGATTCAAATGAAAACAAGTTGCCAATCCAAATAAACACCATGTCAAGGAGTCATCCGAGCAGACAGAAATATCTGCCCAGCATGATACCATAGGGCAGAAAACCGCAGGGGCACTGGTGCTCCTGGCCTCACAGGGGGTCCACAGACGCTGGAGAGGTGTATGTATGTGTGTGTGGACATATGCGTACACTCATATGTGCATGGGTGCACATATGAGTGGCTAATCATGTGTGGGCTTGTGACTCTATTCAAGACATTTATCTGGTCAATAAGTGCTATCACTAGCCCCTACACTGTAGTATAAGCAATTCTGAAAAGGCTTTGATATAGATTTATTCCACTTATCAACTTCTGCCTGTAACATAATATGAGGGCACTATAATGATTTCTCAATTGTCATGACTGCAATGTACTTCGGGCATCTTTATTTGTATATTTATCTTTATGCAACAATCAAAGGATTTAGTAAACCGTTTTTGCAAGGACTTAGGAAGCGAGTGTTTGAGCATAGAAGTTCATTCTTGACCTTCAACCATGTCTCCTAGAAATCACATTTATATACCACTGACTAGTTTTGCCATTTTTGGATGGGGGTGTTGCCTGGATTATGTTCGCTGAAAACGTTTTTTCTAGTGTATGAAGTGCTACATTTACCTTATGTATCGCACATAGACGTTATTAGGTTTTGCCTGCAAAAGCACTTTGTTTAAGGACAGGTAAAGATCATGGTTCGTGTCTCAAGTCACTTTTAATTTTTTAAATCTTCAACCAAGACCACGATCTTTCTCCAACCAAGTGCTGTGAGTGCCAATACATTACTATAAAAAAGTTTTAGCGTGCTTTAGCTGCTGCTAGCCGATATTGTATTGCAGGCACAGATGGTGTATTGAAAACAAATAGAATATGTTGTCAATGAACATTTACTGATATGTTAAGTGTCAACATTTTGTGACTTGGTAGATTTGAGATTTGTTCATTAACGTCTTTTCTTCATTATGTTGATAGAAAATGTAATACAGGTGGCATTACGTTTCATACAAAACTGATTTGCTGTTGTCACTCAGTAGCACAGAGTTGTGACCTTTGGAAACAGCGTGTGTAACAAAATAATCGAAGCTCAAAGGTCTACTTAGCTTTTTGGAGTTTTGATTATTCTGTTACATGAGAGTGCTGTTATTTCCGTTCTGCACTGAAGGGAAAGTGTGAGGCAGGATGCAAGCATTTATTGCTAATAAGTAATTTCAGGGACAGTGGGACAGGCTGTCGGAACCGCTTTGGTGCTGTGGAAAATAAAATTCAAAATGTCCTACCATGCCTCAAAGTGGGCCATCCTTAAGGGAAACAATTGGAATCCAACAGCAGTCGCTTCCTGTGCTTCCCATTTGAGTAATGATGATTTGGGGTTAGGACACAAGTAAGATCCCTTGAGGGAACCTAGGGAACCTGTGACCTCTACTTGTGTCCTGATGTGGTCCCCCAGGGCCCCATGGAGCAGAAGGCCCACAATAATCGGTCGGACCCCACTGAGTATGAGCATAGCCACAGCACACCAGGGTCAGAAAGAAGGACAGGCAGAGCTAGTGGTCCACAGGGCAAAGGGGAATGTGCGGGGGGTGAGTGCCAAGGTTCTCATGGTGGTTTTAAGGTCATGCTAATTGCCATGGATGTACAGCATGCCTTCAGTTAGCCCTCGCTCTGCTGAAGAGGAGGGGGAGAGGGATGGGGGTTGAGAAGGTGGTGGTACAGGTGTGGACCTTTAATTGAATACCACTGCAAAGGTTAATGCACAGAACCAGGAACTGCAGCCACTGTTAAGTGGAGGACATTAAAACACAGCTGAGAATATGCCCCACACTGTGAATGTGCGTGTGTGTGTGTGTGTGTGTGTGTGTGTGTGTGTGTGTGTGTGTGTGTGTGTGTGTGTGTACGAGTATATGAGTGAAATCAGAGATGGATGACAAGGTGAAAATTTAAAAAAGAGGAAAATTCACTTCATTTTCCTTAGGAGGTGCAAGACGTGGAGCAGCTGATACTGCAATGTAATGAAACTTGACAGGCTTTGCACGGAAATAAAACTACGGTCAATCTATGAAGAGATAGTAGTGAAAGAAACAGGAGACATCTTGCAATGGTATAACACAAGCCGCAATGCCCGTAAACATGTTGACGTTCTGACCCATAGGTACTCGGTAGTCATTACAACATTATTAACAGGCATCGCGGGTGGGTGGGTGGGTCGGTTGTCTTCCCTAATGTTTCAGAGTGGATGAGAATGATCGAACCTGGTATACAGTGATCCGTGACTTAAAACAAATGTGTACCAGGAGGGTAAAGTGGATGGGGCCAAAGGCCACTTCCCTACTTCCAACCCCACTACTTCTGGCGCCTTTGCTCGGACCACACCCATCTTTGAACTCAGCCTTCATTTTGATCTCAACTAGACACCTGTTAAGTTTCATGAATGCATCTTGCAGGGTTGGAACGTTATCACTGTGACAAAATCTGTCCACAGACAGAATGAAAGAGATATGAACACCGGGCAAAGTACTCAAAACTGTCTCTGTGGTAGTTTCCGCTACAGTAAGTGTGTGCTGGACCACATTTTGCCATGATGACACACACACACACACTCAGCTTCACAAGCTGAAAACAATACCAGCCACGCTGTCGTGGCTGGTAAATATCCAGTATGGTAAAATTAAAAAGACTCTGTAGCCTACATGCTCTCCACAGCGTCATCACCTAATTTCATCCTCTGCTATGTGTGAACTCTGGCAGCTGCAAAAAAATTCACAAAATATATTAAAAGCTATATTAAGAGGTATTGTCATTCCATGAATATCCTTAAACACTTTGTGTGTGTGGGTGGGTGTGTGCACGTGTGTGACCCTTGATAATTAGTACCATCTGCCATATTAGAACACCTCTGGAGAGACAGGTTATCTTGTAAGCAAGACAGACAATTTGAGATGAATCTCCCTGCTACTGACAAAGACAACAGTGAAGGCGCTAGCTTAAGATACATGGACTGAGAAATTGACTAAATGAGAGAGGAAGCAAGGAGGAGCTTGCTTACCAATAAATAGAAATGCATACTTAATTATTTTTCTTCCTTTCTCTTTATTTATTTTTCGTTCAATTTTCTTTTAGAAGATGTTGTCATGCACGTAGAGCAGAGGTACACAGAAATACACATGCTGTAAGAGGTTCACAGCTGTATGCGGAGCACTCCAAGATTCAAATTAGTCAAAAAAAAAAAAAGTCTGACCCCTATTATAATTTTGGCTCAAAATCAGCTGCAGAATTAAGAAAAAACATAACCACACACAGAACTTGTTCCTCAGAGTCATCAGCAGGAAAAAATGCGGACTGGAAAAAGAGCTTTGGGACAATTTCAGCACAACAAAGATATTCACGAAGCCAAAGAATACACACAGCCCAAATCCACCAATTCAAGTATGTCCTCCTCAGAGAGAGAACGCCCTTTTTTGATCTCACTTCTCAAATTAGACAAAACACACATCGCATTGTCTTGATACAACAGCCTGTATGAAAACTGTCTTTGCAAAAATTACACGCGAAGCACTCATCGTGGCAACAGAGCAGTGTCGAATCTCTGCAGTGCATAAGGCACAGTGTACGGTGAACTGTGATGAGGCTGTGGAGGGTGGCCAACCAGTGGTTTTGGTTACTCCAACTACCCAAACGTGCCATTAGGCTTTTACTCAAAGAACTAATTGGGTATTCATGTGGCGTTTTGTTTGTTTATCACCATGTTACCACTGCAAGTCTTGGTTCAACACATCTCATTTTCATCCTCGACATGAAAGCCAGAGACAGTGGAATTTCTGCACTGTATTTCAGCCACGGAGCATAATCTCAGTTAACACAAGCCGGTCTCAGTTCTCTTTTGCTTTGAATTACCACCCGCAGTGGTTTTGTTGTCCCCCCCACCACCGCCCCGTGTTTTGTTAAATTATTTATTCAGCCTTTAAAATTCACTCATAATATATACCTTTATGCATGCAGAGGAGCGGGGAGGAATATGGCAAATGTGCCCGTAAGTGTTTTGCAATGAGTAGGTGGCAGTGTCTTAATGCGTGTTTATGTGGTCAGGATTTGAGCATGTTTTTTAAGAAAATGAATATGGGGACATGGATTCTGATTTACATGGGTCCTCTTGAGTCATCGCTACTTGATTGCTCCGTTTAAACCACACTGGACAACCGGTCAAAACTGCATCCATCTGCTGTTCTTCATCATATCCCTCCCTTACACCGAGTATCCTTCGTCTCTCTCTTGCGTTATGTGTGGTAGTGACTCTTTCACCTTCTGATCCACTCTCCAGAAAAACCTTGCCTACTTTTCTCCCAACAGGCAAGTGCAACCACGCCACCCAGAAAACTGATTGCTGATCCAGAGCTCCTCATAAAAAACAAAAAGCCTCCTTATTCTCAATTTCTATGTTGACATTCCATATGCCATATTGCACATCCCTTTCCCCTTACTTCTATCAATCCATTGCTCCTTCTCTTTCCCTACTGTTCCCTTTTTGCCACAGCCATGTTTCTCGACTGTTTCCAGGGTTTTGAGTTTGGGGTATGTCTAAGCCGCTGCCCGGCTGAGAGCTGAATCTGGCCTCTTTCAGAATCACAGCTTGTGCTCGCCTCTATACTCCTCCTTCGCCTCCTCCTCCTCCCGCCGCCTCCTACTTCTCCTCAGCTTCCATGTTGTGGCAGCCACAAGAGGCTTTTGGGAGTGGGCCAATCCGAGCAACCATTGCCGCCATTTTCCCAACCGCTGAACATAATGTCCATCGTACATTGTGTACGACTCAAATAATGACCTTCATTGCACTCTAAAAATGGATACTTCTTGTTTTGAGCTTTGACTGCCAAACCTGTAGCTGCCGCAAATACCGTGGGTGTAAAATAAAAACTCTACTCTTGTCTTGACAAATTCTTCTTTTCATTAGTTTCATATATTCTATATAATTCTGATTTCACTTAAGTAGATTTTTGATTTAGTGCTGTATTCAGGTAATTTTGGAGAGGCAAGAGCCTACAGTCATCAGGAAGATATTCAGTTTAGTCCACTTTTTTCAAAACAAGGAATTTACTGGTGTAAAACAATTATAATCACTTTGCTACACAACCCTTCTCACATTGACCACACACTATATAACAGTGGATATTATTCTGTTTAATCTTCAAAACAGCTATTGGACTTTTATTTGTTTGGTTTTCAGTAAAGACAATTTTATCTCTGCTTGAGTAATATTTTTTACTCAACATGGTGGTAACATGGTGTCCAGTATTGTTCCTGCTGAAAAAGCTCTATGGCAGTTTAATAACAACATTGTTGACAATACACAGATAAGCCCCTTTCAGACATACACCTCTTTATGTTAATCTGATCACAGTTTAACATGTTGGTCTCACTTCTGAATAAGTATTAGGTTCATTTTTATGTAAAAGTCAAGACAACAATCTCACTGTTGGACCATGTGACATTTGTGTACCACTTTCCTCACGAAGTCTGAAGTGAAGTTGTCAGATTAACGTCTTATCAGCAACCCTGTCTCCTAGAAAAACTGCAACAGCAAATACGTTTTGCAGGAAATGTAATCGCTGGCTTGATTATGTTCATTGGCAATGTACTTTTTAAATGAATAAAGTACTACATTTATTAATGGCAATTAAATTGCCAGGAGGTGGTTGGGGTGGATAGTGTGCATACACAGTGCACAACGGCCACACCGGAGACTGGGTTGACATCCACGGCCCTGTCTGTGGTTAGGTTTAGGCAACAAAAGTGCTTTGGTTAAGGTTAGGGAAAGATCCCGGTTTTAGTTCAAATTAAAACATGTTGTGTCTGAAGTCACTGTGAACTTTTTTCTGTATTAAACCAGACCACAATCTTTTCCTAACCTTAACCAAGTGCTGTGAGTGCCTAATCATAACCATAAAAATTTAATTAACAATTTTGTAGTCACTACAAATGGATATTGTTCTGCAAGAACAGATATTTTTGCGGAAAACGAATACGTTGTCTATAAACATTTTCCTGATACATTCAATATCAACTTATTTGTGACGTGGCCAAATATGACAACATAACCTCATTATGTTAACAGAAAACTTAATCTGGTAGTAATTACATTTCATACAAAATGTAATTTTCAGGGGACAGGGTTGCCGTCAGATATTATAAAACATCCAGCAAAATTGATTCTCTCATAAAACTGAATGATGAAATCGATGCAAAGGTATGAGTAGATTCCCTGTGAGAAGAGGGGGCAAGCGTCCCTCCACCTCACAACAGTCATTCATTAAGGATTTAACAGCAAAATAAGTTTTAAAATACATCAGTGATGCAGCTTGTAGAAAACAGAGAACAGTCTTCTTCCTTGCTATTGTGAATTTTTTTACTTCACACTGTTCTCTCTCTCTGTTCCCTGCTTCCTCTCGTGCACTAGATACCGAAACTTGTTCAAGCGCGTAGCTCTTTCCGTAAATGTGCTGTCATGTCTGCATAAAGCCTAAGGAACATTAACATAAAAGTCACCTACTGTATGTCTGGGTGACAAAAAGCCATCACTTTAACAGATGGATGGTGCCAGCTATGTTAACGTATTCCATGTCTGAGGAGGACTGCACTGACACTGATGCGCTACTTGGCAAGAACTTTGTTTCACTGTAGTTCGAGATCTGAACTTCTGAGCAGGAAAAAAGAACAGCTTTTGAGTGAAAAGCAAAAGATCTCCTGAACTCACTCATTTTCAGATCAAGCATTCTTGTTGCTGCTGCCTGTTGGAAAATTACTGTCATGACTTATTACCTATTTAATTTCTTTTTTTTTTTTTTTTTCCTGGAATTTAATTTGGTATAGGCATGCATACGTGTGAATTGAGCTGACAGCGGGACCACACAGATGTGCAACACAGTCTAGAGGGGAGGAGGAGGACTGTATGATCTCACATGTGTCACAAAAAAGAGCTAACATGAGAAAAAAAAAACCTTGTCACTGATAAGTGTGAAAACAATGTGTTTTTACTACTTCTGGAAAGAGCTCGGGGAGCCTTTTAATGGTTGCACACGCGTTTCATCTCCACACTAATCTCAACTGCTGTTTCTTCCCAATTAACAGAGTTTGTCGTGATGAGGAGGCCTCTTGCCATTTACTCCACACATGGATCAACTTAGTTCTCAGCTGCTTTTCCACAGAGTCATACAAACATCCCCACAAGTATATCCAATGTGCCAGAATATGTCCACTGGTCATCTTAGCTCCTCCTGGCTGCTGACATTGTTTATACATGCAGATTGAAGAAGCAACATTCAGACGCTGCTCTGTGCTGGCACCCTGGGCAGAATGGTATAATTAAATGAATTGACTAAAAGGGATGCAATGAATATCCCAACACAGTGTCAGGTCAGCCTTGCTCACAAATTAAAGCCAGCAGCCAAAGAAGGTAAACATGAATTTATCTCAAGTAGAAAAGCAGAGGAATGACTTGGCCTGTGTTTCATTAATGATATTTATTCTTGTATGGTATGGAATAACTTGATTTGATTTTTTCCTGTCCGAAAACAGCATGCCTTCCGTGTCTTTGTTCCAATTTGAGCTCAAAATATGCATCTGTTATGTTTTACAGTGTTCTCGACAGAATATAATTTTCAGAATAATTTACACGTGGATTTATTTATTCAACTGCAATACGTATGGTTAAATAAGAGGAAACAATTTACCAGTGTTTTGTAGTCTCTCTTTCTTTCCACACATGGCAACCTATACATAAACAAACATAAACAAAACAATTATATTTACAAAACAAACAACACCTGCATACTCTCAGCTGCATACGCACACAAACAAAAACAAATATACCTGAGGAGCATGTGGTGATAAAACTTGAAGCTAATTAAGCGACAGACAACAACACACAGGGGAGTCATATTCTGGGAATCCCTATGACCAACCGCATAAGAACAGCAGCAGCATATAGTAGGCTATAGGAGCCTTATAAGCCACTTGTTGTCAACTCGTCTTTTCGCCAAGTGCTACAGAGTTGAAGAGCCTCCCCTTTAACTCTGTGTTTACTTTGGAGAAGGGACTCAAACATGAAGTCATCGTCACGGATACAGCACAGGAAGCATTATGAAAGAAGAGAACGTTCAACAGGCAGGCTTGGCCGGCATGATCTGTGTAAAATATGATATTCATTTACTGTCCCTCAGTTAACAACTACATTTGTGTGTGCATCCCGCTGTCTTTGTACGTGGCAGCCTCTGTCGACATATGTACTGATGCGGTGCTACGAGGGCTACGAATGTGCCGGAAAAGTTACAGTTCTCCACATGTGCAAATCTTTTTTGGAAAAACAAGTGTTATTTCTCAACAAGACTATATAAAATTGCAACAGCAAATACGTCTTGCTGAAAACAGAATTACTTCTGGATTAGGTTTTCTATTAATGTAATGAGGATATGTTGTTAATTTACATAATTGTTTTCCGCCTAAATAGCCGATCTCCGTCCAATACGTTGCCCCCACAACATAATTGGGAAAACAGTTCAGTAGTATATCAATGTAATTTCTAGCAGAAAGGGTTGGACTAGGCATCTACAGCTATGCTAGTGGCTTAGTGAGGCTTTACTTAGACACGGCAGCGCTTTGAGCTAAATGCTAACATCAGCACACTCACAATGACAGTGCTAACATGCTGATGTTTACCAGGAATCCCAGTTTAGCATGTTAGCACACTAACATTCGCTAAATAGCACTAATCACAAAGCACGGCTCAAGCTGACGAGGATATCAAATCAAACTTTGACCTCATGTTACTGCTAGACAAAAAGTCAGAGGATGGACAAAGTCATTATAATTCATTCCCGGAGAGGACATGAATGTGTGTGGAAAATTTCATGGCAAACTATCAAATGGTTGTCAAGACATTTCACTGTGAACCAAAAACGTCAATCTGATGGTGGAGCTAAAAATCACCAAAATCCTTAGCATTCCTCCACTGGGGAGCATGAATGTAATAAAACAAAAATAAAATAAAATAAAAATCATTGCAAAAAATCCTGTACATAAAATTAGTTTGCTTTAGTATATACAATTAATATTTAAATTTCATAATTAAAATAAAAATATACTCAAGACATCTTGCAAGCATGAATATAATGACCATATAATATGAAATTAACTTCTCATTGACACTTATTAACATAAGTGCAGAATAAAAAGTCCATCCAATGGCTATTAATTGACCATAGAAAAGTAGGCTACAGTTGAGTGGTAAAAAAAAAAAAAAAGAAACAAGAGGTAAAGCCCAACGTGACACATCACAAACTGGTCTCCTGATTAATTTTCTTGCTATCTGAAGAGTTCCTAAATTTAATCCAGTCTACTTAATTCACTACATTAAATCAAATGTGGTCAAGTCAATACGAAATGGTTTGCATGCAATTAGCTTGAGGATGACACCTCGATTCCTGATACCGTGCCAACTACACACCTCAACCTCACAGTGGCTATAGCTGGATAAAATGATTGCAGTATGTTCTGGGGTCTGATTGATAATGACCCTTCTGTGAGAGTGAACTGGTGCGCCATCTGTAACTGGAAACAATGGCAGAGCCACCCCACATGTTATAAAACTCCATGCTCTGCAAGAAAATACATTTAAATTGTGGGCTCAATGATGCCTGTGTATTGTGATGTAAATACTCTTTTGCATAGACATGAATCTAAATCCAGCACCAGGGAAATTGTCCAATTCCAGTGCTCTTACAATTTTGCATAGCTTGTGATTCAGAAAGCATCTGCATTAGAAATGCTTTGGCGTGCTCAGGTTAAACACCACTTGAAGCACTTCTAGGTTACTGTCTATTGTTCAAGTCATGCAAGTCCCTATATTCAGCCCGGCCCCATAGTTCAGTAGAGAGGTGTAGTATAGCGACTTGCTATTGCGTATCTCCATCCTAGACTTGTAAACCCCCATACTGTAAGTGTCCCATTAACAGTTCCTCTAGGAGATGGGTGAAATTGACTCTCAAAAGCTTTCCTTTGTGTTGATAATGTATGGCACTGTTGATAGCTTAGCTAGAATGTAGCAAGGCAATCAAAACAGTCAGCCATTCACATGAAATTAGGAAGTCGAAGAAAAAGCTTTGATAAAAGAAGCAAATGCATCGTCCTCGTCACGACCAAAACCAGAAATTCAATCTGACAGGATATGAAAAATAATGAAGCCATTTTAAGCATTCACAGGTCTGACCAGAAGGTTGTTGTTTATAACGTTAAACTAAAGAGGCTGGGAACAACTCTATTGTGCGTTAGGCATGCCTCTTATTGGTGAACAGAGCCCCTGCATGTCAAGCAGAGGTGGGGCACTGTCCCTAGAGTCCACTATCACAGCAGGTTAACCTGGCACTGCTTTTCTAAGGACTGATTGCCAGGCCCCCCGCAGCTCAAGATAAACCGACAATTTTCCATCAGCAGGGAATGTGGCTTTATTAGTAAAAGTAAGGGGGGTTGTTGGAGGTAAGAGAAAAAAGTGAAATCAAGTTCACAATGTAGTTTTAGTTGTTATGTAGGAGGGCAATAAAGTGTGATGGCAGACCTTAGTCCTAAAATTGATTATTATATCAGTAACTATTGTAAAACAATGGGTCGGTAATTTCAGGTGACAATCACTAAAGACTGAATTTGTACATCTTTTAAATAAGAAAATAAAACGCGACTGAAAATACCGCACCCACTCCGAAACTTAAACACAGATTTCGCGGAGATATTTGGCGAAATTTTACAAATAAGCTCTGGGGTATCTTTCACAGTTGTCAGATAAAACTGTAAAAGACAAGTCTGTATCTAAAGACTTACTTTAATGTGACGCATGATCTCATCATGCACAGACTTTCTGACAGGAGGGAAAACATTCACCGGAACAAAAACCACAACCCTTGTATCAGAGATGAGACAGACTCTGTGAACAGCAAATCAATATCATCGCCAGGCTGCATGTGAATTTAGAAGGGGCCAGCTCCACCAAAGGCATTCTATTTCTAAACAAAACACAAGTAAATCTACAAACAAACACTGTGAAGCTATCTGAATTAAAAAAAAAAAAAAAAAAAAAAAAAAGCCCAACTTAGAGGGCAAACAAGCAGTGCCTTATGGTTTTCAAGGTCTCCATTTGTTTTTCCGTGTTCCACTGTCAGGTGCAGAGAGAGGAGAGAGCAGTGGAGAGAATGGCGAGCCATAGAGGGTTAAAAGGCCATGGCTGGGATTATAGCACAAGTAAGGACCCCATACTGTGGCCTGACATGCCTACCAGCTTACAGTGCATTTTTCTCTGACAATGCAGGGTCACACACGGTCAGAAAGCATGAAATGTTTTCACACACATGTTGAAAGACAAGTGAATTGCTCAATGTTAAAGAGCCTCCTTCCCAGAGGTTATCTGATAGTATTATGCTTTTTAATAACAAAGTCACACAAAGTCAAAATCAAATTGTAAAAAAGGCTTTTTTTAACACTCCATTCTTGTGACGTCTGACCTTAAAGGACAGTATAACATGCCCACCTATTTGCTGGGAAGTTTATAATTCAGTGTGCATGGCATTCTTCTCCCCAGTTTAGGAAAACATCTAAAAGCCCAGTCATCCACCATGTACAGAGATAATCATGAATCATGTACCATTCACTAACCACTCCTGAGCGCCATTAAAGTGATCCCGCAAGAATGTACATAGGCCATCGCTCTCCCTCCACCGTTAATGAGAGGCCACTGTGCATGAGGACAGAGCGAGGTCTGGATGGTAGTTACTGATCAGCATGGGAGCTAGGTAATCGTGCCACTGATGAACTCATCTGTCTGTCTGTCCACTCCACCCTCAGACATGTGCGAACATGCCATAATCGTCATAATTCTACTCTTGCCCTGGGCTCTGCCACCTCAGTCACCTGATTAGGGCCTAAGTCCCAAGGGTATCGGCGTTAAAGCTCCAGTAATTCCGCCCTCAGCCTCACACCACCCTGTCTATGGCTCTTCCATTAAATATGTCATATCTTGTGGCAGTGCGGGGGGCACGTGTTAGAGCACACGGAGGGGAGAGGGGCTGTTATTCTCGGTGAAACTCTTTGTGCATCTGACAAAAACAAGGACGCTTCTCAATGTGTCATCTACAGTGCTCCCTGATGCAGCATAGGATCGTCTTTTATCAACAGCCAGAATTGACACTTTCCAAATATTTAACACGTGGGGGGAATTTCTCATTCCATTTGAGTGTGTTTAAACTGCAAACTGTTTACCTTTAAAAAATAAAAATAAAAAAAAAATCCCTCCTTCAACTATTCAGTTTTTTTTTTTTTTTCACCAGCCATGAAAACATCTGTCATGAACACCACTCTTTTCATGTAATTCCCCATCCCCCTGCCTCACTGTAAGCCGCTGTCAACAGTGTGTCTGATTTATTTCTCAAGTGTTGGTGGGACAGGGGCCTCCCACATGGCAGTCCTGGACCAGGAAGAGCCGGGTTCCAGAGGGGCCGGCAAAGCTTCAGTTCCCCCGGCTCGGCAGACTCTAGGTGGGGAGCAAACTTAGCCAACACGCCTGACGCAGGGCGCCGCACGCCCATCAATGCCTCCTTTGCAGGTGAGCAGAGGAAAACAAGGAGACAGGAGGGGATGTCAGTCTGCCGCGGAGCGCTGAAAAGAGCCGCATGTGAGGCATTTTTTGGAGTCATGTTTATATTCATGTGCTGCGAGACAAATATGGATTCCTCGAAAATATATGCACAAACCTGACACTGAGAAGAGTAAAAGCACACTGACAAACGTGTGGTACCCTGACATTTTTTACTCAATTTTTTCACTCACTTCTTATCACTTGAGCACACACACGCAGACAGACGCAACACACACACACTACTATCCATCAGTATGATGCCACTCATTCTCTGGCCTGTAGACCCTGGCTTTTCCCTTGAACAATTACTAGGTTTGAAAACTGAACTAGAGAGAATCACAACTTCTAAAAGGAATCACATCTTCTACTGTTAGTGAAGTTACTTGTTTACACTTACTGCCTACCATCTAAAGAAACGGGAGTATGTGAGAATACTACGCCACATTCCATTTTTCAAACGTCTTTCTCAAAGAAAACATAAGAATCTGACAACTTTTATCAACATAACCTTGTTTTTCCCCTCGGGGGCCCTGAGGAGGTCAATTGACTTAGGTTGGTTTTACACTTCAGAGCCAAATGGCCGGGACTAAATCGGAGGTGGGTGTAAGAAAAGTAACAGCTTTTGCATAAGAATATGCAATCAGTGGCAGGAGTAGAGAAATTCAACAGAATGCTTTCATGGGAGGGGGGTTCCTCATTTGTAATGTAACCTGCTGCTCTTTATTCTGACATATGTATAAATAAATGCATGTTAGTTGCATGAAAAAGAACCAAAACAAAACCTACATACTGTAACCCTTATTATATTTATCCACTAGTATAGTTATACAAGGATACTGTCTTGGGGAGCATTACAGTGGATTACACTGCCACGGTCTGTTCGATTGCCAGCAAATAAATCATTCCCGTCAATGGGAAATATACAAAAACACCCAGAATCTAACAGGACTGCAGTGGACTGGGCATTGACATGTCAAGTGCTAACTGACTGCCTGTCAATAAACCCACTGACCAGAAAGGTCTCTTACTGTCAAGGGACTGCGAGGTATAAGGGAAAGAGAAAAAAAAAATGGAGGTGAAAGTCAATCAAATTAGCTCCTTCCAGCCCACTAAACTCAAGGACCGGAGGTAAGCAACCAGAGCTTTTCTAAGACAAGTGACAATGTCTGTGGGGTGCAATCTGAGCGGCACCCTGCGGAGAAAGGCTAGCACTGATAAACCCTGAAGAAATGCCTTGACTTCTTCCGTTTTCAAATAGAATAGAATATTTGGGAAAATATCAAAAATGCAGTAAATAGCCTACATCAGTCTAGTGACCAAATGCTGGTTCCGACTGAAATGCTGAAAAATAAACTGCCGATTTGCATGTGACAAAGCCTACACCAGTGTGTTATTTGTTTATGTCCTCTGGTGAATGGAACCCTCTGGGGAGAAGCAGACAGTGAAAATGCTGTTAAGATCAGAGTGATAATGACTTACTGAATAAGAGTCTGCATCATGGGGGACTGCAACTGGTTTGATCCCTGTCCTTTTTCATTTCTGTCTCATTAGATAAACCTGTGGAAGTCAGACAGCCTTTTACCACCGATGTGTTTTAAGACATTAAACATTCAACACAGTCATGTCAAGACACATCATAAATTAAATCGTCTCAAAGTGAAGGGGAATTTATCAGAAACTCTCGTCATTCCTTCCTTTAGATTAAGCTCGTGTCAAGGGTTTAAAAAAAACAAAACAATAAACAATGAAAAATACCTGAAAAGAAGATAAAGCTAGTAGGCGACAGATGGGAGGCTCGTGTGTGTGTGTGTGTGTGTGTGTGTGTGTGTGTGTGTGTGTGTGGAGGGGGGAGTAGTAGGGGGCATACTCAACTCATTCCTGTGTCACGTCATATAAATCTGTTTGAATATGAGCTGTGACTTTTGTTTTCTGATCACTCTTGAACTGAATGTGAGTGACAGCGGAGGGGGGCGTGAACACACCGTGCTCACACCTAGGTTCATTGGCATGAATTGTTTTCCCAAAAATAAAAAAAAATTCCTTCAGAAACGTTTCTAATGTGTCACAGTGGATGTTCTGACTGAGGGGTCAACCAGGAAAGTTACTCACAGACTACATTTTCACACCTTTATGATTTTTTTTTTTTTAGCGATGACCTTTTAGTTTGTTGTCACTGTCAGAGGAAGCAAATCAAATGCTGTTTCACTATGTGCAACTGGGATAACAAAAATCACAAATTGGTTCGTTTAATGGGCTATCGGTGCTGTCTTTTTCAATAAAGATACCGAGCAATATCTCAGAGATCATCAAGTTAGGCTGTGTGTCAAAACGAAGCACTTGCACTCACACTCTGTTTCATACTTGATTTGTTTTGGTCTTTTCTTGCTTTCAAAGTTATCTTTTTTTTTTTTTTTTTTCTATTTTTCTGACATGTTAGTCTTTTAGTGGTATTAATTGATTCGGAGCAAACACTGTTCTCTGTAATTTTGTTTTCCAGTGATTTCCACACTGGACTGCATTAGTTGGATCCACGTTGTTGAACTTGACTGTGACCTGGGCCTGACATTGGTCCTGTTTCAGCCTCATCTGAGGTGGTCTTGATGATGAAGGGCGCGTGGCAGACTCTTCCATCCATCACAAGCTTGAAATATGAAATGTAAAATGGCCACAAGGTACGTTCCATTACTTGCCAGCATTCCCGTAAAACAGAAAACACACACCACCCAGTCACCTTTCTACACAGTGTCCCCCAGGGCACAGCTTTGGTCTGTTTGAAGATCAAAGGAGCTGAGGTAAAACAGCATGTTTACAGGTGTTGGGAAATTGAAAATTTCCTCGGCTGAGTGTGGTTTTGAATGGAAAGGGAAGTCCACCATCATATGTGTGTTTTGATGTCTGTGTGAGGGGGAGTCATGACAGTCTGTTTTCTTATACGTATTTAAAAAAAACAAAAAAAAAAAAAAAACAACAACAACATCTGAATTCTCATGTCAACTTGTTGCTGCAAAAAAAAAAAAAAAGGAGGGGGTGGGCTGGGGGTCATATTAGCCACTGTTTACCTGGCCGGCTTTGTATTCTGCTTGCAGATAATTGGCCTTCGATCATACAGCTGCTCCTGTCTTGAAGAGCCTTGGCCGCAGCAGAAAAGAGTTACCTGAAAACGCTCCGTATTAGCAGCACATTACCCAATGTGGCAGACACACACAATTGGCAAGGTGTTGTGTAGGAGCCATATCGAGAACCTCGCTTGCAAAAGCAACAGCGGGGGACGATGCCGAGTTTGTGAGGGATTAGTTCAATTCTAACACTTTTTTGGGGGGAGACCACGACAATAAGAACACCTCAGTCAAGCTCAAGTATGTCATTTACACTGCACCTCTCCACTTTGTGTTTCTCTGTGTGCATTAGAGGACCAGTCATGCCAAGCTTTCTGCATGAAAGGGAGAGCGTTTAGCTTTTGAGGCTATTTGTGCTTCTGACTCTGTAGTGTTTGTGTCCGATGGGAGGTGTCTGCGCCAGCTTCCTTAAAGGAGTAGGGGGTTTTGTTTGTTTCTCCGCCGTGCCAGGAGAAGTGACAGCCATTCCGGCTCTTTCACAGAAACACATTCATCTGTGTGAGAAAAGGCGGCCGCTGAACTCAGATGAAAGGCCACGGGGGCTGCGTTGCACAGGAAGGCAAGACTGTACATTGACTTCAGTACAAACACAACATAAGCCATGTCAAAGTCAGACCGAGGGAGAGAGATTCGGAGGGAGAGATAAGGGAGGAAGGAAAGAAAGAAAGAAAAGAAAGAAATTATATTCCTTTCTTCAAGAAAGAGAAGCAAACAGCAAAGATTGAATACAAGAAGGGAAACATTTTCATTATTACACTATTATAGTTAATATGTGGATATTTGAGATTTTAATTATGTATTTATTGCATTTACTAATTATATGGACTTCAGTGGTCTCCATGCTGGACTGGCCTCTCTATTAAGGGAGGCAGTGAGGAACTATCATGAAGGGCCTCTCACAAACAGCCTCCTTTAAAGCTTTCATGGATATCAGAAAATTAAACAAGTGACATAATAATTACATTAAAATAGTTCCGTCACCCCAACATTTTCGGGTTTGTGTAGCCATGATGTGAACAAATCCAGCTGCATCATGCCTATAAAAATGCACTCATTTATTGTTTGTTTTGTTTTTGTTTTTATTATTGAATATTTTTAATGGAATAATGTGTGAGATTTGCATTTGCATTGCTTTTTTGGGTTGGGTTGGGTTGGGTTGGGTGGGGGGGACGTGGGTGGGGTGGGGGTGGGGGTCGGGGTGTGGGGGGCAAACAGGCCCCCTGTTTGAAGTGACACTTGTGTGACTATAAGTAACACAGGCCGACGAACGGACACATTCATTTCATTAGAGCAGTTCGAATTCAATTAGAGGAGATGGCGTTTGTGTTTTAAAAGTTTTCTTTCAAAACATGGTTGTCGATAACCTCTTTGTGATTTCTACTGAGGAGGCCCGTGTATAACACCGAAAAAACGAATTAGCTGGAACAGACACGAACTTTTTTTTTTTTTTTTTTTTAAGCCTTCACACATATTTTCAACTCCATAAATGAAATATAGCTATCGATACATTTTAAAATGACCCAGCTAATCACAGAGAGAGCAAGTCGAATTATCATCGTCTGCTACATGAAACATACCTGCTTCAAATGCAAGTCATCAGTTTAAATAAGGGCCTTGAGAGAAACAAGGCAAAAGTTTATGTGGAACATTTTTTTCTATTCCATTTTTAATCCTTTTTTTTTTAGTAAATTATTTGTTGACTTTGAAAGAATTTAATTTGGTTATTACAAACTTGAGGGTTTGCTTTAAATACAGGAATTAATGATCACAATAACCACAGCGCGTTGTTGTTATGATGCATTAGGGCCGGTTGTTTATTTATTTATTGATTTGAAATAATTCTTAAGTTGTGTAATAACATATATGCATCTATATATATATAGATACATATATATATATTTAAATTTTACAACACTCGTTTGATTACTAAAGCGCTCTGTCATTTAAAAGCCCAGAAAGGCAACTATACAGTCCTTAAATGCCGGAAATTATTACGAACTTCATACTGTGCATTATGAGGCTTCATATCTTGAAGTACATCCGGTCAACTGTGTTTGACTTTATGTGGCTGTCTAGTAAGGAAAAGTTGAAATAGGTGTAGCTCTGTCGGCAGGCTTCATTAAAATAAAAAAACAAAACAAAACAAAATAAACAGAATGTTGTTTTCAATGGCTTTAACAAACACATATGGAGAGGAAAAAACAATTACGCTGCCATATTTGATGAATTATAAATGACTAAGAGCAATAATCGAGGCTCCCCAGCCCTGCTGCTACTTTAACTTTTATTTTTCCAATGCTTACACGCTGAAACGAGGGCTATTTATGCAAAAAAAAAAAAAATACACAATTTATTTCAAAAAACACATCGTTATAGATTTTTTTTTTCGTAACAAGGAAAAAAAACTCAAGCAGTTGGCCGCGCACAATTAGCGTAGATTGCGTGTGTGAGTGAGAGAGAGAGAGAGAGAGAGAGAGAGTGGCAGCAGCAGATGAATTCACCTGGAATGACTGACAGCTCTGATATGCTGTTGTGGTTGCACACCAGCAAGTACGGCCCAGGACGCGCGAACACTGGGGCATCACTGCGACGCGCGGACTCGCTGTCGTTCCCCGGAGGCCCACGGCCAGAACCGCTCCCTGCCTCACCCTCTCACTCAAACTTCAACCTAACCTCAATTAGCACGGAGAGCAATTGTTAGCTCACACGGTCAACTGCAGCCGCAGTGGAGCTCGGTCTCAACAACGTCGTCTCAAATATCGACATGCTGCCCCTGTCAACTGGTGTTGATCATAAACGTGTCCCCAAACACGGCCTATGGCAGCCCCCCCCCCCCCCACACACACACACACACACACTCACCCCACCCCCAACCACCCAACACACACACACACACACACACTAACGGGGACATACCATTCGTCTTCACTGACGTAGTGGTAACGTATTGTGTGCAATGAGACATCCAGTAGGCGATTAAACAAGTAAATATTTGTCATTCTCAAACATCTGCTCATGCCATACTTCATGAACACGCAATAAGTCCTGCTATATACTGCTAAAGAAGTTGTTGGGGTTTTTTTTAAGTTTTCTTTTTTTTTTTTTTAGGTAGCCTAAATCGTAAATCCAGGTTAAGAAAAAAAAAAAAACTTGCTGATTCCCTGTTGTTTTCCTCCTTGAAACTGAACTGAATGAACTGGCTAAAATGAGGAGATGTTAGATACAGAGAGAGACAAAGGTCTGGCTATTCAGATGTGGATTGTGCAAAAAGAGGCTTTAACTCCATAGATACCAGTCAGAATAGTAGTTTAATATCCAGTGTCTCTAATGTGGTTTTATGTCGTAAATTAAACATCATCCAATTATCTTATTCCGAAAATTAAAAAAAAGTCGATAAGCGGGTTTTTACGCGGGTCACCCGAACTCCGCAGTGAACTTATGGCAGGCCTTCAAAAAAATTTCTTCCTGAACTTTGACCTGCGTCCAAATATAACCCCCCCCCCCTCGCCAAAAAAAAAAAAAAAAATACATCACCAATAAGCTACAGCCCCAGTGAGGCAGGTTGAGCTCTGTGTTCTTACAGTGTTGTATCTTTACAGTATAGTCAACAATGTACAAGGAGCTGGGAGAAGAGGGGGGAAAAAAAAAGTGCTTCATTCTCCGTGGATCAATATCAGCGCAGCAGGAGCCGAACAGGAACCGGCATCGACACACTGTGTGAAGCTGACCTTTCCCACTCCCCACAGGTCATACCTTCCTCCGCCGGCGAGGTCACCGGGCCGGCCACTTATTTGCAAGTGCTAAATAAGCTGCATATAAACCAATATTTTTCTGTCATCGACCCCTGGGACAGAGATAAAACCCGCCTCAGTTAACACTTTTTTTTTTTTTCTTTTGCCAAAAAAATTAAAAATTTAAAATGAGTTTACTCTCTTCTCACTGACTGATCATGTAAATATGTGAAGTGTACCATGGGAAAGGCGAAACAATCAGAGCTCAAACTTATAAAAGTATTTTTAAGGAGAAAATAAAAAAAACAAACACATTTTTTAGTAGCTTCTAACTGATTTTAATTGATCTCAGTGCCTGGTTGTAATCAGCATCGCTTCCCTGGAGATCCCACCACCTTTTTATTTACTAGACTGCAGAATTCTGTAAGCCAAGAAAGGCGAGCGGCTTGTATAACAGGAGACAGCAGCTCACATAACACAGACAGAGACAGAGTGCCACTACCTGCTGCAGCAGAGACTCGGCCTGCAGCGATATGCACCACAACTCGCGAGTCCCACCACGGGCTTGCTATGTTCCCCAACATCCATGAAGCATGACTCACGGAACAATAATGACAGGAACTTATTCCCACAGAAGCATGAGCAGTTAGCGGAGGCCAGAGTCTCACAAAAACAACGCACAGCCAGCTGGCAAACATTTAAGTTATTTTTCTCTACCTTACTTAATACATCTAAAGGCTATAGCCTTAATTCTAGGCCTACTCGGACTCTGATGTTTATTCTTCAAAGAGCCTCAGATCTGTACGTGCTATAAAAGTTTACTGACAGTAATGTAGGCCATTATCTGCACTCACAGCACAGCCAAACGTCAGATTCCACCAAACACACCTGAAGCGCCTTTAAAACCATCTAAATTAACAACAGGACTACGGGAACATATGGTCATCTCCCGAAACCGGTTACCACTAGAGCACGAAGAAGCTCTCACAGACCATAGGACCGAGCCAAGTCAAGTTCAAGTTCACGGCTGTGACTGCACCCACTCCTGTGCAGCAAAGTGTCCAGCCCCCGGGGGGGGGGGGGGGTTGCATGTACAGGCTGTGTTGTCAAATAAACTCAGTACCTGAGCTGGGAAAATATAAAGTGGCAAAATGTGACCTATGGAAGAGAAAAGCTTGTTGCTGTTTTCCCCTTTATGAACAGACCGGTATGTGCACAAGCCCTGAGTGTGCTGAGTGTGCAAAAATGAAAATGCCTAGCTTGCTCGAGTTTTCTTCATTTAAATTAAATAATAAGTAAATAAATAAAACTCAAAAGCAGATCATGACTAGTTGGAATTTAATTCCTTCTTATAGATGATTTTCAATAAATTTCAGACTGTGTACACGCAGTCGAAATGAATTTCCAAAATCTCATGTACAGCACCACAACAGCCACATTGTTTAGGGCCTGTAAGCATGCTTTGCAAAGCTCGAGGTAAAACACCACAATGTTCCAAAGCCTAAGGAGACGAATTAAGGCCATAAAGAATTTAGCGAGGGCTGATGACTAAGTTATAAAGTCTGAGATGTGATACATTTTCCAGAGAATGTAAGATTCATTTCCAAAACCGACTATGCCTCCCAAACAAAGATATAACTCACTAAACTGCACCGGCAACCAACAAAATAGAAAGCATGAAAAAGCAAAGAAAATATTTAGCACTTGCAACACCTTTTATTATATTTGTATGCAGTAAAATTCTTATCACAATAAGGAAGAAAACACCTCTTAAAACTTTGAACAAAAGCACATAACGAAACAACTGCCCATGTTTAGCTCGTAATTGTACATATTTATAGTAAAGAAACATTCTTTATAAATACTGTTTCATCTGTAGCAAGTAAATACCATAATTTAATTACAAATGGATAAATATGGCAGTTGATATTTACAAAAGGATGGGTGTAGTTACAGAAAATCGAACGGCACAACGTTTATTTTCCTCACAATCTTCCAGATAGTATTTCACAATTCAAACTTGCAAAGCACAAAACATCACAAGTTAAGCCCAGCAAACTAAAATATACATTCACAAGCATAATATTGTGGTCTGTTTGAGTTAAATGTTAACTTTGGCACTCTTTCCAGTTTATAGGTGTTTAGTATAGTACAATCAATTTGCCTCAAGATCACAATATTCAACATTATAGTACAATTTTATCGTAATATGTGCACTAAAAGTCCAGTTAGAGAAATAGCTACCATTGAAGGAACATCTATACACCAAAGACTGACAAACTATCACAACCAATGGGAAAGTGGGCTTTTAGTAATTATTTACAATATGAAATACACCTCAACTATTATACATATTTTCCTCTGTTGGTAATCGTCATCTTCCCTGGTGAATCAAAAATAGCAAAATAAAAAATAAACAAGTGTTTGTGTGCCTCTTGTGTGCACGTGTCCCAATCTGCTGCTGGATGTTCCAGTGCTGTGAAATGAGTGTGTGTTGCTTCATTTCGTCTTAGTCCTAAACATACCATTCACTGAAATTGGAGGACAGGCCACTGTGGCTGGTGGTGTTGTGGACGGCCGAGGCCGGGGACAGGGTGGTGTTGCTTTGGGTCTCGGTGGTGGGAGACACCAGGCCGGGGGGTGTGGAGGATTCATACCCGGAGCTGGCTGCTGGCGATGAGTCTGATGCTGATGGGGAGGATTCGTGGACCTGGTGGAGATTGAAAATAAATAAATAAATCAAAAATACAAACAGGTTTTTAAAATCTTGGCACAAATAAGAGCCTGTGAATTTAGAGGCGAATTAATTATTTAGGGCCCACAACAGGACCAGGAATAGTAGCACTTGTGTGTTGATAACAAACAGACATTATGCAGGCCTGGCTCAGACATAAGTAGGCTTATTCAGAACACATTTCCTGACACGAGCTATTTACCTTCATGTGTTTTCTTAGGGAGCTGGGATGTGTGTAGGACTTGTCGCACATTTTGCAGAGATAGGGCTTGTCCGACGTGTGAACGTGCATGTGTTTCTTTCGGTCGCTGCTGTTGGCAAACCTTCTGTCGCAGCCCTCGAACTCGCACTGGAACGGCTTCTCTCCTGCAGGAAAAGGGGAAAGAGAGGGAGCAAGGAGTCAGACACTTGAGCGGGGGAGTGCCTCGGGGCCGAGTGTGTAGCAACAAGGAGCTGTGGGGATCGTGCAACGCGCAGAATTCTAATAGAAAAAAAGTTGTGCCGGGAACACGTTCACTAAAAAAAAAAAAAAAGAAAAATCACAGCAATCACAATTTTAAAAACAGCCCCGCTGCGATAATCAAAGTTTGAAGCGTATTTTTTTAAAATGAGCTGGGGGAGTTGCTACATCTGATTTAGCCTAAATAATGCGCATAGTGATTTGGAAGGGGGGGGTGGGAGAGGGGAGGTGGGGGACGAGGCCGTCCTCAGTGGGCCTACAGAAGGCGTACCATTTGCTGGGAGACAATAAAAACCTAATTAGCACCTGACCAACTCCGTGGCACGGCACCATCCCCTGTTTCCCAAGAAAATAAGTCCAAATGTGAAAGGCTGGTAATGGCCCTGTCTATCACCTTGGCTCCTGTCAAAGGGGCGCACGAGAAAACAAAAGGCGATCCTCGCGCACAGACAGTGGCACCGGTGCCGCGCGCGGCCAGAGCGACGCCGCATCGCACAACTGCTAAGCAAACACGGAGTAAAAATCGATTCAGAAATAAATACGAAACATTTTGTCTATTGCCAAAGAAAGGCAGCAGTCTATCTATGGGGGGGGGTAGCGACGTGAGCTATAAAGCGCAGTATCGTGCACAAGATACATTAAACCAACTGAGATGATTAACTATCAGTTTTGCAGCTCAACGATGCACGCAACGCGCTCCCACAGTCCCCTTTGACCCATTTTAAAGTTTACCCCCCCCCCATCACACACACACACACACACACACACACACACACACACACACACACACACGCAATAAAACATCGACAAGCGGGGCTGAACTGTGTTTTTTCTACACTTTAGGAAAATGTCTCTCCCCAGAACAACTGGTAAACTGCGCCCGGTGCAGCCGTGTGCTGAAGTAAAAAAGGAATCCTTCCACTACTCTAAACTCCTTTCCTCTCCCCTGGACGCGCTCCTAAACCCACTCAACCTATTTCTGCTTTCCTACTATCTACTTTAGCAGCCTGAAATAGCCGCCGATAATCAGATCTTGATTCGTGTGCGTCTCGGGGAGACACACACACCTACAACGGCCGAAGGAAGGCACATGCACGCTTGGTAACGGCACCGACCTGGCTAGCTCGATAGAAACCGGTAAAAGGTCTGACAGCGTCATGGATAATTACCTGTGTGCGTTCTCTTGTGAATCTTCAGGTTTTCCGACCTGGCGAAGACCTTCCCGCAGCCGGGGAAGGGGCATGGAAAAGGCTTCTCCCCGGTGTGCACCCGAATGTGGTTAACCAGTTTGTATTTCGCCTTGAACGGTTTGCTCTCCCGGGAGCAGTCCTCCCAGAAACAGACGTGGTTGGTCTGCTCCGGTCCCCCGACATGCTCCACCGAGACGTGCGTGACCAACTCGTGCATGGTGCTAAAAGTTTTGTTGCAACACTTCTTCGGGTTGCTGAGCTGCTCGGGGTCGATCCACTTGCAGATGAGCTCCTGCTTGATACACTGCTGCCTCATGTAGCGGAAAAAGGCACCGGGGTGGTGGTGGGCTGCCATGTTCATACCCATGTTCATATTCATGGAGCCGTACTGGTTGTGGAGCTGCGCGGCCGAGTACGGGTCGGTCCTCGGGCTGGATACCTGGTGGTACTGGTCGGAGCGTCCGAAAACTTCTCCGGGTAGTCCGAGCCTCATTTGCCCGTTCAGGACATTCGGGGATCCGTGGGACCCATGTTGGTCGTGGATCCCGGGGAACAGAATGTGGCCTTGAGTGTCTGTGTGGGAGTGATGAAGGGATCCCGCCGTGGGGCCAAAAATAGTATGTTGGCTGCTCGCCGGAGAGGATTCTCCGAAGCCACGACTACGAAAGAGAAAGTCCCTGGTGGAGTTGAAAGGAGAGCTTGCATACGACGTGACATGGGCGGCGTGAGCCCCCAGAGCTGCAGCGGGGTAGCCCGGCGCCTGGGTGGTGAAGGCAGAGCTCTGTCCCGGAGAGAGATCGTGGTTCAGCTTAAACGCACCCATGTGTGCGGAGTCTACAAAGCTATTTTGTGCCAAACTCAAGTCTCTCTCCTGCATCTCGCTCGCTGAGTGATGCCTGGCAAACGAGCCCACTCCCAGTCCGGGGAACTGGTGACCGGCATCCAGTAACATTATTTCAGAGAGCAATTTTCTTTTTTTTTTTTCTTTTTTTTGGTTTAAAATCAGCGCAGGACTCGGAGCTACAGCGGATAAGTTAAAGGAGAAAAAAAAAAAAAAATCAAATGTTGATGCTGACACGCAACGATTCAACTTCCAACCTTGGAAACACCATATCAGGTGTGACTCAGAACGTTGCTCCGATCATGAGGGGGGGAAAAAAAAAAAAAAATCAAAAAAAAAAATCAGCTTGGCTTATCGAAAACTGAATTTACTTCTAGTTAACTTGTGGCCGAAAAATCCAAATGTAACGAAGTGAAGAGTTTCCTCGTGTCCTCTCCCCTCGACTGCGACAGTCGGATGCGTTGAAATGCACTCGAAGAATTAAATAATTATCTTACTATGCGTCCTCTGCGTGCACAGAGCGAGAGTAGCTGGGGCATCTCAGAAAAATCGCCGTTCCGATTGGGTATGTGTTTATTTCTCTGGCTCGCCCGTGCTTATCGCGGAGGGTCCCTGTTTCTCCGTGGACTGGCTCTACCTCCTCTTCCGCCCCCTTTAACTGGAGCCCGTTCATTCGTTCCTCGCAGTCTCATTGGCCACCGCGCCTCATCAATCCCAGGTGCCCCTCCAATAGCAGGTAGCGCTCCGGCGACTTAGGAGCGCAACGCCATTTTCCGCTAATAATTACCGCCTACTTTTAGGAGAACGTTCGGGGGGGGGGGGGGGGGGGTGCGGGCGCAGGGGAGCACGAGAAAGAGACAGGAGCGAGCGTGTTTTTGTTTGTTGATGCTTCGTAGGTGCCAAGTTGTAGTATGTATAGAAGATTTAAAAAAAAAAAAGACTTATAAATATGAGATATTTGATGAGATATAATAAGTTTGGAGAACGGGAAGGGAAATATTTAAAATCAGGATGGAAAAAAAAAAAATGTGTGGTGGGTTAGGAAACACTTCATCAAAATAAAACGCAGCAGCCTGACGCACTTTACATCTGCAAACTAAAAGAAGGGGGTCGCGCTGTTGCGCTGTAACCTCGCGGAGGCGTGCTCCTAGATGTGTGACAATTAAGCGCCGTGACGACCGGAGGGACACTATCCGCTAAACGCGAAAAAAAAAAAAAAAAAAAAAAAAAAATGCTCAGCAGACGCGTCACCGTTGGCTGCAGGAGAGACTTGGGGTTATGCGCAGGCACCTTCACATCCATCGAGCGCCGTACACTGATTGGACGTTGAATTCTTTTATCCGGTCCCAGAGACTTCTGAAGGGCGCACAGAATCTGTGTGGCCAACAGGCACCGTATTAATATAATAACTGAAAACTAAATTTTGCGTTAAATTATTTTTCAATAAACTCAATGGACTGCCGAGACACCTGTTTTTAAACATCAGTACAACTCGTAATAAACCGATCCGTTTATAGCCATTTATAGATCTTCAGTGCTCATATATCATAATAATCTATTACTAAATTATGTTGATAGAATCCCTCTAATCTGACAAAACTCTGGAGCCACTATGGAGTCCAGTGGTTTTTCCACTGGCTGTGGAACCACAACTGGGGCCTTTAAGTGTTGCTCCACTGCTTCACACTGGCAGCCCACCAGTGGTTGCTGGTTCTTTTAATGGTTCCACGGGCTGCCGGCGCCGCTTCCTCGGTGGCTCTCGCAGTCACCGCACCAATTTGCGTTACATGCCATGACGGCGAACTGCGCTTAAATCCAAGTAAGTCACCGGTGACCTGTAGGGTCGAGCCCTTTCCCGACCTCGGAAAAAAAATAAAGTTTTAGAAATAAAAAGTCACGTCTCTAGTTGATATTGAGTTCCGGTGTTGTGGTGCTCTCCAGAAGCCTGGGTCTGTGTAATGTTCTGTTTTACACCCCAAAACGATGTCCTCGAGAAAAACAATAGACCACTTCCATACAGCCACTGTTTTTCACACTGCTAACTAAGACTTTCTTCGTGTGATTTCCTTTCTGGTTCCCATAAAAGGCACAAACAAGCATAACTGGCAGAGGGAAGTCATTTTTTTTTTTTTTTTTAAACACGGATTCGCTTCGTTTACTGGCAACTTTCCATAACAAGCATGCACTGGATTCTGCGTTCGGATGGGGATATACAGGCCATGCACCACAGCTGCTCATTCAAGTACGAGTCAAAGGAAGTCTACTTACATTTTTCACCAAATCAAAATCCCACCAGCTCTTCCGTTCCAACACACAACAACATTCTCTGCCCCTCTCGGCTCTCCGGTGCTCTCCGAACGTCAAATAACGGGGGAAGGCGAGGGAAAGGTTTTAAAAACTTTTTTTTTTTGGGAAATTGTGTGCGTCTAAGCTCAGAGTGGGACAGGCTGAGCGTTGTGTGCCATTCTTCCAACTCTATTTCGACCCGCACCACAGGAAACGCAGGAGCTGATCCAAGTTCAAAGTCACGTCTGCCGACCCCTATAAGAAGTTCTTTATTTCTCTGGAAAACCACAAAACCGTCCCCAGATAGGGGAAAAAGCGAAAGAGAATTTAAAAAGAAAAAAAAAAATCAATCGGGTAGAGGCACATGGCTGCGGGTTTTCCCTCCTGCTTGGAGAAGAAAGGGGGTCTAGCCTATTGAAAATCCCCCAAAGACCAGTATTTCAACAGGTTTTAGGAGCAGCAGCACACATTGAGACACGGCCTACAGATGTAAAGTATAAATCACATGAAATATTACTCCGAATGTGATCTGAAGTTAAGAGTTGGCAAAAAAAAAGTAGCTAAAAGCTTTCACGCTGTACGCATGTTTTCAAAGGTTATCAATAGACAATAGTCTTGATCACATAAGGTCGCTTCGCCTGTATTTTATGATGGGGCGCCAAAGGCATATTTCTCCTCCTCTGTTATCTGACAATATCAATATGTTGACACACTGGAAGGTTACTTGTGTGGCTTCCGTGACCTTGTGTTTCATGGATGTTTGACCTATGACCCGTTAAGACCACATATGTTGCCCTCTTGACTCCTATTGGTAAAATAACCCTGTTTATGACAAAGCGTCTTTGTTTTAGAGAGAGAGAGAGAGAGAGAGAAAGAGAGAGAGAGAGGGAGAGAGAGGTTTAAGACGTCCCCCTCTTTCGTCTGAGGCATCGACAGCTTTAGGTAATTTGGAACCCATAAGTCAACAGTTTGAGTTTCCCTTTATTACTTTGGATATTTTAAGAAATTTGTGTTATTTAAATCCTCGTCACTGCTTGTTACATTTCAAAATATGAAAAATTAGGGGAGGAAATGATCATCAAACGTATAATTCTTGTTATTTTAGTATGGGTATGTATTAGGTCCCAGTTATTGTAGCATTTAATGTAATATGTGCGGAACAGGGGCCCTCAAACACATCATAAACAATGCACCCACTGCTCCTCTGTGTTTTTATGGGTTTCCAGAAGCTTTCTCTGGAGCAGGACATATTTTATTTATTGAAAAAATAAATAAATAAAAATCCCGGTGAGAATAGGGACACAAATGTGGTCATGGGTTGTTGTTTTTTTGTTTTTGTTTGTTTGTTTGTTTGTTTCTTGTTTTTTCTGTAAATTTCAAGTTCTGATAAAAAATACAACTATGACATAGACGTGCCATCTGGGCCTGTACAATGAAAAACGAGCAGCTGTTAAATAGGCAATGAACTGATGGACGAGCAGGCAGAAGTAATCTCAACACCGGTATAGAAAGACAAACCAAACGATTTTCTTTGGCTGTAAATGATTCCTGTGTTATTTTTTTGTAAGACTACAAAATGTTCTGCATCAGTTTTTAGAGGTCCTGACATAAAATGTCTATTCAAAGCCTTCGCCTCAGTTGCTCCTTATCAAGTTCAGAAATCAGTTTCAACAGAGGAGCACTCGCAACAGGCCAATAACATGGAAACCCCCTCTCTCTCTTACACATTGGAAATCAATTATTGCTGATTTCAACTGTGTTGATTAATATATTTCAAGTTTGTTTTTTTATTTTTGTTGTTTTTTTTTTTTTTTTTAAAGGCCAGCTCCGGTTCAAGTGAAGAAAACTTCGCACTACAGGAAGAGACGAGGATTTGAGGAGTTTGAGGCCAGCTATCACAAATCGACTGGAAAGGTGTTTGAATTGAGACATATCAATGACAGATACGCGTCCTGCTGTCAACAGGGACTATTCAAAATTGCGTGATCCGTTTTATGAAGTGAACTTAAATGGAGTTGAACAAGTGCGTGCCAACCCCATTATAACCAAGATCACAAAAACTGGTGAATAAGGTTTAGTTTATTTGCTGGAAAAAAAAAAGAAATACACGAAACCTTTTTATAGGAAGAAACTCACTGAAGTAAAATGATATATTAGGCTGTAATACTCTTAGTTTACTGTTGGGCGTTTCTAACTCTGGCAAAGGTCTGCCTTGAATTCTAATACATCTAACCCAAGACTTAAGTTCATTTAGGGATTATGGGATTGTGAAAAACGGCTGAACAAATAAAAGAATAAAAGATTTTTATTGGTTTTTCCAAACTTCGGCATATGCTTGGAATGACAGCCTACACTACCCTCCTTTAAATTCGAGTGCAGCAGTCACGTTAGGCTATTTAAAATCAACCTACGGAGAGAATGAATCATATCCATATGATACTGATGATGATGATGATGATGATGATGATTAATAACCGCTACGAAGAGAGGAGGTTAAAATGAACAACACCTAAAATAATAGATTTTAAAAAACAAAGCAGACGCAACCCTATTCCGCGGATGTTTTTTTAATTTAATTTTATTTATTTGCTTTTTTTTTTTAATTAATTAATTTATTCTTTTTTTTTTTTTTTTACTGTGTTTCAACACTTTGTACAATTTAGCCTTGCAATGCCCTGCGCTCTTGTCCTTTTACATTTTCCTGATAAATCACTGTTGTTATGTCCTAAGAGCTGCGCGTTGTCCGAATGCCTCTTGGTCGCCGCAAAAATGTCCAAATTTCACAAACTCTGAGTCGTCAGCGATGTCTTTATTACATATCTATACACGGTCGCACGTTTTACACAAGTCACACACACATCCATTCACCAGCATCGCGCTTTAGGCTGTTTTCTCTCCCTCTCTCTCTCTCTCTCTCTCTCTCTCCTTCCCTCCTTCCTTCCTTCCTTCCTTCTTATGGCGACACGAAACCAATGGTAAGACACTTGGACAGGCCAAGCCGCGGACACACTGGGCCGCACTTGTCACATAAACTGACATTTCGGTCATCCACGTTCACCGGCACCAGTAAACAGAAAAGCCGCACAAACAGAACTGCTGGTAACTCTCCGAGTACAACTTTTTGGAGTCAACAGCGATAAAGAGAGTGAGGGGGCGGAACCCTGCTGAGCCCCTGCGCTGAACGACAGCCAATCGCTTCGTTCTCCTAACTGCCAGTCACCGAAATCCGTCCAATACCCGCAGTGCCATTTCTAAACTGTATTCCCCACTGTGTCCTCCAACTGTTGTATGTTCTGCCAATCGCTTGAGGACAGAGTGGGAAAAGGAGCAAGCAGAGTTAGAAGCCGGACAAAAGAACTTGCAGACCCCTTATATGCATATTTTCCTAATGTTTTAGAGAGCGTGGTGTGGTGAAAAAATATTGCGGTGAGTGCGGATGGACTTGTCAGTGTAGTTATGGAACCCCCTTTAAGCAAGAGGAATCCGGCGATAAGATTAGCGGATTTGGCAGCGACTCAACCCCTTCCTCATCAGAATATGACAGGCTTCCCGGGGCTAGGGGGGCATCACCCTCTCTCCCACCATGCCCACCTCCACCCTGGGGAGCTGGGCAACGACCCTGGAGTGGCACTCACTCCATTTGGACCAGAGCACATGGCACAGACAAATGCTCTCAAACTTAGCCCATCTCAGCACATTCAGAGCCATCCCGAAGCCCAGACCGCGGCATCTTTCACTTCTGCTCAGACCACAGTTGGTTTCCCCGTGGCTCACCCCCACTCAGGCTACTCAAGCAGCAGGGACTTCATCCTCAGGAGAGAACTCTCAGCCTCTGCTATGCATGCACTTGGCGACCAGCATAGTTCCGCCTCCTCCCCTCATCACCATGGCATGTTCATCTCCCCAACAGGTGCTTATGGGCACGCGGAAAGTGGGGCCCATTCACTTTTTACTGGACTTCACGACCAGGCGTCCCCAGGTGCCCACCACCATGCCCTCAATGGGCAGATGCGCCTGGGTATACCGGGGGACATCTACGGCAGGCCAGAGCACTTCGGGCACAGGCCGGAGCACTATGGACCCTCTTCTCTCCACAGCTACAACTCCATGAACCTCAATGTGAACATCGCTTCTGCTCCTCACGGAGCGGCGGGGGCGTTTTTGAGATACATGCGGCAGCCCATAAAGCAAGAGCTAATCTGCAAGTGGATTGACCAGGAGCAAAGTCAAAAAAAGCCCTGCTCGAAAACTTACAGCACCATGCACGAGCTGGTCAACCACGTCACGGTGGAGCACGTCGGGGGACCGGAGCAGAGCACCCACGTCTGCTTTTGGGAAGAATGTCCACGGGAAGGAAAGGCGTTCAAGGCGAAATACAAACTGATAAATCACATCCGAGTTCATACGGGAGAAAAGCCCTTCCCGTGTCCCTTCCCGGGCTGTGGAAAAGTGTTCGCTCGATCGGAGAATTTAAAGATTCACAAGAGGACTCACACAGGTCAGTACTTCTAAATTGTGTAGAGCTCGCACACGGTAGTCTGAAAAATATCCCCCCCGATCGCCGGGCAGCGTGGTCTACCCGAGGCGACCCCGTTGTACTAGTCGCATCGCACACGGATGGACAGTGCGGCCGCGCGTAATTGCGCGCACAAGCGAGCAAAACGCTTTTATTCGGTGACGCATTCGCACGGTGAGTAAATGTGTTTCATTTCCTTTCATAATATAAACTTTTTTTTTTTTTTTTTTTCTTCCCCCTACTCACCGAGACGCCTGGAGTAGGCGTGAGAGGATTAGGGCATATGATTTGTAAAACGTGCTTACGTACAGGCAGGGCAGCGCTTGGACACGCGTAAATGTAATTATCTTCAGGCGTAGGACGTTCACGCAAAAAGCGCAGTTTACATATCGACCATGCCGTGCACATGGTTCACGATACCTTAAACATACGCCGGATTTACTATTGTGAAGCAGTGGTCTTACTGCTAACCGCCAGGAGTACGAGCTACGGGCTAAAATCCCCGCACTACTGTCGGAGCAATATAATCTATCCGGGGATACCGTCCAACCAAAACAACGGCGTCGTGGTGAAATGTTGGACAGAGTTGCAGAGAGCTTAAAGTTCAAGACAGCGAGTCTGTGAGAAAGTGAGTACGCTATCTTTCCACTAATTTCCCAAATGCTCGTTTTGTTGTTGTTACGCAGATTGGAGGGTCGAGTTTTGGCCAAACAAGAGCTCGACTTTGGCCTCGGGCCACCAGTGTAGATAGGCCTCCAAACCCTTACTGGGTGACGTTAAATCCCGAGGGGAAGTCAAGAAGCAATCTACCAAAAAAGTGTAAGCCCTCAGAAAGTCCAGGTTACACCTCCGGTGCTCTGTGCCACGACTGTAGCCTACCTGCCCTCCCCCCCCTGTCGCCCATAAACCTAGCAAAAGCACGCTTTTCATTTTAAGTGTCAGGTGTCTGTGTATGCGATGAGTTACAGCAGAGTCCACCACGGTGCATAAACGTGCTCCTGGTGGTCTCCCCAGTGCCCCCTCTCCCCCGCGCGCGCGCACACACACACACACACACACACACACGTAACCCGAAGGCCTAAAGGCATGTCACACGTGTTCAAGCTGGAAGAAATGCTTTTGACAAGTGGGTGTGGAGTGGTCGCTCCGTAGTAGGTGTCCAGTGAACACGCTCTGCTGAGGAGGAAGCCCCAGTGGAGAGGTGCAAGCTGCTCCACGGAGCAGTTAATGGGGAAATGCCCTCATGTCGTATTTACTTCAAAGGTGGTATGATGAGAAGCGGAGGTTCGTTAAGCCACGTGACATGACTGTAGAGAGGCCGTGGAGCCAAATGGAAAAACGAATTCTGAGTTCTAATCTTGTGATGTGTGCAGAAATGTAAAAAAAATCGGTGTGTGGAGACGTTTCCATCACCGTTTGACAGCACTGCACTGACCGTATCTGTGTTGTGGTTTTTCTTTATTTGTTTGTTTGTTTGTTTCAAGGAGAGAAACCTTTCAAGTGCGAGTTCGACGGCTGCGACAGGAAGTTCGCGAACAGCAGCGACCGGAAGAAGCACTCGCACGTACACACCAGTGACAAGCCTTACTACTGCAAAGTCCGCGGCTGCGACAAGTCCTACACGCACCCGAGCTCGCTGCGGAAGCACATGAAGGTGCACTGCAAGTCTCCGCCGCCCCCTTCCACCAACGTCGCCTACATTTCCTCCACAAACCCCCTCGGGGACCCTCTCTCGCCCAACTCCGAGGCGCACAGGAACCGCTCCGCGAACCTCTCCCCTCAGGTCACCAACCTCAACGAGTGGTACGTGTGCCAGGGGAGCGGAGGACCCAACCACCTCCACACCCCCTCCAGCGATGTGCCCACATCCGACTCAGACGACGAGGACTCTTTCAGAAATTCAGACCCGAGGACAATGCTCTGATGCCCCGTTTACAGCCACGTGGACTGTCAAACCCGCCACCCGGGTCGACCCATCAAAGTGTGTAGATCCATGCTGGCCCGTGCGCTTGGGATACTGATCAGTTGTTTTCACTGTAGTGTTATGAAACGATTGTGCTAAACGCAGCTATGACACATTTATCCTGGATGCAATGCAGCCCTAATTACACGAGGAAGAAATGCCTCGGGTGTGACCCCTGACCTTTTTAAAACGCAGATCATAACTGTCAAAATAAAACCTTTAACTGACATTAGAGCTGAAATTAGAGGTTAAAAATCCTCGCTTCTTATTCGAAAGGACCAAAAATTTTAAAGTGAGCCTATTTCTGATTAGAACCTTTTTATTTTATTAACCTTTTTTTTTTTTTTTTTTGACAAAAGCAATATTCAGGGTTTAATTAAATGCATGTCTTAAGACTCAACTGGTGTGCTGAAGTGACATCGCCTTTCATGTGACCTCCCATCATCCCCTTCCAGTTTAATAACTGGGCTGCTATCAATCACTGTCATACTCCAGACATTTAAGGAAAACAAATGGTACTGCTTGTAACACCACCAGTGGCAACAAATAGTTAATGGACAAAATCTAGTGGCTAGAGTTGAGGCTTTTTTTTTTTTAAATTTTATTTTATTTTTTTTATTTCTTGTGATTTCTCTAAGATGTGGTACAAACTTTGATAAACCAATAAGGAAAAAAAAAGAGGAAGCAAACATCTGGGTGTCTTAGGGGTTCCCATTTACCTTTTCAGATTTATACAATACATGTGTTTGGATGGAATTTTGTAATATTTAAGAACTATTTAAGACTATATTTTATTCACAATACACAAGTGTTATGCTCGTTAAAGAGTACGAGTAAGTCCCTTGAGACCCTAAATGTCTACACTGACAGGCTTTGACCCTGTAGGATTTGTATATATGTAACTGTACTGATGCTTGTGAATGTTGTGTAGTTTTAATTACAAAAAAAATGTTGTTTTGTACATTGTAATTTATTTGCTGGTATCAATGTTGTACTGGAATTACAGAAACACCAAAGAATAATAATATCAGTTTTGGTGATGCGTAGTACCCTGCTGATGTGGTTTGTTTTTTTCTTCTTCAAACTTTTGTTCATCTTATTTTGTTTTCAATTTTTAATTGTGTTCTGTAAAAGAAGAAAATATTTACTTGAATAGGCTGTGTAATGTGAAACGTCCCTTTCTCGCATGCCTTTTGTAGTGATCTGTCTTTCTCTTTGAGGTGCATGGTGCTGTTGGACATGATGGATAAAAAAAAAAAAGAAAAAAGAAAGAAAGATGAATCAGCTGTGATTGTACAGACCCCTTGATGTTCAAAATTAAATTTACAATATACAAATCTTGCTACTAATTAATTTAAAAAAAATACCAGGACATATACAGTAGATAATTACCCAGGGTCAAATTGTTATGATTTATGAATGAATTTGATTAATAAGGGTTTTGGACTGTTAATACATCAACTCAGCTGGACTCTGGTGATTTTCAGATTGCTCCTCTTTGTAAAATGTATTTTAGGAAGCTGTACCTTTCTTGATGATTACATTTTTTTTTTTTTTTTTTTAAATGTGAACTGTAAATAAGTCAGCAAAACGTCAATGTCATTGTCAACTCGAATGAAAAAGTAGAAGTAGCTCTGTTCACTTATTATCCCGACATTTCTATAAAATGTCCACTGTTATCTCAGAATTGGGCCTAGCGGGCCAAGGAGGCTGGTATAAACTAATCACTGAGCTAATGGGGAAACTTATAGCCCCCTGATGGCTCTACCTCTGAAAGGCCCGACAGCACAAAGCAGCCGAGGCATGAATCATTCATGGGAAAAATAAAAGATAAAAGATATCTGACAATAAGCGAGGCCTTGTATAGAGTGTATAAAACAAGTTCCCCCTCTTATTTCCTCCATTAAAACGCACAATCTCACTTTCAAAGAGTTGCCTGTCCCGTCTATAGAATTAAAATTGACCAACGCGAGTCCCGCGCCACTTCAAAGGGCTGCAGCTTCTGCTAGGGAGGCCGGTCGCTTTGACAGTCTTCATGGCGCGTTAGGATTTCTATGGCGATTGGGTAGCGAGACGCTCACGTCTGAATATGTCTGCTTGAAAAACGCTAACTGCCTCTAAATGAACTGTAATCAAAGCGCAGGACGCACCCCTCTCCAGAAAAAAAAAAAAATGCGTGTTACCACAAAGGCGCCGTTGGCAGGTAGATGACACACGAGCTCTAGACAGGCTGGTTGCGGCGTTTGCCTGGTTGGAGCTGGAAAAATTCAGAAAGGAAATTCAAAAAACAAAAACTGAACAACAAGAGAGAAAACAGAAGTTTGTACAAATTGATGCCTTGTAACAAAAACAAAACAAACAAACAAAGACGAGTTGATAATTCTGGGCTTCCTGGCTGCACCAATTAAGACGCACTTGACTCAGGTCAACCTGGAGGATGCTGGGACTCCATCGGGACTGGAGGGCGAACGGTCCGGAGTACGAACCGAGTGTTACAACCCCAGGAAAAGGGGCACTGCAGCGGCATGAGGAGGCTTTGATAAAACGACAGCAACTGCAGGTTTGTCCTGCTGTAATATAGGGCCCCGTGTCACTCTCACAGCTGTCTTCCCAAGGATTTTTCTAAAAACACACTTAATCTGCCGCCCCGCTCAAAGCCTGAAAACTCGCGGGCCTCCTCTCGTTTTCTTTTTTTTTTTTTGTGGTCGGACGTTTATGGGAGTGAGGGGCCCCGAAGAGTAGCCTGCTCTTGTAGCTCCTGTTTGGAAACAAGTGCTCAATGAAT